>NW_027611648.1:2370000-2970000 GCF_964261635.1 Lissotriton helveticus | reverse complement strand
TATTGAAGCGAGGCTCTACTAATTTAGGGCTTAGCTTCCTCCAATTATCTTCCACCATGTGTGCCTTTCTCTCTTTAACTGAGTTGCACTGTGCTCTCAGGGTCAACCTCTGGCTACCTAAAGCTGGAGGCTGGGTCCCTCTGTTTGGCTTGCTGGAGGGACAGTTCAGGTTTGGGCCCCTTGGGTCCCAGGTTTGGCTGTGCCCAACAGAATCCATCTGTGGGAGGTCCCTAACTGTTTTTAAGGGGGCTCCCTCAGGAGTTTTTAAAGTTTTCACCTTACTAGGGCTACTAGTTTTGGTGCACCTAATCTTTTGATGGGGGTGCTTTATTTGACAGGGGGCCCTCTGGGTCTCACTGTCCTTCTTGTCCTCTGCAGCCCTGGGCTGGCTAAGGCAAGGTAGAGAGGGGCAGGTTACCTGCTCCAGACTGGGTCCCACCTGAGAAGGGTCCACTGACATCAGAGGTTCTGTCAGGCTAGGCCCAACCACCTCTGGGGCAGCTCCTTCATCAGGGGTAAGATCAGTTCCCTGAGGAGGCTGATCCTGTCCTAAAGTCTGGTGAGGGGGAGATTTCTCTTCCTCCTCCATGCTCTCAGTTTGTGTGGAGTTATCCATCATTTCAGGTTTCACAACACACATGTCAGTTTGAGTTTGGGCTGTGGCCATCACAGCCCCACCAACCTTTTCAGGAGGAGACTCAGTTTGGGTTTCTGCTGTTATCATAACAGCTTTGCTATTCTGTTCAGGAAGAGCTTTTACTAAAGATGGGGCAGAGAGTTTCTCAGCCCTACCAACCTTTTCAGGAAGGACATCTTGGATTGGGGCTGTAGCCAGTACAGCCTCACTAACCTTTCCATGGGAATTCACCATTCTAGAATGGGTTTCCTGTTCAACCTCAGCCCAGGCTGAGATTTCTAAATCATTACCCAGTAGACAGTCCACAGGCAAGGTTGGTGACACTGCCACTCTCTTTGGGCCAGTGACACCTCCCCAGCTGAGACTTACTACTGCCATGGGATGATTTGTTTGGATGCCATCAATGTTTATTACCTGGTATGTGGCACCAGGTAAAAGTTGCTTAGAGGGGACTATGCCATCAGCCACCATGGTGATGCTAGCCCCTGTGTCTCTAAAAGCTTCAACTCTTAAACCATTGATGATGGGTTCTTGTCTATACTTGCTCAAAGTATTTGGGCAAGCAGAGAAGTTGGCAAACCCCATGCCAGCCTCATAAACAAGATCATTGGGTGATGGGGACCTGGATAGGCCAGGGTCCACCTGATTTCCAAAAGTAAACCCACCCAGATTCCTGGGTGTGCTCCCACTTCCTGGGGGATTACTGCTGACAGTAACAGGAGGTGTTGAAGCTGGCTTTGGAGGTATATTTTCTTTATTGTTATTCTTGGGACAACAGCTGTCTGTTTTGTAATGCCCCACCTGTTTACAGGGATAACAATAGGGTTTTTTCTCAGTTGAAGAAGTGTCTTGGGACCCACCCCCATCCTTGGAGTTTTGGGGCCCTGGGGAAGTCTTTTCTTTATTTTTATCCCCACCCTTATCTTGAGGCTTGGTAGACTCCTTCTTCTGGTTACTGTCCTGATTCTTAGGCCTAATCCTGGTTCTGACCCATTTGTCTGCCTTCTTTCCCAATTCTTGGGGAGAGGTCAGATCAGAGTCTACCAGGTGCTGGTGTAAGAGCTGGTTCTGACAATTACTTAGGATCTGCTCCCTCATAATCAAATTATACAATCCTGTAAAGTCATGTACTTTGCTGCCATGTAGCCAACCCTCCAGAGCCTTAGTTGCACAATCAACAAAATCAGTCCAGTCCTGAGTCTGTGTCTTCTGGGTGTCTCTGAACTTCAACCTGTACTGTTCAGTGGTTAAGCCAAACCCATCTATGAGGACACTCTTCAGGACTTTGTAATTGTTTGCATCCTCATGTCTGACAGTGAGGAGCTTATCTCTCCCTTTCTCTGAAAAGGAGTACCATAAGATTGCTGCCCACTGTTCCTCAGGAACCTGCTGTACCATGCAGGCTCTCTCAAGAGCAGTTATCCACTTGTGGATGTCATCCCCTTCCTTGTAGGGGGGCACAATCTTTGTCAGGTTTCTACTATCATAGGACCTGGGTTTCTCTTTTGGAATATTGCTGCCACCAGTGGCATCTAAGCCACACAATTTCTGCTCTCTTGCCAAGGCAAGTTTAGCTTGAGCTAAGGTGAGTCTAGCTTGACTCAGGGCTACCTCCTCTCTCTCTATCTGGAGTTTGACAGCCCTCATTCTAGCCCTATGCTCAGCTTTCTGAGAAGCACTCATGCCTCTCTCTGATTCTCTGGAGGCACTAGAAAGATGAGAGTCCCCTGAGGGAGATCTCACTCTTCTGTTGCCTGGGAGAATCATATGTTGGGTTCTGGGGAGGTGCTGGCCCTCTCCATTCCCCAGTAGGTCCAAGTTGGCCTGGCTAAGCCTACCAACTGGAACCTGGCTACCCTGATCCTGTACTCCTAAGTCCTCAACATCTGAGTCCTCATCCAAGTCATCATCATCCTCCTCTTCAAGGGGATCAACTGCAGGGGGGTTCCCTCCAGTTCCTGTATCTAGGGAAGCTGCTTTTGCCTTCTCTAAGTCATCCTGTTCTAGGATTTCTACCAGGATTAGGCAGGTGGGGCTTCTGCCCCTTTTTAACCCTCTTGCTTTGCACAAGGCAATCAAGTCTCTGCGGGTTAGTTTGTCATATCCAAAAGTTGCCTGGGTAGGGTCAACTGTCACAGGACTAGACCCTGAGGCCTTTCCTGTGTCAGACATGGTTACTAGTGAGGTGTAAGTGGTGCACTTACCTACACTAAGTGTTTTCCTACTGGACCTTGCTAGTGAGTTGTAGTCAGGGGTGTGCTACTCCCTTCAACCTACAACTACTAAGTTCAGTAGAACTTAATATGCTAAGCTTTTGATTTTATATGTACCTAGAGGTACTTGATGTGATCTTTCAATTTGATATAAAGATTGCAATGGTAAAACAACAGCAAGCTCAAATCCGCACCGCTGCTCACCAATGTGAGAAGTTGGCCTGGTAGGGGATGTTTCCAATTCTGGAACCACCTACTACCTGACCAAACAATCCCCTTATGGTGTCTGGTTGTAAGTCAACCTTATTAGACAAGCTATCCTAGGGGTAGCATGGACTAAGCAGCCTAAAGGCTTAACTTAAGAGGTCGTGTTAAGCGAGCTGTTTTACCACATACAATCCTGTAATACCAAATGAAAGGACACCACACAAGTATATATTATAAAAATATATGTATTTATTACTAAAAACAATCCCCAGTATTCTTTATGAATAAAGGGGCACAAGCGTTAAATCAAAAAGCACTGTTTAAACATACAAGTTGCACAATTATGGATGAGGGCGGGGGGCCACTCAAACCATATACTAAACAAGTGGTATAAGAGAGGCCACTCGAACAGTGGTTAGGCCTAGGGCCTAGGGAATCGCTGGGAGCAGTCAGGACAAGCAATGCTGAAGTCGGGAATGGCCCTCGGGATTCGGGAGATGTGCGGAAAGCGCACGCATGCACCAATGTTAACCAATGGTGCGTAAAAGTCAAATAGTTAAAGTTTAAGGACACTTCCGCTGAACCTAGAGGAACAAAACTTAACACACAGACCCTAGAGGTGTGCACCAGTGTGGGAACACCGGCGGAGCAAAGTTACCTCACCCACAGGAAGTGGGTGCACAGGGTCGAAGTGGCGTCGGGTTTTGACACGCAGGCTCTTGGTGCTTGGAGCTGAAAGGGCTGCAGGCAGGGTGAAGACGAAGTGTCCGGTGGAGTCCAAGGGTGGACTCAAGTTGTAGAGTACCTGAAAGCAGAGGGGACAGAGTCTGGGTCACTCAGCAGTGACCAGGGTGGAACCAGGACGGAACCAGGCAATGTCGGGCGCAATCAGGTGGTCGTCGAGGAGCTTCTCTCCGCTGTCACGTGGGCTCTGGGGCATCTGCGACGTCCAGGAGCAGGTCACGATCTGTCCCACGCAGGCTCTCACCGTCGGTGCAGTCGGCTTCAGGTTTGGAGCAAACAAGCCTTGGTAAGAGCAATCCACGCAGGATCGGAAGATTGCTTCTCACTCGGACCAGGAAGGTCAGAGTCGGGGCTCCTTTTCAGGGGAGCTGGTGTGGATCTGGAGCAACCAGATTCACGAGTCTTCTTCGGTAGTTCGTCGGCACAGGGACCACAAGCCAGCTGGCAAGTGACCGGGCCAACGCGTTGAGCCAAATCGTGCCAAAGGGCCCCACGCAGCACTCGTCGAGTGTGGAGGGCTGAACTTCGGCTCAGGAGTAGCTCAGGGTGGGGGCTTCTCAAACCCCGGTGCACAGCTTCGAGGGTCACTCGTGGGCTGCACGGTCAGCGTCTCGTGGTCACTTCAAGATGGCGTGCCCCACGCTTCCGGTCGCCTCCACGGGTCTCAGCTTTGCAGGGACTGTGGATCGGGCTGTTAGAAGCTGGGCAGGCTTGATCTCGTCGATCTCAGTCGCTCGAGTTCCGGCGGGAACTGCAACTAAGTAGACGTCGAGGGCTGGATGGTGCCTGCTGCTGCAGGGTGGTCACTCCTTGACCACAAGGGAGATTCTTCGGGCTTCCACGTTGAGATGGAGGGCGAAGGGTCCAGAATATCGTTTCAAATGTTTCTTCCAGGAAATCTGATGTGCATTGGCACTGCTCCCACTCTTATTCGAATCTGGTGGGCGTGATTACCTGCTAGGTCCCCTCCTATGGGTGGGACCCAGGAAGTGGGTGGTTACACCCCCTTCCTTTGATCCAGGCCGCCCTGGCACGAGGGCTGGAGTGCCCCAGAACCGGTTTGGCCGGATTATGCAAGGGGCAGCCTTGTGCGCCCCAGGCAGTGTCTGGTTTCTTTCAAACCTCCCTGCTACAATACACTATCTCCTGTCTGGAGGGCGGTGACACCCTCCTGTGACAGGAAACCCTTTGTCCAGGACCCCCTTGACTGGGTTTCGGTCAGCTCCAGGGGTCCAGACATTTGTCTGTGGCAGAGGCATCCATTTTGTGGATCTTAAGGCCTTTGGAGAAATCAACCGCATTAAAGTGAAGTAACATGTCTTACCCCTCTAGAGGGGTGGAATGCCATCCCCGTCGCCAGAACTGGCGAGGGGATGGTATTCCAAAGCGTATGACACCTTACACGACATGTTTTGATAAAGCCAAACCAGAGTTGCTAAATAACCGCGAGGATTATAAGGCACTTAATAGTATATGGTATGGCATTATCCTGAAACAGCTTAGGGATTTGTTCCCGACGGCTGCAGACAGGCTCAGCTCATGCTAGAGCTCCATCTCACATAAAAACCATGCACCCAGCCTCCAGGATTGGTGAGGCCTGTCTATAGGAGTGGCTCACAGGTTTACATGTGTCCAGATATAGGTTTAGACATAGGTATACTATATCTAAGCAAGGGGTGTGTACACCACCTTACCCCAGCTGAGTGATCAGCCAGTTGTGTCAATTTAAGAACCAGCCAGGGGTGGCAAAAGATATGCTGCAGCCCCTGGTAGGCCTTAGTGGCTCCTGTGCCCTGTGCACCTATAGTGCATTCTACAGGGGCTGACAAGGAGTCCATTTCCAATTGGTATGTACCTAGGGTACATGGAATCCATTTTACAGAGAGAGCAGATGGCCTGGGGCCCTGATTAGCAGGGAACCAGGTCAACTAAGTCAAAAAACCAGCTAAACACAGGCAAAAAATCTGGGGTAACCATAGTCAGGTAGCCACCTTCCTACAACCAGTGATTAGCTGCTTGAGCAGCAACTCGTTTGCCAGAAGCATCTAATAATTTAGACTCCTTGTCCGGAGGTGGTGCCTCAACAGAGGTCTGAGAATTACCCCGTTTTCTAGCGTAAGCTACCACCAGGGAATCTAAAGGGAATTGACCTTTGAGGTAGGCAGGATCATTGAGAGGAGGTTTATATTTTTTGGCAATTCTCGGATTGAGAATTCTAGCCCTAACAGGGTCTTTAAATATGTCAGAGGTATGTTTAAGTCTTTAGTGACTGCTCAAAAGTGTCTATTAGAAAGTCCTCCTCTGCAGGGTCTGAATGCATTGAAACACCACGGTATGTAGCTGCCCTATTTACCAACTGACTAAAGCCAATATTGTCATCTAGGGGAGATGGCTCTGTTGGGTATGCCTAGGGATCAGGGCGGTCTGGAGGGTCTACCGGGTCATCATCATGGTCCCCGTCGTCCTGTGGTACCTCTGTTGGGGATCAGGGTCTGTAAAAGGGTAATTGTTGCCTCCCCATCCCCTAGATCATCATCAACCTATGGTGGCAAATGGCGGCAGCTGGGCAGCCGTGCCGTGCCGCTGGCGTGCCTAATGCAAGCCCGTCTGCGCCTGGACCGCGCCCATGGCCTTCCTGACTGAGACCTGGAAGAATGACTCCTCGGCGCCCGACATCGCCATAGCAATCCCGGAAGGCTACAAGATCATCCGCAGGGATCGCGCCAATGGAACAGGAGGAATAGCCATCGTCCACAAGTCCACCCTCAAGGTCGCCAACAACACAGACGACACCCTCCACACCGCCGAACACCTGCCCTTCCGGATCCACACCGACCCCAACACCACCCTCAGAGGAACACTCATCTACAGACCCCCCAGACCCTGGGCTCAGTTCAGCGACTCCATCGCCGACCTCGCCAGCACCCACGCATTCGCCTCCACGGACTACTTCCTCCTCAGGGACCTGAAATTCCACCTCGAGAACAATAACAACGCCAACTCTGCCACCCTGATCGACATCCTCGCCAACTTCGGCCTCAAACAACTCATCACTGCACCCACCCACATGCTGGACCCTGTCTTCCCCACAGGCACCCACGTCGCCTTTAACCACTCCACCGAACTCCACAGGACCGACCACCGCTGCATTAATTTCACTTTCAAGAAACCAACCACGCCCCACCGCACCCAACAGATGCCTCGCTGCTGCTGGAGCAAAGTCACTGAAGACCGGCTGATCACCACCCTCGACCAGAACCCACCCACCGACCCCACCAACCCAGATGCAGCAGCCCGCAACCTCAGACAGTGGATCGCCGACTGCGCCAACACCCTCGCCCCGCTCAAGAAACCCTCCAACAGCCACGCCAGCAAGAGAGCCACCTGGTTCACCGACGAGCTCCAGACCTCCAAACGCGCATGCCGGAAACTGGAGAAAATATGGCTCCACGAATGCACATCAGACAACCTGGGTCTGTAAAAGGGTCATTGTTGCCTCCCCATCCCCTAGATCATCATCAACCTATGGTGGCAAATGGCGGCAGCTGGGTGGCCGCGCCGCGCCGCTGGCATGCCTAAGTCAAGCCCGTCTGCGCCTAGACCGCGCCCAGTGCCAGAACCCCGCAAATGCCACAACACCATACTCCACTACGTCACAAACAGCCTCCACGCACTCAATGCTGGCCAAAACCACACCTGCTTCCAGGCCACCCCAAAACGGACCCGCGGACCTTTCTCCTCCCGCACATGCAGCTTCACCTGCGACCGAACCACCAAACCTCCAAGGACTGGACCCAACCACCTCCGCTGCATACTCAACACCCGATCCACACACAAACATGCCGTTAAGCTCTGGGATCTGCTCGACCGCTCCGCCCCAGACATGGCCTTCCTGACTGAGACCTGGAGGAATGACTCCTCGGCGCCCGACATCGCCATAGCCATCCCTGAAGGCTACAAGATCACCCGCAGGGATCGCGCCAATGGAACAGGAGGAATAGCCATCGTCCACAAGTCCACCCTCAAGGTCGCCAACAACACAGACGACACCCTCCACACCGCCGAACACCTGCCCTTCCGGATCCACACCGACCCCAACACCACCCTCAGAGGAACACTCATCTACAGACCCCCCCGGACCCTGGGCTCAGTTCAGCGACTCCATCGCCAACCTCGCCAGCACCCACGCACTCGCCTCCACGGACTACATCCTCCTCAGGGACCTGAAATTCCACCTCGAGAACAACAACAACGCCAACTCTGCCACCCTGATCGACATCCTCGCCAACTTCGGCCTCAAACAACTCACCACTGAACCCACCCACGCCGCCGGCCACATACTGGACCCTGTCTTCCCCACAGGCACCCACGTCGCCTTTAACCACTCCACCGAACTCCACTGGACCGACCAACGCTGCATTCATTTCACCTTCAAGAAACCAACCACGCCCCACCGCACCCAACAGATGCCTCGCTGCTGCTGGAGGAAAGTCAGTGAAGACCGGCTGATCACCACCCTCGACCAGAACCCACCCACCGACCTCACCAACCCAGATGCAGCAGCCCGCAACCTCAGACAGTGGACCGACGACAGCGCCAACACCCTCGCCCTGCTCAAGAAACCCTCCAACAGCCATGCCAGCAAGAGAGCCACCTGGTTCACGACGAGCTCCAGACCTCCAAACGCGCATGCCGGAAACTGGAGAAAATATGGCTCCACGAATGCACACCAGACAACCTGGGTCTGTAAAAGGGTCATTGTTGCCTCCCCATCCCCTAGATCATCATCGCCCCAAAGTGGAAATGGCGGCAGCTGGGCGGCCGTGCCGCGCCTCTGGCGTGCCTAAGGCTAGCCCGTCTGCGCCTGGACCGCGCCCAGTGCCAGAACCCCGCAAACACCACAGCACCATACTCCACTACGTCGCAAACAGCCTCCACGCACTCAACGCCGGCCAAAACCACACTTGCTTCCAGGCCACCCCAAAACGGACCCGTGACCTTTCTCCTGCCGCACATGCAGCTTCACCTGCGACAGAACCACCAAACGTCCAAGGACTGGACCCAACCACCTCCGCTGCATACTCAACACCCGATCCACACGCAAACATGCCGTCGAGCTCTGGGATCTGCTCCACACCTCCGCCCCAGACATGGCCTTCCTGACTGAGACCTGGAGGAATGACTCCTCGGCGCCCTACATCGCCATAGCCATCCCGGAAGGCTACAAGATCACCCGCAGGGATCGCGCCAATGGAACAGGAGGAATAGCCATCGTCCCTCAAGGTCGCCAACAACACAGACGACACCCTCCACACCGCCGAACACCTGCCCTTCCGTGAGCCTAGTAAGAACATTGTTTAGTTTCCACACTGGAGATGGTGGCAGTCTGGTTGGAATTATTCTTTTAAGGCCTTCCATGAAGGCTTTGATAGCAGGTACCCTAAACAATGACAAATGTTGCCTGTTTTGTAAGTAGGCTGCAAGAGCAGCTAGATGTAATCTGATTGATGAGTATGCAAGATTTCATCTTTGTAGATGTAGTAAATAGCAAATAATGTTCTGAATTGAAGCATCTAATGGGTCAATTTTGTTGTTATTGTAGTAAATGAAAAATCTTTTCCATTTAGCTGCATAGCAAGCTCTAGTAGTGGGGCGTCTGGCTTCTTTAATAATATTCATACAGTCCGTGGGAGGTTCAGGTAACCGAACTCTAAGATTTCAGGAGCCAGATTGCTAGATTCAATTGTGCTGGATCTGGGTGCCTTATCTCTCCATTGTTCTGCGTCAGCAGTTTTGGGGACAGAGTAGTTTTTGGTGTGGAACTATTGAGAGTTCGAGGAGTGTTGTGAACCATGGTTGCCGTGCCCATGTGGGAGCAACCAGGATCATCTTGAGAGACTGCTGTTTGAGCTTGCGTACTACTAGTGGGATGAGTGGGAGTGGCGGAAAAGCGTATGCAAATCTCCCTGACCAGTTCATCCATATTGCATTGCCCTTGGACAATGGGTTTGGGAACCTGGCAGCGAAGGTGTGGCATTTTGCATTTGAGTGTGTGGCGAACAGATCTATGTCTGGTAGGCCCCACATTTGGAAGAAAGGTTGAAGGACTTGTGGATGAAGTTCCCATTTGAGTATTTGTTGAGTCTGACGACTTAACAGATCCGCTATCTGATTGTTTACTCCTGGAAGATGTTCTGCCAGGAGATATATGTTTTGTGTAATGGCCCACCTCCATATACTTTGTGCTAGGTGCGACAGCTGCAAAGAATGTGTTCCTCCTTGCTTTTGTATGTAGTACATTGCTGTCATATTGTCCATCGGGACTAAGGCAGCCTTGTTGAGAAGATGTACTTGGAACTAGAAATATTGCCAATGGTTCTAGGTGATTGATGTGGAGCGCTTTTTGTTGAGTGGTCCACTTGCCCTGAATTGTATGATTTAGGAGATGGGCTCCCCAGCCGGTGAGTGATGCATCTGTTGTTAGCACTATTTGTGAAACTGGCTCTAGGAACGGCCGTCCTTTGGAAAGGTTTACTGTGTTCCACCACTGCAGAGAGCGATGTGTTTGGCTGTCTACCAACATCAGATCTGTAAGTTGTCCCTGAGCCTGATTCCACTGACATGCCAAACATTCTTGTAAAGGGTACATCTGAAGTATTGCGTCAGTGACGTACGATGAAAATGTAAGAGACCATCACGCCTATTAGCTGCATAAACACTTGTGCTGGGAGAGAGTGTTGAGACTGAAACTGGGTGATGAGGGTTTGCATGCTGGCTATCCTGGCTGGATTGGGGTATGCTAGAGCTTTGCAAGTGTATATTGTAGCTCCTAGATACTGATGTATGTAGGAGGGTTGAAAGTGTGACTTGCTGTAGTTTAGTGTGATCCCTAAGTAGTGTGATCCCCAAGGCTGTATGACTTGGCTTTTATGAGCCAGTTGTCCAGGTATGGAAATACGTGGATTTGCTGCCTTCTTAAGTGCGCTGCTACTACTGCAAGGCACTTTGTGAACACCCTGGGTGCTGTAGTCACCCCAAATGGAAGGACCTTGAACTGATAATGCTGGCCGTCCACTGTGAATCTTAGGTATTTCCTGTGAGCAGGGTGTATGGGAATATAGAAGTAGGAGTCCTTGAGATCAAGGGTGGCAAGAAAGTCGCCTCTTTGAAGTAGTGGAAGGACCTTGTGATCATGTGAAAATGATCTGATTGAACGTAGAAATTGAGAGGTCTGAGGTCCAGTATTGGTCTTAGAGTCCCGTCTTTTTTGGGGATTAGGAAATACAGGGAGTAAACCCCTGTTCCTTGATGCTGTATGGGAATTGGTTCTATTGCGTGCTTTTGAAGCAGTGAAAGAACTTCTTGTTTGAGGAGTGTTAGATGTTCCCCGGACATTGGAGGCTGTTTGGGTGGTAAGTTGAGGGGAGTAGCAGAAAGTTCCAGGCAGTAACCATACTGGATAATATGTCTTACCCACTTGTCCATAGTGATGGAATTCCAGACAGGTAGGAACTGTGATAGTCTCCCTCCGACCGGAGTGGAATGGGCTGGAGGAAAGTCACTGCTTACTAGCCGGGGAGGTGCGAGTGTTGCTGTTACCTCAACCTCTCCCTTTGTTGTTACTTTCCCTGTATCCACCTCTAAAATATCCCCTACTGGAAGATGTTTGTGGTATCCTTCTCTATGTTTACTTCTACACTTACCCTGACTAGAATGTTATTCATAGAATCTGATGAGGTAGTCATGTTATGGTTCTAATCTGAACTAGACTGTGTCAGTTGCTGCCTGACCATCTCTGCTGTGGATGAGATCCTTTCTTCCTTTAATAAGAATAAAGAAACCTGTTTATCAACCTACTATTGAATTGTACTTCTTCACATTGGCGACGAGGACGGGATGCTGGTGAAGGTTCCCTTCTACAATCAACTTTATCTTCATAAAGGAAATTTTCACTTAAACAGAAAACATCACTGAAAAGGATCTCAACACCAAGCCTCTACTCAAGGTATTTTTGGCACATATTGACTCTAAAGCCTGGCAGCGTTACAAGACTTTGTTTAATTGCACCATTTTGGCTTAATTTAGACATTCGCCTGAGGCTTGATGCTATCTGTCTGCTCTTCATATAATTTTAAAGCAGCAAACTTCTTCAAGTGCTTTCTCTATTCTTGTGCCTGCCTCTTTGCATTTATTACAATTTGCTCGTTTATTTATAAACGGAAGCGGTAATTCACTGACTCTCTAGCTAAAGTGCTAGTACACTAACTCTTTATTAATGCGCTGGGCTGTTCGTAGGAGTGAAGTGCTGGACTGTTCATTGGAGTGAAGCGTGATGCCTGCCGTCTATAACGCTTTATACTCGATGCGTCTAATTTTTTAAATACTGGATTGAGACACTTGCTGCATACAGTGCCTTCCCACCGTCTCTCTGTTTCAACGCAAATACGGTTGGGGCCCTGTGGATGTTCTCTCTTGCTCTCAGCCTATGTACTGTTTGAAAATAAATACCGGCATCTGCGCGCCTTCACGCTCCATCGCTGCACCTGCGCGCCCTCACGCTCCATCGCTCCATTACCGGCTTCCCCTTCGTTCTCTGACACGCAGTGACGCTTCTACATACGCGCGTCTTAGACGTCTCAAGTCACCTTGCTTTTCATTTGCCACGCTTCAGACGTCGCTGCGTCTGACATCACAGTGAGCCTCGTTCCTTAGCAACGTTGATCTTCCGTGACAACAGGATTATCGAGTGTTTCTTCACTGGCGCTTTAGTGACTGCGCTTCTACTCCTGGGCAATCGGATTTCAGCAAATCTTTCACGGGCAGTGTATACTTCAACCAAAGAGGTAATAGCGAAAAGCAAAGAGACAATAGCGTTTTAAATAAAAAAAAAAAAAAAAACGCTTACTGCTGCAGACTTAAAGACACCTACAAGTCTCTCTGAAACATTGGTTCTGACACAATCAACTTCCTCTGCGCTGACACACTCAGCTTATTCCATGTGTGTTACCTGCGCTGACACACTCAGCTTCTTCTATGTGTGTTATCTCAGCTGTCTTACTCAGCTTCTTCTGCGCTGACACACTCAGCTTCTTCTAAGTATATTGCCTTCACTGTCATTTAATGCATTTCTTCATGTTCAATTGTTTCTTTTACAGTCTCTGCTACTAATAATTTTCATTTGCAGGGTATGGTTACATTTAATATTTAAGTCTATTTGAATGGACGTCATCTTGTTTGCATAGTAGGTTTACATTTGATATTTGTGACTTATTAATACTTAAGTTGACGTCACCTTATTTTGCATAATATACTTGTTCCTCTTTTACCTTTATATTTTATTTAATTGCCAAAGTTATGCAGAACGTCACAGCCGCACCCTTCTTCCTTTCAAAACCAGGGGATCCACCTATTCGCTGGTCTAAATGGAAAAAGGTATTTTTAAATTATGCTAGAGTATGTGGCACTTCTCTTTCTGCGGAGAGAAAATCTGCGCTACTAATGCACTGCTTAGGCTCTGAAGGGCAGGATGTATTTGAGCATTTGCCTGAGTTAACTACTGAAGAGGCTAATAATTTAAATGAATTCGACGTTAACCTTAAAAAGCTAGACAAGCACTATCTACCAAAAGTGAGTACCATTTTAGAAAGGTACCACTTTGGCAGACGCATGCAGAAAGAAGAAGAGTCAATTGAAACTTATGTCACGGCTTTGCGAAAGTTAGCTGCCACTTGCAAATTTGATGGTTCCTTAGAGGAAAGGCTGCGTGACCAATTCATGCTAGGTTGTTGCTTAGAAAAAGTTAAGGACGAACTGTGGCAGAAAGATGATCCTAACTTAGACGAAGTAATTGCTATAGCCAAAAGACTAGAACACTCGGACGCATGTGTGAAAGTTTTTAAAAAACAGAAGGAGATCTCGGAGGAAAAGGTTTTTGTGGTTAATAAAAACAAATATACAGAGAGATCAGACCCGAGATCAACTTCCAAAACCTCTAAGAAGGGGTACAATACACCTTCTTCTTCTCATGATTTTTCAAGAGTCTCTACCAATTCTAAGTTAAAGTGTTTCCGATGCAATGCCTTTGATCATTTAGCTAATGATAGGTCATGTCCTGCCTTGTTTTCTAAATGCAATAATTGTGGTAAAGTAGGACATTTCTCTAAAGCTTGCAGGTCTCAAGTAATTAAAAAAAAAAAAAAGTTAAGGAGGTATTGGTTGAGGATGACTCTGACTCTGATTCTGATGAATTACTTTGTGAGGAAATTTCTATATTTGATGATGACTGGGATCCTGATTCAGACTGTGCGGAGGTATCCTTATCCGATGGAAAAAAATGTAAGGGTGCCATTCATGTAGTTTACATTAATAAGTGTGAAGTCAAAATGTTATTTGATTCAGGGGCAAAGATTACCTTAATTCCGGAAACTTTCTTTGATGAAAATCTGTTGGGTAAAGTGAAAGTTTTTAAACCCGACATAAGGCCATTGGCCTATGGTAGAAAGCCCATAAAAATCGTGGGTTACTTCATTGGTCATATCGACTACAAAGGACGACTCACTGCAGGTAAAATCTACATCTCATGTAGGGGTGACAGCATTTTAAGTTGGTTTCATCAGGCGGATTTACGTCTTGCCTTATTTCCGGGTGAGGACCCTTGCATTGTGTTAAGGGATATAGTGTCTCACGGTGGGGGGAATTCTTCTTCCTTAAAGGTTATGACTCCATCTACATCTGGTTGTAATAAGGTCTCAATTCAAAAATCTCCTGATGTATGTAAGGATGTTGGGTTGTCAGTTCAAAAATCCTCTGTGGTGTGTAAGGATGTTGGGTCTTTTCCTGATTGGCGTAAGCTGTTTGAGAGAGTTTTTAGTGACAAACTTGGTTGTCTCACTGGGTATGTTCATAACATTGTCTTAAAGACAGATGCTATTCCGGTGGCATGTAAAGTGCGTAATGTTCCTTTGGCCATGCAAGAACCAATGCGGTTAGAATTGGATAAACTGTTAAATGATGGGATCATTGTTAAGACTGAAGCGAGTGAATGGGTTTCGCCAGTCGTCTTAGCTCGTAAACCCTCAGGCGAGATTCGTTTTTGTGTGGACCTCAGGGCTCTCAATAGGGAGGTCGTGGCAGATAGATACCCTCTTCCTAATATTAACACCATGTTGACTCAGTTAGGGGACGCCTGTATGTTCTCCACTCTTGACTTGAGGGCTGCATACCATCAGGTGAGGATTGATGAAACTTCCATGGGTTTCACTACTTTCATCACGCCTTTAGGAACATTTAAATTTACTCGCCTGCCTTTCGGTTTAATATCTGCAGCTTCCGTTTTTCAGCGAGTGATGGAAGATGTATTGAGAGGTATTACGGGAGTCAAAATTTATCAGGATGACGTACTCGTCTTTGGCTCATCACAGGAAGAGCATGATTTAAGAGTTAGGTCTGTCTTGGAACGATTTGAAGGCAGGGGTTTGACTTTGAGAGAAAATAAATGTAGATTTAATTTAACTGAAATTGACTATCTGGGTCATTGCTTGACTCCCGATGGAGTTAAACCTAAGGATAAGTTGGTGAAGACCATACATAGCTTGCCTACGCCAAAGTCTAGGGAGGAGTTAGTCACCTTTTTAGGTATGGCGGAATATTATAATAAATTCATACCACACTTCGCCAATAAAACCTCTAACATGAGGGCGTTGTTAAAAAAGGGTGTGAGATTTTCGTGGTCTCAGGTTTGTCAAAAGGAATATGAACTTGTTAAACAAGATCTAAGTCTGGCTCCCTCATTACGTAGCTTTGATGTTGACAATAATTCTATTTTGGTCACAGATGCCAGTTCCCGTGGGTTAGGTGCCGTGCTTAAACAAGTGAGAGATGGGAAAGAAGTTACCATCTTGTTCTTGTCAAGGTCTTTAGTTGGTCCAGAATTGTCATACTCAGTGATTGAAAAGGAGGCGCTTTGTATCTATTGGGCCATCAAGAAATTGAAGAAGTTCTTGTGGGGTAATGCTTTCGTAGTCCACACTGATCATAAGCCACTGAAGGAGGTTTTTTATAAGAAGGGTCTAGATGCCATTTCCTCACGTATTTGTAAATGGGTTATTGCTCTCCAGGAATTCGAATTTGAAGTGAAGTACTTACCGGGGGTTAACAATAAGGTTGCTGATTGTCTCTCTAGGTTGGTAGTGGAGCAAAGTAATCAGATTGATGAATCATCTGAGGATTCATGGGAGATTGATGAGTTTAAGGTGTGTGAGGTTGTAGAAGGAGTTGTTCAGGAGTGTGATTGGAGGGATGCAATATGTGCGGATCCCGAGTTACAAGAGGTCTGTAAGTTGGTGAGTGATGGTTGGCCATGTCTCAGGAATCTGAGCGATGGTGCCAAGAGATATTGGAACGTCAAAGATGAGTTATCTTTGAAGGATGGTTTGTTGTGGAGAGGCACTCGACTCATACCACCTTCTTTGATCAGGGAAAAAATTCTTCTCTTGGCTCACCAAGGTCATCAAGGTATTTCCAAAACTAAAGAAAGGATACGTTTGCACTTCTGGTGGCCGGGTATTGACCTTCTTGTGGAGCGTATGATTCGTGATTGCATGGAATGCAACTCCTCTGATAAGGTTTGTAAAACAAGAACACAACCAATGGTTATTAGGGATGTCCCTGTGCGTTGCTGGCAAGATGTCGCTTTGGACATCCTAGGTCCTATTTCTTCAGGGAGCAACTCTCAACGGTATGTCTTGGTCATGGTAGACATGTTCTCTCGTTGGCCAGAGATAAAAATCACTCAAAACATTGAGACTAAAGATGTAGTCAAGTTTTTACGTGAGGTGTTCAGTAGGGAGGGGTTTCCTGAAACCATCCTTACTGATAACGGGGTACAGTTGGTTTCAAAAGAGATGGAGGATTTTTTAGCTAGTAAAGGGGTTAAACACAAGCGTTGTTCACTTTACCATCCAGAAAGTAACGGTATGGTGGAAAGGTTTAACCGGGTCCTTAAAGAATCCATTCAGATTTCTAAAGACCAGGGTTCTGATTGGAAGGATAATCTGATGGAGAGAGTCATGATCTATAGAATTACGCCACATTCCTCCACAGGTGAGGTACCTTTTGTACTTTTTCGTGGTCGCACTCCAAACACATCTTTATTTCAAACTTGGATGAGGAATTTGGGGGTAGAAACTAGGACTTTCAACGAGGATCATGTACTGAAGCAGAAAGTGAAATCTGAGATGCGAAAAGAGAACTTTGATAGCAGACATGCTGTCTCTCCCACCAAGGTTTGTGTTGGTGATCAGGTGAGGGTTCGTCTTCCACTCAGATCCTCGGGTCCTAAGTTTTCTTCTCCTTTTGTTGTTTCAAAGTTGTTTCGTAATGCTGTTAAATTGAATGATGGGAGAATCTGGAATTTGAATCGCATTGCTCCCTCTTTAGGTTTGACACGGAAGCAAGCTACGAACGGCAACTTGGCCAAGAAATGTGTACATCCCAAATCTGATATAGTGTCAAATGTTCCCATCAGGAAAAGTATGCGTGTATGTCGTGTTCCTAATGCCCTAAATGATTATATTTTGAAATAGTTTTGATTGTTTTTTTTGTATTCAGGGGAAGGTGTGTGGTATCCTTCTCTATGTTTACTTCTACACTTACCCTGACTAGAATGTTATTCATAGAATCTGATGAGGTAGTCATGTTATGGTTCTAATCTGAACTAGACTGTGTCAGTTGCTGCCTGCCCATCTCTGCTGTGGATGAGATCCTTTCTTCCTTTAATAAGAATAAAGAAACCTGTTTATCAACCTACTATTGAATTGTACTTCTTCACAATGTTTGTGTGGTGTTTTTGTATGAAGAGGAAGTAGTGTCTGTACCAATGTTCTTGGATTATCCTCTGTAGAAGGAGCGGCGAAAGGAACCACGTATGGATGGAGAGACTGTAATGCTCCCATGGATTTAGCAGTCTCCGTGTCCTTTTTCAATTTTTTGGTGTCTACAGCCGGTCCAAAAAGTTGTTGCTGATTGAACAGCTGGTTGAGGATAGTTGTTTTTACCTCCAGTTTGAAGCCAGAAATGTGCAACCAAACATGTTGTCTGAGTAACATGCTAGTGTTAAAGGCCCTAGAGGCCGTCTCTGCTGCATCAAGAGCACACTTGTTTTTGTTATTTGTTTATTGGTTTTACTTAATGCACAATTGTCAATGAACATCTTATACCACAATATAAGTATACAGTATAAATCAATGGCCAGTTGAATTACGAGAGAACAACAAACCAAACTTCCGGTACCTCCTCTAACTTCTCTGCATTATATCAATCTCCAGAGGGGGGGGCATAATAGCAATAAAGCAGATCCATTTGAAAATAATCAGTAGTGATCAAGGAACATAACATCAATACTCTTCATATATAATTAATGACTTGGAATAACAGGTCACAGATACATTGCATCGACATAGGCAGTGACATAATTACATCTCATTAAATACATGTCTTCAAATTCCCAGCCCCTAGCACACATAGGAGGTGGACTGCGGACTAACCCCATCGTACTGTAGTTAATCGGACTCACCAACTGAAGTAGGAGCAGCCGCACTAGCCAGAGAATGTGCTCTGCTGTTGGACCATTGTATAAACGGCTCCCATATGTCTTTGGGCCGAGATGTTGGTGGCATAAGTTCCCAGTACCCGGGTGTGACCGTATGTGACATCCGATAACCATTCATCAAAAGTGGGTATCGTTTTCCTGCCCCACTTAAGTGCAATCTGCCTGCGCGCATATAGCAATAGGAGAGCATGTAACTTGCGCCTACGGGGTAACGTGTGCTGTACCAGCCCTAGTAGAGCCAGGTGTGGTGATGCCTCATCTCTACGTTGAACTATCTGATTGATTGCCGAAAAAATGTCTGTCCAGTAATTTATTAGTGACGGGCAGTCCCATGCTATATGTAAGAAGGAAGCAGGTTCATACCCGCATCTCCAACATAGCTCATCCTCGCGCAACTTCATTTTGTGGAGACTAATAGAAGTTCTATAATACCGATGTAAGAATTTAAAATGTATAAGTCGTAGTTTTTAATTGGGGGATACGTCCGATAATTGTTTGCAACAGTAGTCCCATTGCTCTTCTGTCAAGGGAGGATCCAATTCGGTGTTCCAGAGCTGCAAGGATTTGGGTTGAATAATTGGGGTCGGGTCCTGCATGGTGGTGTATAGCCTAGAGACTAGTATCCGAGGGGAGGCCCTGGCCAAGATGTTATCTAATGTGTTTAGTGTCGGAGGGGCCTCCGAGAAACCCTTTCACATCGCGCGGCATGCAGCCTTCAATTTATGGTAGGTGAACCGCTCAGCAAATGTCAATGCCTGATCTTCTGTGTCTGCAGAGGGGGCCTAAAACTGCCCTCTGGATATAGGTCGGCAAAGGTTAGCAGCTGCGTACCTCCTATCTCTACCACCCCACCTCCTTGCTCCAGACCCAGTATAGTGGGGTTATCGTGCAAGGGCATGGAGGGCGTGTACAATAGTGGGACATTAGCTCGCCGCTGGAGTTCACTCCAGACCCTTCGCAACATGTTAGCAGTGTTGATGTCCTGCCGGGGTCCCTTTTTGTAGAGTGCAACTTTCAAAGGAGTGGGCGCAACAGCGTCCATCTCAACCGCGACATGCGGCTGATAAGGGGTAGAGTATACCCAGAAGTGAAGGAATTGTGCTTGTGCACACAGTCCATAAAGTGGCATGTCAGGAGCTCAGAGGCCACCTTGCTTGAGTGGTAGCGTCAGGAGATCCTAGGATACTCTCGCCTGACTCCCAGCCCACACCAAAGACAGCAGCTGTGTTCTAAGGCTTTTATAAAAATGCTGCATAAGAGGGAGCGGTACGTTAGCAAACAGATAAAGGAATTTCGGCAATATGACCATTTTTATCAATGCCACCCTCCCAGTAATGGACAGTGGCAGTTTAGACCATATAGCTACTTTCGTCTCCAACCAGTCCATGGCCCTCCCAAAGTTTAAATTCCATATGTTCTGCGGATCATGGCTTAGGGACCCTCCCAAGTATTTTACTTCGTCTGCTTCCCAGCGCAGCGGATATTCCGAAACCACCTCAGGAGTACCATCTGTAAGCGGGAATATTACAGATTTCTTCCAGTTGATGGCAATACCAGAGATACCGCCAAAGTTAATGAATTCACGGAGCACAGGATCCAAGTTTTCGGATACATGGAGAACAATAGGCTTCTGGAGCTGAAGCCAATCCCCCGGGCCGTGTGGTGCTGCCAAATTCTGGTCGCAAGTGGTTCCATTGCGATAGCAAACAAAAGGGGGAAAAGGGGACAGCCCTGCCTTGTTCTCCTGCATCAAGGGCACACTTGATTGATGCATTGGTTATTAATTTATTTGGATGAGATCATTGGCATTGGCCTTGGTCTTGTATTGATCTGGTAAATGTTGCAATAGGGTTTGTAGTTGGTCATTGTGAGCCCTATCATACCTAGCAAGTAATGCTTGTGTGTTGGCTATCCACCAGTGATTAGCTGCTTGAGCAGCAACTCGTTTGCCGGAAGCATCTAATAATTTATACTTCTTGTCCGGAGGTTGTGCCTCACCAGAGGTCTGAGAATTAGCCCGTTTTCTAGCATTAGGTACCACCAGGGAATCTTACGGGAGTTGACTTTTGATGTAGGCGGGATCATTGAGAGGAGGTTTATATTTTTTGTCAATTCTCAGATTAAGAATTCTAGCCCTAACAGGGTCTTTAAATATGTCAGGGGCATGTTTAATGACCCCTTTTAACATTGGCAGGGTTTGTACAGTCTTTAGTGACTGCTCAAAAGTGTCTGAATGCATTGAAACACCATGGTATGTAGCTGCCCTATTTACCAGCTTACTAAAACCAATATTGTCATCTGGGGGAGATGGCTTCGTGGGGTATGCCTGGGGATCAGGGAGGTCTGCAGGGTCGACCAGGTCATCCTAATCGTCCCAGTCGTACTGTGGTACTTCTGTTGTTATCAGGGTCTGTAAAAGGGTCATTGTTGCCTCTCCCATCCCCTAAATCATCATCGACCTGTGGTAATGGTGAGTTTGGTGGAAGTATAGGACAGTGTGGAGGAGAGATAGGATTTGTAGGAAGAACAGGAGAAGAGGGTTGTATAGGTTAAGTAGCACCGTTTCTTTACTTAACAGGCACTACAGGAATGACTGGTGTATCCAGTTTCCTCTTCTTGTGTGGAACAGTAGACACATGTCTGGTTTCGGGTCTATGTGGAGTGTTTTTTTATTTGGATTGATAGGATCCGGTCGAAAAAGTTCTTCCTCTTCGGTAGACGCTTTCGGTGCCGATCTTTTCGGGTCCAAGCGAGGTTTGGATTTCTGCTCCAGAGCCTTGGAAGGTATTTTTGGATCCTTCTGCTTTGATGTGGAGGCGGAAATCTTTTTCGGTTCCAAATGTGTTGATTTCGGATCAGATGCCTTTTCTTTCGGCGTAGGGGTGGTCGACTACAGATGAAAAAACAGATGAAAAAAAATGAAAAAAACGGGCTGAATGGCAAGTTAGATATAAAATAGAGATTTTCATTGCTGTTGTATTCGTGGCTTTTACAGAACGCGAGAACCACACCGGATTTCCGCTCTGAGACTGGCGTCCTGATTGACTACAACAGTGGGGCATGGAGCAAATTCTATATGAAAAGTACATTGTCGCCCCTCGTGTTTAAATGTTCAATCATTCCGTTTGGGGCCAGATAGTGATTCATATTGTTTCTGTATTTGTGGCTTTTTACAGAACGCGAGAATTATTTTCGCACCGCTCGCGACTGACTTTACACCCATGTTAGGAGAAGAGGTTTCCATGCGAGCTTTTCAGTAATTATTGGCACGCTCAGCCCGAACATAAGTAAGATTTCAACTTGCCATTCAGCCTGTTTTTTCATTTTTTTCATCTGTTGTTTCACCTGTAGTCAAGCCCGGAGTTAAAACTCCCTTTTTCCTCCACAGCCACGGTTCCAAACCTCGAGCCCCAATACAACCCTGTCTCGCCGACAGCCCTAAACTACAGCTGGATTAAAACACTTTTCCCACACCCCTCCAATTCGATTGAGGTAATTTCTCGTTTAGGGGGGGTGGCTTGGACTGAGGCTTTTAGAACAGACCGACAAGCACGGACAGAGGGGCAGTTACTAAACCTTGTTTGTATAATCGTTGTCCACAGATGCACACGTCTTCTTTTTTGATCGACTGAAACCATATTTGAAATAAGGTAGGAGGCGTCTAGGCGTGGCCTGATGCTTTTTTCGTTTCTTTGAATTTGTACATAATCTTAAGGATCTCCCTTGTATCCTCCTCCAGGTTTCTTCTGGTCCTGATGAGAACCGGAGAAAGGGTCCGGTTAGAAACGCGTCAACCTTTTTTGTTGTGGCCTGCATTTTAATATAGTTGCATTCTCCCAGAAATTTTCATTGTCAAAATATAATTAAAATTTGTACAGGCAAAGGGATTTTGTTAAATTACTTTCAGGTCTGCCACA
The DNA here is from genome assembly GCF_964261635.1 of Lissotriton helveticus. Taxonomy (NCBI): domain Eukaryota; kingdom Metazoa; phylum Chordata; class Amphibia; order Caudata; family Salamandridae; genus Lissotriton; species Lissotriton helveticus. Next base: position 2,947,674 of record NW_027611648.1, on the reverse strand, counting down.
CATCTTACGCTTAAATCCAAGTTAAGATTGCCCTTATTTATCCCGTAGGCCCTATATATATTTTTTATGTTATTCTCACTTTAAGCTTTGGCACTATTTACCTTGGAGTATGTCTGTGTGTGTTTGTAGGCAAGTGTGAATTGTATCAGGTTTTGAGTCAGGTAACGAATGTGAAGGAGGGTGTTTATATTGGATTTCATTGTTCTGTCATTTGTGTGTCTACGTCGGTTCTTTCTTTTCACAATTAATGTCTTGTCACACATATCTAATATATTATCTTGGATGTTGTTCTTTTTGAAAATCTGAAAATAAAAAATAAATTTGACGGATTTATTCCATCGCAGGACTATAAATTGATGATTCTAGTCTGTTGACCAATTGTTTCAAGTTTATTCCTGGGCATTGTAAGTGCAGAGCTGCCATTAAGAATACATGGTGCTGGGAGCTTGTCATTACGAACTCCACAGCACCATAATGGCTACACTGAAGACTGGGAAGTTTGGTATCAAACTTCTCAGCACATTAAACCACACTGATGCCAATGTGGTATTTAATGTAAAATGCACAACAGAGGGCATCTTAGAGATGCCCCCTGAAACTCGACCAACTCCTAGTGACCTGACTGAGTGGCTACTTAGGCTGCCACCACCAGACATGTCTGTGGACCCCTGCGTCGAGAGCTTGCTGCTCTCGGGGGCCTGAAACAATGCACACCCTGGGAAGAGGTGCCTAGCTTCCTCCCCCAGGATAGGCAGGGTTCACGAAGGGGAAGCTTCAAAGGCATGCCACCTTTATGAGACTCTCCAGACCATTTGCCGCTTTTAGCAATGGGTCCCCAGTGGTTCTACCCCCCACTTTGGGTGGGAGAACCAGCGGGAAAAACAAGTGCGGAAGAGAGGTGTGCCCACCTCTGCCAACTCCACCCCTAAGGTAGGGAGGCGAGGTGAAGCACAACCTCGAGTCCCCACCATCCTGAGGATGGGGGGACCCAGCCAACCTGGGACAGGCTCCTGCCCCCTCCCACTGGAAAGTGACATAATAAGGTGTGTACCCACCCCAGGGAAGGGACCCATTGGTCTCTGCCCTTTACCTACCTGTAAATCCCCTAAATTTAGTGTTTAGTGGCAGCCTGAACCTTCCTTCCTCAGATCCAGCAACAACAAGAAAAGAAGAGAAGGATGAGAAGCCGTGCAGAGCTAACAAGAGGACAAAGCCCACTGACTTGGCCCCAGCCCTACAGGCCTGTCTCCCCTTGAACCTGCTCCTGCGTAACCCTGGCCTTTCCAGCAGCCAGCACCCTCACAAACCCCAGAGGACCTGCCTGCCTTCACTTTCAAGACTGTTTCTCCTGTGAACACCGGACGTGTTTAAACTGCAGCTTCTGGTGCCAGCCAGAAACTGAGAATCCAGCCCACTCCACACCCACCGAACCCGACCCAAGCTCGAGTGGAAAACCACCACAAGGAGGTCCCCCCGGCAATCCTGACCCGAGATCCGGTGACCCATGACTTGCCTCAAGCCTCCAGAAGACATCTGTAGCCTCAATCCAGAGAATTCCCCCTACCGTGACCGGAGCGGGTAAGAAATTCCGATGTCCAAAGGCACCCCTACATCTGACGCCCCATGGCCTTGTGTGCCCAACCCAGCGGTGCCTAACCAACCTTCAAGATCCCAACTTACCAGTCGAAGTGGTGGTAGCTCCTGGAAGATCCTTGTCCACAAGCCTGCAGTGTTTCTTTGTCCCGGAGAATCTCCATTGAAATCAACAGGGCACCCGACCTCAAAACAGCCCCTGCGCCCGGCCGCCCTAGTGCCGCTGAGGGTGCACCTTTGGTCCCCAACTTGCCCTGAGCTATACACTCGGAGCTTTGCTCCCACAATCCTGTGGCCTGCTTGCCAGCCGCCATCAAACAAAGCCCCCTATCCTCCATAGGATAACATTGGGCCTCAACACTCTGCACCCGGCCGTCCTAGTGCTGCAGAGGGTGCAACAACAGTGCATCACTGACCCTGGTAGACCCCCTGAGTCTAACCCCAGAACCTTAACTCCCACAGTCAATTACTTAGCTGAGAACCGTTAACCTGTTTTCCCTCCATAGGATAACATGGACACTTTTTCTCCAAAATGTTTAAAAGTGTGGAGTTTTGAAATCTAAAAATATTTTTTTAAATTGTACAAATAACCAAAACGTGTTTACTTACCTGTTTCAAGGGAATGTCCCAGTGCTGAATCTAGGTATCCAAAGCGATACAAAATGGGATAATGGACGGAGCATTTGAGCAAATCAAACACTCACTCCCAGTCAACAGATCTGGGTTTAATTCATCGCCATTCTTTAGTTCACTCCGCCACCCCAGTTCAGACATGGCCAAATGCAAATCAATCTGACCCTGTGCCTCATGGGAACAGTCCAGCCCGAACTGCCAAGCCATGTCTTCCCTGGACCGGAAACAATGATCCTGGCACCGGTTTCAGGTTCATAACCCTCATCAGCCAGGCTATCTTGAATCCAGTGGCAAAGTGAGCAAGGGATTCACGTCTGAGCATACCCTGCCAACTTAGGGTAAACAACGCGATACAAAAGGGGATGATGGCCGAAGCGTTTGAGCAAACCAAACACTCACCCCCAGTCAACTGATATGGCTGTAATCCATCACCATTCTTTAGCTCACTCCGCTACCCCAGTTCAGACATGGCCATATGCAAATCAGTCTGACCCTGTGCCTCATGGGAACAGTCCAGCCCGAACTGCCAAGCCATGTCTTCCCTGGACCGGAAACAAGTATCCTGAGACCGGTTTCGGGTTCATAACCCTCATCAGCAAGGCTATCTTGAATCAAGAGGCAAAGTGAGCAAGGGACTCACGTCTGAGCATACCCTGCCAATTTAGGGCAAACAAAGCGATACAAAAGGGGATGATGGACGGAATTTAGGTATCCAGCACTGAGTTAGAAAAGTAACACGAAAAGTAACTTACCTGCAATTTATTGTAGAAGCCCATCCATTTCAATGTTGTTAGAAGGGGCGATCTCAGGGGGGGGGACAGAGTGTGTACCTGACCACCCTGTGATCCAACTCTCCTAGGAACACTGCCGAGCACTGGCGGGGGAACCTTCAGAGAAAGGATCTCAAATCTAGGGTCGCATGCGCTGAGTTAGCACGACTCGACAAAGGGACACCACACCGTGAGTTCTGAAGAACGTATTCTTTATCTTAGCAATGTATCAGGATCTTTATGATCCGCAAGGTTCATATTTACAAACAGAGCACGGGTTCATAGAGTCTCAGCAAGGATAGGGGTAGCGGGACAGTCTTTAGGTTCAGGGTCACTGCAGGTGCGTATCCGGCGCACGGCTCTCAATCCTCGAGCCGGGGGATACGATATGATCTTGGGTCCAGCCGGACCAGAATAGGCTCTTGAGCCCGAACCAAGTCAGCAGGGCTCGTGCAAGGATGTCAGAGTTCTTACGATCTTCGGGGAGCCGCGATCCAATCAGCAGGGCTCAGGTGTTCTCAAGGTTGCAAGGGAGCCACGACCACGTCAGCAGGGCTCAGATGGTTCAGGCAGAAGTCCTTCTCTGCCAGGTGGGAGCCGCGACGATGTCAGCAGGGCTCAGGTGTTCTCAAGATTGCAAGGGAGCCGCGACCATGTCAGCAGGGCTCAGTTGGTTCAGGCAGAAGTCCTTCTCTGCCAGGTGGGAGCCACGACGATGTCAGCAGGGCTCACCAAAGTTCCGAGGTTCAGGTAGTTTCTTCTCGATGTTCCGTCGAGCTGCGACCATGTCAGCAGGGCTCTCTTATGTCCAGGATTCCATCTGCCTGATAGTCCCAGAGCACCCCTTGTTATAGGTCTGCTCCTCTTTGATGTCCGGAGTCTTCGCAGGCAGGGGTCTTGGCCCCTGGGGGTCGCTTGTCGGGGTTTCCTGCCATGCGGCCCTTCGATCCTTTCAAGTTGGGTCTGGAGGGATCCCAGACACGCAGCAGGCGTGGAGCCAGCCCTCAGGGATGCCGGAGGGGTGATCGAAACCCATTTATCAAAGGGAGGTCGGAGGTGTGATCGAAATTGCTCCTCCCGCTCTTGCTCACGGGGAGCCTTTTACCCCCCAGCCGGGCATGGCGCGTCTAGGGCCGAGGTCGCGCTGGGGCCGGGGGCGGCCATCTTAGGAGCAGGGGAATGGTCACCAGAGGCCTTTTGGGCCGATGGGGTTTGGGTGCGTCCGGTACCAGGAAGATGGGGGTGAGGACAGGGAAGTCCAGTGTTGTGTGTGGGGTCACGGAGGGAGTGGGCCGGGTAGGCCATGGTACTCAGGGATTGGTGTGGTGTTCGGGTCAGGGTTGGGTCGCTACGGGTCAGGGAGGACCATGCCATGAGGCCGGGTCTAACACGCGTCCCCCCCAGCTGAAGGCCGGAGAGAACTACCCATCCTCTTGGGGGTTCTCTTCGCTGAGGCGGAAGAATCTGGAGAGGCCGGCAGCGTTGGCGTGGTCAGTACTGGGGCGATGCTCTACTGTGAAGTCCATCCCCTGGAGGGAGATTGACCATCGCAGCAGTTTGGGGTTCTCTCCTCTCATCTGCATGAGCCACCGTAAGGGTCGATGATCTATTTGGACTCGGAAGTGGGTTCCAAACAGGTAGGGCCGTAGCTTCTTTAGAGCCCAGACTATGGCGAACGCCTTGCGTTCAATGGTGCTCCATCGTTGTTCTCGGGGCAGTAACCTTCGACTAATGAAGGATACGGGCTGATCTATGCCTTTCTCGTTGAGCTGGGAGAGAACGGCTCCAATGCCATGCTCGGAAGCATCGGTTTGCACCACAAACTCTTTGGAGTAGTCGGGGTCTTGGAGCACGGGGGCAGTACACATGGCGGTTTTCAGGGCGTCAAACGCCTCCTGGCAGGCGGGGGTCCACTGCACCTTTTTAGGCTGTCTTTTGGAAGTGAGTTCTGTGAGGGGACCCACTAGACTGCCGTAACCTCTGATGAACCTCCGGTAGTAACCGGTGAGGCCCAGAAAGGCTCGGACTACTGTTTGTGTGGTGGGGGATTCCCAGGCCAAGATGGCGTCGATCTTAGGTTGGAGAGGGGCGACCTGCCCACTTCCGACCTGGTGCCCCAGGTAGACCACCGAGCCTTGCCCAATCTGGCACTTGCTGGCTTTCACTGTTAGGCTTGCCTGACGTAGGGCCATCAACACCTTCCGGAGGTGCTGGAGGTGCTCACTCCATTGGGAACTGAATACCGCGATATCGTCCAGATATGCGGCGCTGAACTCCTCCAGCCCGGCCAGGACTCGATTAACCAGTCTTTGAAAGGTGGCCGGGGCATTTTTCATCCCGAAGGGCATCACTCAGAAGCGATAGTGCCCATCTGGGGTGGAGAAGGCGGACCGCTCCTTGGCTCCCTCGGTGAGCGCAATTTGCCAGTAACCGCAGGTCAAATCGAAGGTACTGAGGTAGTGAGCAGACCCGAGGCGATCAATGAGCTCATCTGCGCGGGGAATAGGATGAGCGTCAGCTCGGGTGACTGCATTGATCCCCCGGTAGTCCACACAGAACCTGAGTTCGGGGGCGACCCCAGGGGCAGCTGCTTTTGGGACCAATACCACCGGGCTGGCCCAGGGACTGTCTGAAGGTTCGACCAACCCCAGGGTTAACATTTTCGAGACCTCGGCCTGGATGCAGGTCCAGACTCGGTCGGGAACGCGGTAGGCTCGGTGTCGCGCCGGCAGCTGTCTCCGGTGTCTACGTCGTGGACACACCAGTCGGTGACCTTTGGGACGAGGGAGAAAAGGTCTGAGAACTGCCCCAAGAGCTGGCGGCAGTCTTCACGTTGCTGGGAAGTGAGGGAGGGAGAGAGGCTCACTCCCTCTACGGAGCCATCTTTCTCCTTGGCACACAGGAGGTCAGGGAGAGGCTCCGTTTCCTCTTCCGCCCCGTTGTCTGTGGCTAGGAGCAAACTCAACTCCGTCCACACGAAGTGAGGCTTGAGGCGGTTCACGTGAAGGACCCGAAGGGGGTTCCGAGGGGATTGGACGTCCACCAAGTATGTGACTTGACTCTTCCACTCTACTACTTTGAAGGGCCCTGTCCATCTGTCTTGGAAGGCGCAGGGCTTCACCGGGGCCATCACCCAGACCTGTTGGCCTGGTTGGAACTCGACCAGAGTGGCATTCTGGTCATACCAGCATTTCATTTCCTCCTGGCTCGCCTCGAGTTTGGCCTCGGCCAGCTCTCGGAACTTCCGAGTCTGGTTTCGGAGGGTAAAGATGTATCGAAACACATCCTGGGGTGGGTCTCGGGGTGCCGTCTCCCACCCCTCCTTGACCAGGCTAAGGGGGCCCCGGACAGGATGCCCATAGAGCAATTCAAACGGGCTGAACCCCAAGGACTTTTGGGGGACTTCCCGGTAGGCAAACAGGAGGTAGGGGAGGAGAACGTCCTACTTACGCCGGAGGGGCTCTTCTAGACCCATGATCGTCCCCTTCAGAGTCCGGTTAAACCGCACTACTAGGCCATTTCCCTGGGGATGGTACGGGGTGGTGAATTTGTAGGACACTCCACATTGTTGCCACAGGGACATCATGTATTTGGAGATGAAATTCGTGCCGCGGTCGCTCACGACCTCTCGGGGAAAACCTACGCGGGAAAAGATCCCCATCAATGCCCGACTCACCACGGGGGCCATTGTGGTGCGGAGGGGAATGGCCACGGGGTATCGGTTTACCGATTTTTCTGTGCAGGCCAGTGAATGCAGTGACCACAACCCCATTTGTGTCTCAACTGGCTGGACCCGAACACTCGGACTCACCAAGGTGGTCGGGGGGCTGGTGTCCCCCTTAAAGAGGTGGAAGCGGGAAGGAGCGTAAAGTGGGGGTGGATTGTCCCAGAGCTACTCCACGAGTCACTTTTAACTCGGTGTCGCAGCGAGTTTGCCACCTGTCTCGACGATGAGGGAAGTGCTCCGGACATCATGGGTGCATTTGGATTCATGTCTACTGTCATAAGGAACTTTCTACAGGCCTGTTAGCAACCAGGTCCACGATGGTTTGACTCTGCGAGCTCCCAGGCTTCCAGGAACCTGAGACAGGCCTTAGGTGTTAAGCCCCGAGACCGGGTGACGGTCAACGGACTACGAAGAGCATATAAGGCTGCTCTAGCAACTCGCGATTCTGTCCTGAAGGAGGAGGCCTGGATCAATTTAGTGGAGGCTAGTACACTGCATAATAGCTCAAAGTTCTGGGGCATTATTAACAGCCCATTTCTATCTGGAAATAATGCTAATTTACTAGATGCCCAAATCACAGAGGACGATTGGGTACATAATTTCGAGGGTATCTTCCAGTCGGATAGCCCTCCAATTGAGGGGCAGGAAAGGGTGGAAGGCAGGTCAGAACTTATTTTCACCACGCAAGAGGTGAGTGCCGGTATTCTGGGTCTATCTTAAAACAAGGCCCCCACCACGCCAGATGGGATCCCACCAGATCTCTACATTGCCCACTTAAAAACCTGGGTGCCTGTCCTCACAGCTGTCATCAATACTGCAGTCCAGATTGGCCACACAAATTCTTGGGCTTTATCGATTATAGTCCCAGCATTTAAAAGGAGATAATGGGACAGCGCCTATAGTTATAGGCCCATTTCTCTGCTGGACTCTGTGGTGAAGGTGGTGGGCTACATGGTACTTGACACACTTGTATCATGGGTTGAGGAAAACAACTTTTTATCCGATATCCAAAACGGCTTTCGCCCAGGTCGTTCCACTGTGGAACAGTGTTTAAACCTGTACATGGTTCTGAACAAATACACTGTGGCTTGTTCCAGCCCCATATACCTAGCCTTCATGGACCTGTCCTCAGCATTCAACTGGGTCAATAGGTCCAAGCTGTGTCAGTTGATGTCCTCCATTGGCATTGACAGTAACTTCATTTTATTCACTGTGATTAAACTGCGGTTGTCCGCTATTCAAAGGACCTGAACGTGTCCTGTCAGCTTGACATCAAGAGAGGGGTGTATCAGGGGTGCATTTTAGCACCCTTTCTTTTTAACCTATATATTAATTCTTTAGAGAAGGCCCTTTTGGCCACAAATGCGGATTGGCCCCAGGTAGGCAAGCATAGCCTGCCAGTCCTCCTATACGCTGACGACGCAGTCCTCTTGGCGAGGACAGCTAGGGGCCTACAACTTCTTCTGAATTCTTTTGCCCTTTTAATGGAGGACTTGGACCTGTTGTTTCATCATGCCAAGTCGTTCATTATGCAGGTGGGACCTCGTAAAGCTAAGCAGTTCACTTTTAAACTCTGACTTTCATCAATACCGAAGACCAATGTTTTCTCCTATTTGGGAGTTGTGTTTGACGATTCCCTGAGTTGGTGCCCTTTGCTTACTTAGAAGAAAGGGGATGTAGTGAAAGGTTTTGCAGCTGTTTTTAACTTTGCCAGCAGAGGGGGAGGGAAGCCAATAGGGGCTCTTTTGAAGACATATGAAGACAAATATATCTCAAAGGTTAGTTATGGGAGTGAGATTTTGGGCCACATTGGGGTAGGAGCAGTGCAAAGTACTGAAAACTCTTTCCTGCGAAGGGCCCTTTCTGTCCCCAAAGCTCTTCGTTTATGTCGTGCACAAAGAGTTGGGAATGCCTTTCCTCTCAAATGTACTGGCTTTACGAACCCCTGGCTTTGTGGCTTAATATTTGGACTAAGCAAGAAAATACACTAAGCAAAGATATCCTACGGGAATGCCTTTCACTTGGCAGTGTCTCACGCATCCGATGGCTCCAGTATATAAGAGTTGGCCTCTCCAGGGTAGGTAGGTACTATTCGCTAACCCTGAGCGCAGATGTAAGAGTGACTTTTCTCTGGTCATAGAGTATTTTTTAGGAATGAGCCACTGTGATAGAGGGAAATGAGCTCTGTAAGCCTAGTGTGTGTATGTACATCGTGTTAAAAACATTACCAACCAGCGAACCTTATCTTCTAGGGCTTAAAAGCATCCATAATCATTTTCAATAACCCGGTTTCGGCTCAACCTCTTCCATTACCTCATGGCACACCCTCTCGGCTTCCACAGAGGCCAGTGCCTCATGCCCTGTAGCTGCAACAGTGAGTCTCGTCAGGACATGATGCACTTTATAATGTTTTGTAATTTTTATGCTGTCCCTAGAAAGTTATTTATTATTCCCATTCTCAAAAAAACAGGTTTTAGGAAGGTGAGATCAGCTCTTATCTTTTTACAACTCCTCTCTAAAGACACTGTTTTGCATACACTTTACTTTTTACGGTTCGCTGTTAGACTCAGGTCAAGCTGTGATTAACTACTGTACTGTAATTCATGAATTTTTATCTTGTGTTTTGATTAACTTGTACATATTATATTTATCAATTTGTAACCGGGAAAATCTTTTATCATTTTATGTATGACTTTTATGGTTTTCTTTTATAAAACCGAATAAAGTTTGTTGATAATAATCACTAGGGGATTCATTTACAGGGTAGCATGGTATCCCTCACAATAACTCCAGGAGTCACAGTCCACACAATGTACATGCGTTGTTTCCCCTACTTCCAACTTTACATGTATCCCCAATCACCAGCCCAAACCTCTCCCTCCTGATGCCAATGTGGTACTCCGTCAACCCGCAGACCATCTTTTTGGCCCCTTTCAAAGTGCCCATACAATAAAAATGCTGCCGTTGTAAATACATATCAACTACCATTTGTTGTGTTTGAAACATTTTATTGAATAAGAAAACCTAATAAACATAGGCTGATTATTAAAGCAAAACAGAACATCAGTTGCCATACACATAAGAGACGAAAGTTGTACATAAAAATCAACAAACTGTAACACAGCAAAGTTATGTAGAGCACAATTCTAAATTTCGGGCAGTCTTTAAAGTTCAACAATAGAAACATTCATAAAGAACAGGAAAGGAAAGAAAGAAGGTGGGATACAGTAGTTTCATTAATGTAATGCTTCCTACATATAGAAAAACAAATACTAATTATTTTTCTTAAGCAATAAAGTCCTCACATTAAAATGCTAAGAGAAATATATTGAAGAATGAACATTTCATGTGTAATTAGAATTCAATTTGAATATTTTAACCTTCTCAGCATTATTTGACTCATGATTACAACCTGAATGCTTTCTGGAAAGGAACCGCCGTATGGGGTTCAAAATCACATCTTTTCCAACGATAGGATTAAAATGATAAACTTAAATTAAAATTTGATTTATTGATTTAGGCCTTTTTGGAGATCAACAATTTTAAATATATACAAAATCCATACACTTTTGTAAAATTGTCACCTAAACTTGAATTCAATCCACTTTTTGATTAAACACTTCCCATTCCAGCAAGCATCACAAGAGCACTTGTTGTTATCTTCCCAATAAGTGATAATGTTTCAGATGGCAACAACAATAAATATGTTTAGAATTTTACCTCCGAAAGCAAAAACATGCCATTTCTGAATCATGGTACACAATCAAATGTAGGAACAGAAAAACATCTGTAGGTATAGCATTCATTAAGGTTTGACCAGGCTTGAAACTAGAATTCCTGAACTTTTGGACATTTAAATGTCATATTTTAAAAGAGTTCTAACAGCCCTGGCATGAGCTCCGTGAAAAATTGAAGATGAGTGAATTGTACTTAGACAACATGTGCTGATTAGTAATCTATTGATGTAAAATACAGTGGTCAGGCAATGCTTGTGGATCTAATCTATTTAGATGTTAACTCCATAGTTTGTTCAATAAATTGACTGAGCATAATACTTGAAGGTCCATCTCTCAAATCAGTTCTATTACAGTTTTATTTGCAATAACACTAAAAGAGATCAATGATAAATAGGTTTTAAAAGCCATGGGTGGGATTGATCCTTGGTTTAAATCTAGAGTATTGTCTGCAATAGAAACCAGTACAAACAGATCAAATCTAAAAGCATTGAATATGTTTATTATGTTGGTTTAGAGTAAACACAGATGACACACATTGTTTCTGAAACTCAGAAAATTTATCAAAAGATTATGATTACAACCTATTTTAAGTCCAGAGACCGGTTTAGATGCTTTCCTGTTTAAGTGACAACATTTGCAAATATATTTAACAAAACATTAAAGCTGGATGTCAGAAATTCTGTCTTTAAGCATTGTGTAAGAGTTATGTGTGATGGTTTTTATTTGATCTGAAGCAACACTAACACTAAATAGGTACGTCCACCGGTTATCATTCAACCAACATTATTAGCAAACCTAATTTGGAGGGAATTGAGAAAAATTTACTCATGTACCAAGAGTTTTATTGTTCAAAAATCCACTGGTTCGGTAATGCACAGAGTTTGCAAATGCTAAACCCCTTTTTGAAATGTACTAAGCCCATTTAACAATTCAGAATTTGGAAGTGGAATGTTCATAGAGTCCCTTCTAAATACGTAATACATCCTTAAGGTATGTATGAAGCTTTGAAACCATACGTGGGCTGAAAAACAGTAACAGGAGGTAGTAACCCAAGGGGACATTTGTGAATCTGAAAGTAAAATGGGGTGCATTAAAAATACCTTTATTTAAAAGCCATCACAGACACAGTAGTGTGCTGACTCCACAAGCAACCACTTTTACCAAATGGATTATTAATACATGAACCTCAGTATTTCCTATATATTGCTGAAATGTAGTCTAATATTTTTGTCATGTGGTGTAAATATTTGTTTCTATTATTTTATTTTCCATTTCAATATTGTCATGAAATATACCTATTCTTTTTGTCAAACATATTGAAATATCTTTGTCATAATTTTTGGGGCATTCTAAAAAATGTTTTCACTCTCTAACTTAAAGCTTCCTAAGAAAAATACTGACGCGCAGTCCTGGTTTCTCCTAGATCATTTAGCTTTCTCACTAAACCAAGCACAATATTGATTTGAGAGAGGTGGTTATTGAAGTCATACGCACTGGGGTTAGCTTACAAAAGTCAAATATAGAACTTCCTTTATCTTTAGAAATAATACTTGCAAAAGTTTATGTCCAATAATTTCAGATAATTTACTGATAAAGATATCAGATAAAGATCCCCTAATTTCTTATACCTTGTGCTATCAAAAATCTGCTAGAATTAACAGACTTCTCTTCTAAATAAATCCAGGTATGAGAAGGTATTAAATGCATTTATCACTTTTCTGTTATTTTAACACATTTTCTCAGTGCAAAGAGTATTTTTCCTACATTGATCACAACATTTCAAGCAATGGCCTGTGCTTAAACGTACAATGAAGGGGTAAAAATGTATTTCTACCACAATCAAGAAACCCTTGGGTCTATGAGGATTATTGTTGCAAATGAAGACCTAGCTAAGATTAAATATCCCTTTAAAGGGAAGATTTCCCTCACCCACCATAGTTGGCATGCTTCCTCATTCGGAATCTTCTCCCACCATTATACCTAGTTACAGTACAGGGTACAGCCCCCTCACTGAGAGGGAGGAGTTCAGGCATGTTTTGTTATAGAGAATGGTATACGAAATACCACAGAAATGAGCTCAGGGTAGTGGGGGGCAGCAGAGTGAAAGTTAATAAGAGGTCAACATGTTTCAGCCTATTAACCCTCCAAAGAGGTGTTTGCTGCTTTCTTCAGGACCTAATCAAAAGTGCTGCTGTTCATTGTACTCAAATAATAACAATCATTGGCATAGCCAATAGGTCTCGCCTTTGGGACTTATAAGTGTTTAGCCATGCAGATCCAGTAACAATGTGAAATAATTTCTCTTAAAAAGAAGACTATAAAATAACTAAGCTAGACGTGACTTTATAACTGGTTAATCAAATGTTTCTGGAGGTTTAGTATATATAAAGAACTCCTTTTATCTATGGCGTGTCATATAAAATTGATACTCTAAATTTTGGTAAGAGTACACAATGTCAAAAAATTCAATACTGCTTTTATATCAATTTACTTTTGAAAGCTTGAAGTGAAAGAGAATTCTAAATATCATTTGCTTATGAGTAGGCGCTAATGACTATTTCCAGATGACAATGTAGTTAACATTTTTTTGTATAAGATGTGTTAAAAGTATGGGTAGGGAAAATGGCTATTTTGGCCAAAGGCTCTCCTTTCTATATGCTTGCCAGTTTTAATTTGTAAACAGAATCACAATTTTTTATCTGGTAAACTGTAATGTTAGATGAATCTATTTTACTCTTCTGATAAGCAAGGGATGACGATGAACCGTTTTTTCGTCCCTGGCTTTAAATGGATTCAGGTTGGAACAGACAAGGTGTTAGTTGACTGCCTCAGAAAATAGTTATTTCCCGCATGCTGCTTTCATGCGACTTAAATCCCTTCAGTCGAAGAGGCGGCTGCATGCCTGCAGATATGGCCAGATCATTACTTGGCTGGTTCAGTTCACCAGTGGGACTAGAATAGAAGCTGTTAAGGGCAGGGGCTTAGCTTCCTATTGGTGCAGCAGGTGCAGTGGCACCAGGCCCCAGGCGCGTTAAAGGCCCACTGAACCCTGATAACTGCTGTTTGTCACAGTTCAAACAAAGGCCTGAGGGGCCCACAGAACAATGATTATTGATGTTTTCCACAGTCCAAACAGAGGGCAGGGGTCACATTTCCTTTCTTGCCTTACGGCCCAGGGCACACTGGCTAGAACACTGGTTAAGGATGCATTGGGGAAGAGGTGGGGAGACAGGTGGATATTTAAACAGCTCGACAATGACTTCATGCCTGGGTATTAAAATATTCATTGCAATTAAAGACTGAAGCAGGAATAGATCTCATGATATAGGGAGGCCTACTTACAAATGCAGCTCGATAAGCGGCTGCCTTTTAACATCTCACTTATCATCTCTCCTAATTTACAGTTTTATTTTAGATGCAGACTTAAATCGTGACCTTTGAATATGTTTATCTATCTTTAGGTTCCAAATGGCCCATCTTTTCCATATGCGAGTATCAGACAGGTCAGGAACACCCAATGGCGTTGAACTTGATAAAGCCACATTAATCACTGGTCTTGAAATGCAAATGGCAGCATTAAGCACGCAGAGGTGTAATCTACGTAATCTCATTATGTTCAGGGTACGGGAGGGTGTTTAGGGCGTAAAGACTTTGACAAAAACATTGCTGCCACCGTAGAAATTCAATCTTCCTTGTCCTACCTTAGTATACAAGTAGTACCACATACTTTGTATACCTGAATTAAATAGGCACACAAAATAGTACCGTATTTAAAGGCCCAGTTCAGAATTACAGGGAAGGTGCACTGTCCCAGACTACACAACGGTTCAGTCTTCAGCGGGTGCTGTCATGTCACACAGGGGGAGTACACCAGATTATGCTAGGCACTAGTAACTTCATCTAGCCACTTCAGCCACCATCTTGGGCAGGGGAAGGCTGGCGGTATAGATCATCGTTCCTCCTGCCCTCCCAGGATATTTAAGGTGTGGCGATCTTCCCCCCCCCGAGGTATTTGTTTGTTTCTCCTCTGAGGCGGAAGCCGGGGGAACTCTGCGCTCTCTTGTGCTCTGCCAAACATGCTGACATCGTGGTTGTTATTGATGTAATAATAACAAACTTTTTTAAAACTTGTAATATATTTTAATTGCTAGCTTTTAACCACTAGCCCCCACCTTGGTGCGAGATTAACATCGCCCGCGGCTGATTTCCACCGCATTACACAGCGCCGCCGTTACTAGGCGCTAGTAACTTCATCTAGACACTTCAGCCGCCATCTTGGGCAGGGGAAGGCTGGCGGTATAGATCATCGTTCCTCCCACCCTCCCCCCACCCTCCCAACCATGGCTATAAACAACAGACCGCCCGTCCGCGCCGGCGGCGCGCCGGCGGCGCGCCAATGGCAAGCCCGTCTGCGCCCGTCCACGCCTGGACGGGGCCGAGGGCCACTACCCCTGGTCTTCACCCTCTGCCCCCACGAGGCTTTTACACAGTGAATCAGCTCCTACAATGGCGCCCCCCCTACCATCAGTCCTGCCTCACACTTGATCCACTGTTACTTGCTGGAAATTCTGATCAACTTTGTTCATGTTGTAAAATCTCTATACCACTCACTTTGAAACCCTCTCCCTGTAACAAGGATAAATCTTTGAAATCCTATACGATTGCCCTCACTAATGTCCGCTCGCTCGGCAAACACCGACAGGACATATTTGATCTGATAGAGGATAAAAACCTAGATCTGCTATTCATGACTGAAACCTGGATGGACAACTCGTCCGACCCAGATTTAGTGATTGCAGTTCCCAAAGGCTTTTCTACCTACAGATTGGATAGACAGCGTAAAAAAGGTGGTGGAATTGCAATCATCGCACACGATGCATTCACGGTAAGAACCAACATGATCTCGCTACCCTCCTGTGAAGCCCTACAATTCTCTATCAAGCTGACCCCATCTTATAATTTTAAAGGGATTCTCCTTTATCGACCACCGGGGTCTAGGATTGAATTTATCTCCGACTTCAGGTCCATTCTGGAAGTGTCAGCCCTTGACAGCTCTCTCACTGTCCTAGGCGACTTTAACTTTCATTTTGACAAACCCGAAGACTCAGATACTGCCGCTTTCTTAGCTGACATGTCCACCTTTGGTCTCCCACTGCTGGTTAAGTCACCCACTCATGATGGGGGCCATATACTGGATGGCATCTTCACTAATTTAGCGGGCTTACAAGTTACCCAAATCCTTCCCCTCAACTGGTCAGATCACCATGCCATCTTGGCATCACTGGCTATTCACGACTCCGGTGCCTCTATGTCACGCCCTAATACTCGTCAGCCGTACCTGGCGTGGGGTGACATTGATAGCTCCAGCTTGGAAACACTCTTGACCAACTCCACTCCTCTCCTATCAGCCGACCCTAATACTGCCACTACACAATTCTACGAGTGGGTGGGCTCTGCGACCACCGACCTGGTCCAGGTCAAACAACAATCTCGCAACAGATCTGCCCCGTCGGCCACTTGGTATTCGGAGGCATTACGAATTCAGAAACAACAGTGTAGGAACAAAGAGAGGCACTGGCGAAAAGATTACTCCGAAGAGGCCAAAACCAAGTATAAAGAAATGGTGGCTAAATACAAAACTCTAATTAGTGAGGCTAAGAAAAAGTATTACTGTAAGAGAATTTAATCAGCAAAAAACTCTAATAAAGCACTGTATGATACCACCAAGAAGCTAGCAGGATACTCACCCAATCTGACTCCACCCCCCTCCCAATCGCTCTGTGACGCTTTAGCCAATTTCTCCTTTAGTAAAGTCAGTGACATCTACCTGGCCTTCGCCAACAATGCTAATACCTTTACTAAATCACCCGCCTCCCACACCGGCCCCATTTTTTCTCAGTTTGCAGATGTCTCCAGCTCTCAGATTAAGAACATCTTATCTTCCATCAAATCGGGCTCTGCATTAGACCCATGCCCTCTAAAAGTTTTACTCCCGGCTATTGAAGTGGTTCTCCCTGCCATCACAGCAATCTGTAACTCTACGTTTAGTACAGGCATTTATCCAGACGTCCTAAAAAAGACCCTCATCAAACCGCTGCTTAAGAAACCAAATCTCGACATGGAAGAACTAAAAAGTTACCGTCCAATCGCTAGCCTCTCAGCCTTGGCGAAAATAGCCGAAAAAGCACTGAACCTTCAACTATCAGCCTTTATTGAGGAACATCACCTACTTGATGAATCTCAGTTTGGCTTTCGCCAATACCATGGAACGGATACGGTCTTGATTAAAGCCGCGGACAATATTAGATCCATCCGTGACGCTGGAGGAACAGCAGTCTTAATACTGCTTGACTTATCGGCGGCTTTCGACACGGTCGATCACACCATTTTGATCGACCGTGTCGAAAACATGGGTGTCCAACAAAATGCCAAGAAACTCCTGGCATCCTTTCTGGCGGATAGGACCCAGGTGGTCACTATGGGATCTTTTCACTCATCCACCTTGTCACTGCCATGTGGAGTCCTTCAAGGCTCATCCCTTAGTCCGACACTATTTAACATTTATGTGTCGGACCTTGCCAACGTCATTCAAGCTCATGGGATGAGCCTTACCTCCTATGCAGACGACACTCAGCTGGTTCTCGCCATCAGGAACGATGGCCATAAAATAGCAAATGACTTCAATCGGGGCATGCTGGCCATAGGGAATTGGATGGCCTCCAATTGTCTGAAATTAAATTCCGACAAGTCGGAAGGAGTCATATTCGGACACCTGACCCCGGAATGGTCCTCCCTTTGGTGGCCGCTGTCACTGGGTCCCCCCCTGAACCGGTTAGTAAGGTGAGGAATTTGGGAGTTATGTTCGACGACCGCCTTACTTTCCTCCCTCACGCCAATCAGATTACCTCCTCCGCCTTTCATAAACTGCGACTTTCTGTTCTGCCATTCCTTCCTGAGACAGCGGGCAAAACCTTGGTTACCTCCCTGGTATTGTCTACACTAGATTATTGCAACGCACTGTTTCTAAACGCCCAAGAAAGAGTACTAAACAAAATGCTAATTATCCAAAATGCAGCCGCTAGGCTTCTGGGAAGAATCCCTAAACACCAATCTGCGTCAGAAACCATCAGAAATTTACACTGGCTTCCCATTAGAAACAGAATACAATTCGAAACTCTCTGCATAGTTTATAAGGCCCTGCTCAACCTGGGACCAGCGTTTCTCACTCAAAATCTTACTCCTTACTGTCCCCCCAGATCATTACGCTCCTCTAGTCTACCTGATCTTGTGGTACCTCGTACCAAATCTGTTTCATGGGGAGACAGAAGATTTCTTGTGTCAGCGCCCAAACTATGGAACACCCTGCCGCACTCGATTAAAACAAGCCCCTCACTCTGGTCTTTCCGTTAAGAACTCAAGACCTGGCTTTTTAATCAGTAAACTCAGTCTCCCCCTCTTTGGTTAAATACTGCAGATATCTTAGCGCCGAGATGTCCTCGGGCCTTCGTTCTCGCTCTATAAATGCTGTTAATAAATAAATAAATAAATAAATAAAATGCTGGAAAAAGCATATGGTGCCCCAACGTAGGGGCAGTTGTAAACCACCAGTCTGCTTACAAAGTAGCTTCTGGCAGGTATTAAACAAGGTGGCACGTTTTCCCTGCAGGTGGTTGGGGTCTGTCACCATCCTGTCAGGTGGGGGTATACAATCAGTGCGCCTCCTAACTGCTTGTTTGCCCTTTTGCCCGTGTCAATAATACAGTGCAGTCGCAAGACATAAGGTTTTCCCACATTTGAATGTGGCCATGCCCAATACAAAGGAAAGCATGCCCGCTGAGAATCTCTCCTACGTGATCCACACTACATAAAGGGCTATGGAAGTGTCTGCAGCCTCTTCTGTAGAACAAAAACCAAAATGACCATGGGACACAGAAAGAGGGTGCACCCCGATGCTTCATTATGTACGAGGACCTTTGGCGTTCGTCTGTACTAAGCTAGTGACAGAGTTAGTGGAGTGTTTTTTGCCCTCTATGTCACTCTACTTCTAAGCACCTAATCAGACCCCCCAGGATATAGCAGCATGGATTCGCAAATTTAGCGGCACAAATATGGAAATTTAGCGGCACAAATATTGAAATTTAGCGGCATTTTTGCTGCACTTTATTTTACTCATAATCATTCATTTTCAGCCTTAAATCAATGGAAACTGTTTTAGCAGAGTATTCCACTTTGAATCGGCAACCTGGAATATGGAATAGAGGAAGCAGCCCACAGGTGAAGGCTGTTATCCCTTGGAAATGCAATTCTCCATTTGCTTTAGCATAGCCTGGGATTTCTTCAGGCAGCGCAGCCTTTGAGACGGCTGCTGGCCCAAACGCTGCTCAGATAAAAGCCTTCTTGAGACTGGCACTTTTTATTCTCAATCACTGCCTGCACATACAAAGCAATGGGCACGTCTGCAATGAGGGTGAAAATTTTCCTACTAGGGTGACATTACAATCTCTAAAAAACACTGGAGGAAAATGCAAGATGTGCGGAAGGGGGCCGCACATCAGTAGGGGCTGAGGGGGCCCCCTCAAGGATGGGTAAGCCTGGGGCCCCCTCCAAGCACAGCGTGGGCTGCGGGGGCCTTTGTTATGCCCCTGATCTGCTCTCCCCTCTCACTTTATTAGGCTTTTCGTACCCCTTTCATTCACTCTGTGCTCCCTTTCCCTCATCCTGGGTGAGTTGAGGGGTTTTCAGTGTAAGGCGCCGTCATTCCACCTTTGTTCTGCGCCCTGCGGGTTATCCTGCTTTTCATTCAAAGAGGGGCAGGGCGAAATTCACAGGTAAGGGCTCCCTAATTACCTGTCTAATCGCTGCTATCCTCATGCAGATGCAGCGTTTAGGCCCAGAGAGACGGACCAGCCGGCAGATATTGATCAAAATCCCCTGGGCCTCCTTGGCCCCTGGGCCTCCAAACTCTGTAGCTTTTGAAAGCGTGAGGCCCCCTGGCTGCGAGCCGGCGCGGGGGCCCTGGCACTGTTGTCATGTGGGCACGTGTCTGGCACACAATCTGTCGCTGGTGTGGCATCAGTGTAGTTTTGGTTGAGGGGTCTCTCCCATGAGGTTACCAGCTTTCCATCACCGAGTGGAGTCTAGTGCACCTGCACCATTAGTCGTATGAGTGGCTGTGTCCCTGTGTCAGATGAAGCCCATCTTCAATGAGCCATGGGTGCACGCGAGTGTGAGTGCTCGACTCGTATTCATCTGTGGGGCAGCAAGGAATCACTAACGATTCTTCTAGAACGGCAGGCATGCCTGTTGCCTGTCTGTTGCGTATGTGTGCAAGACAACCGGTGGTAGCAAGTGCTAGGCATATCTGGGCATGTGGGATGTGTGTCCTTACAGGGCACTTTGTGCATTGAGGTGGACGAGGGGCCTGAACAGGTAAGGAGTGTGTGTAAAATGCCCCTCCCCACACGCACACACACGTCTCAGAATCTCCCACATATGCCAATGGCTCAGCCTGGCCCGGGGCGCTGGGCCTGCCGACTCCAAGGCCAGGCCGTCAGGGAGAGGGCCTCAGAGATGTCACATCCACTTATGGGTGGAGGGAGGCAGAGTAAAAGCAGTTAGCATAGCGCCGGCCCTGACGGGATTAACATCTCTTCTGCGGCTCGCGCACACCCCTCTGCTGCACGGGTCCCGGTTTCGCGGCACTTTAAAAAAAAATCTCGGCACTTTAACAAAAGTGCCGATTTCGCGGCAAACCGCGAAATCGCAAAATCGCGATATCCTGGCGGGTCTGCCTAATACAGCTTGTACAGTGGTTACGGTCATCTGTTCACCTACATTATGCTTAATATAAATAGTGCACAATTTCGGCGTTTGTGTCTGCCTACAACATGGACCTGATACAAATAGCAGTACCTACAAGTTGGATGGGACAATTCAACAAGAGTCTAGGATACTCCAGCACAGATGACTTTGCATCAACATTACGGGGCATCAGTCTTGATGGCAAGCCAACTTTGTATACATTATTATCAGAGACTATACTTGCCTCTTGGATACAACTTTACAACAGAATTTTATGAATTTTCGTACAGTTGTATTTATATAATAAAACAACCTACCCACAATAATTGATCTATCTATTTATCTTTTTGGGTTCTGGAGTAGCATGCTACTCGCTGAAAAGCACTTCAACACTCTCAAAAACATTTTATATTTCCCTACACTAATTCACCACTAATCATTTTTGGATTCTGGAGTAGCGTGCTACTCACCGAAAAAGCGCTTCAAATTGACCCTAACGCACTCCGCTGCTCGCAGAACTCTGCGTTGAGCGGTTGAGTTTTTTTGACACTTTGCGGAGTTCTTCATTGCGGAACACCGCCTAGGCCTAATCTTATCATGAAAATGTAGATTTCAGTCATATGTTAAGAAACAAGTGTGAGTAGAAACCTTTTGGGTGGAGAAAATTAAATACATTAATATTGTGAATTTTTTGTTAATTAGTTGATGTTTGCAAGTATGAACACTTCTCTGTGTCAAGTAATGACCTTGAGAGTTTTGTAACTTTCAGATACTCAAATTGTGCATTTTGTTGCAATTAAAACATTTTCAAGGCCTGAAATTTCTTTGGAGGTTGCATGCGGGCAGCCTAAGTTATCCTGCAAGAATTTCTTGCTGAATCCTATTGCAACTACAATATGTGCTCTCTCATGTAAAGTCAGGTTATTAGAAGCTTTTCTGCAACTCAAGATACGCCTTACTTTTCACCTGGTGTGGGTGCATTTCTCATGTTAAGTGAGATCTCCTTTCTGAGTATAACGTTTCTGGCTTTCCCCTCCTGTATAAGGCTTTAGTCCAGTGTGAATTCTCTCATGTGAAATGACATTGTATTCGTGAATACACCTTATCTGACATTCCGAACACACATAAGGCTTTTTTCTCCCTTGTGAGTTTACTCAGGTCAAGTGAGAAGTAATTTGTGACCAAAACTTTGCTTGCATTTCGAGCACTCATAAAATTTTTCCCCAGAGTGGGATCTCTCATGAAGCATAACTCTGTCTTTCAGATTCAAGCTTTTATGGCATAAGGATTTTCTCCAGTTTGGAGTTTCTCATGGTGAGATAGCGTTTTTCTCTGCAGCTTTTCTGGCATTCAGAGCACTCATAAGGTTTTTCAACAGTATGGAGTTGATTATGGTTAGTGAGGCTGTGCCTATCAAAAAATAGGAATTTCTAGCATTCACAGCATTGGTAATATTTTTTCCCTGTGTGCGTCTGATCATGTGGAGTGAGATTGCATTTAAAATTGATGCTTTTCTGGCACTTGGAGCACTGAAGTATTTTTGATGGTGTGTTTTCTTATGGTGCATGTAACCATCACTACCTCTGAATCTTTTCTGACATTTAGAGCACTGATAATGTTTTACCCCCAGTGTGGATTCTCACATGTGCAGTGTGATCAGATTTACGGCTGAAACATTTTTGGCATTCGGAGCACTGATAAGGTTTTTCACCAGTGTGGGTTCTTATATGGTGAGTGAGATTGATTTTTTCACTGAAACATTTGTGGCATTCAATGCACTGATAAGGTTTTTCCCCAGTGTGGGTTCTTGTATGCCGAGTGAGTATTCTTTTTTCACTGAAACATTTGTGGCATTCAATGCACTGATAAGGTTTTTCCCCAGTGTGGGTTCTTGTATGTGTAGTGAGTATTCTTTTTTCACTGAAACATTTCTGGCATTCAATGCACTGATAAGGTTTTTCCCCAGTGTGGATTCTTATGTGCTGTGTGAGACTACTTTTTATACTGAAAAATTTCTGGCATTCAGAGCACTGATAAGGATGTTCCACAGAATGGGTCATTGCATGTTGAGCAAGACTTTGTTGGTTACAAAACCTTTCCTGGCTTTCAGAGCACTAATAAGGTTTTTCCCCAGTGTGGGTCTGTATATGCTGGGTGAGACCGAGTTTGTTTTTGAAACATTTCTGGCATTCAGAGCACTGATAAGGATTTTCCCCAGTGTGGATTCTTATGTGCTTTGTGAGACTACTTTTTAAACTGAAACATTTCTGGCATTCAGAGCACTGATAAGGTTTTTCCCCAGTGTGGGTTAATACATGTTGAGAAAGACTTTGTTTTTTACAAAACCTTTTCTGGCATTCAGAGCACTGATATGGTTTTTCCCCAGTGTGGATTCTTGTATGTTCAGTGAGTCTGATTTTTACACGGAAACATTTCTGGCATTCAGAGCACTGAAAAGGTTTCTCCCCAGTGTGGGTTCTTATATGATGAGTGAGACTGTTTTTGTCAATGAAACATTTCTGGCATTCCGGGCACTGATAAGGTTTCTCTCCAGTGTGGGTTCTTCTATGCAGAGTGAGCTGTGTTTGGCTAATGAAACATTTCTGGCAATCCGTGCAATGATAAGGTTTTTCCCCAGTGTGGGTTCTTATATGATGAATGAGATTGTTTTTTGTACTGAAACATTTGTGGCATTCAGAGCACTGGTAAAGTTTTTCCCCAGTGTGGGTTAATACATGTTGAGAAAGACTTTGTTTTTTACAAAACCTTTTCTGGCATTCAGAGCACTGATAAGGTTTTTCCCCAGTGTGGGTCCTTGTATGTACAGTAAGGTCTCTTTTTTCACTGAAATATTTCTGGCATTCAGAGCACTGGTAAGGTTTTTCCACTGAGTGGGTTAATAGATGTCGATTTAGACTCCCTTTGAAACTAAACCTTTTCTGGCATTCAGAGCACTGATAAGGTTTTTTGCCAGAGTGGGTTAATACATGTTGAGAAAGACTTTGTTTTTTACAAAACCTTTTCTGGCATTCAGAGCACTGATAAGGTTTTTCCCCAGTGTGGGTCCTTGTATGTACAGTAAGGTCTCTTTTTTCACTGAAATATTTCTGGCATTCAGAGCACTGGTAAGGTTTTTCCACAGAATGGGTTAATAGATGTTGATTTAGACTCTCTTTGAAACTAAACCTTTTCTGGCATTCAGAGCACTGGTAAGGTTTTTTGCCAGAGTGGGTTATTACATGTCGAGAAAGACTTTGTTTGTTATAAAACCTTTCCTGGCATTCAGAGCACTGGTAAAGTTTTTCCCCAGTGTGGTTTAATACATGTTGAGAAAGACTTTGTTTTTTACAAAACCTTTTCTGGCATTCAGAGCACTGATAAGGTTTTTCCCCAGTGTGGGTCCTTGTATGTACAGTAAGGTCTCTTTTTTCACTGAAATATTTCTGGCATTCAGAGCACTGGTAAGGTTTTTCCACAGAGTGGGTTAATAGGTGTCGATTTAGACTCCCTTTGAAACTAAACATTTTCTGGCATTCAGAGCACTGGTAAGGTTTTTTGCCAGAGTGGGTTATTACATGTCGAGAAAGACTTTGTTTTTTACAAAACCTTTCCTGGCATTCAGAGCACTGATAAGGTTTGTCCCCAGTGTGGACTCTTATATGTTCAGTGAGATAAGAATTACTGCTGAAACTTTTTTGGCATTCAGAACACTGATAAGGGTTTTCCACAGAGTGGGTTAATGCATGTCGATAAAGTTGCGGTTTGAAACTAAACCTTTTCTGGCATTCAGAGCACTGATAAGGGTTTTCCCCAGAGTGGATTCTTGTATGTTCAGTGAGTCTGATTTTTACACGGAAACATTTCTGGCATTCAGAGCACTGAAAAGGTTTCTCCCCAGTGTGGGTTCTTATATGATGAGTGAGACTGTTTTTGGCAATGAAAAATTTCTGGCATTCCGGGCACTGATAAGGTTTCTCTCCAGTGTGGGTTCTTCTATGCAGAGTGAGCTGTGTTTGGCTAATGAAACATTTCTGGCAATCCGTGCAATGATAAGGTTTTTCCCCAGTGTGGGTTCTTATATGATGAATGAGATTGTTTTTTGTACTGAAACATTTGTGGCATTCAGAGCACTGGTAAAGTTTTTCCCCAGTGTGGGTTAATACATGTTGAGAAAGACTTTGTTTTTTACAAAACCTTTTCTGGCATTCAGAGCACTGATAAGGTTTTTCCCCAGTGTGGGTCCTTGTATGTACAGTAAGGTCTCTTTTTTCACTGAAATATTTCTGGCATTCAGAGCACTGGTAAGGTTTTTCCACAGAGTGGGTTAATAGATGTCGATTTAGACTCCCTTTGAAACTAAACCTTTTCTGGCATTCAGAGCACTGGTAAGGTTTTTTGCCAGAGTGGGTTAATACATGTTGAGAAAGACTTTGTTTTTTACAAAACCTTTTCTGGCATTCAGAGCACTGATAAGGTTTTTCCCCAGTGTGGGTCCTTGTATGTACAGTAAGGTCTCTTTTTTCACTGAAATATTTCTGGCATTCAGAGCACTGGTAAGGTTTTTCCACAGAATGGGTTAATAGATGTCGATTAAGACTCTCTTTGAAACTAAACCTTTTCTGGCATTCAGAGCACTGGTAAGGTTTTTTGCCAGAGTGGGTTATTACATGTCGAGAAAGACTTTGTTTGTTATAAAACCTTTCCTGGCATTCAGAGCACTGGTAAAGTTTTTCCCCAGTGTGGGTTAATACATGTTGAGAAAGACTTTGTTTTTTACAAAACCTTTTCTGGCATTCAGAGCACTGATAAGGTTTTTCCCCAGTGTGGGTCCTTGTATGTACAGTAAGGTCTCTTTTTTCACTGAAATATTTCTGGCATTCAGAGCACTGGTAAGGTTTTTCCACAGAGTGGGTTAATAGATGTCGATTTAGACTCCCTTTGAAACTAAACATTTTCTGGCATTCAGAGCACTGATAAGGGTTTTCCCCAGTGTGGATTCGTATGTGATGTGTGAGCCTACTTTTTAAACTGAAACATTTCTGGCATTCAGAGCACTGGTAAGGTTTTTCCCCAGTGTGGATTCTCATATGCTCAGTGAGATAAGATTTATCTCTAAAACTTTTTGGGCATTCAGAGCACTGAGAGAGGTTTTTCCCAGTGTGCATTCTCTCAAATTCAGTGAGATGTGATTTATGGCTGAATCTCACATGTCGATACAGACTCGCTTTTAAGCTAAACCTTTTCTGGCATTCAGAGCACTGATAAGGTTTTTCCCCAGTGTGGATTCTCATATGCTCAGTGAGATAAGATTTACTGCTGAAACTTTTTTGGCATTCAGAGCACTGAGAGAGGATTTTCCCAGTGTGCATTCTCTCAAATTCAGTGAGATGAGATTTATGGCTTAATCTTTTTTCGCTCAGGTAACTTTTTCCCCAACTTGGGTTATTTTGCTTTGATTAAGGCGGGTTTGAACACTGAATTTGTTCTGACAGTCCGTGTTTTTATAAGGTGTATTCCTAGAGTTAATATCTCTACATTTAGTTTTCTCTTGCTTATATGCCACGGTAAGAGTGAACCCGATTTTAGAGTCGGGCTTGTTTAGATAATGTTCAGCATTTATCTCTAAAAGATATTGTGTGTAATCTTCTTAACACTTGCATTGAGCAAAATATGTCTGGATGCAGCCCTGTAACACCTGTCGAAATGTTTGTAGCAGATAATAGTCTTTTGGTTATAGCCTCTCCGGCAGCAACTTATTTTGTGACTGAAGTTTTTCTCAAATCTATTTGTATAGGTTCTTAGCAATGCAGTGATAAGGAGTTAGTCTGATATTTAATGATTAAACTGAGAAGTACCTTTTTGCACTGGCGCAATGGCAGTAACTGAGAACATTAGAACATGCACAGTACTATTGTGGCTCATCAGTCAAAGAACATCAGTTCCTTTTACCCGTTTTGTGTTTGGTGTAAGGTTAAGGATTGTAGTTCTGAAGACGAGGATTTATTTACATTAGCTATAGCGCAACGGTGCTCATTTAATCCATTTTGATATTTAACAGTTTTACATATCATTCCTGCACAACAGATAATGTTGAGGCGATTTACATAGAATTACAGAACAGTACACAATAAAAAGGAAACAATCTGAGATGGTCATGAACAACACAATAAAGTGGTGAATTTTTAAGGTTTTCGCCAGAGTGAGCAGAGTGGGACGAGGTGTTCTAGCCCGAGGAAGATAGTCTCAAACTTGCATAACTGGTTAAAAACGGTTGTTGAACAAAGGTGATTTTCCAATCTTTTGGTTGTTAGCGTGTCAGCTTCGGAGTCTTATATCAGTGTCTTTTCTTTGATAGTTTGCAGAAGAAACCTTTTGTTATATCTTTCTTTTATGCAGTGTGTGCTTCCTCTCTGGAATTACATGATGCTTTAGATCATGCGTGCTTTAGATGAACGTTATTCTGTCATGCTGAGACAATTTGTCTTTCTGATAATATTTCAGATGAGGATGTTGTGATTGGTCTTTCTGGCACTATTTCTGATGCTGTGTGGACAGATATGACTTTGCTCTGGGTTAACGAAATGCAAAATTAGAGACTTCACTTACAGGTATAGTACTTTCCTCAGCTCCTACTTCCTCGCCACACCTAGATTTTGGAAATTGTTTAAACTTAGAATGCTGGATGTCCTTCGGTTTTTCAAAATAATCCTTCTTATGGCACTAACATTCAGTTGGCTGGTGCTAAATCTTGCTTTCTTCGTCCGTAATTTCAATCACCTATAGTATTAAAATTAAATAGTTAATACATGTAAATATCCCCAAAAATAATTTACAAGCCATATCAATGCAGAATTGCAAAATTTTGAAAGTGTTGAGCCGTTCTTCAGACAGAGCAGAGTGTAGAATGGTAGCCTGAGAGTACTTGGATCTAGGAGTGAGGATTTGTAGAATTTCCAACATTTTATTAAGCTCAGAAAGGATACATGTACCCTATGGACTTGTAACATGGAATCCCAAAAGCAGACATTAAAGTCATATGGACTGGCACCAAAAAGATATTTAAAATAGAATACTATTAATTAATTTTAATGTATATTTCTAGGATGGGAATTTCCCCTCCACGGACAACAGGCATTTCGCCCTGCCCTGAGTTACCACCTACTTGTATCTGGTAACCTGACTTTTGAGCTCTGGCCTCTGCCGCACGCAAATCTATTGTGTGTTGCAAGGACTATGCTGTTATATTCTCTGTTAATCTGTTTACATTATTTGTATAAAGTTAATGTATCACTTTAAGGCATGAGACCTGTTATGTTTCTGTATTGGCTTATGATTCTAAACAGAGCTTTGCTAACATAGCATTCTGTGCTGGAGAGCAGTTGTATCTTGCTGTTATCCTGACAGGATCTATGCTATGCTGTTACCTCAATAAATGGAAAGGTTTCAAAGTCGGGGCATTTACAATGTCATTTTTAATATCTACAAATGATTTGTTTTGTTCATCCTTCCACGCAAACATAGTTTTCTGTCTTAATAATTTCCTTAATGGTTCCATTTTAGTTGCAAAATTTTCTACGAATTTACTGTAATATTCGCACATTCCTGAAAAGGACAATAATTGATCCCTGTTAGCTGGAGCTGGAGCTTTGAGAATAGCATCTACATTAGATTGTTTAGGAACTAAACCTTCACCTGACAATGTATGTCCCAAATATTCAACTGACTTACAAAAAAGCTTACATTTATGTGCCTTCAAGGTGAGTCCACTATTCTCCAGTCTTTTACATACTTGATCTAAATGTGATTCATGTTCTTGTTAATTTTTGGAAAAAACCAAAATATCATCCTGGAAGCATTTGACAAAAAGATCTAAATCTCTAAAAATTTGGAACATCACCCTCTGAAAAACAGAGGCAGCTGATGCCAATCCAAATGGCATTCTTTTATACTGGAAAAGTCCCATAGGTGTAATAAAGGCAGTGTATTTCTTGGAATCCTCAGTTAGCTCAATTTGATGGTATGCTGATCTGAGATCAAGGGTGGAAAATATTTGCGCACCATCAAATAAGGAAACAAGCTCATTTATATTAGGAAGGGGGGTGACAATCAATAATGATGTTGGCATTTAACGCTCTCAAATCAATACATACGCGTAATTTCTGATCAGGTTTTCGTACAAGGACAATGGGGGACACCCATTCCGAAGATTCAATGGGTTCCATAATGTTTTCTTTAAGTAAATCATTCAACATTTCTTTCAATTCATCTCTAATATTGAGAGGAACACCTCAATTTTTGTTTCACCGGCAGAGCATTGTCTTTCAAAACAATTTTATGCGCAAAATTTTTACGTTTTCCCAAACGATCACAGAACACCGTGTTGTATTTAAGGCTCCAACATTCCATGTCCTTCTTTTTATCCTCATGTGCCACACAATTCTGGCTTGTGGTACTTACCATATCTGACTCACTGCATAGGGAAACTGGATCTTTGGAGCGTGGATT
This sequence comes from Lissotriton helveticus, assembly GCF_964261635.1. Classification (NCBI taxonomy): domain Eukaryota; kingdom Metazoa; phylum Chordata; class Amphibia; order Caudata; family Salamandridae; genus Lissotriton; species Lissotriton helveticus. Next base: position 2,918,908 of record NW_027611648.1, on the reverse strand, counting down.
TAACATAATCCCTAGCTCAAATTGATCACGCCAACCAAGAACATTGACACCTTTGACAGCAATGTATAACTTAATCATGGCAGATCTACTTCTAAAGATTATGGGTACCTTAAAAAATCCCTCAACATCAATAATGGATCCATTAAAACCTTCAGCTAAAATGTCTGATGGTATCATGTTTGCAATATCACATATATCTAATAATTTCTCATTAAAATATTCTCTAGTGATAATTGTCCATGGTGAACCCGAGTCCACCATGAGCTCAATTTCCTTATTAAGTATATAAAAAGGACATTTTGGAGATCCCATACTTCCTATGACAACACAACTTTTTTGTGCTAGAGAAACTACAATTCCTTTGTCGGACTCCTGCATAGGACAAACATTCGAAACATCACTAATGCTCGAAACTTTAGTAGGATCTAAATTATTTGAAGGAACACGTGTTTGAGAACTACGCCTGTCTCTACAAACATTGCTAAAATGTCCCCTTCTTCCACAAATCTTACATTCTTTGTCAACAGCTGGGCAACCTTGAAATGAAGCAATATGTGACTTACTGCCACACCTAAAACAGGAAAAGACTTTGTTGTAGTTATCCTGTCTTTTATAGTTAAAGTTATTAAAGTTACTAAAGTTGCCTTTGTTTCTCCCTTGAGAAAATTGAGATCTCTTGTAGTCAAGCTTAGGTTTAACTACACAAACTTCTTCCTCAGGTGTAGATTTGTTAGTATTAGATTTTTTTTTCAACAACCTCCATCCATTTCTCCGACATTTCAGTGGATTTAGCTACAGCGATTGTTTCTTCCAAATTCGGATCACCTATACACCAGAGTTTTTCTTGGATTTTCTTATTTTTAACATGGACGATAATTTGGTCTCGAATCATTTCGTCACACATCATGCCAAAGTTACAATGTAGACTCAAAGATCTTAAGGAAGTAAGAAAATCATCAAAAGATTCATCATTTTTTTGAGATCTGGTGTAAAATTTAAATCTGTTTAAAGCAATGCTCGCAGTAGGTTTGAATCTCTTTTCCAATCTAGTTAAAGCATCAACATAAACATTCAAAGCTTCACCATCGCCAGGACGTGGAACACTTTGTGGTAAAGTTCTGAAAATTTCCTGACCTTCCGAACCCAGACAATGGAGCAAAATACTCTTTTTTTCTTTCAGCACCCATTCGCTCTCCATCAATCGCCTTCATATAATTAAAGAATTCTTCTTTCCATCTAGACCATGGCATGGGAGGATCACCTTTGTTTTGTAAAAATTTAGCTGGAGGATCAAATTGCATTTTTTTTTTTAAATAACCAAGGTTATAAACACTTGAAGGAGGATTAAATGGGTTAAAGAAAACGGAAAATAAATAAATAAATAAATAAATAACCAAATGATAAATAATCACCACATAAATAAATGTAGTATGCTGTAAATATGAACACTTTCCAACCTTAGGAATAGAATCAGAATAACATAAATAGTACTATAAAAGGTTTCATGAACTCATTGAATGTCATAAATCAACTAAAAGAACGTGTTAAAATGTTTTTAAAATTGCGAGGTGAAGCAGAGCAGGACCAATCCTTTTGTGGGTAAGCTTGTTCAAAATAAAAGGCTTACGAGTGAATTAGAGAGTTGCTGGGTAATGAAATTCACCAAGCGTGAAGAACGAAATGTCTCCGTGTTGTTCAGAGCGTTGCTAAGTAACCGCAATCAGAAGCGTGAGGAACGACGTCTGACGTGTGCTCAGCTAGACGTGAAGAGAAAAGCGTCATCGGCTTGCAGCGTCGTCATCAGCTGGTTACTAAGGAGCAGCGTGTGAAATGTAAACAGCGCGTTTTAAAAGATGCAGGGCTCTCTGATTTCCAAATGGCAGCGCGTGGAGTGCAGGTTGTTTAAATGATGCAAAACTCGATAAAGATGCACGCTGGAGCCAAAACGATACCACATATGCCTAGACCTATCCCTCAACTATGGTCCAGAGTATGAATCAAGGGCAATGAAATTAAGGAGTACTTTCATGTGTTCATTTTATTCCACCTGATTATCAGTCGTTAGGCTTTTGTGCAGAAAAACAGGACACAATTTTTTTCCAGACAGAAAAATTAGACTGAAAAGACCCACAAGACTCTGGGTGCAGCAGAAGCAGCCAAGACTTATGCTGTTTTTTTACTAACTGGGGGAAACACACAATTCTTCCCTCTGTTAGAAATATCTTTCCCCTTCCCTCCCCTGCTTCGCCCATCTCCCCCCCCAACCAACCACATGCATAAAACAAGTGGTAAATAAAAGCAGAAAACCACTATGAAATAGTGAATGGCATGTGGTTTGACAGGCAGAAGAATCTCAGACCATTCGCTGGTGGAGGTGCAACTCGATGGTCCGGTTGGTATGAATTAGGCGACTAAAAACGGTTCTGACATTTGCAGGTGGGTCACGCTCTGCAAGGTAACATCTGGGAAGGGGGGGGAGCTGCCTGATGCATCCCCACTGGAGGACCAGCTGCTAACTAATCCCCTGACCGAAAAAGCAATCTCAACCATCTATAGGAAGTTGATCTACAATATGTGTTGTAGTAATGTGGCTCACTGGTTAGAGGCGGCAGACCCGGAAGCAGAGGACGGCCCGGGACCAGGGTTCAATTCCCAACGCGGCAGGGTCGTGGACCAGGGTCAGCAGACTCGATAATTCTCGCTTCGGTGCCTACTCTAACCAGGGGTCTCACTCGGCAACTCTGGGCATTAGCTTGCCTCATCTCCACAATGGCCCCATCAACGCCGGGGATGCCTGGCTTCACCTTGGGGATACCCAGGAGGGACCATCCCACAGGGAAAGCCAGGACGGGTTCCCCAGCGGTATACAGCGCCAGGAAGCCGCTCGGCAACAGTGCGCTTTACAAGTATACATTACATTACACCACGCTTGTGAAGGAGTACCCTGCTCACCAAACTCTAAATCAAGAGCTTTATCTTGTCTGTGCTATGCATGTATCTCTAGGTCCGCTTCATTATGTCCATCAGTCTTTCTATGATGTACCTGTTATTGCAGCGTGTGTGTTTAGTACAGGTTTAAGCTTACGGTGTGTGTGGTTGTTTTTTTTAACCCTGTGGTTTAATCTGCACTTGTTGCTTATGCGGTGTTATGTGGTGTTGTCACACCCTTGTAATTATAACAAGCATTTGCAATGCAATAGGTCTTGCATTAGGAAAGTTTGAGCTATTGGTATTGTAAATGACACATTTTTTATTTATAATAATAATAATAATAATAATCTCCAATTTTTAAGCACAAGTGTGGCATAAGAGCCAAGGAGAAGAGGGGAGCCTCTGAGGGGAGGTGGGTGAGTCACATGTGAATCTATGAAAGATACCAATACTGGAGAACCACAGTTTTCAGGTAAGTAACTTATGTTCTTCTCCAGTATTGGGGTATCTTTCATAGATTCACATGCTTGAATCAGAGTAGATAGCAGTAATTCGAGAACTATGCATAGTAAGCCATAAGTACATTGTAAACAGAGTACGAGAGAATACATATACATATATTACAGTATAGCAGTAAACATGGGCACATCTGCAAAAAGCAGAAATATATACATGTATACAATGTGTGCAGGAGGAGGTAAGAAACAGAGGCTCACCTTACTTAAAAATATTACGTAGCACCGCTTGCCCAACAGCTGTGTCAGCATTGTTGGCAGCTTCCAGACAGTAGTGCTTGGTCGCAGCTCTGCAAATCTGATGAAGAGGCACACCACCAAAGAGAGAAGTAGAAGAGGAGACTGCGCTAGTAGAGTGTGCTTTAATCGTTGCTTGAAGTGTCTTGCCTGCTTGCTGATTGCAAAAGGAAATTGCTCTAGATATCCAACGTGCAAGAGTCTGTTTAGCAACTGGAGGTTCTTTACGCATCCTGCCGTAGGCTATGAAGAGCTGATCAGTTTTACGGATACTGGTTGTTCTTTGCAAATAAAATGTCAAACATCTCTTAACATCTAGAGAATGTAAAGTCTATTCTGCTGGCAACTGTGTATTAGGGGAAAAAGTCTTTAAGATGACATGCTCATTCAGGTGGAAATCAGATGGAACTTTAGGAATTAAGGCCGGATTAGTGCGGAGCACCACAGCGTCTTTGGTGAATTGAAGAAAAGGTGGTTTGATAGTAAAAGCTTGTATCTCGCTGACTTGAAGTAAGAGCTAAAGGCAGTGATGTCTTCCAGGAGATGAATTTAAAATCAGCCCTATGAATGGGCTCAAATGGGGACTTCATGAGTTGTGCCAACACAATGTTCAGATGCCAAGGCGGAGGCGGGCGTCGAATTGGAGGGAACATCTGAAATAAGCCTTTGAAAAATTGTTGAATAATTCTTGAAGAATAAAGAGAATTGGAGCCATTGTGCTGGAATCTAGAAATTGCATCCAGAAAAACCTTCAGGGTAGAGTGAGAGAGGCCGGATTTTGCTAATTGGCGTAGAGTGAACAGGGTGAACATTTATTTATTTAAGTTAGCAACTGACACCCTACGGGTAACCTGGCGCTGTGATACAGGCGACTAGCTTAGGGCCGAGAGACTGTGTCCCCTGCCAGGATGGAGTTAGCAGGATGCCAAGGAGCATACTCAAGGGTAGAGCCAGGTTTTTAACCTTTTTCTAAACTGCAGGATGTTGTCCATTTGTCTCGTATCAAATGGAAAAGTATTCCAAAGGTGGGACGCTGCCGCACTGAAGGCCCTACCTCCTGATTTGACTTTCCTAACTTTAGGCAACCTCACCAGATTAGCGCTCGTGGAGGGGCATACCATGTCAGTTTCTCCTGCAGAGATCTGGGACAGTGACCATGTGGAGCCTTAAATACTATACATAATGCCTTAAATCGTATCCTCTGCGAGACTGGCAGCCAGTGTAAATCTGAGAGTGCCCGGGAGGTGGAGGAGTGGCGTGGTTGCACTAGTACCATTTTGGCCACCATGGTCTGTACTCTCTGCAATCTCTCAATCAGATATTGCGGGGATTCTAGTATCAGGGCATCACAATAGTCCAGCTTACTGAGGATGGTGCCCTGGACTATCAGCGCTCTGTTCTGTTAAGAGAACATCGGAAGGATTTTCCGAAATGCTCTGATCAGAGTAAAACCACTTCCAGCTGTTTTGTTGACAGTTTTCTAATGTCAATTTGTTGTCAACCATGACTCCCAGATTATGTACCAGGCTACTGGGAGCCAATGGAGTAGCAGGGGATGTTGGCCAAAACACAAGCGGAAGTTTAGGAGGGATTCTATCTACTGCACAGTGTAGAATCTCTGTCTTCTTAGAGTTAAAATGAAGACTTTAAATTTGAAGCTTCACACCAAAGATAGAACCGTTTCCACTTGAGTTTGTAGGTTTTGATAGTGGAGGGTGCTCTAGCGTTAGTGAGGACCTCCCTGCAGTCTGGAGGAATAATCAAATTAGCAAACTCATAGTGCTCAGGCACCAGTTGGATTCGGATGGCAGATCAGGCCATGGTTCATAGTAAGAAGATTCGAAATTGGGCGCAGCCAAATTGGATTGCACTCCGACAAAAGGAGGAGCTCCGTAAACCAGAACTGGCGAGGCCATCTGGAGGCTATGAGAAGAATGCTGCAGGGTTCTTTCTGCATTTTCCAAAGTACCCTTGCGACTAGAGGAATCAGTGGAAAAGCGTGAGCATACATTTTGACCAGTTCATCAAAAACGCATTTCTGCACGATTCTGAGTGGGGAAGCCAACTTGCATAGAATGGGCATTTGCGGTTCAGGTTGGTCACCAATAAATCCAGTTTGGGGTGTCCGCAAAGCTGAAAGATGCGGTTCAGCGTCGGCTGATGAAGTTCCCACTAGTGGTTTGACGAGACCGACCTGCTCGGGGAGTCCGCTAGAAGGTTGGACACCCCCGGAACATGGACTGCTGTGATCTGATGTTGAATCGCCCAATCCCAAATGTGCTGAGCTTGTAGGGATAGCAAAGTGTATCTCGTGCCCCCTTGTTTGGTCACATAATGCATGCTTGTTCAATCAATCAATCAATCAACAGATTTGTAAAGCGCGCTACACACCCGTAAGGGTCTCAAGGCGCTGGGAGGAGGGAGGGGGTCGCTACTGCTCAAAGAGCAAGGTCTTGAGTTGTTTCCTGAAGGAAAGATGGTCCTGGGTTAGCCATAGGTGGGTGGGGAGGGAGTTCCAGGTCGTGGGCGCCAGGTAGGAGAAGGCTCTTCCTCCGGCGGTGGCTTTGCGAATGCGTGGGACAGTGGCGAGGGCGAGGCTGGCGGATCGGAGCTGGTGGGTGGGTGTGTAGAATGTGAGGCGGCTGTTGAGGTATTTGGGGCCCATGTCGTGGAGAGCCTTGTGTGCGTGGGTGAGGAGTCTGAACGTGATCCTTTTGCTGACGGGGAGCCAGTGCAGGTCTTTCAGATAGGGAGAGATATGGCTGTGACGGGGGATGTCCAGGATGAGTCGTGCAGAGGCGTTCTGTATGCGCTGGAGTCTTTTCTGGAGTTTGGCTGTGGTTCCAGCGTAGAGGGTGTTCCCGTAGTCCAGTCGGCTGGTGACGAGGGCCTGGGTGACCGTCTTCCAGGTTTCGGTGGGGATCCACCGGAAGATTTTTCGAAGCATGTGCAGGGTGTTCAAACAGGATGACGAGATGGCGTTGACTTGCTTGGTCATCGTGAGGGAGGAGTCCAAGAAGAAGCCCAGGTTGCGTGCATGGTCCATTGGCTTGGGGGCAGTGCCCAGGGCAGGGGGCCACCAGGAATCGTCCCAGGCAGAGGGGGATGGTCCCAGGATGAGGACTTCCGTCTTGTCCGAGTTCAGTTTCAGATGGCTGAGCTTCATCCATTCCGCGACGTCTTTCATTCCTTCCTGGAGGCTGGCTCTGGTGGTGGCGGGTCGATGGGGAGGGAGAGGATCAGCTGATTGTCGTCAGCGTAGGAGATGATGTTTAAGTTGTGTTGGCGTGCGATGGGTGCGAGGGGGCTCATGTAGACGTTGAAGAGGGTGGGGCTGAGAAAGGATCCTTGCGGTACGCCGCAGATGACTTCAGTGGCCGTGGATCGGAACGGGGGAGACGGACTCTCTGGGTTCTTCCGGCAAGGAACGAGATGATCCACTCCAAGGCCTTTCCTTGGATTCCGGTGTTGCTGAGGCACTGTATTGGGGTGCGGTGGCACACGGTGTCGAAGGCTTCTGAGAGGTCCAGGAGGATGAGGGCAGCTGTTTCCCCGTTGTCAAGCAAGGACCTGATGTCGTCGGTAGCTGCGATGAGGGCGGTCTCGGTGCTGTGGTTTGCTCGGAAACCAGACTGCGAGGGGTCAAGGGATTCGTTTGTCTCGAGGAAGGCGGAGAGTTGTTTGTTGACGGTCTTCTCGATGACTTTGGCTGGAAACGGGAGGAGCGAGATGGGGCGGAAGTTCTTGAGGTCCGTGGGGTCCGCGGTGGGTTTCTTCAGGAGGGCGCTGAGCTCGGCATGTTTCCGGCTCTCCGGGAAGGTGGTGGATGTGAAGGAGCTGTTGATGATGTCCCGGAGTTGTGGTAAGATGATGGAGTCAGCTTTGTTGAAGATGTGGTGTGACCAGGGGTCGGTTGAGGAGCCGGAGTGGATGGTGTTCATCGTTCGGGTGGTGTCTTCGGTGCTGACCGAGGTCCAGGTGCATAGGGTGGTGGTGGGGGGCAATGGTTCGGTGGTAGGGTGTGTGGTCTGTGCGCTGAAGCTGTTGTGTATGTCGGCGATCTTACGGTGAAAGAACGAGGCGAGTGAGTCGCAGAGGTCTTGCGATGGTTTGATGTCGTTGTTGCAGGTGCTGGGGTTGGAGAGCTCTTTAACGATGCTGAAGAGTTCCTTGCTGTTGTGGGTGTTGTTGTCCAGTCATTCTTTGAATGTTGTCCTTTTGGTGGTGCGGATCAGCTGGTGATGATTGCGGGTGGCGTTCTTGAGGGCTGTCATGTTTTCTGTTGTCTGTTCGTGGCGCCAGGCTTTCTCGAGTGTGCGGCAGGTTTTCTTAGAGTTTTTGAGGTCTTTGGTAAACCACGAGGCTTTCTTGCTGCCGGGTCTGCTGGGAGGGTTCTTCAGTGGTGCGAGGTCATCGGCGCCGTTGGTGAGCCACTGTGTGAGGTTGTGGGCTGCTTCGTTGGGGTCCGTCGTGTTGGTGGGAGGGTTCTGGCTGAGGGAGGTGGTGAGCTGGTCGGTGGTGATCTTGCGCCAGCTTCTGCAAGGAACCTGTTGCGGGTGGTGGTGGGTCGTGGTTCTCCTGAAGTTGAAGTGGACGCAGCTGTGATCTGTCCAGTGTAGTCCGGTGGAGTGGCTGAAGGAGATGTGCTTGCCGGAGGAGAAGATGAGGTCAAGCGTGTGGCCGGCGTAGTGGGTGGGGGTGTTCATCAGTTGCTTGAGTCCGAGGTGGGCGAGGTTGTCCAGCAGGGCGGCGCTGTTGCTGTCATTGTTGTTCTCCAGGTGGAAGTTGAGGTCCCCTAGGAGGATGTAGTCTGAAGAGGTTAGGGCGTGCGGGCTGATGAGGTCTGTGATGGATTCGCTGAATTGTGTGCGTGGTCCCGGGGGTCTGTAGATGAGAGTGCCCCTGAGGGTGGTCTTGGGGTCGGTGTGTATCTGGAAGTGAAGGTGCTCGGCGGCGGTGAGGGTGTCGTCGGAGTTGGTCGTGATTTGGATGGTGTTTCTGTGGACGATGGCGATGCCTCCTCCGGTTTGGTTGACGCGGTCCCTCCGGGTGATCTTGTAGCCATCCGGGATGGCTATGGCGATGTCGGGGGCTGAGGAGGCGTTCATCCAGGTTTCTGTGAGGAAGGCGACGTCTGGTGATGTTGTGTCCAGGAGGTTCCAGAGTTCGACGCCGTGCCTGTGGACGGAGCGGGTGTTGAGCAAGATGCACTTGAGGTGATTGTTGCTGGTAGCTGACTTGGCGGGTGCGGTGCAGGTTTGGAGGCAGGTGAATTTGCAGGGTTGGCAGGTGAAGGGTCCGTGGGTGCGTTTCGGGATGGCTCGGTAGCAGGCGGGGTTCTGGCAGGCGTTGAGTGCGTGGATGGTTGTGCCGTCGTAAGTCCGTTGGGTGGGCAGGCATCGTCGAGGGCCAGGGGTCCTTGCGATGGGCCCAGTCCAGGGCGCGGACGGGTGCAGACGGGCTTGCCTTTGGCACGCCTTCAGCACGCCCGCTGCGCGGCCTCCATATGAGACAAAGTGGGAGGGAGGAGCAGCTGGGAGGCGGGAGCGGGGCGGCCAATGGGCAGGGGGTACAAAAGAAAAAGGGGTGGGCCGCGAGGGAGCAGCGGGGGGTGCACACACAGAGGACAGGGGTACAACACCAACTACGAAAAATACCGAAAAATGCAGAAGTCCAGAAAAAAAAGCACAATTCACAAGTCACAAGTGTGGGCAGCAGCATGAAGAAGGAGAAGGTAGCAGCAGGGGGACACCGAGGTCAGGGTCGAACCTGCGGCGCTGTCACAGCGGAGGAGCCGTGCGGCGTGGGGGGTGGCCTGGGGTCAGGTGAGGTTCTCTAAATTCGACTTCATCTTACATTCATCCGCCATTTTGTGTTGCCTTTACACAGGCCACTCGACAAACGAATTGTCTCTGCCTTTTTGACTGCAACGTGTCGCAAGACCCCCTCCATCCTCGTCCAAAACCATGCCCAGACAACGCCCGGCCTAACTAATCCTTGTACCAACTATCTGTTAAGCCTTTAGCATTCTTATCGTCCGACCCACTAGACATAACTGGTACGATAGATCAAGGTTATGATGGCTTCTGTAATTGGGTGACTAGGGCATTAGATTCCCTTATCCCCACAGTTTGGTGTAAATCCGGGGCCAGAAACACTAGCCCATGGTATGATGATGCGCTTCGGGTACTCAAGACCTCCTGTAGGCGTGCAGAGCGGGCATGGCGTAAAACCTATAACAACCAGGAGAAGGCCGTGTACCAAGCCACTGTTAAACTCTACCATCGAGCAGTGTGCAGAACCCGCGCTGCCTTCTACGCCTTACAATTTCGGACTAGTGCCAATCCCTCTAAAACAATCTTCAAGGTGTTGAAGGATCTTACCACCAAAAAGGTGACTGCTATTCTCCAGAGCTCTGTGGAGCATTGTGAAACTCTGGCGGATTTCTTCGTGGAGAAGGTGAACGCTATCTATCGGGCTTTTCCGTCGGCCAGTTCACCTGCAGATTCACCTGCAGATTCACCTCTCAAACCCTTGACTGTTGAGGAATTGCATTCTTTTCCGACCTTAACAACTGAAAGCCTTGGCAAACTGGCTTGTCAAGTGAGGTCGGGGTCCCCAGCAGATCCGCTCCGCCCGGCTGTGTTCAAAGATCTGGCGGTGCATGACATCTCACCGCTATGTTCTTTGATCAATACATCGCTTACATCCGGCGTAGTCCCACTCAAGTGGAAACAGGCCGTGGTGCGGCCTATTCTCAAGAAACCAAGCCTGGATGGGAGTAAGCCCAAAAACTATCGGCCAATTTCACTTCTGCCGTGGCCCGACAAGGTGACTGAGGCGCATGTCAACGCGGTCCTCTCGGAACACCTTCACCAAGCCGATTTCCTCGATACGACGCAGAATGGGTTTCGAGCGGGCCATAGCACGGAGACGGCTCTGCTGTATATGGTAGAGCATTTGCGCTCCGTGCTTGATGCGGGTCAAACGGCGGCGCTGGTGCTATTAGATCTGAGCGCCGCCTTTGACACCGTGTCACACCCCTCCTTCTGCGTCGCTTAGACGAGGCTGGTGTCACTGGCACCGCTCTCCAATGGTTCCGGTCTTTCCTAGCCAATCGGACCTTTAGCGTGACCGTCCCTCCATACCAGTCCAAACCCCATCTGTTGGATCTGGGGGTCCCCCAAGGCTCCTCGCTGAGTCCTACGCTGTTTAATCTCTACGTAAGGCCGCTGGCTGAGGTTGTTCGTCAATGGGGTATGACAATGGTGTCATACGCCGATGACACCAAGCTAGCGGTCACGATCAGCGGGGATGCCGATGTGGATGCACCCAGATTCCAACAAGGACTGAGGGCGGTCGCTGGCTGGATGACGTCCAACTGTCTCCAGCTGAACGCTAGTAAGACCGAGGTCATGATTTTTGGGAAGCAACCGGAACTTTGGGGAGGCAGATGGTGGCCGGGGGATCTGGGTCCTACACCTATTCCAGTCTCTGAGCTTAAAAACCTCGGAGTTTGGCTGGATCCCTCCCTTACGTTTGTATGTCATACTAAACGTATGGCGGCCTGCTGTTTTGGCATTCTACGGGGACTACGTCCGGTGCTTAAGTTTTTTGATGCCGCCACCCGGCAACTCGTGATCCAAGCCACTGTCATCTCCAGGCTGGATTACGCAAGCTCTTTATTCGCTGGCTTAAACCAAGCAGAAATTGGTCGTCTGCAGCGGATTCAGAACGCCGCTGCGAGAGCGGTGGTTGGACTACCTAGATCCTGTCCGACCTCTAGCACCCTGCGATCGTTGCATTGGCTACCGGTGGCCCAGCGGATTCAGTTTAAGGTCCTCTGTGTCGCCTACAAAATACTTAAGGGATCCCCAGCCATGATCTTGTCCAGACTTCTGGCCCACTACACCCCTGTACGAGCATTAAGATCTGCTGATCTGGAACTAGCGGTTGTCCCTCGTGTCAAGCGCAGCAGAGCCGGCGGACGTTCTTTCCAAGTCCGCGCAGCAATGCTGTGGAATTCTCTTCCCCCGGCGATTCGCGCCCTTAGGGACTTGTTCTCATTCTGCCGAGCGGTGAAAACTTTCCTGTTCCCTTAGCCCTTTCCCTCGGTTGTTTTTATCTTGTTGTGTTGTGCTGCTACCTTGTCGTGGCACCAGGACGCTCCTTCGCTGGAGCAGCTGTGCGCCTAATAAAAATGCATAACATAACATAACATTCTCTTGCCGTATCTTATCTATCGGCCTTTCGCTATTCTCTCCTCTTGTTTTCCTATTTTACAACCTTTCCTTTGAAGCATACAAGACATGCCTTTTCATTCCAGACTGATTAACTTGAGGGGCCGAATAACACACAAACATGTAAGCAGAGAACATTCCGGTTGCACAACACTTTGTTTTCAAACTCTTCTGACTGGCTGTAACTTTGTGTATTGGGTATATGTTTGTACAACTGCATTTTTACCATAAAAGCTTGTGAGCCACGGAGTAAAGTGGCAGTCTCCTGAGAACATACTTGGTGTACTTCTAGGACAACTGTGCCTAGCTGCAGCTAATAAATTCGGTTTCCTACGACAACAGAGTGTTCCGTGTCTCTGTGCAACAAGACAGGTGAACTCGGAGATTAAGGCGTGCCCTGCGCCGCCAGGCCCATAAGGCCCGGTTCTTCAATTGGCGCCCAACGTTGGACGGCTTCAGAGGTAGTGGTTGAGCCCGAGGATCGAGAGGAGCCCCGCAGGAAAATTCCGTAGGAGGCGCCCCACATCAGCGACCCCTGTATGTCGAAAGTGGACCGATGGTCTTTTGAAGCGCGGCTTCTCCGTTCCAACGGCTGCTAGCAACTGCTGCCCTGACTGCCGCCCTGTCTTGGTCCCTTGGTGACAACTGGTATCTCGAGACGTTAGAACGGACCTCTGTTGGCGTAAGGAGACATTTGGTTAAGTACTAGTGGGTAGCTCCCACTTCTTTTGTTTTTGGATTTTGATTTGACTATAGCAATAACCGAAGCCAAGGCATGAGTACGTTTGTGCTGTGTTGCTTGATTAACCCCTTGATGTTTTGAAAAGAGGCCAGTGAAATAACGATGCCTGGTTTCAGTAAGTTCAGACGTTGGTGCTGTTGTGATTGTGATAGGGATTCCCAACTGGAGGACTCTTGTCCCATTCCTCCGGCTGGAACTCCCACCTATGAGCTCTATTCTAAACATGGTGTGGGCCCCATCACCTTTAATGAAGTGTGGGTCCGCTATACTAGGAAAGATGGCGTTCTGCAGTGGCCACAAAATGGTAGTTTTGAACCTGACATCCTAGATAATTTGAAGCTACATTGTTTAAAAGAAAAGCCCGGCCGTCTATGTTTGACTCTTTTCGCCTCTAGCGCAAGGAAGCCAAACAAAAAGAAATTAAACAGGCAAAGAGAGATAGAAAGGAAAAGGGCATGACTTTCATACAGGCTGCCCAGCAGTTTACTGACAATGAGACTGATCATGTGATTGAGGTTTTAGAAAGACGACATCGTATGGCTGTGGATAAGTGTTATCCGGTGTTGCCAACTTCCCCTCCGGACAAAGATATTGACCCCAAAAAGGATCCTTTAATGTCCCATTTGTTGAGATTACCCCTGCCCTATGCACAAGGTGCTAATGCACCCTTGTTAATACCACCCGCTCCGCCACCTGTTGCTCAGCCACCTGTTGTTCCTCAACCAGTCCCTGCACCTCCACCACAGCCCCTTCAAGTTATGCCTATCCTGTCACCTCCTTTGCCACTGGCTCCTTTGCCTTCGACCCCCTTTATACCTGTTACCCCTTCTTCTGCCCCTCTTGTGCTCCGCCTAATACCTTGTCCCCTGTCCTTATGTCCAACTCCCCCTCATTTTGTAAACAGATGGTTGATACCGTTTCCGGTTTCTTGTCCCCTTTCTTTGGGTCATTGAGCACGACTCCTGTTCCTCCTCGGAGGCAGGCCCGTAGACAACTCCCGGGTCCTGACGAACAAAATGTGTTAGATATTCTTGCTCGTAAGTGGATCATGAATGATCCCGAGTATAGTGTACAAGATATCATGGACACTTTTTCACAGTGGAATGCACCAACACAAAGACATGTTTTTGATGCCATGTGCGTCATTCTTAGCCAAAAGTGGGAGGATACGGGATGGGGATTAGCTCCCCAGGATCTGCTAGATATTCAGGCTGACTTCGATAAAGGAATAATTGTGGGTCCTGAAGTTGAGAATGCTGTAAAGACACTTGTCGCCCTTAGGTCCATGCTACCTTCTCGGTCTTTACCTGAACCCGATCTTTCCGTTAGACGGAAACTGAAACACTATCCTATGAGAGAGGTTCCCCCAGTTTGGAGGGACGAGGTTGCACCTGCGGGAGGAAATCCTGCTATTCCCGCTCATTTTCAACGTGTATGGGTACATGTACCTTGGAGGAGATCTGAGGTGCTAGCCCTTACCTGACCCCTGTAAGAACCCTGCTGGTTATTACAAAGAACTGTCTCAGACTGTTGATGCGTGTGTTATGAATTTGGCCGACAGATATGCTGATGGGAAATGTTGTTCCGCAACCATTGTGGGCTAGAATTCGGAAAGAGGACCATGTCCAGGAATTAGGAAGGGATTGGCCTGCTATAGTTGCTGCCGATAGACTCCAAGTGGGTGGTTCCAAACCTGATAATCTAATTACAGAACTTCCTGGTAGGATAATCACCTTAATGAAAACTATGCTGCCCACTCTGAGCGTTAATTGGGATAAGTTATCTGCCTGCAAACAGAAGAAAGATGAGTGTGTCTCCGACTTCTTTACTCGGTTTGAGGAAACGTTTCTTGATCACAGTGGTCAAGATATGAGCACAGAAGGTGGGCAGCGACTATTTGTGGATACATTTGTATTTAATTTACTTCCCGAACTCTCTAATAAATTAAAGAATTCTGAAAGTTTGTGGGCCGTTTCTTCTTCAGCCCAGATATTGGCTACTGCTCAATATTACGAGAATAGGGATAAGGAGGAAAATGATAAATTGGATAAAAAGACTAAAGATTTAAAAACGAAAGTACTCTTGCAACAGGCTTATCCCTCTCGCCCCGCTCAGCGTCAGTTTCAGCCGACTCCCCAGTTTCAGAAGGTGTTTCAGAAACCTGAGCCCTTTGTTCCACGACCTCCACTGGGCCCTAATCAATGTGTCTATTGTAAAGTAGAAGGTTACTTTAAGAATAATTGCCCAGTTTTATTGCAGCGTGCTGGTGGTACGCCTGGGCCAGGAGGCCGAGGTGGTTTTCAGTCGACCCCAAGGGGGAGGGGGCGAGGTACAATCTCCCAGGAGCAACGTTCCTTTCCGCCCCAAAATTCCATGAATTGTTTTGATCAGCAAAATACTCAGTCTTCACACTATTATAATGACGATTATTGTATGGAGGATGAGACTCAGTATTTTAATTCTAGCTAGGACAGTCATAGACAAAGTGAGGGAGTCATTTCAGTTCCAGTGGACCAAAATGGGCCTTATGTTGAAGTCGTTGCGCTTGGTGTGTCAGAGCCATTTCTATTGGACACTAGTGCAACAAAGAGTTCTATCATCCACTCCAAATTCCCTGGGGCTCCTTTGTCTGGCTTAACAAATGTTTCTGTAGGATTTTCTGGCGCCCCAGTTCGCAACCCAGTTTCTTGTCCTTTGCCCATTTCGATAGGTCCTTATGACTTAGAGGCTCCACTTATTTTGACGGCTGGTTGTGGTGAGAATCTGTTGGGTTTGGACTTGTTGAAAAGACTGTATGCGACACTGCATTGTTCCCCTTCTGGCGTGCATCTTACTTTAGGTAAGAGATTGATCTCCCCGACATATTTGTCTAGAGACCAACTCCCTTCTGAATTATGTTCCTTGCCCGCTGATCTTTGGGCTACAGGTCCCAATGATGTTGGTCTCTTGCAGATCCCACCCTACATTGTCACCCTCAAGTCTAATGTTAAGCTACCTCGCATTCCCCGGTATAAGATTTCGAGTGATGGTGAGAGAGCCCTGTTGGCTATTATTTATGATCTAGTTGAGAAAGGTGTGGTTGAAGAGACTAGGGGAAATGTATGCAATAGTCCTGTCTTGCCTGTTCTTAAACGTACTGACTCTTCCCAGCCACCTGTTTATCGTTTTGTGATCGATCTTCGGGAGGTCAATAAGATTGTTGTACCACAGTTTCCTGTCGTCCCAGATATCACTGCTTTATTGACGATGATACCTGCTTCGGCTGCCTGCTTTTCGGTCATTGACCTTAAGAACGCTTTCTTTAGCATTCCCATTGCTGAGGAAAGTAGGGATATTTTTGGTTTCTCATTAGGAGGCCGAAGCTTTCGATTCAAGCATGCACCTTAAGGCTATTGTGAAAGTCCATCCATTTATAGTCAGGCTTTGAAAACTCAGCTTGACGCTTTTACTTTGCCTCCAGGTGCCACCCTTATTCAATACGTAGATGATCTATTGGTTGCTGCTGATTCTGAAGAAATGTGTAAACAAGTTACTATTTCTCTGTTACGTCACTTGTCTGACTTTCATCACAAGGTTTCGCCCTCTAAATTACAATATTGTCGCCAAGAAGTTACCTATTTAGGTCATCTCTTGTCGAAGGAGGTACGGCGATTGACCCCAGAACGAATCTAAGCAATTGCGCAAATGTCTGTACCATGTACACAGAGAGAGGTGCGTGCCTTTTTGGGCATTACCTCTTATTGCAGACAGTGGATTCCTAATGTTTCTTTATTAGCAAAACCTTTGTTAGCCCTTACCCTTAAAGATACACCCCAACCTCTCCCTTGGACTGAGGAATGCCAGAAAAGTTTTTCTGATTTGCGCACTTGCTTATGTTCTGCTCCTGTGTTGGGCACTCCGATTACAGTAAACCTTTCACACTTTATGTACATGAGAGAGAAGGTTGCGCGTTGTCAGTCTTGACACAGCAATTTGGGGACAAGCAACATCCATGTGCTTATTTTTCTGCTACGTTAGATCCCGTGGCTTAAGCATTACCTAGTTGTCTGAGAGCTACAGCAGCAGCAGCAGTTTCCATTTGCCAATCTGCTGGATTGGTGCTAGACAATACACTTATTGTCATGGTACCACATGCAGTGGATACTCTCCTAAATAGGACAAAAACTCAGCACATTTCTGGGTATGAGCTGACGCTCCTGGCTAGTCATGTACACATCAAGCGATGTAACACCCTGAATCCGGCTACACTGTTGCCGATTCCAGTACAGAAAGGCATTCGAGAACAACATGATTTTTTTCTTCGTACGGAGGAAGAGACGAAAGGTAGAATCGATTTGAAGGATACGACACTCCTGGTCCCGGATGGGATCCTATGGGTGGATGGTTCTTGTTTTAAGCTTCCCAATGGTGAAACGACTGCAGCCTATGCTGTTACCACTTTGCATACAATTGTAGAAACAGCAAGCATTAGGAAGAATTCAGCCCAGGCAGCTGAATTGATAGCTCTGACAAGAGCTTGTGTATTGGCTAAAGGAAAAACAGTGAATGTGTTCACCGATAGCCAATACGCATTCGGGTGGCCCATAGTTTTGGCCGCCTCTGGAAGGAAAGAGGATTCTTTACCTCACACCGTACTAAAATACAGCATGGCCAGCTAGTAAATGACCTCTTAGAATCACTTGCCTTGCCCACTCAGATAGCGATTGTGAAGTGTAGTGCACATAAGAGGATCACTGATGACGTAGGTGAAGGAAATGCTTTTGTGGATCAGATAGCAAAAGAGACAGCTAGAGATGTGACAAGTCGTATGTATGTTGCTGGACCTGCCAGATGGGTCAGTCAAGGAGGAATGTGTGAGGACACAGTAGAAAGTGTGAAAATGATTCAGGAAGAGGCTACAGAGAAAGAATTAAGTAAGTGGAAAGATGGTACGGGAATGTTAGATGTGACGGGGTGTTGGATAGAATTGTCAGAACATCAGTGTTGGCTGCTACCAGACGCCTATGTACTTCCAGTAGTGACTATGGCGCATGGTCCAGCCCACATCAGTGCGAAAGGAATATGCAAGCTTTTGGCTCCGGTATGGCAGAATGCGGGAATCCCTAAATGTGCAGACAATCTAGTTAAGCATTGCATTGTTTGATTAATGCATAACCCAGGAAGAGGGACACCAACTCCAGCAGGCCATTTTGCTCCCCGAACGTATCCTTTTGAGGTGTTGCAGATAGACTACATTCATATGGAGAGATGCAATAACCTAAAGTATGTCTTTGTGGTGGTGTGTGCCTTTTCTAGATGGATAGAGGCCTACCCCCTAAAGGATAATACTGCTTTGTCTACAGCCAAGGTCCTTCTGAAGGAATACTTCCAGAGGTTTGGTTTACCTCGAATTGTCTGGAGTGAAAATGGAAGTGAATTCGTGGGCCAAATCATGCAGAAAGTATGTACAGGTCTTGGTATTAAGCAGAAATTCCATGCGGCAAATCACCCTCAGTCAGCGGGTTTGGTAGAGTGCTATAATGGCACTCTCAAGCTTAAACTTGCAAAGATACAGGCCAGCACGGGTCTTGCCTGGGCCGATGCTTTACCTTTGGCTCTCTTGTCCACCCGAACAGCTGTTCATTCTCGTGTGGGACTTAGCCCATATGAAATTGTGTTCGGATGCCCGGCTAATGTCTGGGGTGTCCCTAGGCCCAAAAAGTACTCGGATATAGAGTATCCAATGTTGGTTCATTATTTGCATGACCACACCACTAAATTGCGTGTTCCCCATCAGCAGGTACAAGACGCTTTTGCCTCAGGCCTCTTCGGATCCCAGGCACACCATCCAACCTGGGGACTGGGTGTGTCTGAAGAATTTCCAAAGAAAAAAGAATCTGGAGCCCCGCTGGGGACCGCCAAGACAGGTCCTGCTGACGACACATACAGCTGTGAAGGTTGTTGGGAAAAAGAACTGGATTCATGGTGTGCACTGCAAAAAGGTACCCTTGCCTTTGCCTTTTGACAAGTGGGTCCGCGAAGGTATAGGTGATTTTGAAGGAGAAAGGGTCCCCCGGTTTGTACCTTTTGGCGATGCACACCTAGAATGGACTCGGACTGAGAAGGAAGACGATGATGTTTTGCAAGAAGCTGTACCATCGCATCTCAGAATAGATACAACTGATCCAGAGACACTTTTTCAGGACCAGACTGTGCCGAACAAAAACAAATACAATCTAAGGCCTAGAAAGACAAGAGACATTTGAAAACTTTTCCTTTTTCTGAACTTACATTTCAAATTTTGAATTGCATATATATTTTTTTCTCTCCTTTCCTGTGTGATACTGGAATCATCCAATTTAAGTTGCAGGGTCGTGGTAGGAGACTTGGTTTATGATCTGAGTAGTGGCAATAGGCCTGCAGGACCTTCAGTGTCATAGGACGGCTAATAACCACAACTAAGTGAGATAGGAAGATTGCCACGAGCAACACTTTAGAGGATGAATTCTGGTGATTCGGAAAATGATAAAAGAGCAGAAATGAAAAAGAAATATTGTAAATTATTGTTTAGTAGATGTGGCATAGTATTATGTGTTTTGATTTTTCTATGTGTTTTATTAGCTTGTGTGGGTTGGGTTACTCACACTTTGCAGCCAATACCTGTACCTACACCCACCTCTCACCCTATATCTTTTCACACTACTGTCTCCCCGAACCAGCTACATACCCTCTCTGAACATGAACAGACCAGGAGAACGGAATACTTTAACAATTCATTCATACAGTTGTTGCATCAGCATCAACTGGTCACTAACACCACCGATTGTTGGGTCTGTGGGCTCGTGGGCTCATGCCTCACAGCACGGATAAGGGGATGCCATTTTTAGTCTTGCCGTTTTCTTATGATGGATCCTCCTGGGCGT
This sequence comes from Lissotriton helveticus, assembly GCF_964261635.1. NCBI lineage: Eukaryota > Metazoa > Chordata > Amphibia > Caudata > Salamandridae > Lissotriton > Lissotriton helveticus. The sequence goes on along the minus strand of NW_027611648.1, from coordinate 2,899,341 downwards.
TTCTGGCCATGTTTTCCAACACACATGAGCACCAACCTCGATACCCTGTTAATACTGATGTTGCTCACGATCCCTTGATGAAGGGAATAGTAGCCATGACAAGGAATACTGGTGAAGGTGGGAAGATCCCACCTGACGAGAAGCAAGCATATGATGGTTGGAACTTGACCCGATACAAAAACAGCCTTACAGATAGGGCTGGATGAAAAAGATCTCCGCCCGTTTGGACTCTACCCCGTCGAGGCCATTACTGTTTGCAAGGGAATGGTCAGAATGCCAAAGCACAATTAGGAAAGAGCACTTGTACCCATACTTATACTTTTTCATCTCAGACTTCTCCTCTGTTAATACAAGCTCAAGGTACATATTTTGTCTGTCATGATAGAGCCTACACATGGTTGCCAACCAATTTTTCGGGATCGTGTTATGTGACTTTCCTCCTTCCTCCAACATATACAGCCCCTTCGGGACATCATAAGACTAGGTACGGGAGAGGGGTTATCGCTTCAGGAGACACGGCAGGACAAGAGGGAGGGGACTTTATCAAAGGACTCCTCCCATTTTGGGACCCTATGGCCAATAGCAGAGACATCAGACACCTTATTCGCGTTGTCGAGGCTACAGTAAACAATACGGTGGGGGCATTGAGTAACCTCACCGCTGAGCTTCAGGCGGACCGTCTCGTAACTTTACAGAACAGAATGGTGTTGGATGTTATTCTTGCAGATAGAGGCAGAATATGCTAATTTATTGGGTCTAGCTGTTGTATTTACATACCAGACAACGCCCCGACAGTATACCAGGCTATCTCCAGATTACACCTAATCTCTAAATCCATTCACCAGGACGAAGGGGTCTGGTCATTAACGGGATGGTTATGGGACTCCTGTCCATGGGAATGGAAGGCATTGACTTTCATTGGAATAGTTTTGGCTATCATCTTTTCATGCTGCCTTTGTTTGCAATGTGGTACCGCAATTTGTGTTCTTTGTGCCACTATGTGTGTTCCCAAACCTATGTCACAGAGGACAGAGAACATGAAGATGATGTTGCAACAACAGCTTGACGACCTCATGATCATCGACATCGACTCAGACTAACGTGAATCGTTGTGTATTGCCTGTGTAATGGCAAAAGGAGGGTCTGAGGTTCACTAAATTCGACTCCATCTTACATTCATCCGCCATTTTGTGTTGCCTTTACACAGGCCGCTCGACGAACGAATTGTCTCTGCCCTTTTGACTGCAACGTATCGCAAGACCCCCTCCGTCCTTGTCCGAAACCAAGCCCAGATAACGCCCGGCCTAACTAATCCTTGTACCAACTATCTGTTAAGCCTTTAGCATTCTTCTCTTGCCGTATCTTATCTATCGGCCTTTCGCTATTCTCTCCTCTTGTTTTCCTATTTTACAACCTTTCCTTTGAAGCATGCAAGACATGCCTTTTTATTCCAGACTGATTAACTTGAGGGGCCGGATAACACACAAACATGTAAGCAGAGAACATTCCGGTTGCACAACACTTTGTTTTCAAACTCTTCTGACTGGCTGTAACTTCGTGCATTAGGTATATGTTTGTACAACTGCATTTTTACTATAAAAGCGTGTGAGCCACGGAGTAAAGTGTCAGTCTCCTGAGAACATACTTGGTGTACTTCTAGGACAACTGTGCCTAGCTGCAGCTAATAAATTCGGTTTCCTACGACAACAGAGTGTTCTGTGTCTCTGTGCAACAAGACAGGTGACCTCGGAGATTAAAGCGTGTCCTGCGCCGCCAGGCCCATAAAGCCCGGTTCTTCACAGGTCACACTCACCTGCGCCGTGCGGCCTCCATATGAGGCCAAGTGGGAAGGAGGAGCAGCTGGGAGGCGGGAGCGGGCAATTGGCAGGGGGTACAAAAGAAAAGGGGCGGGCCGCCAGGGAGCAGCAGCGGGGAGCGGGAGGGCACACACAGAGGGCAGGGATACAACAGCAACTACGAAAAATACAGAAAAATGCAGAAGTCCAGAAATAAAAGCACAATTCACAAGTCACAAGTGAGGGCAGCAGCAGAAAGAAGGAGAAGGTAGCAGCAGGGGGACACCAAGGTCAGGGGCGAACCTGCGGCGCCGGGGGCAGAGACGCGGTCACAGCGGAGGAGCCGTGCGGCATGGGGGGTAACCTGGGGTCAGGTTGTTGTGTTGTCCATTCGGATCAACACTGAAGCTCCTTGAATGAGGGTGTAAAAGGACTTCAGAGCCGGGAATATCGCCAGTAACTCCAAAAGGTTTATGTGCCAAATTCATAGGTGGGTGTCCCATTTCCCCTTGACTGTGAGGGCTTGAAGATGACCTTCCCACGATTCGAGGGAGGCATCTGTCGTGAGGATGAAACTTGGAGTATCCACTACAAACAAACTGCAGAAATGTTTGGTATGCGAGTCCACCATACCAATGCTCTTCATATCTGAGATGTGATGTTGATGACATCGTCGAAGGACCCTGAGACTTGTTGCAATTGGTTGTCGAGTTCTCCAGTCGGGGTCCTATTTTGAGGCGACAGTTCGGAATTAGGGGAATACCGGAAGACAGCATCCCCAGAAGCGATTTGAACTGTCGAACAGAAACATACTTTTATGTGCACAGGAGTTGCCAGTTTGGAAATCTGCTGTTGTCTTTCATTGGCGACAAAAGCCCTTGTTTTCTGTGTGTCTATGATGGCCCCCAAGAAGGTCCTCACTTGAGGGGGGTGAACTGAGACTTCTCCAGATTGATGGAAAGACACAGACAGGCATGATTGAGTGTGTCTGCTTGCGACTGCGAAGAACTGTGCCTTTATAAGGCAGTCATCGAGGTAGCGAAATATTTGGACATCAGCTTGACCAAGATATGCTGCCACCGGTGCCAAGACTTTGGTGAACATTCGGGTGCAGAGCGAAGGCCAGATGGAAGGACTTGGAATTGGAAATCTCTGCCATCCACTCTAAAGCGCAGGAAGTTTCTGTGTCTGGGTAGGATAGGGACATGAAAATAGGCATCTTGAAGGTCCAGTGTTGGCTTGTAATCCCCTTGAGGCAGTAATTGAAGCACTTCTAGGAGAGACAACATCCGGAAAGTTTGCTTCTAGAGAATCTTTTTGAGGGAACGAAGTTCCAGAATGGGGTGCCACTCCCCCGATTTGTCCTTGATTTGGAAGAATCTTGACTAGAAGCCTGCACCCCTTTGAAGATTCAGCACACTTTGATCGTTCCTTTCCTTAACATGAGATGGATTTGGCATAAAAGTTCCTTCAGACGGGCAGGAGGGGGGCCTCTTGGGGAGAATTTGGAGGGAATTTCACAAATTCCAGAATGTGGCCTCTGGACACCATGTCCAAAACCCATCGATCTGTAGTTATTGCGGACCAATTGGAGAAGAAATGGGAGATCCGCCCTCCAACTTTGGTCGGACTGATGGGAAGAGCGGTTGACAGTTGGCACTGCTTTTTTGAGGAATCTCTACCTCAGCAGGAGGATTTCCCTCTGTACTGCTTGTAAGAAGCAGCCTGCGCCTGTCGAAACGACTGATGTTGCAGGGAGGAGGAGTAACGCGGTTGGCCCTGATAGGGATGGTACTGCTGGTATTGGTTGTAACCTCCCCAAAAGGAAGAGGAGGAGCCACGACCCCTCGCACCCCCAAAGGGCTGCATTTTAAACTGTACTGTAGACACTACACACGGACCCGAGAGGCCTGGAATTTAGACTTTGACATTCCAAAGGATGATCAAGACTGGCAGCGGTCCTGTGAACTAGCATGCATGGTTTCTAGTAATGCCCAATTTCAACTGATACATTATAATTTTCTGCGAATAACCTACTTAACGCCACAAGACCTTTATCGAATGGTCGTGTCTTGCCCAGATATATGCCTGCGCTGCAACACAGTGGCAGCTGATTTCTTACAAAAACCATGGCCTTGCGATGCAATACACTCCTTCTGGCAACAAGCTGTCGAAGAAATGGTGCATGCCACACAACTAAGTATTGATCTGACAACCAAATGCTGTTTATTAAGCCTCTTTAGATGCCAGAAGGGCGCAAAATCTATACTACTATTATAAAGAGAGAACTTGCACCTTTTGGCCAGGTAAACTCTGGAACTACAGCGCCAATCCACACACCCAATACATTGTTGGAATCCTCAGGGTGTGTAGATGGACATAGGCGACATTAAATTTAAAAAAACGTAAATAAAAAAAAAAAATTCTAAACAAAGTAGTCCCATAAAACAAGCACCGGCCGCGACGTAGCGCTGACCGCGACCTAGACGTTATAACGATATGCGGGGAGGAGCGGTGACGTGCGGCGAGGAGTGGCGGTGGAGTCCGTTGCGGGCGGCTCAGGTAAGGCAAAGGCAGGCTGGAGGCGGGAGGCGGGAGGGAGGATCGAGGCGGGAGGCGGGCTGGGCAATGTCGGGGCTGGAGGCGGGAGGCGGGCTGGGCAATGTCGGGGCTGGAAGCGGGAGGCGGGCTGGGCAATGTCGGGGTGGCGGGAGGCGGGAGGGATGCGGTCTTGCCCAGACGGGAGTGCACAGAGCCTTAAAATGCAGCCCCCAGCCCCCTTCTCCCCCGGGCAACGCCGGGGCGGGCTGCTAGTAACCTATAAATTTGGTCAGTCGCCTATGGTACTGGCATGACGTAAAAATGCAATCTCATCACTGTACCCGCTAATGACTGAATTGATGTGATTTTCTATAATGTAAGCACTACTGCTCTTTCACTGCTCCATGATGTGTCTTATGATGGAACTGTTTCTTTCAATAAAAAGATGTTTAAAAAAAAAATGCAATCACATGGCTGTCCCAGCATGCCCTAACGATTGCGCTCTGGCATAGAGATGCGCTCGACTGGGCCCTAGCTGAGGAGACACATATGCGCCTTAGCAGAAAGGATGACATATTTGAGGATACACTAAACACTTGCTGTGCTCTTACAGATAACTCCAAGCTCCTGCTTCCCGAGTGACAACAGACACAGACTCTGGCTCTGAAACTGACGAGGCAAAAGACTACGACACTGGGGATGAGCAGGGAGGTGTCTCCACATGATAATTATAAGGTACATTCCCAATTAGGGGAATGGGACACTTATTGATCACCTGGAGAATGGGAAGGCAGATTAGTGCATGTGTAATTAGTGACTGCTTCTTGATTAACCTACTTACGTAGAACATATTGGTATGATATGTCTCTGTATACTCTGACTGCCAGGTTGTATGTTGACAAAATTAAAATAAAGTTCTAAAAAAACAAAACAAAACAAAGCCATTACATTGTGGGTGGTAGAGGGCAGGGAACCAGTAATTCACGCCACACTCCTTCGACATGTGTTTCAAGTAGCCAGACATGAAGTTGGTACCTCTGTATGACAACACCTCCTTAGGGAAGCCAACCCTGGTAAAGATGCTAATGAGGAACCTAGCCACTGCAGGAGCAGTGGTAGTCCTGAGGGGAATAGCCTCAGAATACCTGGAGGCATGATCTACTACCAGAAGGACGCGGAGTCACCACGCCATGGCCCCGGAGGGACGTGGCTCTTCCAGGTGCATGGGCGTCTATGGGGTTTTGGAAAGGGGCTGAGTAAGAGAGGGATGGGAGGGGAGGCTGAGGGGTGAAATGGACCCAGGGAAAAGGAAATAAGTGAGACAGAAAAGAAAGACAAGAGCAGAAATCATCGGCTACTCTTTTTCTTTTGGTTGCTCCAACCTCTAGCCCCTCCCTTCACATTTATGCATAGCTATTATTTATCCCTCACATCCTCCATTGACTAAACCATAAAGCAAAAACACTTACCTGAGCCTTTTCCTTCTGTCAAAGGGACGACGGTGGCTGAGGCTCACCTAAGGGACTGAAGTGGAAGACCCTGTGGGAAAGAAGAATACAAAAGAGACAATCAATCATTGTGATTTCCTGCAATACTAATAAAAAGTGCATACCAAGAAATTATTCAATGCAGTGTGCTCCTTCTTGACCGACTCTTCTACAACGGGGAGCTACATACTCTCCCTACAGGGAATGGGAGACAGACACACAGACACACACACGGGAAAGCACTGTAGGAAAAAGCTACATACAGTTGTTCTATGCTTGCATATGTACATTGTTTTAGAAAGATGGTGGAACTATTTATTTTGTTCAATGTGCTTATACTGCTAATTACTTTTATCTGATGCTATTATCATTGCAGCACATAAATTCTATACAAGAATTAGGATGGTTCAATTAATAATGAAAATGCTAATGTTATATTATTTTAATTTGAATTCGCACATGAATTACCCCTAAGCAGGAACTACTTTAAGGAGAAATTTAGGATTGCTACGTAGAACCACTCAATCTTTGTGAAGTTGAAAGAAAGGCTCTTGTATAGTTAATGCCTGAAGTTCATCAACTCTCCTTAGAGAGTTTGTCGTTATGAGGAAAGCAACTTTCCATGATAGGAATTGTAACTGACATTTGTGCATTGGTTCAAAAGGCAGGCCCACTTGCCTTGTAAGGACTGTTTAAGTTCCACTCTGGAGCGGGGGAATACTTGGCCGTATAACCCTTTTTAATCCTTCCATGAAGGCTTTAATCACTGGTACTCTGAAGAGAGATAGGTGTTGTTTATTTTGCAAGTATGCAGCTACGACTCCCAGGTGTAAACAAATGGATGTGTAAGTTACTCCTCATTGCTGTAAATGCAACAGTTAACAAATGATGTTCTGCACAAACGCATCAAGATGATTGATATTGTTGTTGTTACAATAGGCGACAAAACGTTTCCATTTGCTGCATAACATGCTCTAGTAGTAGGCTTTCTAGCTTCCTTGAGAATATTTATAAAGTCTAGTTGTAGTTGTACATAACCAAACTCTATGACTTCAGGAGCCAAATCGCTAAGTTGAGTTCTCTGGGAATTGGATGTCCGACTTCCCCATGGATCTGAGTGAGGATACAAGGTGTGAGATGTAGCTTTTGATGTGGAACCACTGAGAGTTCTAACAGGGTGGTGTACCGAGGTTGCGAGCCCATGTGGGGGCTATTAAGATCAGTGTGAGGGACGTTTGTCTGAGTTTCCGAACAAGTAATGGAATTAGCAGGAGAGGCGGAAAGGCGTAAGCAGATATACCTGACCAAATCATCCAAAGGGCATTGCCTTTGGATGCTGGTTGTGGGAACCTGGATGTAAAGTTTGGGTATTTTGCGTTGTGTACTGTTGCAAACAGATCTATCTGTGGAAAAGCCCAATTTTTAAAGTAGGGAAGAAGAACTTCTTAGCTTCTCAGACTGTGTCTGCTACGCAGGGCTGCAATCTGATGGCCTACCCCCTGGGAGGTGTTCTGCTAGGAGATAGATTTTTTGGTGAATCGCCCAATTCCAAATGCTTTGTGCACAGCGTGACAACTGGAGAGAGGGAGTCCCTCCCTGTTTCTGTAGGTAGTACATTTGTGTGATGTTCTCTGTGCGTACTCAGACAGTCTTGCCTACAAGTTGGGTGAGAAAAGCTTTGAGTGCTAGGAACACTGCTAGAAGTTCCACGTAGTTGATGTGAAGACGTTTGTATTAGTCCGACCACAGCCCTGTACTGTGTAATATTGAAATGGGTACCCCAACCTGTTAACGATGCGCCTGTTGTGAGTATAGTCTGTGGAATCAGGTCTATGGAAGGCCGCTCTTTTGCTAAGTTTTGAGAGTTCAAATACTGCAGAGAGCGATGGGTGGAGGTCCTCATCCTCGGGTCCACCACCTCAGCCTGGGACGACTTCTGGTGGCCGACCACACTGGGATCAGTCCCGATACCCATTTCCCCCCCTTTTTTATCATTCACATTGGGTTCCCTTCACTATCTTTATATATTGCCATTTTCACATCTAATTTTATTCCAATAACCTTACTATTCACTTCTGAAGTAATTATCTTGAGTCATATCTTTACATTTTCACTTTTACTCTCATTCTTCTCCCTTATTTCATTCAATGCAAATGTCTTCTTTGTATACTTATCGCTCATTGTATTCGTGAAAGAACCTTCCTCATTCATAAAGACAATTTTTACTTCACATATTCATCAATTGTTTGTACTGTGGCCCTCTTCCTGGCGAAGGCACTCCTGTTGCGCAGACACAGACGTAGAATTCCACCAGTCACTTGAATTTGTGCCACTCAGTCTCCAAGTGATATTGTTTTTTATATATTGTGTCAATCTATCAGTGTTGAGCAATATGTCATCATACCAACAATGTTTTAAATGTGTCTTCAGTATGTATGTGAGTTTGTATGATGGACATGAAAGTGAATGAACGATTAATTTTTTTCTAATTGTTTAACACTTAATAAATGCTCATTTTGTATTTTTGATAAATTATTTGTTGTCTTTGGCGCTTTCTGACCTTTGTCTATTGATTAGCATTTAATTATTGTTTATTGAATGGTTGCCTTAAATCTGTACATGGATTGATTTTTCCCTACCTTAAGGAACTTTATCTTAATAGTAGGGGGCCTCTTCTTTTGCGCTTGTCAGCAATCCTTAGCATCTGAAGGCTTGGGAGTCAGCGATCCTTCACATAGTAGAACATATGTGAAAAAAGAAAACCCAAATCATTTCAGTGATTCTTTTTGTGCCATTTCCACTTCCCCATTAGATGCTACTTACCTTGCTTGGAATCCTAAAAGTATATATTAGCGGACACTTCCAATATCAGGCGTACCAATCTGCAGGAGAACAATACCAGATATTTTAGCCACCACTCACACATGGATGACAGTGAATTAATTGATGAACCTAAAAACATCAAGAAGTAATCAATATAGTTTTCTACCATTAAAAGAGCTATGAGCGAATTAAAGTTACATCATCATGTCTGCAGCAACAAACTAAAGTTACATCACACAATGCAAGACAGACAGGTGGAAAGGTCATAAGATTGCGGAAACATGTGTGTACCTAATTTATCTGAACGACCTCATTCATAGAGGTGCTCCAAGGAGAAGATGTGGCCACCATACACTCCAATAGGGAGCCAACACTTCCGACTCTAAAATATAAGATCCCCTGAACAACAAAATTAAGAGTTATTACATGTACAATAGTCCTATTTAATCAGCAGTGCTTTATTTCCTATCTCTACATGCATCCAGCAGTATTGATAACCTTTGCAGCCAACATATGTTTCGTCAATAGGGTATATCCACCATCGACTTCATCAGGCTACAAATAAACAGAAAACCATAAATAAACTACATAGTCTCATGCTTATGTAGTAATCAACCACGGTATCCCTGCTGCAAGATCTTTTGTGTAACACCGCATTCCAAAATGTTCTTTCTTGAGATTAAAATTATAGTTAAGAACCGTGAAACCACAAACAAGACAATGCATCCAAAGGAAAGATTGAGTTGTGCGCCCTCGATACCAAAGAGAAGAGACCTAGTGACACCTCAAAAGAACACCCGTATTAGGAGGACAGTTGTCCAGAAACAGACTGCAAAAAAGAATACCAGGTGAATATTTAATACAAATAGGAAATCCACATAACCAATCATATTACCCAAAACAGTGATAAAACTTGCCGCATTAAGGGCTAAGGCTATCTGCCTCCCTCTTAAAGAGCGCAAGGGAAATGTTAGTGGATTAGGAAGACCCAGCAAAATATAGGCAGGGAAGCACGGGATATCTGTCTCAAAGGCTTCATTTATGTCCTGGAGTATCAGATCCCAGTATCTTACTAATCTGGGGCAATGCCAAAGTAGATGTAATAATGAGCCTGTCTGCCCGCAGCCACGCCAGCAGTAAGTCGGGGTCAGTCTTTGTTCCAGTGGTTCTGTCGGGGCGCAGTTAAGTACCAGTATGAGGCAACTTTATAAGCTGCTTCCGTACCCGGGATGTTGTGTGCAGTGTGATGTGTTCTAAAAAATATGTCCTGCCACTCCTTGTCTGTGAGGGATCTGCCTATTTCCTCCTCCCACCTTAACTGTCCCTTAGAGTTCGTTGGTGTGGTGTCTAACTGAGAGGAAAGAATACAGTGTTGATATAAGGCGCTTGCCGTCGCTTTTAATAATAAGCCACTTTTCATACTGGGCTAATGGACGAGAAGCTCCTGGTCTCATCTCCGGGTAGGTTACCCAGTGACGAATATACCTTTAAATCCCGCATTCTTTTTCCACGCAGGGAATCACAATGCAGTCGTTACAACGGGCGCGTTGTGATTCCGCATACCATTACTCCGCAAGTCAGAACAACAACTTGCAGAGGAGGGGTGCTGGAAGTCGGAATAGTATAATTTACTATTCCAACTACAGTATGTGCGGACACTAGGGAAGGTGTTGGATTTTAAATCCAACACCTCCCCGCCCCCGCAAACCGTTGTTCCGACTTGCGGAGTAATGGTATGCGGAATCACAACTCGTCTTTGAAACGACCACGTTGTGAATCCCTGCGGGGTAAAAAATTAGTTGTAAACACTGTTTACCCCCAGTGACACGCTTGATTATAGGCGTACTAGTCAGTGGCAGGGATTTCGTAGTCTTTCTGAAGCTGATCAAAGGGAATGGCCCTGTCTTGATTACTTCTTTTTCTACTTCTTGATTACCCTTCTCACGCCACCGCTGGAATGTTTTTGATTTGGACGCAGGCGGGAAGTCAGGGTTGTCCACCAATGGAGTTAGCGGGGAGGGGAATGAAGTAAAGCCATGGTGGATTGCAGTTGCGTCGCATACTTTTAGGGTAGTTTTCATCACCGGGGAGAGGTAAAGCCCCCATGGGTTATGCCTACGCGGGAGCCAAATCTCTCCCCAAGTTTTCGCTCCTGCAATTATTTGGTTCCTAAACGATCAATGTTTCTCTGAAAGTGGGTGGTTCCACTCAAGAATGAAGGGTAGTTGCGATGCTTGAAAATACCTGGACATCACTTGGGCCCCCCACCTAACTTGGGTTTTGTGATCTGCGCAAAGCTGAGTCGCGGTTGCTTCCCACCCCAGGTGAAGTGGTTGATGGCCCACTGTAGGTTCCACAATGTAACCGCAGGTGGGGAAAGGGGGATAGTTTGAAATATGTACAATATGCGCGGCATTATCGTCATTTTAACTGCTGCAACATGACCCGCCCAAGAGAGACCCGATCATGACCATGTGGAGAGGGTTTTAATAGTCTGTTCTAGAAGTGGCCCGTAGTTAGTTGTTAGTGTCTTATTAGGGATTCATGCTAAGGAAATACCCTGGTATGGTATGTGATTGCTGGTCCAAGTGAATGGAAAATGCCTGGACAGGGCATCTACCGAGTCCGGGGTAGTAGACAGATTCAGTATTTGTAACTTGGGAAGGGTCACCTTGAAGCCCGTCACCTCACTGAACCACGAGAATTCGCCCACTATGGTCACAAGCAAATTCTTGGGATTTGTCAAGGACTGGACCACGTCGTCCGCGTAGAGGATTATAGTATGTATGTCAGCCCCCAGGCGGACCCTGGAGATCAACGGATTGTCTCTAACCCTCTGGGCCATTGGCTCCATATACAGGGCAAAGAGCAGAGGGGAAAGAGGTCACCCCTGTCGTGTGACGCTGTGTATGGGGAAAAGCCCAAGGAAAATCCGTTGACCTTGACGGATGCCCTAGGTGAGTTATAGATGCATCTCGCCATCCGAGAAATCTTTTTCCGAAGCAGTGGAGCGTCTCAAATAGGAAAGGCCAGCGAACCCTGCCAAAGGCCTTTTCTGCGTCGACAGATAGCAGGAAGGCCTCCTTTCGGGAGCAGTCGATAAGGTCGCTGAGATGTATAAGGTGTTTTATATTGTCCCCGCATTGTCTCGTCAGTATAAATCGGGCGTGGTCTGGGTCAATGAGACCAGCCATGTATGGATGAATGAGGGCAGCCAGAATGCCCGTGAATATATTTGGCGTCGACGTTGAGCAATGAGATTGGCCGATAGGATGCACATTCAACGGGATCTTCAGATGGTTTTGTGAATACTAAGATGGAGGCCTCTGAGAGGGAATCAGGGAGTGCTCCGGTATCAATAAATGAGTTAAAAGCTGTGTCAGAACAGGGGCAAGTGTCTGACAGAATTTGTTATAGAACAGGGGGGTAAAGCCATCCAGACTCGGGGACTTAGAGGTTTAGAGACTGGCTAGTGCTGTCACTACCTTGTAAACCTTGAAAGGGCGATCAATGTGAGACGCAGTATCAGTAGGCAGTGCATCCAGCTGCGCACCATCGAGATAACTAGCTACATCTCCATGTGTAGAGTCTTCCTCCGCACTAAGTTTGGTGTAAAAGACTCGGAAAGTTTCTGCAATTTTGCGTATACTAGAGTCCCGGACGGGTCTTCGATTGCCGGTATCGTTCCGGTAACCTCTCTTTGGCGTAGCTTATGGGCTAGCATGCCGCCAGAAGGATTTCCGTTAAGGAAGAATTTGTGCCGTAGATGCACTAAGGGATATTCCGCTCTATCTAAGTCCAATCGGTGGAGAATGAAGCGTTTCTTCTCCAATTCCCTCTAGAAGCGTGGGGCACCGGTGAGTTTGTGTATGGATTCTAGTTCTGCTACTGATGCCTCTATTTGCTTCCTCTGTTCTTTCCGTAGCTTGTTTTCGCTTGCTGATGTGGCTATTAATTCCCCTCGTATAACTAGTTTTAATGCTTCCCAAAAGGACGATGGGTGAATCTAGTCTCGGTCATTGGTGGTGAGATAGTCTTTGATTGCCTTGCTAATAGCTTTAGTTATCTGGCCGGAGTGAAGCATGGCGTCACGAAGAAGCCATCGTGACGCGCATGGTTGAGAGGCACCTAGGTTCAGCGAGATCAGAGCATGATCAGAGAGGGAATGGGATTCAATTGTTGCTTCAGCTACGCATCCCTATAGTGCATCTGTGATGAGAAAATGATCAATAGGGGCATAGGATCTATGGGCCGCAGAGAAGTATGTGTAGTCTTTGGCGGAGGGGTGTGTCTGACTCCATATATCATTAAGGCCGCTATTCATACGCCATTGATGTCCAGTCTGAGTGAGGGTCGCAGCTTGTGTAGCGTGATGCCCACAGCGATCTAAGTCTGTATTCATTACCAGGTTCAGGTTCCCACACTATCACCACCTCCTGGTCTGGCGTGGCTAAGGTAGGTAATCAAGAAGCGTTACTGGTGTTCGTTTGGTGCATAAATAGATGCCACTGTTAACCGTTTATGACCTCACTGGAGCCTAATCCCTAATGCTCTGCCCTTGTGTTCAGCTATCACATCAGTGACCATTCCCTGGAAGCTCTGGGCAAGCAGTATGACAACCCCATTTTTTTTAGTTGTGTCAGTGCTCCAGTATGGTCTGGGAAACCTGGGTGAGCGCTTACGGTGGGTATCCTTGACAAGTAAGTGGGTTTCTTGCAATAAGCATATGTCCTCCCCGGAGTGTTCTAGATAAGATAAAATCACTTTGGACTTTACTGGACTATTGAGGCCTCGAACATTGAGGCTCACCAAACGTATATTATGCATTGCGCGAGTTTAGGAAGCCCCTATGCAGCTTGTTCACTTCGTCCTCGTCACGTCTGCGAGGTAGCGATGGAGCGCCATAGTTCGTAGAACTCTCGGAGCCCTTCTGGAGACTTGGCTGGTGCGGAGGAGAAGAAGTGAAAGAAGATAGAAAGAACCCATAACCAACAAAAGGATATACTGCAGAAATCAACAGGAGACAAAAGTCTGTCAAGACCCACGGGTCGGTATGAGGAGACTACAGCCAAGGGAGGACTGTTCCAGAGGACCACCCTCCATGAGATCCTGTGTGGGACCTCTGAGCGAGACATGGATGGTACAGTACTGGGAGCATCCTACTAACAGCCCCTCAAACCACCTCCTTCAATGCCTCGCAAGTCCCTCCGTACCCCCGGGAGCATGTTCGTCTTCAGCTCATGATGCAGTTGAAAGGGTGGATTCCGCCAATAGGACCTGTAGCACCGCCTGATTTCCGATGCTATTTCGGTGTTCATCATCTGCAGGTCTGCATGTAGTGAGAACAGTGTTTCAAGGAATGCCTTAGTGACCGGACCCTCTCCGTCATCTGTGTCTAGCCGAGCCTCAGGTCCTTGGCTTGTAGCCTTATCTTCCATCCCAGAACTGCCTGCCTTTCCGAACATGTCTTTAAGCGAGCTCTCTTTTTTGTTCCTGTTCCCTGCCATGGCGTCGAGGCTGGGGGCAACAGCTATCTTCGTGCCAATTATTCGATGTGGCCCTGCAGAGCGAGAGATGGGCCAAAAGATGGGCAGGCTGCTCGTCACACGCCACAGGAGCAGGCATGCCCTTGAGGGGGAGGGGGATCAAGTAGCTCCCCTGTCTACGCGTTCCACGCAGCTCTACCCCATGGAGGATCATCACTCTTTTGGTGGACGTCAGTGTACTATAAGACACAGGTCCCGGTCCAGAGACCGCCGGTACTCTTAGCCTTTCGTTCTTTCGCGCCCAGGGTTCTATGCTGCTTCCGCAAGGATCCGCTTGTACCACCTTCTCTCAGGAGCTGGTATTTACACCCAGGGCATCCTACTAGGAACCGGCGGGCTCGAATTATATGCTTATTTATGCGGTGGCACGGAGCCATCTAAAAGCGCATCCTAGCCGTCCGTAATCTTGGCCACGCCCCCAATTCACTTTTATAGAGGCAAAACAGTGTTTGCAGTGTTGGGCAGTGCTACTTGTCTGAGGGTACAGTTTACATTGTCTGGGTAGTGTTACCCATGAGTGTAGAGTTTACAGTGTCTGGGCAGTGTTACTGTTGTCTCAGGGTGATATTTACAGTGTTTGGGCAGTGCTATCTGTTGTCTGGCGGGAGTGTTTACAGTGTCTGGGCAGTGTATGTATGCATTTGCATTTGTAAAGCGCTCTGTAACCCTACAAGCATCCTGGCACTGAGACACAGTGGAATAAAGATAGAAACGCAACTGCAGAAACTGACCGGCCGGCTGGTTAAACTCTGGGAAAAAGCCAGGTCTTGATTTTCTTTCGAAACAGCAGCAGATCCTGTATTTGCCTCAATTCCGGGGGGAGGCTATTCCATAAGCGAGCTGCTGCTACGCCAAAAGCTCATCCCCCATTGTAGATCTCTTACTATTTGGAATGATTGCAAGATTAGCTGCTGAATAGCGCAGACTACGTGCTGGTACATACCATCCGAACCTAGCCTGAAGCGGTTTGGATCCAAGCCAGTGAAGCGCTCTAAAGGCAATGCTCAAGGACTTGAACAATATCCTTTGCTTCACTGGGAGCCAATGCAGGTCAGCCAAGGCTTGAGAAGTAGAAGACCTGCGCGTTCTCATAAGAACAAGTTTTGCTGCTGCCGCCTGGATACTCTGGAGCCGCGAGATCAAATAACACGGAGACTCCAGTAGCAAAGCATTACAATAATCCATGCGGCTGAGAACAACACTCCTAACCACTAAGCCTCTGACCTGAGGCAGCAGTAGTGGTAGTACCTTATGTAGTCCTTTGATGAGCATGTAACAATGTCTAAATACTTTATTTACATGTGATTCCAGGTTAAGCTTCTCATTGTAGCTAACCCCCAGATTGCGAACCATGCTCTCAGGAACCGGAGGTGTGTCTGTAGGAATGGGCCAGAAGTCAGAGGGCAAAACTGACGGCACTCTACCCGCCCCACAGTGCAAGATCTCCGTCTTGTCACTGTTGAATTGCAGAGCCTTGTTTCTCAACCAAGACGTCATTTCACGCATACACTTATGGAATGTTTCTTGGGAGTCTGCATGGTCGCCATCCAAGGACACAATCAGTTGAGTGTTGTCAGCGTATTTAACAACACTTATATTATTGGCTTTAATAACATCCAGTAATGGCCACATATAAACATTGAATAAAATGGGGCTGATTGAGGACCCCTGAGGGACCCCATGTTTACTGACACAAAAATCTGATTGAAAAGGGGGCAAAGCGACAGCCTGCCGTCTACCTGTCAGATAAGACTGAAACCACCGCAGAGCCACGCTTGTCACCCCCACCTCTATCCAGTCTTGCCAGTAAGACAGCGTGGTTCACAGTATTGAATGCGGCGGACAGGTCCAACAAAATCAATGTCGCCGATTGCCCCCTGTCCACATGCATTCGAAGATTGTCCAGCACCGTGACCACCGCTGTCTCAGTCCAATGACCTGGCCGAAAGCCAAATTGATCTTCCCCCAGCGTGTTATTACCTTTCAAAAAGCCATAGAGAGCTCGGCTAACCATGCGCTCCATTATCTTTACAGGAAACGGTAAAAGGGTAATAGGTCTGTAATTCCCAAGGCAGCCAGGGTCCAATGAGGGTTTTTTAAGCAGGGGGGGTTACTATTGCCTCCTTCCAGCACGATGGGACAGTGCTATCTGTTGTCTGGCGGGAGTGTTTACAGTGTCTGGGCAGTGCTATCGGTTGTCTGGCGGGAGTGTTTACAGTGTCTGGGCAGTGCTGTCTGTTGTCTGAGGAGAGGGTTTACAGTGTCTGTTCAGTGTTACCTTTGAGGGTAGTGTTTCCAATGTCTGGGCAGTGTTACCTGTTGTCTGCTTTTAGTGTTTACAGTGTCAGGCAGTGTTACTTGTCTTAGGGCGCTGTATGAAGTGTTGCATGTTGTCTTAGGGGAGTGTTTACAGTGTCCAATCTGTTGTCTGTTTTTAGTGTTTACAGTGTTACCTGTTGTCTGATGGTAGTGTTTATGTTGCCTGGGCAGTGGTATCTCTTGTCTGAGGGTAGAGTTAACAGTGTCCAGGTAGTGTTACCTCTGAAGGTAGTGTTTGCAGTGTCCGGTCATTGTTACCTGTTGTCTGAGGGTAGAGTATGTAGTGTCTGTGCAGTGCTTCATGTTGTCTGAGGGTACTGTTTACAGTGTCTGGGTGGTGCTATCCGAGGTCTGAGGGTAGTGTGCACATTCTCTGAGCAGTTTTGCCTGTTGTCTGATGGTAGTGTTGACCCGATTTTCAGTTGCAAGCTCCCACAGGTATCTGAATAATTTAAAGAAGGGGCGGTGCTATTCTCCAGCCAGAATGCAAAGTCTTCTGATATTAGGAGTGGGTGCAGGTACTCGTCTGTCATCGGGGTGGAGGGATGGTTCATGAAGTTGCCAGCTGTAGGCAGGAGAGGATTCTGAGGCCGACATTGGGGCACAGTGTGATTCTGATCTTCACAATCTCCCAGATTTCATTTTTTTTGCGTGAAGTGGGTCATGGAAAGGGTTTCTCCGTGTATTGCTGCTACCCCAAAACTATGGTGTTGTTGGTGTTTTTCAGGTAGTATATCGGGAGTATGTCGGAAGCATGAGAAGCTGCAGCTCACGGCACAGGAGTCTAAAAGGCAAGTCTCTGCGATAAGGTGGGTGTGTAGTTTGGGGTTTGTGATAAGGCTGTGCATATCTGGTGCATGCCTCACAGCAGATCTTACAATAAAAACATTTCAAGAATAGTTTTTATTTTTTAATGCTTTCTGTCTGCAGATTACACTTAGTGCTGGACGTTTGTAGGATGCTGCTGGCCTTTAGGATCTCATTTAGTTTAGGGTCCCTGGTCACTGTTTGTCATTTATGCTTTTCCAGCTGGGTCTGGTGGGTTATTGGACAAATGCGCCCACTGTAGGGGCCTGTATTTGACCTTATGGTTACAGATTCAAATCCTGGCAAGTCCACTCAGTCTTTCATCCTTCTGAAGTCGATAAAATGTGTACCAGTGACTTGGGTAACGATATACATCTGTTATTCAGCACAATGATGCCCATCTGGGTGACCGTGTGTTAGAAATGGGGGTCTCTAGTTGGCAATGGTTTGCACCTTTGTTCAAATAGGAACCCTTCAGGATAAGGGGGGTACACTACTGTAATAACCCCAGCTCACTCCCTTGGTAGCTTGGCATGAGCAGTCAGGCTTATATCAGAGGCTGTGAGTAAAGCGTTTGCACATAACCAACAGTAGCAAAGTGAAAACACCACAAAAGGACACCACACCACTTTTGAAAAATATCCAATACTTTATATATTCAAAACAAAAACAAAACAATACAAATCCAACATTCAGTTCTTCAAAATATGCACTTTTCAAGAATAAACTTAAAATGCAGTTCCTTGAAGTCTGTATCTCCGTCTGGTGCTACAGCGGTGCTGAGAACAGAATCCAACAGTTCCGTCCGACTGCATCGGTCATGGTGTCGGCAGACTCGTAAACAGTACCTTTCAGTTGAAGACGATCACGTTGGTGCGGGCCGGTCATTGCAACCATTTGTGATTGCTAAGTGAAGCATAGCAGTGCAGCGTGCGGTGCCCTCAAGACTCGTACAGGCAGCAGCTCGGTGACGGTGGTCGTCGGTAACCCCAGAGTTGCAGTGCGAAATGCGGCTGTGCCCTGTGCGGTGCCCTCAGGACATGGAGTCGGCTACTTTCCCCCTCTGTGGCAACTGAAACTGCGGTTCCAGAGGTGATACCCAGAGGTAAGTGAAGTCTTTGCTGTCCTGGAGACTTCATGAACAGGAGGCAAGTTCGGTTTCAAGCTCTTGGAGATACTCAGCACAAGTTTAAGAAAGTTCAGTCCAGTCCTTTTACTGCCCAAGGCAGAAGCAGCAACTACAGGCCAACCCGACAAAGCAACAACACAGCAAAGAGGCAGTACTACTCCTGCAGTTCTTCCAGCTCTTCTTCTTTGCAGGTTCCTTGATTCCAGCGAATTCTAAAGTTCTGGGGTGTGGGCCCCAATATTTATACTCAGTTCCTCTTTGTTCCCTTGGCAGAGAGTGTCTGGGCCCAGCCCATACCAGTTCTGTTCTCCCTGGCCAGGCTTCCTGGCAGGAGGTGGAGACAGCATTGTCCAAGGCAGACCAGGCCCTTTCAGGTGCAGGGAAATCTCCTTACACTACACTAAATGCAGCCCAGGTCTATTCAGCCGAGCCCTGACTCATCCATTGAAGGCAGGACACACTTCAACCCCCCCAGTGGCTGTCTGAAGAGAATGGACAGCCCCAGCCCCTGTCACTCCAAAGCCACATAGTCAAACCACAAACTCAGCAGTGGCACACAGGAAGCAAGAAAATACCTACTTTCTAATAGTGAAATTAGAGCATAAAACTCATCTTTACTAAAAGATGCATTTTTATATTCCGAGTGCATTCATACAAACTCCCTTTCTCGATTTTGTCCAAATGGGAAGATATACTCTGTAATGATCATGTCCACAAGTGATCATGTAGTTTAAAGATGGTTTATTTCAGGATAGTTACAAGATGATAAGTAGATAGGAACAAGACCAAAGGGAGACCCAGGGAGACCCCACCAGGAGCAGCCAGCATGCTGCTCAGCCCAGACAACTGTGTCTATTTGACTCCCAACATTCTGTGAAGTGACATCACATGAGGATTCCACAGAGAGGGGAGGCATAACATGGGAGTCAAGATACAACGTATCCCCCTTTGTCCTTAATAAAAAAAACAACAGAGAAAGAACAAAAGAGAAGAAATGAGAAAGAGGAGAAATAGAGCAAACAGAACTGTAAAACACCAAAAGAAGAGCAACAAGAATGAAGTCGAGAGAAAACCCATGAAAGAAAAGCAGCGGGAGATAACAAGAAATACAAAAGAAAGGAACCCAAACATATAAACCATCCTCCCTTTTTTCACACCAGAGAAGAAGAAAAGAAGCAGCAACTTAAGAGAAAAGGAGGAAAGAAAGTACAACACACAACTCCAAAGCACACCCACTGGCCAGAGCAGGAATGAATGGAGCTGGAAAATAGAAAATTAACAGAACACAGGACTACAGGCTGAGATAGAGAAAACACGTCAGAAAGGGACAGAAAAGCTCAGAGTCCACAAGAGACACGAGAAAAAGACTTTAGTAAGAAAACGGAAAAGAAGAAACAAGCAAGAAAGATATGGAAAACTACAGGTTCCCCATCTAAACACCATTATCCTTAAGCAAAGACAAATATGAAATGCAAAGATAACAGTGCAAAAGTAGTAACGTAAAATACAATATAAACAGAACAAATTTAACAAAAAAAGCGTAAAAATCTGTCAGTAAAGTAAATCATAAACTAAATATGTGAGCAAACAGACACAGTGGACTGTGGAAATAAAAATGTGATAAACACCACATAGGAGTAGATACTCATGACGTACTAGGGTGGGAACCCGTGTAAATGCAAAAGGACTATAACCTTTGCATAACTCCCTTTAAAGTGAAGCTGACAGCGTCTGGGTAGGAACCCAAAACGTAATGCACAGGGACTGACACCCTTGCACAGCTCCCAGGAGGAAGGGAGAACAAAATTGCGCACCCCCTACATAGGGAAAACGAACAAAAAAGACAGGTGTCCGTGTATAGACAACTGGTGTGGAGCTACCACACGATGCACAAATGTAAAGTGATGGTTTGGGTAGGAACCCTAACACATGGGTGGGAACCCATGTCTAAAATATGGGTAGGAACCCAAAAGTGTGGGTAAGGACCCAAAACAATGGATAGGAACCCATTAAGTTATCTCTTAGGAAAGAGATGCAAAAGGAACGCAGAAGGGGCTGAGACCCTTGCGTAGATCCTCTGTAAGAGGTCAAACAAACAATACATGTGCGAACATGTGAAACTGTGCGGTGAGCAAGTGGAAGTAAAACCCTTAGTTGGCAAAAAGGTGTAATAACGAATTGACTAGAAACTCCTGTGTGACACTTGCAGATGAGATATAAAACATTGTGCACCGAAGGTACACTAAAAGTCAAAGTGTATGCACATGAGAGCGGGAGAAACATGAATCACAGTAAAGTGTAACAGAATAAACACTAAATTTGAATATTGGAACCATCAGTGAAACATTAAACGCAGAGAAAAGAAATACAGAATTACCAAAATAGCGATTCCCAACTTGTCACTAGATGGCAGTGTAGCGATGAAAAAGAAAATTGAAAACAGTTTTAAAAAAACACATTTTCTTCCAAAACATGTTTTCCACCAAAAAGGCTACAAATACGAAAGAACTGTCACTTGCGAATGCAACCTAGAAAAAACAAACAAAAAAAAAACGCTTTTAACGCTCACCGGTGATGTGAAGAGCTGGTCAAATGCATCCAATGCAGTGTTGCTCATGAGTCCAGTGTTGTTATTCCAAAACAAACTGCACATATCCCCTTTACGAAACACATGTATTACCAAAACAAACTTGTCGAAATGCAGATGGTTAAGAGAGGATGGCAGCAACCTACAAGAGACGTCGGCCGCATGAAAATACAGCATTCAACAAAATGTTATGTGAAGATGCGGCTTCACTAGCGAAGTGAAAATACACATGCAAGGTGAGGTTTCACTTGCGAGGAGTGGTGTCAAATCAACAAAGCACTTAGGGCCTCATTTATGAAAGCCTTGCGCCACCGGTGCGTCACTTTTTCCCATGTTAAAAGTGACGCATCGGCGGCGCAAGGCCTTCATAAATAAGGCCCTTAGTACTTGTAAAAACAAGAAGACATTACCACAACTAGAGATTGTGCGCATCATTGAAAACACGTCATGTCATAACCCCTTACAGTGGAAAGACGCGCTTCATACCTCATTGTCCCAAAACTGGACAAACTTTATTGATCCAGAGACGAACAGGTAATAGGCAGACAGCATTAAAAAAAATGGAGTCAGGCACAAGATGGTGGCACGCTCGTAGACGTGAATGCCGAGTGGCTTCAGACATGCTCTTGCTGTGAGGCATCCAACAGCAGCACTGGTGTCTGCCAAGCAGGGAAAACGTCATGAATGGCTCCACAGGTGGTACAAGCGAAGAGGTGAGGAGCGCGCGCTGACTTCAAAGTTTTGAAGAGCAGGGTGGCAGTTATTACCGGCTCCATGGTGCTAACTCTGTTTTCAAAGGAATCCAAATCGCCATAGTAAGATTGGGTTGATCTATCCAAACAGTGTAGCTGAAACATTCAGGCAGACTAAATTACCACGACTTAAGAAGCCACACGAGTACAGGCTGTACCTCTGTAGACACAGCAGTAACCGGCAGAGACTTGAACAATGTGGACAACCTCTATGCAGAACTCCCAGGCATCCATGTGAGGTCGTAGTGAAACAGTCACAACGCTAAGTAACTGACGCTCAGGTACACTGGTAGACATGTTCTCCACTCTGAGGGCAAAAGTGTGGAAACAGACACACACCTGAAGAGACACACTTCTTCACCAGACAGTGTGTAAGCGTGATGATGGCAGACTCACCACCAAGACGTATGCGTTGGCAGGCTTGAAGAAAGATTGGCTTACCCTCAGACGAAGGCACAGCACAGGATGAGCCAAGACTTGATGAGTTATGGGCTTACTCTCACTGAGGGCACAGCACCAATGCAGACGTTAGTAGGCTCTCCAGACGAACAGGAACAACTGGCAGACTGCTGTGGGCGACCGATGGGAGGTCACTGGTGGGCAGCAAAACACACAAGATGATGGACGGAATGTTGCACAATGGCAAAACATTCACCCCCAGTCACTGGTGGGGTCAGGATGCCAGTTGGGGAAACTTGACTTAAGTTGCATGATATTCTGTATTTTAACTTGCTTGAAGTCCTTGTAGAGGTGACAGATGTAGGTTCTTTTAAAGATCGTCGCCACGTCGCCAAATTGTAATGATCATGTCCACAAGTGATCATGTAGTTTAAAGATGGTTTATTTCAGGATAGTTACAAGATGATAAGTAGATAGGAACAAGACCACAGGGAGACCCCACCAGGAGCAGCCAGCATGCTGCTCAGCCCAGACAACTGTGGCTATTTGACTCCCAACATTCTGTGAAGTGACATCACATGAGGATTCCACAGAGAGGGGAGGCATAACATGGGAGTCAAGATAATACTCGTACAATCTTACAGGGTATTCCACTTTCTATCCTATGGGACAGATAGCCTTTCAAAAGTGTGAAACGAATGACGCTGTAGTTCACCATCAGGACATGTCACACACACCAGGACATGTACTACTTTTGAAATACACTGCATCCTGCCCATAGGGGTACCTTGGACCTACCTTAGGGGTGCCTTACATTCAATAAAAGGGAAGGTTAGGGTTTGGCAAGTGGGTGCCCTGCCAAGTCGATCTGGCATCCACAACTGAGCGCATACACTGCAGTGGCACGTCAGCGGCACCTTTAAAAGGCTGCTGGTGTGGGTGGCACAATCAGTGCTGCAGGCCCACCCTCATCATTTGATTTACAGGCCCTGGGCACACACAGTGTACTGTACTAAGGACTTACTAGTAAATCAAATATGACAATCATGGAAACATCAATCCATAACACAATTTACAATAGGAGCACTTGCACTTTAACACTGGACAGCAGTGAGAAAGTGCCCAGAGACACTAAACCAGCAAAAACAGAGAAAAAACACAGGAGGTCAGAACGCAAAAAATCAGGGGAAACACATCAAAAGATACACCAAAAGATGCCAGGTCTAACACTGGGGACTTTACACATACATATATTATGCTTTTCACTACTTCAACAGATTGGCACATAGAATGACAGGGGGTAAGAGAAGCCATCAGTTTTGGAATTCCTCAACATCTACAACAACCAATCACATTGAGGCCCAACATAGCGATAAGGGTTGATGATGTTATCAACAGCAGCGGTGTCCCCTCCTTGACAGTCTTCACAGAAAACTTTGTACATTTAAGCAGCAGGGATGGTGGGGGGGTCAGTAATGGGGGCAGCAGGGCTGGTGGGGGGGTCAGTAATGGGGCAGCAGGGCTGGTAGGGGCCAGTAATGGGGGCAGCAGGGCTGGTGGGGGTCAGGAATGGGGGCAGCAGGGCTCGTCGGGGGTCAGTAATGGGGCAGCAGGGCTGGTGGGGGTCAGTAATGGGTCAGTAATGGGGCAGCAGGGCTGGTGGGGGGTCAGTAATGGGGACAGCAGGGCTGGTGGGGGGTCAGTAATGGGGTCAGCAGGGCTGGTGGGGGGTCAGTAGTGACGTCAGCAGGGCTGGTGGGGGTCA
Source organism: Lissotriton helveticus (assembly GCF_964261635.1). Lineage (NCBI taxonomy): Eukaryota > Metazoa > Chordata > Amphibia > Caudata > Salamandridae > Lissotriton > Lissotriton helveticus. Next base: position 2,875,390 of record NW_027611648.1, on the reverse strand, counting down.
GCAGTGACGTCAGCAGTGCTGGTGGGGTCGGTAGTGATGTCAGCATGGCTGGTGGGGGGTCAGTAATGGGTGCAGCAGGGCTGGTCGGGATCAGTAATGGGGGCAGCAGGGCTGGTGGGGTCAGTAATGGGTCAGTAATGGGGTAGCAGGGCTGGTGGGGGGTCAGTAATGGGGACAGCAGGGCTGGTGGGGGGGTCAGTAATGGGGTCAGCAGGGCTGGTGGGGGGTCAGTAGTGACGTCAGCAGGGCTGGTGGGGGTCAGTAGTGACGTCAGCAGGGCTGGTGGGGGTCAGTAGTGACGTCAGCAGGGCTGGTGGGGGTCAGTAGTGACGTCAGCAGGGCTGGTGGGGGTCAGTAGTGACGTCAGCAGGGCTGGGGGGGTCAGTAATGGGGCAGCAGGGCTGGGGGGTCAGTAATGGGGCAGCAGGGCTGGGGGGGTCAGTAATGGGGCAGCGGGGCTGGGGGGTCAGTAATGGGGCAGCAGGGGCTGGGGGGGTCAGTAATGGGGCAGCAGGGGTTGGGGGGGGTCAGTAATGGGGCAGCAGGGGCTGGGGGGGTCAGTAATGGGGCACCTGGGGGGGTCAGTAATGGGGCAGCAGGGCTGGTCGGGGTCAGTAATGGGGGCAGCAGGGCTGGTCGGGGTCAGTAATGGGGTCAGCAGGGCTGGTCGGGGTCAGTAATGGGGTCAGCAGGGCTGGTCGGGGTCAGTAATGGGGTCAGCAGGGCTGGTGGGGTCAGTAGTGGGGTCAGCAAGGCTGGTGAGGGTCAGTAGTGGGGTCAGCAGGGCTGGGGGGTCAGGAATGGGGGGAGCAGGGCTGGTGTGGGTCAGTAGTGACGTCAGCATGGCTGGTGGGGGTCAGTAGTGACGTCAGCAGGGCTGGTGGGGGTCAGTAGTGACGTCAGCAGGGCTGGTGGGGGTCAGTAGTGGGGTCACCAGGGCTGGGGGGGTCAGTAATGGGGGCAGCAGGGCTGGTGCGGGTCAGTAGTGACGTCAGGAGGGCTGGTGGGGGTCAGTAGTGACGTCAGCAGGGCTGGTGCGGGTCAGTAGTGACGTCAGCAGCGCTGGTGGGGGGTCAGTAGTGACGTTAGCAGGGCTGGTGGGGGTCAGTAGTGACGTCAGCAGGGCTTGTGGGGGTCAGTAGTGGGGTCAGCAGGGCTGGGGGGGTCAGTAGTGGGGTCAGCAGGGCTGGGGGGGTCAGTAGTGACGTCAGCAGGGCTGATGGGGGGTCAGTAGTGACGTCAGCAGGGCTGATGGGGGGTCAGTAGTGACGTCAGCAGGGCTGGTGGGGGGTCAGTAGTGACGTTAGCAGGGCTTGTGGGGGTCAGTAGTGGGGTCAGCAGGGCTGGGGGGGTCAGTAATGGGGTCACCAGGGCTGGTGCGGGTCAGTAGTGACGTCAGCAGGGCTGATGGGGGTCAGTAATGGGGCAGCAGGGCTGGTGCGGATCAGTAGTGACGTCAGCAGGGCTGGTGGGGGTCAGTAATGGGGTCAGCAGGGCTGGTGGGGGGTCAGTAGTGGGGTCAGCAGGGCTGGTGGGGGTCAGTAGTGGGGTCAGCAAGGCTGGGGGGGTCAGTAGTGACGTCAGCAGGGCTCGTGGGGGTCAGTAGTGACGTCAGCAGGGCTGGTCAGGGGTCAGTAGTGACGTCAGCAGGGCTGGTGGGGGTCAGTAGTGACGTCAGCAGGGCTGGTGGGGGTCAGTAGTGACGTCAGCACGGATGGTGGGGGTCAGTAGTGACGTCAGCAGGGCTGGTGGGGGTCAGTAGTGGGGTCAGCAAGGCTGGTGGGGGTCAGTAGTGACGTCAGCAGGGCTCGTGGGGGTCAGTAGTGACGTCAGCAGGGCTGGTCAGGGGTCAGTAGTGACGTCAGCAGGGCTGGTGGGGGTCAGTAGTGACGTCAGCAGGGCTGGTGGGGGTCAGTAGTGACGTCAGCACGGATGGTGGGGGTAAGCAGTGACGTCAGCAGGGCTGGTGGGGGTCAGTGGTGACGTCAGCAGGGCTGGTTGGGGGTCAGTAGTGAATTCAGCAGGGCTGGTGGGGGTCAGTAGTGACGTCAGCAGGGCTGGTCGGGGGTCAGTAGGGACATCAGCAGGGCTGGTGGGGGTCAGTAGTGACGTCAGTACGGATGGTGGGGGTCAGTAGTGACGTCAGCATGGCTGGTGGGGGTCAGCAGTGACGTCAGCAGGGCTGGTTGGGGTCAGTAGTGACGTCAGCAGGGCTTGTTGGTGTCAGTAATGGGGTCAGCAGGGCTTGTTGGTGTCAGTAATGGGGTCAGCAGGGCTGGTGGGGGTCAGTAGTGACGTCAGCAGGGCTGGGGGCAGTAATGGGGGCAGCAGGGCTGGTGGGGTGTCAGTAGTGACGTCACCAGGGCTGGTGGGGGTCAGTAGTGGGGTAACCAGGGCTAGTCGGGGGTCAGTAGTGGGTTCAGCAGGGATGGGGATCAGTAATGGGGGCAGCAGGGCTGGTGGGGTGTCTGTAGTGACGTCACCAGGGCTGGTCGGGGTCAGTAGTGTCATCAGCAGGGCTGGTTGGGGTCAGTAGTGTCATCAGCAGGGCTGGTCGGGGTCAGTAGTGATGTTAGCAGGGCTGGTGGGGTGTCAGTAGTGACATCACCAGTGCTGGTGGGGATCAGTAGTGGGGTCAGCAGGGCTGGTCGGGGGTCAGTAGTGGGGTCAGCAGGGCTGGTGGGGGTCAGTAGTGACGTCAGCAGGGCTTGTGGGGGTCAGTAGTGGGGTCAGCAGGGCTGGGGGGGTCAGTAGTGGGGTCAGCAGGGCTGGGGGGGTCAGTAGTGACGTCAGCAGGGCTGATGGGGGGTCAGTAGTGACGTCAGCAGGGCTGATGGGGGGTCAGTAGTGACGTCAGCAGGGCTGGTGGGGGGTCAGTAGTGACGTTAGCAGGGCTTGTGGGGGTCAGTAGTGGGGTCAGCAGGGCTGGGGGGGTCAGTAATGGGGTCACCAGGGCTGGTGCGGGTCAGTAGTGACGTCAGCAGGGCTGATGGGGGTCAGTAATGGGGCAGCAGGGCTGGTGCGGATCAGTAGTGACGTCAGCAGGGCTGGTGGGGGTCAGTAATGGGGTCAGCAGGGCTGGTGGGGGGTCCGTAGTGGGGTCAGCAGGGCTGGTGGGGGTCAGTAGTGGGGTCAGCAAGGCTGGGGGGGTCAGTAGTGACGTCAGCAGGGCTCGTGGGGGTCAGTAGTGACATCAGCAGGGCTGGTCAGGGGTCAGTAGTGACGTCAGCAGGGCTGGTGGGGGTCAGTAGTGACGTCAGCAGGGCTGGTGGGGGTCAGTAGTGACGTCAGCACGGATGGTGGGGGTCAGTAGTGACGTCAGCAGGGCTGGTGGGGGTCAGTAGTGGGGTCAGCAAGGCTGGTGGGGGTCAGTAGTGACGTCAGCAGGGCTCGTGGGGGTCAGTAGTGACGTCAGCAGGGCTGGTCAGGGGTCAGTAGTGACGTCAGCAGGGCTGGTGGGGGTCAGTAGTGACATCAGCAGGGCTGGTGGGGGTCAGTAGTGACGTCAGCACGGATGGTGGGGGTAAGCAGTGACGTCAGCAGGGCTGGTGGGGGTCAGTGGTGACGTCAGCAGGGCTGGTTGGGGGTCAGTAGTGACATCAGCAGGGCTGGTGGGGGTCAGTAGTGACGTCAGCAGGGCTGGTCGGGGGTCAGTAGGGACGTCAGCAGGGCTGGTGGGGGTCAGTAGTGACGTCAGTACGGATGGTGGGGGTCAGTAGTGACGTCAGCATGGCTGGTGGGGGTCAGCAGTGACGTCAGCAGGGCTGGTTGGGGTCAGTAGTGACGTCAGCAGGGCTTGTTGGTGTCAGTAATGGGGTCAGCAGGGCTTGTTGGTGTCAGTAATGGGGTCAGCAGGGCTGGTGGGGGTCAGTAGTGACGTCAGCAGGGCTGGGGGCAGTAATGGGGGCAGCAGGGCTGGTGGGGTGTCAGTAGTGACGTCACCAGGGCTGGTGGGGGTCAGTAGTGGGGTAACCAGGGCTAGTCGGGGGTCAGTAGTGGGTTCAGCAGGGATGGGGGTCAGTTATGGGGGCAGCAGGGCTGGTGGGGTGTCTGTAGTGACGTCACCAGGGCTGGTCGGGGTCAGTAGTGTCATCAGCAGGGCTGGTCGGGGTCAGTAGTGTCATCAGCAGGGCTGGTCGGGGTCAGTAGTGATGTTAGCAGGGCTGGTGGGGTGTCAGTAGTGACATCACCAGTGCTGGTGGGGATCAGTAGTGGGGTCAGCAGGGCTGGTCGGGGGTCAGTAGTGGGGTCAGCAGGGCTGGTGGGGGTCAGTAGTGACGTCAGCAGGGCTGGTGGGGGGTCAGTAATGGGGTCACCAGGGCTGGTAGGGGTCAGTAGTGACGTCAGCAGGGCTGGTGGGTGTCAGTAGTGACGTCAGCAGGGCTGGTGGGGGTCAGTAGTGGGGTCCGCAGGGCTGGTGGGGGTCAGTAATGGGTCAGCAGGGCTGGTGGGGGTCAGTAGTGACGTCAGCACGGATGGTGGGGGTCAGTAGTGACGTCAGCAGGGCTGGTGGGGGTCAGTAGTGGGGTCAGCAAGGCTGGTGGGGGTCAGTAGTGACGTCAGCAGGGCTCGTGGGGGTCAGTAGTGACGTCAGCAGGGCTGGTCAGGGGTCAGTAGTGACGTCAGCAGGGCTGGTGGGGGTCAGTAGTGACGTCAGCAGGGCTGGTGGGGGTCAGTAGTGACGTCAGCACGGATGGTGGGGGTAAGCAGTGACGTCAGCAGGGCTGGTGGGGGTCAGTGGTGACGTCAGCAGGGCTGGTTGGGGGTCAGTAGTGACATCAGCAGGGCTGGTGGGGGTCAGTAGTGACGTCAGCAGGGCTGGTCGGGGGTCAGTAGGGACGTCAGCAGGGCTGGTGGGGGTCAGTAGTGACGTCAGTACGGATGGTGGGGGTCAGTAGTGACGTCAGCATGGCTAGTGGGGGTCAGCAGTGACGTCAGCAGGGCTGTTTGGGGTCAGTAGTGACGTCAGCAGGGCTTGTTGGTGTCAGTAATGGGGTCAGCAGGGCTTGTTGGTGTCAGTAATGGGGTCAGCAGGGCTGGTGGGGGTCAGTAGTGACGTCAGCAGGGCTGGGGGCAGTAATGGGGGCAGCAGGGCTGGTGGGGTGTCAGTAGTGACGTCACCAGGGCTGGTGGAGGTCAGTAGTGGGGTAACCAGGGCTAGTCGGGGGTCAGTAGTGGGTTCAGCAGGGATGGGGGTCAGTAATGGGGGCAGCAGGGCTGGTGGGGTGTCTGTAGTGACGTCACCAGGGCTGGTCGGGGTCAGTAGTGTCATCAGCAGGGCTGGTCGGGGTCAGTAGTGTCATCAGCAGGGCTGGTCGGGGTCAGTAGTGATGTTAGCAGGGCTGGTTGGGGTGTCAGTAGTGACATCACCAGTGCTGGTGGGGATCAGTAGTGGGGTCAGCAGGGCTGGTCGGGGGTCAGTAGTGGGGTCAGCAGGGCTGGTGGGGGTCAGTAGTGACATCAGCAGGGCTGGTGGGGGGTCAGTAATGGGGTCACCAGGGCTGGTAGGGGTCAGTAGTGACGTCAGCAGGGCTGGTGGGTGTCAGTAGTGACGTCAGCAGGGCTGGTGGGGGTCAGTAGTGGGGTCCGCAGGGCTGGTGGGGGTCAGTAATGGGTCAGCAGGGCTGGTGGGGGTCAGTAGTGAAGTCAGCAGGGCTGGTGGGGGTCAGTAATGGGGTCAGCAGGGCTGGTGGGGGTCAGTAATGGGATCAGCAGGGCTGGTCGGGGTCAGTAATGGTAGCAGCAGGGCTGGTCGGGGGTCAGCAGGGCTGGTGGGGGTCAGTAATGACGTCAGCAGGGCTGGTGGAGGTCAGTAGTGACGTCAGCAGGGCTGGTGGGGGTCAGCAATGGGGGCAGCAGGGCTGGTGGGGTCAATAGTGATGTCAGCAGGGCTGGTGGGGGTCAGTAGTGACGTCAGCAGAGCTTGTCGGTGTCAGTAATGGGGTCAGCAGGGCTGGTGGGGGTCAGTAGTGGGGTCAGCAGGGCTGGTGGGGGTCAGTAGTGCGGTCAGCAGGGCTGGTCGTGGGTCAGTAGTGACGTCAGCAGGGCTGGTGGGGGTCAGTAGTGACGTCAGCAGGGCTGGGTGGTCAGTAATGGGGCAGCAGGGCTGGGGGGTCAGTAATGGGGTCAGCAGGGCTGGTGGGGGTCAGTAGTGGGGTCAGCAGGGCTGGTCGGGTCAGTAATGGGGGCAGCAGCGCTGGTGGGGGTCAGTAGTGACGTCAGCAAGGCTGGTGGGGGTCAGTAGTGAGGTCAGCAGGCCTGGTGGGGGTCAGTAATGGGGGCAGCAGGGCTGGTGGGGGTAAGTAGTGGGGTCAGCAGGGCTGGGGGGGTCAGTAGTGGGGTCAGCAGGGCTGGACCGGGGTCAGTAGTGGGGTCAGCAGGGATGGTGGGGGTCAGTAGTGACATCAGCAGGGCTGGTGGCGGTCAGTAGTGGCGTCAGCAGGGCTGGTGGGGGTCAGCAATGGGTCAGCAGGGCTGGTCGGGGTCAGTTGTGGGGTCAGCAGGGCTGGTGGGGGTCAGTAGTGGGGTCAGCAGGGCTGGTGGGGGTCAGGAATGGGTCAGCAGGGCTGGTGGGGATCAGTAGTGACGTCAGCAGGGCTGGTGGGGGTTAGTAATGGGGTCAGCAGGGCTGGTGAGGGTCAGTAATGGGGTCAGCAGGGCTGGTCGGGGTCAGTAAAGGGGGCAGCAGGGCTGGTCGGGGGTCAGTAGTGGGGGGTCAGTAATGGGGGCAGCAGGGCTGGTGGGGTGTCAGTAGAGACGTCACCAGGGCTGGTGGGGGTCAGTAGTGGGGTCAGCAGGGCTGGTCGGGTCAGTTGTGGGGTCAGCAGGGCTGGTGGGGGTCAGTAGTGACGTCAGCAGGGCTGGTGGGGGTCAGGAATGGGTCAGCAGGGCTGGTGGGGGTCAGTAATGGGGTCAGCAGGGCTGGTGAGGGTCAGTAATGGGGTCAGCAGGGCTGGTCGGGGTCAGTAAAGGGGGCAGCAGGGCTGGTCGGGGGTCAGTAGTGGGGGGTCAGTAATGGGGGCAGCAGGGCTGGTGGGGTGTCAGTAGAGACATCACCAGGGCTGGTGGGGGTCAGTAGTGGGGTCAGCAGGGCTGGTCGGGGTCAGTTGTGGGGTCAGCAGGGCTGGTGGGGGTCAGTAGTGACGTCAGCAGGGCTGGTGGGGGTCAGGAATGGGTCAGCAGGGCTGGTGGGGGTCAGTAGTGACGTCAGCAGGGCTGGTGGGGGGTCAGTATTGGGGTCAGCAGGGCTGGTGAGGGTCAGTAATGGGGTCAGCAGGGCTGGTCGGGGTCAGTAATGGGTCAGCAGGGCTGGTCGGGGTCAGTAATGGGTCAGCAGGGCTGGTGGGGGTCAGTTGTGGGGTCAGCAGGGCTGGTGGGGGTCAGTAGTGGGGTCAGCAGGGCTGGTGGGGGTCAGTAGTGACGTCAGCAGGGCTGGTGGGGGTCAGTAATGGGGTCAGCAGGGCTGGTGAGGGTCAGTAATGGGGTCAGCAGGGCTGGTCGGGGTCAGTAAAGGGGGCAGCAGGGCTGGTCGGGGGTCAGTAGTGGGGGGTCAGTAATGGGGGCAGCAGGGCTGGTGGGGTGTCAGGAGAGACGTCACCAGGGCTGGTGGGGGTCAGTAGTGGGGTCAGCAGGGCTGGTGGGGGTCAGTAGTGACGTCAGCAGGGCTGGTGGGGGTCAGTAATGGGGTCAGCAGGGCTGGTGAGGGTCAGTAATGGGGTCAGCAGGGCTGGTCGGGGTCAGTAAAGGGCGCAGCAGGGCTGGTCGGGGGTCAGTAGTGGGGGGTCAGTAATGGGGGCAGCAGGGCTGGTGGGGTGTCAGTAGAGACGTCACCAGGGCTGGTGGGGGTCAGTAGTGGGGTCAGCAGGGCTGGTGGGGGTCAGTAGTGACGTCAGCAGGGCTGGGGTCAGTAATGGGGGCAGCAGGGCTGGTGGGGTGTCAGTAGTGACGTCACCAGGGCTGGTGGGGGTCAGTAGTGGGGTAACCAGGGCTAGTCGGGGGTCAGTAGTGGGTTCAGCAGGGATGGGGGTCATTAATGGGGGCAGCAGGGCTGGTGGGGTGTCTGTAGTGACGTCACCAGGGCTGGTGGGGGTCAGTAGTGTCATCAGCAGGGCTGGGGGGGTCAGTAATTGGGGCAGCAGGGCTGGTCGGGGTCAGTAGTGATGTTAGCCGGGCTGGTGGGGTGTCAGTAGAGACGTCACCAGGGCTGGTGGGGGTCAGTAGTGGGGTCACCAGGGCTGGTCGGGTCAGTTGTGGGGTCAGCAGGGCTGGTGGGGGGTCAGTAGTGGGGTCAGCAGGGCTGGTGGGGGTCAGGAATGGGTCAGAAGGGCTGGTGGGGATCAGTAGTGACGTCAGCAGGGCTGGTGGGGGTCAGTAATGGGGTCAGCAGGGCTGGTGAGGGTCAGTAATGGGGTCAGCAGGGCTGGTCGGGGTCAGTAAAGGGGGCAGCAGGGCTGGTGGGGTGTCAGTAGAGACGTCACCAGGGCTGGTGGGGGTCAGTAGTGGGGGGTCAGTAATGGGGGCAGCAGGGCTGGTCGGGGTCAGTAAAGGGGGCAGCAGGGCTGGTGGGGTGTCAGAGACGTCACCAGGGCTGGTGGGGGTCAGTAGTGGGGTCACCAGGGCTGGTAGGGGTCAGTAGTGGGGTCAGCAGGGCTGGTGGGGGTCAGTAGTGGGGTCAGCAGGGCTGGTGGGGGTCAGGAATGGGTCAGCAGGGCTGGTGGGGGTCAGTAGTGGGGTCACCAGGGCTGGTGGGGGTCAGTAATGGGGTCAGCAGGGCTGGTGAGGGTCAGTAATGGGGTCAGCAGGGCTGGTCGGGGTCAGTAAAGGGGGCAGCAGGGCTGGTGGGGTGTCAGTAGAGACGCCACCAGGGCTGGTGGGGGTCAGTAGTGGGGTCAGCAGGGCTGGTCGGGGTCATTTGTGGGGTCAGCAGGGCTGGTGGGGGTCAGTAGTGACGTCAGCAGGGCTGGTGGGGGTCAGGAATGGGTCAGCAGGGCTGGTGGGGGTCAGTAGTGACGTCAGCAGGGCTGGTGGGGGGTCAGTAATGGGGTCAGCAGGGCTGGTGAGGGTCAGTAATGGGGTCAGCAGGGCTGGTCGGGGTCAGTTATGGGTCAGCAGGGCTGGTCGGGGTCAGTAATGGGTCAGCAGGGCTGGTCGGGTCAGTTGTGGGGTCAGCAGGGCTGGTGGGGGTCAGTAGTGGGGTCAGCAGGGCTGGTGGGGGTCAGTAGTGACGTCAGCAGGGCTGGTGGGGGTCAGTAATGGGGTCAGCAGGGCTGGTGAGGGTCAGTAATGGGGTCAGCAGGGCTGGTCGGGGTCAGTAAAGGGGGCAGCAGGGCTGGTCGGGGGTCAGTAGTGGGGGTCAGTAATGGGGGCAGCAGGGCTGGTGGGGTGTCAGTAGAGATGTCACCAGGGCTGGTGGGGGTCAGTAGTGGGGTCAGCAGGGCTGGTGGGGGTCAGTAGTGACGTCAGCAGGGCTGGTGGGGGTCAGTAATGGGGTCAGCAGGGCTGGTGAGGGTCAGTAATGGGGTCAGCAGGGCTGGTCGGGGTCAGTAAAGGGGGCAGCAGGGCTGGTCGGGGGTCAGTAGTGGGGGGTCAGTAATGGGGGCAGCAGGGCTGGTGGGGTGTCAGTAGAGACGTCACCAGGGCTGGTGGGGGTCAGTAGTGGGGTCAGCAGGGCTGGTGGGGGTCAGTAGTGACGTCAGCAGGGCTGGGGTCAGTAATGGGGGCAGCAGGGCTGGTGGGGTGTCAGTAGTGACGTCACCAGGGCTGGTGGGGGTCAGTAGTGGGGTAACCAGGGCTAGTCGGGGGTCAGTAGTGGGTTCAGCAGGGATGGGGGTCATTAATGGGGGCAGCAGGGCTGGTGGGGTGTCTGTAGTGACGTCACCAGGGCTGGTGGGGGTCAGTAGTGTCATCAGCAGGGCTGGGGGGGTCAGTAATTGGGGCAGCAGGGCTGGTCGGGGTCAGTAGTGATGTTAGCCGGGCTGGTGGGGTGTCAGTAGAGACGTCACCTGGGCTGGTGGGGGTCAGTAGTGGGGTCACCAGGGCTGGTTGGGTCAGTTGTGGGGTCAGCAGGGCTGGTGGGGGGTCAGTAGTGGGGTCAGCAGGGCTGGGGGGGTCAGTAATTGGGGCAGCAGGGCTGGTCGGGGTCAGTAGTGATGTTAGCCGGGCTGGTGGGGTGTCAGTAGAGACGTCACCAGGGCTGGTGGGGGTCAGTAGTGGGGTCACCAGGGCTGGTCGGGTCAGTTGTGGGGTCAGCAGGGCTGGTGGGGGGTCAGTAGTGGGGTCAGCAGGGCTGGTGGGGGTCAGGAATGGGTCAGAAGGGCTGGTGGGGATCAGTAGTGACGTCAGCAGGGCTGGTGGTGGTCAGTAATGGGGTCAGCAGGGCTGGTGAGGGTCAGTAATGGGGTCAGCAGGGCTGGTCGGGGTCAGTAAAGGGGGCAGCAGGGCTGGTGGGGTGTCAGTAGAGACGTCACCAGGGCTGGTGGGGGTCAGTAGTGGGGGGTCAGTAATGGGGGCAGCAGGGCTGGTCGGGGTCAGTAAAGGGGGCAGCAGGGCTGGTGGGGTGTCAGAGACGTCACCAGGGCTGGTGGGGGTCAGTAGTGGGGTCACCAGGGCTGGTAGGGGTCAGTAGTGGGGTCAGCAGGGCTGGTGGGGGTCAGTAGTGGGGTCAGCAGGGCTGGTGGGGGTCAGGAATGGGTCAGCAGGGCTGGTGGGGGTCAGTAGTGGGGTCACCAGGGCTGGTGGGGGTCAGTAATGGGGTCAGCAGGGCTGGTGAGGGTCAGTAATGGGGTCAGCAGGGCTGGTCGGGGTCAGTAAAGGGGGCAGCAGGGCTGGTGGGGTGTCAGTAGAGACGCCACCAGGGCTGGTGGGGGTCAGTAGTGGGGTCAGCAGGGCTGGTCGGGGTCATTTGTGGGGTCAGCAGGGCTGGTGGGGGTCAGTAGTGACGTCAGCAGGGCTGGTGGGGGTCAGGAATGGGTCAGCAGGGCTGGTGGGGGTCAGTAGTGACGTCAGCAGGGCTGGTGGGGGGTCAGTAATGGGGTCAGCAGGGCTGGTGAGGGTCAGTAATGGGGTCAGCAGGGCTGGTCGGGGTCAGTTATGGGTCAGCAGGGCTGGTCGGGGTCAGTAATGGGTCAGCAGGGCTGGTCGGGTCAGTTGTGGGGTCAGCAGGGCTGGTGGGGGTCAGTAGTGGGGTCAGCAGGGCTGGTGGGGGTCAGTAGTGACGTCAGCAGGGCTGGTGGGGGTCAGTAATGGGGTCAGCAGGGCTGGTGAGGGTCAGTAATGGGGTCAGCAGGGCTGGTCGGGGTCAGTAAAGGGGGCAGCAGGGCTGGTCGGGGGTCAGTAGTGGGGGTCAGTAATGGGGGCAGCAGGGCTGGTGGGGTGTCAGTAGAGATGTCACCAGGGCTGGTGGGGGTCAGTAGTGGGGTCAGCAGGGCTGGTGGGGGTCAGTAGTGACGTCAGCAGGGCTGGTGGGGGTCAGTAATGGGGTCAGCAGGGCTGGTGAGGGTCAGTAATGGGGTCAGCAGGGCTGGTCGGGGTCAGTAAAGGGGGCAGCAGGGCTGGTCGGGGGTCAGTAGTGGGGGGTCAGTAATGGGGGCAGCAGGGCTGGTGGGGTGTCAGTAGAGACGTCACCAGGGCTGGTGGGGGTCAGTAGTGGGGTCAGCAGGGCTGGTGGGGGTCAGTAGTGACGTCAGCAGGGCTGGGGTCAGTAATGGGGGCAGCAGGGCTGGTGGGGTGTCAGTAGTGACGTCACCAGGGCTGGTGGGGGTCAGTAGTGGGGTAACCAGGGCTAGTCGGGGGTCAGTAGTGGGTTCAGCAGGGATGGGGGTCATTAATGGGGGCAGCAGGGCTGGTGGGGTGTCTGTAGTGACGTCACCAGGGCTGGTGGGGGTCAGTAGTGTCATCAGCAGGGCTGGGGGGGTCAGTAATTGGGGCAGCAGGGCTGGTCGGGGTCAGTAGTGATGTTAGCCGGGCTGGTGGGGTGTCAGTAGAGACGTCACCTGGGCTGGTGGGGGTCAGTAGTGGGGTCACCAGGGCTGGTTGGGTCAGTTGTGGGGTCAGCAGGGCTGGTGGGGGGTCAGTAGTGGGGTCAGCAGGGCTGGTGGGGGTCAGGAATGGGTCAGAAGGGCTGGTGGGGATCAGTAGTGACGTCAGCAGGGCTGGTGGGGGTCAGTAATGGGGTCAGCAGGGCTGGTGAGGGTCAGTAATGGGGTCAGCAGGGCTGGTCGGGGTCAGTAAAGGGGGCAGCAGGGCTGGTGGGGTGTCAGTAGAGACGTCACCAGGGCTGGTGGGGGTCAGTAGTGGGGGGTCAGTAATGGGGGCAGCAGGGCTGGTCGGGGTCAGTAAAGGGGGCAGCAGGGCTGGTGGGGTGTCAGAGACGTCACCAGGGCTGGTGGGGGTCAGTAGTGGGGTCACCAGGGCTGGTAGGGGTCAGTAGTGGGGTCAGCAGGGCTGGTAGGGGTCAGTAGTGGGGTCAGCAGGGCTGGTGGGGGTCAGGAATTGGTCAGCAGGGCTGGTGGGGGTCAGTAGTGGGGTCACCAGGGCTGGTGGGGGTCAGTAATGGGGTCAGCAGGGCTGGTGAGGGTCAGTAATGGGGTCAGCAGGGCTGGTCGGGGTCAGTAAAGGGGGCAGCAGGGCTGGTGGGGTGTCAGTAGAGACATCACCAGGGCTGGTGGGGGTCAGTAGTGGGGTCAGCAGGGCTGGTCGGGGTCATTTGTGGGGTCAGCAGGGCTGGTGGGGGTCAGTAGTGACGTCAGCGGGGCTGGTGGGGTGTCAGTAGAGACGTCACCAGGGCTGGTGGGGGTCGGTAGTGGGGTCACCAGGGCTGGTAGGGGTCAGTAGTGGGAGCAAAAGAGTACCTCTGACAGACCTATATGTTTTTATACAGTGATAATCTTCACAAACACTTTCAAAGAAAGGATGCTAAATATATGAAAAAGACATTATATTTATTCAAAAAATATATTTTTTTATTATTTTTTCCATTTATTCATTCATTCTATTTTGTTCATGATAAATACTTAACATTTTCTTTACATACACAATGGAAGTGACATGTTCAATTTGATCAGTCTAAGCGAAATTTGATTAAACATAAGAAAAAGAAACCCAAGCTACATATCTTGTCCTCATTACATTCATTCCTTCATACATACTACTACTCTCATTACATACTCTAAAAGAACAGAGATAGACATGATTAGCAAAAGACAAACAGTGAATTGTTTATGGCAGACCCCTATAGATTTACTGCGAGAGAGAAGTCCAGTAACTATTAACTTTTTCATTTTATAAACACATTGTTGCTTTTCTCTTTACAAATGTCAAATTAATTTTTTAATAGGAGGGTCTTAGATGCGTACGGGTCAGCAATGGGTCAGCAGGGCTGGTGGGGGTCAGTAGTGGGGTCAGCAGGGCAGTTGGGGGTCAGTAGTGGGGTCAGCAGGGCTGGTGGGGGTCAGTAGTGGGGTCAGCAGGGCTGGTGGGGGTCAGTAGTGACGTCAGCAGGGCAGTTGGGGGTCAGTAGTGGGGTCAGCAGGGCTGGTGGGGGGTCAGTAGTGGGGTCAGCAGGGCTGGTGGGGGGTCAGTAGTGGGGGCAGCAGGGCTGGTGGGAGTCAGTAATGGGGGCAGCAGGGCTGGGGGGGTCAGTAGTGGGGTCAGCAGGGCTGTTGGGGGTCAGTAGTGGGGTTAGCAGGGCTGGTGGGGGTCAGTAGTGACGTCAGCAGGGCTGTTGGGGGTCAGTAGTGGGGTCAGCAGGGCTGGTGGGGGGTCAGTAGTGGGGTCAGCAGGGCTGGTGGGGGGTCAGTAGTGGGGTCAGCAGGGCTGGTGGGGGGTCAGTAGTGGGGGCAGCAGGGCTGGTGGGAGTCAGTAATGGGGGCAGCAAGGCTGGGGGGGTCAGTAGTGGGGTCAGCAGGGCTGTTGGGGGTCAGTAGTGGGGTTAGCAGGGCTGGTGGGGGTCAGTAATGGGGCAGCAGGGCTGGTGGGGGTCAGTAATGGGGTCAGCAGGGCTGGTGGGGGTCAGTGGTGACGTCAGCAGGGCTGGTGGGGGTCAGAGGTGACGTCAGCAGGGCTGGGGGGTCAGTAGTGACTTCAGCAGGGCTGGGGGTCAGTAGTGACGTAAGCAGGGCTGGGGGGGTCAGTAGTGACGTCAGCAGGGCTGGGGGGTCAGTAGTGACTTCAGCAGGGCTGGGGGTCAGTAGTGACGTAAGCAGGGCTGGGGGTCAGTAGTGACGTAAGCAGGGCTGGTTGGGGTCAGTAGTGACTTCAGCAGGGCTGGGGGTCAGTAGTGACGTCAGCAGGGCTGGGGGGGTCAGTAGTGACGTCAGCAGGGCTGGGGGGGTCAGTAGTGACGGCAGCAGGGCTGGGGGGTCAGTAGTGACTTCAGCAGGGCTGGGGGTCAGTAGTGACGTAAGCAGGGCTGGGGGTCAGTAGTGACGTAAGCAGGGCTGGGGGGGTCAGTAGTGACGTCAGCAGGGCTGGTTGGGGTCAGTAGTGACTTCAGCAGGGCTGGGGGTCAGTAGTGACGTCAGCAGGGCTGGGGGGGGTCAGTAGTGACGTCAGCAGGGCTGGGGGGGTCAGTAGTGACGTAAGCAGGGCTGGGGGTCAGTAGTGACGTAAGCAGGGCTGGGGGTCAGTAGTGACGTAAGCAGGGCTGGGGGGGTCAGTAGTGACGTCAGCAGGGCTGGTTGGGGTCAGTAGTGACTTCAGCAGGGCTGGGGGTCAGTAGTGACGTCAGCAGGGCTGGGGGGGTCAGTAGTGACGTCAGCAGGGCTGGGGGGGTCAGTAGTGACGTCAGCAGGGCTGGGGGGGTCAGTAGTGACGTCAGCAGGGCTGGTGGGGGTCAGTAGTGACTTCAGCAGGGCTGGGGGTCAGTAGTGACGTCAGCAGGGCTGGGGGGGTCAGTGGTGACGTCAGCAGGGCTGGGGGGGTCAGTGGTGACGTCAGCAGGGCTGGGGGGGGTCAGTGGTGACGTCAGCAGGACTGGTGGGGGTCAGTAGTGACGTCAGCAGGGCTGGGGGGGTCAGTGGTGATGTCAGCAGGGCTGGTGGGGGTCAGTGGTGACGTCAGCAGGGCTGGTGGGGGTCAGTGGTGATGTCAGCAGGGCTGGTGGGGGTCAGTGGTGACGTCAGCAGGGCTGGGGGGGGTCAGTGGTGACGTCAGCAGGACTGGTGGGGGTCAGTAGTGACGTCAGCAGGGCTGGGGGGGTCAGTGGTGGGGTCAGCAGGGCTGGTGGGGGTCAGGAATGGGTCAGAAGGGCTGGTGGGGATCAGTAGTGACGTCAGCAGGGCTGGTGGGGGTCAGTAATGGGGTCAGCAGGGCTGGTGAGGGTCAGTAATGGGGTCAGCAGGGCTGGTCGGGGTCAGTAAAGGGGGCAGCAGGGCTGGTGGGGTGTCAGTAGAGACGTCACCAGGGCTGGTGGGGGTCAGTAGTGGGGGGTCAGTAATGGGGGCAGCAGGGCTGGTCGGGGTCAGTAAAGGGGGCAGCAGGGCTGGTGGGGTGTCAGAGACGTCACCAGGGCTGGTGGGGGTCAGTAGTGGGGTCACCAGGGCTGGTAGGGGTCAGTAGTGGGGTCAGCAGGGCTGGTGGGGGTCAGTAGTGGGGTCAGCAGGGCTGGTGGGGGTCAGGAATGGGTCAGCAGGGCTGGTGGGGGTCAGTAGTGGGGTCACCAGGGCTGGTGGGGGTCAGTAATGGGGTCAGCAGGGCTGGTGAGGGTCAGTAATGGGGTCAGCAGGGCTGGTCGGGGTCAGTAAAGGGGGCAGCAGGGCTGGTGGGGTGTCAGTAGAGACGCCACCAGGGCTGGTGGGGGTCAGTAGTGGGGTCAGCAGGGCTGGTCGGGGTCATTTGTGGGGTCAGCAGGGCTGGTGGGGGTCAGTAGTGACGTCAGCAGGGCTGGTGGGGGTCAGGAATGGCTAAATAATCAACAAAGACCACCTGAAACAGACATACAATACATATTCCGATGGTGTTGGAATACACTCAGTGTGTTAAAATACCCCTCACACACCAAAAGGGCCCTTGGTGTCATGCTTCATCATCGGGGTCTTCCCGCCCCCGCTGCGGGACGGGGCAGTGCTGCGACAAGCGGCTACGCCGGAGCACCTTTTAATTGTGAGTACTATGTGAGTGATAATGGAGTGAGTGTCAGTGAGGTCAGAAGTGATGAACAGTGAAATTAAAGTTAAAAAATACCTGGCCTGGTGTTTAGAAAAAATTATTTAATAGGCACTGGCTGGTATCG
This sequence comes from Lissotriton helveticus, assembly GCF_964261635.1. Taxonomy (NCBI): domain Eukaryota; kingdom Metazoa; phylum Chordata; class Amphibia; order Caudata; family Salamandridae; genus Lissotriton; species Lissotriton helveticus. Next base: position 2,859,162 of record NW_027611648.1, on the reverse strand, counting down.
TTAAAAGGGGTGAGGCGGAGTGCAAGATCGGGTTACTAGTCTTGCTCTCCTGTGTGGGTCAACATGTTTCGGGGCGACATGCCCCTTCGTCAGGACCGGGATGTATAGATCCCCCTGTCACTCACTAATGCGCTCCCACAGATAGAGAGTGTTGTGTTTGATCAATGTGTATAAATAATTTAAATACACGTGAAAGAAGCTCGGTCAGTAATACTGATGATGTAAGCTTATTGAATGATGAGACAATGCCCCATGAGCCAAGCTGGGCGAAGGGTATAGAGGGTCCAATCAACCCCCACACCTCAGTGCTTCCTCCTTCGTCAGGAAGCCACTGACGAAGGAGGAAGCACTGAGGTGTGGGGGTTGATTGGACCCTCTATACCCTTCGCCCAGCTTGGCTCATGGGGCATTGTCTCATCATTCAATAAGCTTACATCATCAGTATTACTGACCGAGCTTCTTTCACGTGTATTTAAATTATTTATACACATTGATCAAACACAACACTCTCTATCTGTGGGAGCGCATTAGTGAGTGACAGGGGGATCTATACATCCCGGTCCTGACGAAGGGGCATGTCGCCCCGAAACATGTTGACCCACACAGGAGAGCAAGACTAGTAACCCGATCTTGCACTCCGCCTCACCCCTTTTAACGATACCAGCCAGTGCCTATTAAATAATTTTTTCTAAACACCAGGCCAGGTATTTTTTAACTTTAATTTCACTGTTCATCACTTCTGACCTCACTGACACTCACTCCATTATCACTCACATAGTACTCACAATTAAAAGGTGCTCCGGCGTAGCCGCTTGTCGCAGCACTGCCCCGTCCCGCAGCGGGGGCGGGAAGACCCCGATGATGAAGCATGACACCAAGGGCCCTTTTGGTGTGTGAGGGGTATTTTAACACACTGAGTGTATTCCAACACCATCGGAATATGTATTGTATGTCTGTTTCAGGTGGTCTTTGTTGATTATTTAGACGTTCATAAGAGGAGGATTAGCCCACCGCGGTGCCTTGTTGCACCACCTCTTCACTCCCTTTGTTGATATTTTTGGTTTGGGGGTCAGGAATGGGTCAGCAGGGCTGGTGGGGGTCAGTAGTGACGTCAGCAGGGCTGGTGGGGGGTCAGTAATGGGGTCAGCAGGGCTGGTGAGGGTCAGTAATGGGGTCAGCAGGGCTGGTCGGGGTCAGTTATGGGTCAGCAGGGCTGGTCGGGGTCAGTAATGGGTCAGCAGGGCTGGTCGGGTCAGTTGTGGGGTCAGCAGGGCTGGTGGGGGTCAGTAGTGGGGTCAGCAGGGCTGGTGGGGGTCAGTAGTGACGTCAGCAGGGCTGGTGGGGGTCAGTAATGGGGTCAGCAGGGCTGGTGAGGGTCAGTAATGGGGTCAGCAGGGCTGGTCGGGGTCAGTAAAGGGGGCAGCAGGGCTGGTCGGGGGTCAGTAGTGGGGGTCAGTAATGGGGGCAGCAGGGCTGGTGGGGTGTCAGTAGAGATGTCACCAGGGCTGGTGGGGGTCAGTAGTGGGGTCAGCAGGGCTGGTGGGGGTCAGTAGTGACGTCAGCAGGGCTGGTGGGGGTCAGTAATGGGGTCAGCAGGGCTGGTGAGGGTCAGTAATGGGGTCAGCAGGGCTGGTCGGGGTCAGTAAAGGGGGCAGCAGGGCTGGTCGGGGGTCAGTAGTGGGGGGTCAGTAATGGGGGCAGCAGGGCTGGTGGGGTGTCAGTAGAGACGTCACCAGGGCTGGTGGGGGTCAGTAGTGGGGTCAGCAGGGCTGGTGGGGGTCAGTAGTGACGTCAGCAGGGCTGGGGTCAGTAATGGGGGCAGCAGGGCTGGTGGGGTGTCAGTAGTGACGTCACCAGGGCTGGTGGGGGTCAGTAGTGGGGTAACCAGGGCTAGTCGGGGGTCAGTAGTGGGTTCAGCAGGGATGGGGGTCATTAATGGGGGCAGCAGGGCTGGTGGGGTGTCTGTAGTGACGTCACCAGGGCTGGTGGGGGTCAGTAGTGTCATCAGCAGGGCTGGGGGGGTCAGTAATTGGGGCAGCAGGGCTGGTCGGGGTCAGTAGTGATGTTAGCCGGGCTGGTGGGGTGTCAGTAGAGACGTCACCTGGGCTGGTGGGGGTCAGTAGTGGGGTCACCAGGGCTGGTTGGGTCAGTTGTGGGGTCAGCAGGGCTGGTGGGGGGTCAGTAGTGGGGTCAGCAGGGCTGGTGGGGGTCAGGAATGGGTCAGAAGGGCTGGTGGGGATCAGTAGTGACGTCAGCAGGGCTGGTGGGGGTCAGTAATGGGGTCAGCAGGGCTGGTGAGGGTCAGTAATGGGGTCAGCAGGGCTGGTCGGGGTCAGTAAAGGGGGCAGCAGGGCTGGTGGGGTGTCAGTAGAGACGTCACCAGGGCTGGTGGGGGTCAGTAGTGGGGGGTCAGTAATGGGGGCAGCAGGGCTGGTCGGGGTCAGTAAAGGGGGCAGCAGGGCTGGTGGGGTGTCAGAGACGTCACCAGGGCTGGTGGGGGTCAGTAGTGGGGTCACCAGGGCTGGTAGGGGTCAGTAGTGGGGTCAGCAGGGCTGGTAGGGGTCAGTAGTGGGGTCAGCAGGGCTGGTGGGGGTCAGGAATTGGTCAGCAGGGCTGGTGGGGGTCAGTAGTGGGGTCACCAGGGCTGGTGGGGGTCAGTAATGGGGTCAGCAGGGCTGGTGAGGGTCAGTAATGGGGTCAGCAGGGCTGGTCGGGGTCAGTAAAGGGGGCAGCAGGGCTGGTGGGGTGTCAGTAGAGACATCACCAGGGCTGGTGGGGGTCAGTAGTGGGGTCAGCAGGGCTGGTCGGGGTCATTTGTGGGGTCAGCAGGGCTGGTGGGGGTCAGTAGTGACGTCAGCGGGGCTGGTGGGGTGTCAGTAGAGACGTCACCAGGGCTGGTGGGGGTCGGTAGTGGGGTCACCAGGGCTGGTAGGGGTCAGTAGTGGGAGCAAAAGAGTACCTCTGACAGACCTATATGTTTTTATACAGTGATAATCTTCACAAACACTTTCAAAGAAAGGATGCTAAATATATGAAAAAGACATTATATTTATTCAAAAAATATATTTTTTTATTATTTTTTCCATTTATTCATTCATTCTATTTTGTTCATGATAAATACTTAACATTTTCTTTACATACACAATGGAAGTGACATGTTCAATTTGATCAGTCTAAGCGAAATTTGATTAAACATAAGAAAAAGAAACCCAAGCTACATATCTTGTCCTCATTACATTCATTCCTTCATACATACTACTACTCTCATTACATACTCTAAAAGAACAGAGATAGACATGATTAGCAAAAGACAAACAGTGAATTGTTTATGGCAGACCCCTATAGATTTACTGCGAGAGAGAAGTCCAGTAACTATTAACTTTTTCATTTTATAAACACATTGTTGCTTTTCTCTTTACAAATGTCAAATTCATTTTTTAATAGGAGGGTCTTAGATGCGTACGGGTCAGCAATGGGTCAGCAGGGCTGGTGGGGGTCAGTAGTGGGGTCAGCAGGGCAGTTGGGGGTCAGTAGTGGGGTCAGCAGGGCTGGTGGGGGTCAGTAGTGGGGTCAGCAGGGCTGGTGGGGGTCAGTAGTGACGTCAGCAGGGCAGTTGGGGGTCAGTAGTGGGGTCAGCAGGGCTGGTGGGGGGTCAGTAGTGGGGTCAGCAGGGCTGGTGGGGGGTCAGTAGTGGGGGCAGCAGGGCTGGTGGGAGTCAGTAATGGGGGCAGCAGGGCTGGGGGGGTCAGTAGTGGGGTCAGCAGGGCTGTTGGGGGTCAGTAGTGGGGTTAGCAGGGCTGGTGGGGGTCAGTAGTGACGTCAGCAGGGCTGTTGGGGGTCAGTAGTGGGGTCAGCAGGGCTGGTGGGGGGTCAGTAGTGGGGTCAGCAGGGCTGGTGGGGGGTCAGTAGTGGGGTCAGCAGGGCTGGTGGGGGGTCAGTAGTGGGGGCAGCAGGGCTGGTGGGAGTCAGTAATGGGGGCAGCAAGGCTGGGGGGGTCAGTAGTGGGGTCAGCAGGGCTGTTGGGGGTCAGTAGTGGGGTTAGCAGGGCTGGTGGGGGTCAGTAATGGGGCAGCAGGGCTGGTGGGGGTCAGTAATGGGGTCAGCAGGGCTGGTGGGGGTCAGTGGTGACGTCAGCAGGGCTGGTGGGGGTCAGAGGTGAGGTCAGCAGGGCTGGGGGGTCAGTAGTGACTTCAGCAGGGCTGGGGGTCAGTAGTGACGTAAGCAGGGCTGGGGGGGTCAGTAGTGACGTCAGCAGGGCTGGGGGGTCAGTAGTGACTTCAGCAGGGCTGGGGGTCAGTAGTGACGTAAGCAGGGCTGGGGGTCAGTAGTGACGTAAGCAGGGCTGGTTGGGGTCAGTAGTGACTTCAGCAGGGCTGGGGGTCAGTAGTGACGTCAGCAGGGCTGGGGGGGGTCAGTAGTGACGTCAGCAGGGCTGGGGGGGTCAGTAGTGACGGCAGCAGGGCTGGGGGGTCAGTAGTGACTTCAGCAGGGCTGGGGGTCAGTAGTGACGTAAGCAGGGCTGGGGGTCAGTAGTGACGTAAGCAGGGCTGGGGGGTCAGTAGTGACGTCAGCAGGGCTGGTTGGGGTCAGTAGTGACTTCAGCAGGGCTGGGGGTCAGTAGTGACGTCAGCAGGGCTGGGGGGGGTCAGTAGTGACGTCAGCAGGGCTGGGGGGGTCAGTAGTGACGTAAGCAGGGCTGGGGGTCAGTAGTGACGTAAGCAGGGCTGGGGGTCAGTAGTGACGTAAGCAGGGCTGGGGGGGTCAGTAGTGACGTCAGCAGGGCTGGTTGGGGTCAGTAGTGACTTCAGCAGGGCTGGGGGTCAGTAGTGACGTCAGCAGGGCTGGGGGGGTCAGTAGTGACGTCAGCAGGGCTGGGGGGGTCAGTGGTGGGGTCAGCAGGGCTGGTGGGGGTCAGGAATGGGTCAGAAGGGCTGGTGGGGATCAGTAGTGACGTCAGCAGGGCTGGTGGGGGTCAGTAATGGGGTCAGCAGGGCTGGTGAGGGTCAGTAATGGGGTCAGCAGGGCTGGTCGGGGTCAGTAAAGGGGGCAGCAGGGCTGGTGGGGTGTCAGTAGAGACGTCACCAGGGCTGGTGGGGGTCAGTAGTGGGGGGTCAGTAATGGGGGCAGCAGGGCTGGTCGGGGTCAGTAAAGGGGGCAGCAGGGCTGGTGGGGTGTCAGAGACGTCACCAGGGCTGGTGGGGGTCAGTAGTGGGGTCACCAGGGCTGGTAGGGGTCAGTAGTGGGGTCAGCAGGGCTGGTGGGGGTCAGTAGTGGGGTCAGCAGGGCTGGTGGGGGTCAGGAATGGGTCAGCAGGGCTGGTGGGGGTCAGTAGTGGGGTCACCAGGGCTGGTGGGGGTCAGTAATGGGGTCAGCAGGGCTGGTGAGGGTCAGTAATGGGGTCAGCAGGGCTGGTCGGGGTCAGTAAAGGGGGCAGCAGGGCTGGTGGGGTGTCAGTAGAGACGCCACCAGGGCTGGTGGGGGTCAGTAGTGGGGTCAGCAGGGCTGGTCGGGGTCATTTGTGGGGTCAGCAGGGCTGGTGGGGGTCAGTAGTGACGTCAGCAGGGCTGGTGGGGGTCAGGAATGGGTCAGCAGGGCTGGTGGGGGTCAGTAGTGACGTCAGCAGGGCTGGTGGGGGGTCAGTAATGGGGTCAGCAGGGCTGGTGAGGGTCAGTAATGGGGTCAGCAGGGCTGGTCGGGGTCAGTTATGGGTCAGCAGGGCTGGTCGGGGTCAGTAATGGGTCAGCAGGGCTGGTCGGGTCAGTTGTGGGGTCAGCAGGGCTGGTGGGGGTCAGTAGTGGGGTCAGCAGGGCTGGTGGGGGTCAGTAGTGACATCAGCAGGGCTGGTGGGGGTCAGTAATGGGGTCAGCAGGGCTGGTGAGGGTCAGTAATGGGGTCAGCAGGGCTGGTCGGGGTCAGTAAAGGGGGCAGCAGGGCTGGTCGGGGGTCAGTAGTGGGGGTCAGTAATGGGGGCAGCAGGGCTGGTGGGGTGTCAGTAGAGATGTCACCAGGGCTGGTGGGGGTCAGTAGTGGGGTCAGCAGGGCTGGTGGGGGTCAGTAGTGACGTCAGCAGGGCTGGTGGGGGTCAGTAATGGGGTCAGCAGGGCTGGTGAGGGTCAGTAATGGGGTCAGCAGGGCTGGTCGGGGTCAGTAAAGGGGGCAGCAGGGCTGGTCGGGGGTCAGTAGTGGGGGGTCAGTAATGGGGGCAGCAGGGCTGGTGGGGTGTCAGTAGAGACGTCACCAGGGCTGGTGGGGGTCAGTAGTGGGGTCAGCAGGGCTGGTGGGGGTCAGTAGTGACGTCAGCAGGGCTGGGGTCAGTAATGGGGGCAGCAGGGCTGGTGGGGTGTCGGTAGTGACGTCACCAGGGCTGGTGGGGGTCAGTAGTGGGGTAACCAGGGCTAGTCGGGGGTCAGTAGTGGGTTCAGCAGGGATGGGGGTCATTAATGGGGGCAGCAGGGCTGGTGGGGTGTCTGTAGTGACGTCACCAGGGCTGGTGGGGGTCAGTAGTGTCATCAGCAGGGCTGGGGGGGTCAGTAATTGGGGCAGCAGGGCTGGTCGGGGTCAGTAGTGATGTTAGCCGGGCTGGTGGGGTGTCAGTAGAGACGTCACCTGGGCTGGTGGGGGTCAGTAGTGGGGTCACCAGGGCTGGTTGGGTCAGTTGTGGGGTCAGCAGGGCTGGTGGGGGGTCAGTAGTGGGGTCAGCAGGGCTGGTGGGGGTCAGGAATGGGTCAGAAGGGCTGGTGGGGATCAGTAGTGACGTCAGCAGGGCTGGTGGGGGTCAGTAATGGGGTCAGCAGGGCTGGTGAGGGTCAGTAATGGGGTCAGCAGGGCTGGTCGGGGTCAGTAAAGGGGGCAGCAGGGCTGGTGGGGTGTCAGTAGAGACGTCACCAGGGCTGGTGGGGGTCAGTAGTGGGGGGTCAGTAATGGGGGCAGCAGGGCTGGTCGGGGTCAGTAAAGGGGGCAGCAGGGCTGGTGGGGTGTCAGAGACGTCACCAGGGCTGGTGGGGGTCAGTAGTGGGGTCACCAGGGCTGGTAGGGGTCAGTAGTGGGGTCAGCAGGGCTGGTAGGGGTCAGTAGTGGGGTCAGCAGGGCTGGTGGGGGTCAGGAATTGGTCAGCAGGGCTGGTGGGGGTCAGTAGTGGGGTCACCAGGGCTGGTGGGGGTCAGTAATGGGGTCAGCAGGGCTGGTGAGGGTCAGTAATGGGGTCAGCAGGGCTGGTCGGGGTCAGTAAAGGGGGCAGCAGGGCTGGTGGGGTGTCAGTAGAGACATCACCAGGGCTGGTGGGGGTCAGTAGTGGGGTCAGCAGGGCTGGTCGGGGTCATTTGTGGGGTCAGCAGGGCTGGTGGGGGTCAGTAGTGACGTCAGCGGGGCTGGTGGGGTGTCAGTAGAGACGTCACCAGGGCTGGTGGGGGTCGGTAGTGGGGTCACCAGGGCTGGTAGGGGTCAGTAGTGGGAGCAAAAGAGTACCTCTGACAGACCTATATGTTTTTATACAGTGATAATCTTCACAAACACTTTCAAAGAAAGGATGCTAAATATATGAAAAAGACATTATATTTATTCAAAAAATATATTTTTTTATTATTTTTTCCATTTATTCATTCATTCTATTTTGTTCATGATAAATACTTAACATTTTCTTTACATACACAATGGAAGTGACATGTTCAATTTGATCAGTCTAAGCGAAATTTGATTAAACATAAGAAAAAGAAACCCAAGCTACATATCTTGTCCTCATTACATTCATTCCTTCATACATACTACTACTCTCATTACATACTCTAAAAGAACAGAGATAGACATGATTAGCAAAAGACAAACAGTGAATTGTTTATGGCAGACCCCTATAGATTTACTGCGAGAGAGAAGTCCAGTAACTATTAACTTTTTCATTTTATAAACACATTGTTGCTTTTCTCTTTACAAATGTCAAATTAATTTTTTAATAGGAGGGTCTTAGATGCGTACGGGTCAGCAATGGGTCAGCAAGGCTGGTGGGGGTCAGTAGTGGGGTCAGCAGGGCAGTTGGGGGTCAGTAGTGGGGTCAGCAGGGCTGGTGGGGGTCAGTAGTGGGGTCAGCAGGGCTGGTGGGGGTCAGTAGTGACGTCAGCAGGGCAGTTGGGGGTCAGTAGTGGGGTCAGCAGGGCTGGTGGGGGGTCAGTAGTGGGGTCAGCAGGGCTGGTGGGGGGTCAGTAGTGGGGGCAGCAGGGCTGGTGGGAGTCAGTAATGGGGGCAGCAGGGCTGGGGGGGTCAGTAGTGGGGTCAGCAGGGCTGTTGGGGGTCAGTAGTGGGGTTAGCAGGGCTGGTGGGGGTCAGTAGTGACGTCAGCAGGGCTGTTGGGGGTCAGTAGTGGGGTCAGCAGGGCTGGTGGGGGGTCAGTAGTGGGGTCAGCAGGGCTGGTGGGGGGTCAGTAGTGGGGTCAGCAGGGCTGGTGGGGGGTCAGTAGTGGGGGCAGCAGGGCTGGTGGGAGTCAGTAATGGGGGCAGCAAGGCTGGGGGGGGTCAGTAGTGGGGTCAGCAGGGCTGGGGGGGTCAGTAATGGGGCAGCAGGGCTGGTGGGGGTCAGTAATGGGGTCAGCAGGGCTGGTGGGGGTCAGTGGTGACGTCAGCAGGGCTGGTGGGGGTCAGAGGTGACGTCAGCAGGGCTGGGGGGTCAGTAGTGACTTCAGCAGGGCTGGGGGTCAGTAGTGACGTAAGCAGGGCTGGGGGGGTCAGTAGTGACGTCAGCAGGGCTGGGGGGTCAGTAGTGACTTCAGCAGGGCTGGGGGTCAGTAGTGACGTAAGCAGGGCTGGGGGTCAGTAGTGACGTAAGCAGGGCTGGTTGGGGTCAGTAGTGACTTCAGCAGGGCTGGGGGTCAGTAGTGACGTCAGCAGGGCTGGGGGGGTCAGTAGTGACGTCAGCAGGGCTGGGGGGGTCAGTAGTGACGGCAGCAGGGCTGGGGGGTCAGTAGTGACTTCAGCAGGGCTGGGGGTCAGTAGTGACGTAAGCAGGGCTGGGGGTCAGTAGTGACGTAAGCAGGGCTGGGGGGGTCAGTAGTGACGTCAGCAGGGCTGGTTGGGGTCAGTAGTGACTTCAGCAGGGCTGGGGGTCAGTAGTGACGTCAGCAGGGCTGGGGGGGGTCAGTAGTGACGTCAGCAGGGCTGGGGGGGTCAGTAGTGACGTAAGCAGGGCTGGGGGTCAGTAGTGACGTAAGCAGGGCTGGGGGTCAGTAGTGACGTAAGCAGGGCTGGGGGGGTCAGTAGTGATGTCAGCAGGGCTGGTTGGGGTCAGTAGTGACTTCAGCAGGGCTGGGGGTCAGTAGTGACGTCAGCAGGGCTGGCGGGGGTCAGTAGTGACGTCAGCAGGGCTGGGGGGGTCAGTAGTGACGTCAGCAGGGCTGGGGGGGTCAGTAGTGACGTCAGCAGGGCTGGTGGGGGTCAGTAGTGACTTCAGCAGGGCTGGGGGTCAGTAGTGACGTCAGCAGGGCTGGGGGGGTCAGTGGTGACGTCAGCAGGGCTGGGGGGGTCAGTGGTGACGTCAGCAGGGCTGGGGGGGGGTCAGTGGTGACGTCAGCAGGACTGGTGGGGGTCAGTAGTGACGTCAGCAGGGCTGGGGGGGTCAGTGGTGATGTCAGCAGGGCTGGTGGGGGTCAGTGGTGACGTCAGCAGGGCTGGTGGGGGTCAGTGGTGATGTCAGCAGGGCTGGTGGGGGTCAGTGGTGACGTCAGCAGGGCTGGGGGGGGTCAGTGGTGACGTCAGCAGGACTGGTGGGGGTCAGTAGTGACGTCAGCAGGGCTGGGGGGGTCAGTGGTGATGTCAGCAGGGCTGGTGGGGGTCAGTGGTGACGTCAGCAGGGCTGGTGGGAGTCAGTAATGGGGGCAGCAAGGCTGGGGGGGTCAGTAGTGGGGTCAGCAGGGCTGTTGGGGGTCAGTAGTGGGGTTAGCAGGGCTGGTGGGGGTCAGTAATGGGGTCAGCAGGGCTGGTGGGGGTCAGTGGTGACGTCAGCAGGGCTGGTGGGGGTCAGAGGTGACGTCAGCAGGGCTGGGGGGTCAGTAGTGACTTCAGCAGGGCTGGGGGTCAGTAGTGACGTAAGCAGGGCTGGGGGGGTCAGTAGTGACGTCAGCAGGGCTGGGGGGTCAGTAGTGACTTCAGCAGGGCTGGGGGGTCAGTAGTGACTTCAGCAGGGCTGGGGGTCAGTAGTGACGTAAGCAGGGCTGGGGGTCAGTAGTGACGTAAGCAGGGCTGGTTGGGGTCAGTAGTGACTTCAGCAGGGCTGGGGGTCAGTAGTGACGTCAGCAGGGCTGGGGGGGTCAGTAGTGACGTCAGCAGGGCTGGGGGGGTCAGTAGTGACGTCAGCAGGGCTGGGGGGTCAGTAGTGACTTCAGCAGGGCTGGGGGTCAGTAGTGACGTAAGCAGGGCTGGGGGGGTCAGTAGTGACGTCAGCAGGGCTGGTTGGGGTCAGTAGTGACTTCAGCAGGGCTGGGGGTCAGTAGTGACGTCAGCAGGGCTGGGGGGGGGGGTCAGTAGTGACGTCAGCAGGGCTGGGGGGGTCAGTAGTGACTTCAGCAGGGCTGGGGGTCAGTAGTGACGTAAGCAGGGCTGGGGGTCAGTAGTGACGTAAGCAGGGCTGGGGGGGTCAGTAGTGACGTCAGCAGGGCTGGTTGGGGTCAGTAGTGACTTCAGCAGGGCTGGGGGTCAGTGGTGACGTCAGCAGGGCTGGGGGGGGTCAGTGGTGACGTCAGCAGGACTGGTGGGGGTCAGTAGTGACGTCAGCAGGGCTGGGGGGGTCAGTGGTGATGTCAGCAGGGCTGGTGGGGGTCAGTGGTGACGTCAGCAGGGCTGGTGGGGGTCAGTAGTGACGTCAGCAGGGCTGGGGGGTCAGTAGTGATGTCAGCAGGGCTGGGGGGTCAGTAGTGACTTCAGCAGGGCTGGGGGTCAGTAGGGACGTCAGCAGGGCTGGGGGGTCAGTAGTGACGTCAGTGATGGGCCCTGGTCTCCCTCAGACTCACCTCCTCGGTCCCTCCTCGTCCCTCCTCTCGGGAGTCTGCGGCGGGAAAGCTCCGAGTCTGAACCGATCCTGAGACCAGAGGGAGCTCTGGGCGACGATAACCTTTCAAAGGACGTGCGCGGGGTCAGGTACTCGTGCACAGCGCACGCGCACAGCGCGGTACATGAGTCACTCGTGGTGCCAGTCTACAGCAGGAATGGAAATCCGTGACGGCTCTACTGCGCATGTCTACAATGAAGCATACTAATCCCTACACCTCTACTGCGCATGCCCATAGCAGGTTTGCGCTCACGGTTGTATTGCGCATGTGCTCATTACGGTACCTACCTAAGTGACGGCTCTTTTGCGCATGCCCACTGCAGGTGTACTACTCACTCACGGTCGCACTGCTTGTGCCCGGAGCTCTTCGGTCCACGGTACTGCTGCGCATGCGTAGATGTGTTAGCTCTCCATGGCTGTACTGCGCATGTCCGCAGCAGGTACACTAACCACCCACTGTTTGTGTTTGCCTCAGAGATTGTTCTGTTTCTTTCTTTTATCTTTACAGCGCCTGGAGGGGCTGCAGCGCTTTAACATTGACACGTGTTGTTAGGTGGAAGGTGGATGATATAGGCAGCACAGCTGCAGGTAATGACAGAGGCTGGAAGTGCATCAGGTGCATCACAAACACAATCTACACCATGGGTCAAAGGTCGAGGCGGCGCCAGAGTGAGCTCTACTTCACTCCAGAGGGATCAGGGCGCTTAGACGCTTGTGCCATTGTTTTCAGGCATGTTATTCTCATTCAAGTGCTTTTCTCAGAATGTTTTTTTTGTAAATGAGTGCTGAGTTTGTCCTTCATTGTAAACGGATGTTGGGCAGGGGCCTGCCTTCAGCGGATGCAGCAGTGGACTGGGACAGAGGCCTCAAGGGCTTGTCTCCCATCTTATTTTTTATGCTTTAGTAACCCCTCAGCCCTGGGATTCCTGATGGTCACGGTCCCTCCGAGCCCTGTCTGCTCTGATTCTGTAGTGAAGGCATGGCAGCAAGGCATGATCTCCTGCTCTTGCACTGACTTGCTTTGCTATGAAAGTTTGCTTCTGCTGGCGCAGTGCCTTTGCTTACATGGCTGTCATTTCTGATATTTATATTTTTCCCTCGTCGTCATTGCTTGATTTTGCTCGCGAGAAAGTGTCACTCTCAGTCATTGAAATGTCACTCATAATTATGCTGTAATTATGAAAATACCACACATGGCAATCTGAAACCCTGGCAGCTCTGCCAACGTTTGTTTTTCACTTATATTTAGAGTGATTGTGCCCGAGTGCGGAGATTCATTTTGACACTCTCCCCCGCACTGCTGTGATATTTGGTATATTTTTGATACGTATGTCTTGGGTTTGTGATTGAGGATGCTTGCAGCTCGATATTTAGCACGAGCGATGTGTTCTGATATTCTATGTCAGGACGGAGGCGAGGATTATGCAGTCCTTTTTTCTCTTTATTATAATAGCACTTCAAAGAAAAAACCAATCAGCATATGACAACTGAACCACAACTCCCATGAGCACATGGGGCACAATGTCCATAGTAACCATCAGCCAATCACGATGCCGTCCGTCGTATAATTATCCATGACGTCCCTTCCTCTTCCTCTTTCTTCTCTGCTCGTCAGATAAGTCACTCTATTTTTCCTCTCTGACGTATTGTGATTTAGTATTATTATCTGCCTGTGCAATAGCGCTGTTTCTGTAGTGCGCTTTTCTCTGTGTTTTGCCCGTCGGCAGTTGACGAGCGACGAGCGCTGCTTGCGCCGTCACCGCCGATATAGCGCGGACTGTGTGAAGCGCACCCTCGTGCTTCCTCGGCTCTGTGGGGTGCCACCGCTGTGAGAAGGCTGCGCTCGCGGTTCTTTTCATCCTTCGGTGTGCGCGCTGAGGCCGGCTGTTACCGGCCTCACCAACCCTCGCATTTGACACCGGTTCGGTGCTTCTTGGACGCGCTGTGTGTGCGACGACACCTAGTGGCGGTTTACAGTTACCGCAGGCAGTTTTTGACAGATAGGCTGTCAGAGCACCGGCGAGGGGGCTACCTTTTGGATTTTAGGCATAAGGTGTTTTTGTGCTCACACCCTCACAGAATGCAGTCTGCTGAACAATCAAAACCCCCCATTCAGGAGGCGGATGAACTTTGCTGCACCCAACCCTTGCCTCCGGCGGTTGGTCGCGCGCTTTCTCAGGCACTGGACACGGTGCTGGCGCCCCTGCGGGAGAGAGTGGATGCCCTCACCCAAAGTATCCCCGGGGTGTTCGGTAACGCAGTGCCTGTTGACCGCGGACCCAAAGGTGCGCACGGGGGAGGGAGAAAGCCAGCTAGGCGTCACGCGGGGCACCTGGAGGAGTTCGACCGCTTGAGGGACTCTTTCCGTAAGAGTGCGCGAACGCTGAAACATGTACCCTGCCGGGAGGGTTTCTACCCCGGAGAAGATGGCGACGAGGTCGCCCCGGACTCAGACCATGAGGATGGTTTCCCCGTGGAGGGAGAGGGTGTTACCGAGGACGATGTCTCCTCGGAGGATGAGGATTAGTATACCGGGCGGCCCTGGCGCCCGGCGTCTCAGTCTTCGGGGTCCATAGAAGGGGATGATAAATATCCCGATATGTTTGATCCGACTAAAATCTACCACCCACGATCGTCGGAATGGACCCCTGATCCCAAGGTCGCAGCGTATGTGGCGGGAAAAGTTCGCCAACCCCTGGAGAAGGAGGTTCGGACCCGCATGCGGGGAGAGTGCCCTCGCCCGAAGCTGGAAGGCAGAGTGGCGGCCACCCCGGACATCGACGAGAAGCTTTATGCGTTCTTCGCTAAATTTATTAAGGACCCTAGGAAGGGCATAGATCATTCCTGGCGCAACTGCCAGGATAAGCTCCTGGACATCGTGGGCCCCGTGACCCAGATCATCCAGTTAGCCGAGAGGGCCAAGGAGTCGGGGACGGCGATGTCCACGGAGGTCGTGGCAGGTTGGGCACAGCGGGCTCTATGCTTCCTGGGCAACGCGAACTGTACGTTGGCAGCGGAACGGAGGAGGTCTCTCCTCATCAAGATAGATCCTAAGCTGGGAGATCTAGCCACCTCGGAGGCAGGGCCTATTGCACAAGGCAAGTTGTTCGGTGAGCCCTTCATAAAGGAGTTGAATAATTTTGTCACTACCTTTTCGGCTCTGGACAGAGCGCAGACGTCCATTAAAAAGATTTTTCCTGGACGGGTTTTTGCTGGGGCCGGAAGAGGACGGGGTCGCTCCTCCGGCCGCCAATTCCAACAAGGCCCTAATAACAAGAACCAGCAGCGCCGTAAGAACGTCTGGAAGGACGGTCGCCAGGGGAACTTCTACCCTAGTCGAGGCGCCGGCAAAGGGCGCGGCAGAGGTTATTACGGCAGAGCCAATGCACCCGGAGGCCCATCCGGTGAGTGTTACCCTTTTTTCCCCGTCCGTTCTGGGGGGGAGGCTACGGGATCATCTCCACAACTGGTACAAAATCTCTTCAGACCCTTGGGTCCTCCAGACAGTCAGGGGCTTCCGGATAGAGTTCTATGGCACTCCCTGTCAGAGGGTTCGCCCTCGCCCCTTGGTTTTTTCCACAGAAGACAAGATTCTGATCGAAAACGAGGTGTCGGAACTCCTCAGGAATGGAGCGATCCGCAGAACTTACCTTCACCCTTCGGGGTTCTTGAGCAAAATTTTCCTAGTCCAGAAAAAGGACAAAGGGTTTCGCCCGGTTATCAACCTAAGGGAATTCAACGAGTGGCTAGTTTACCGCCACTTCAAGATGGAGGGAATCCATCTGTTACGCGACATTCTCCTACAGGGGGACTGAATGGTTCGCCTGGACTTGAAGGATGCGTACCTCACGGTGCCGATCTTCCCACCTCACAGGCGCTTTCTACAGTTCTTATGGAATGGGGAGGTCTTCGAGTTTCAAGCACTCCCCTTCGGCCTCTCGTCGGCCCCATGGTGCTTTACGAAGCTCCGACGGCCAGTAGTGGAGACTCTTCGCGAGAGAGGCGTCCGGATGATCATTTATCTCGACGACATCCTGATCATGGATCAGTCGCCGGATCGAATTCGTTCCAACTTGAACATGACTATTGCTCTGCTCCAAGACCTGGGGTTTGTGGTGAATGCTCAGAAGTCAGAGCTTCTTCCGAGGAGACAGATGACCTTTCTGGGTTTCCTCATAGATTCGGAGACGGCTTGCCTCAGCCTTCCGCAGCAGAAGGTGACCAAGATTTACAAAGAACTCTCCCAGACCCTCCGGAGAGACAGAATCTCCCTTCGGCACCCGGCTCGGATCGTGGGTCTCCTCTCATCCTTGATTCAGGTGATTTTTCTGGGCCCGTTGCACTACAGGGCCCTCCAACGATTGAAGGCACAGCATCTCCGGAAGGGACTCACATACTCTGAACTCATCTCCCTCATGGAGGAAACGAGGACGGAGTTGCGCTGGTGGATAGAGCACATGAGTGCGTGGAACGGGAGAGCGATCTTCGGATCCAGCCCAGACCTGATCATCGAATCGGATGCCAGAAGAGCGGGCTGGGGAGCCAGCTGCGGCGAGATCACGATTCGGGGCCGTTGGTCGGAGGAGGAGCTTCAGCTTCACATCAACTGCCTGGAGCTCCTGGCGGGCTCCTTCGCGGTGAAGTCTCTGACCCAGAACCAGGTATCGTGCTGCATCCTGCTGCGCATGGACAACGTGTCAGCGGTGCAATACATAAATCGCCTGGGGGGACCTCGGTCCCGGGCCCTAGCAAACCTGGCGAAAGACTTCAGGCACTATTGCCTGGAGAAGCGGATTTCGGTGTCGGTGGAATATCTCCCGGGCAAGCAAAACTCGATCGCGGACTGGCATTCCAGGAACTTCCAGGATTTCAGCGACTGGCGACTGCACCCTGCCGTCTTCCAGGCTTTATTGACCAGTTGGGGGCCGTTCTCGGTAACCTGTTCGCTTCCCGACTCAACCGTCAACTCCCGAGGTTCGTGAGCTGGAGGCCGGACCCGGAGGCGACGGCGGTAGATGCATTTTTACAGAACTGGTCGCTGGAACAGGCTTACGCGTTCCCTCCCTTTCTAATGATTCCTCGAGTAGCGGCGCAGGTTCGCCGTCAACAAGCATCGCTGGTCCTGGTGACCCCCTTCTGGCGGGCTCAGGCCTGGTTTCCCCCTCTGTTAGAACTGTCGTGGGATTAACCGATTCGACTGCCCTTGTTCCCTTCGTTACTTTCGGGTCCCATGGGAGAGGGGCATCCGCTGGTGCTTCAAGGGACCTTACACCTCATGGCGTGGAGGATTTCAGGGGACGTTGGCAAGACGGACGTCTTTCGGCGGACGCTGAGGAACTCATCAGCAGAGCTTGGGCCCCAGGTACGGTCAAAAGGTACCGATCGGCTTGGCAGCGGTGGCGTCGTTGGTGTCTGGGAAGACACGCCAAACCCGTGGGGGCCGATGTTACCCACATTCTAAATTTTCTGGCCGAATTGACTCAATCGGGTTTGGCCTATCGGTCTGTCAACTCTTTCAGATCCGCCATTTCAGCAGAGCATGCCCACATAGATCGAAAACCGGCGGGTGAACATCCTTGGGTTTGCAAACTCATGAAGGGAGCTAGGCTTTCCAAGCCCCCGGAACCCAGATATCGTAATCTATGGGATGTCAACATCATCCTGGCGCGGTAACCAGTATCTGAACAGGAAGGAATTGTCGTCTAAGTTGGCGATCCTATTGTGTCTGGTTTCGTGCAAGCGTGTCTCCGACATGCGAGCACTGGATATCACGGCAAGGATGTTCACTCCGGAGGGAGTTACTTTCACGGTTGCTAGACGGACCAAAACTAATATCAGATCGGTGTCCTACCCGACGTTTCCGGATCAACCAAAACTGTGTGTGGTGCGCTGTCTCAAGGCGTATGAGGTCATGACGGCGGAGTACCGCCCTCCGGGAGAACGTCAGCTTCTCATCGCTCTGCAGAAGCCGTTTAAGGCGGTGTCGGCTCCATCCATCGCTAGCTGGGTCCGTTGGATAATGACTGAAGCGGGGGTGGATGTGACTAGATTTGGAGCACACTCCACGAGTGGAGCAATGGCTTCTACAGCCATTCAGGTGGGCGGTAGGCTAGAGGACATCATGGCAGCGGCGGATTGGTCCTCCGAATCCACGTTCAAAAAGTTTTACTTCAAGCCCATCTATGGCGCAGCGGAACTAGTGGTGGAAAAGCTTTGAAACTGCATAATCCTCGCCTCCGTCCTGACATAGAATGAAAAATTTCCTAGCTAACGTAACGGAAAATTTCAATTCTATTAAGGACTAGGAGGCGAGGATTATCCCTCCCGAGACTCTCTGGTCTCGACCCACCCGAACAACTTCGTACTTCAGTAAGTATTGGTTTACGATTTATTCCACGTGTTGGAACAGGATAATAAAGTGTGTACATGTTCAAGATCTCAGTTTTGTTCCAATGGCATGGCTTGGGTGATTCTTGTAAATGCTGTGTACTGCCTCTTTTTGATTTCTTTAGGAAAAGAAGAGCTGGATAACGGTTGTCTTGTTTAATTTAGGACAAGACCAGAAGAATTGAAGAGCGTTCCTGGGGCTCTTTCCTCACAGAGAAGAAGAGTAAGAGGAAGGGACGTCATGGATAATTATACGACGGACGGCATCGTGATTGGCTGATGGTTACTATGGACACTGTGCCCCATGTGCTCATGGGAGTTGTGGTTCAGTTGTTTTATGCTGATTGGTTTTTCTTTGAAGTGCTATTATAATAAAGAGAAGAAAGGACTGCATAATCCTCGCCTCCTAGTCCTTAATAGAATTGAAACTTTCCGTTACGTTAGCTAGGAAATTTTTCATTATCCCAAGATCCCGGTAGTGAGGAGTGCCTCGCGCGTTCCTTGCGTCAGTCACGTGACCGGAAGTCAGACTTGAGAGCAGATCCCGGTAGTGAGGGGTGTCTCGCGCGTTCCTTGCATCAGACACGTGACCGGAAGTCGGCCTTGAGAGCAGATCACGGTAGTGAGGAGTGTCTCGTGCGTTCCTTGCGTCAGTCACGTGACCGGAAGTCGGCCTTGAGAGCAGATCCCGGTAGTGACGGGTGGGTGTCTTGCGCGTTCCTTGCGTCAGTCACGTGACCGGATGTCGGCCTTGAGAGCAGATACCGGTAGTGATGGGTGGGTGTCTTGCGCGTTCCTTGCGTCAGTCACGTGACCGGAAGTTGGCCTTGAGAGCAGATCCCGGTAGTGACGGGTGGGTGTCTTGCGCGTTCCCTGCGTCAGTCACGTGACCGGAAGTCGGCCTTGAGAGCTGACCCCGGTAGTGAGGGGGGGTGTCTCGCGCGTGTATCCAGTGATTAGTGTCTCAGATGCCGAGCAGTAATCACGGATGGAAGAGGAGTAGGCATCCCCTCCAGGTAGGGTCAAACTCGCTGACATTATTGTTTTTTAATGGCTTAGACGATCAATTGCAGGCTTGATATTTATACAGGGTTCTATGTTTGTTTAGGGAGCAGCAGGGTGGTGCATTTAGACGCCGATGGACTGTGGAGCGTTAGACCCAGGCATGACCCTTTTCTATATATGTCATGTCTATGTGAGGCCATTTGTGAGAGGAGCAGAAGCTATATTTGTAATGACTCCCACTTGTTAAGGCTAATTAGGTTTCCCCGGTCCTTTATAGGAGAGTTTAGTACCAGGAAGAGGCGGGAAACTGTGGTTCCTGTTGGATTGTAATGTGGACCACACATCTTTGCTGTGAGATGTAAAGAGCAAGGACCAGGTAAGCCCCGTTTTTAACATACTCCACCTTGTTGGATGAGTGGGGTACACTTGGGAGATGCATACATGCCAACATTTCAGGAGAGCAAAGTGGGAGATTAAAAAAAAAAATCGGGAGAATGGGACTTTGAATCGGGTTACTGGCATGTATGGGCTTTGTATGGGGTCACTGGCATGTATGGGGTTTGTATGGGGTCACTGGAAGGGCTTTGGAAGTGTGCTGCTGTAGGATCGAACATTTGAAACACAAATGCACATTTTTTTCTTACCTTTCAGTTGGCATGTCTGGAGATGTGCAAACGCTTGTGCTTTCAAATTTTGCAGGTTTTTCTTGGTTTTTCCTTGGCGTTTTGAGACAATTGTTTCTTTCCTTTTCCCTGGGTGCACTTTTTCTATTCCAGCTCGAGGAAGCAGATATGGGTGTCGGCTCCTCGCTCTTTGGACACTGCATGGGGACAGTAGGGATAGATGGGCATATTGAGTAATCTCAATGTCATATTGTAATTATTATTATAGATATACCCTTGTCCTGATGATGCCATAAGAAACAAAAGGCTGAAACGCGACCGCAACACCGTCGACAAAATAAGGAGGAGTCCATATATAATAATACACTTTGTTTACTTATGGTTAAGGCGCCTTAGGATAGGATAGGAGGTTCTAAACCTCAGGTGCTCAGTGTACTTCCTCTGAGTGTAGAACTCCGAAATAAGGAGTGTACATGTGTTTGTAGAATATTTAAGGGTTGTGATTATAAATGTATATAGTTGTCTTTTGTGATTTTGAAAGATATTTAGATTTTTTGTCATTTTTGTGTTGCATATATGTTGTTTCATGTACATGTATGTTTCAATATATATACATATGTGTGTGCATCCAGCACCTTCCCATGGGTCGTGTACTATAAGAAAAAACGTTGTTGATTTACAAAGAAAATCATTTTTTGATGTCATGGCAATTGACTGTGCCATGTACACAAATAAAGTGGTGAATTGATCCCTCTCTGCTTTTTTCCTTATTAGGTCTCGTGGCGTTGACCGCGGTCTCGCCAGAGACCTATTGTTAGCGACTCAGCTTTCCAGTAGACAGGACCTGGCCACGCGCATTGCGATCGGAGTGGGCCACGCGTGCGCAAACGCGCTTGCTGTGACCATCTCCTGTCTCCTGGGAAGCCCCAACACACACGCATGCGCACACACCGAAACATACACACGAGCGCCCATGCATGCACGCACACATACATACAGAGACACCCCCCCGTCGCACACATACACACACGCGCGCACACACACACAAGTGCACCGAGCCCCCCGCCGTTGCACACATACACACGCGCACACACACACATACACACACACACACGAGTGCACCAAGACCCCCCCGCCGTTGCACACATACACACGCGCACACACACACACACTAACTTTTCTGTAACCCCTTTTCGATTAGGGAAATTACTATGCAGGGTACAGCAACACCACCACAATATGAGCTGATTGCAAAGGTGACTTGTGCGGCGCTCTGCTATACACCCAAAATACATACGTAAACACAGACCGAGCGCTGGTCAGGTGCAACACATGATGAAACATGAGGCCCAATTTACTAAAAAAAAACAGTGGCACCGCTAGGTGTAAGTAAGGGAGTAGGAGAGCTTGAGTGAAGTCTCCCGCTCGCACTTTAGAAGTCTCAAAGCAGTGGCGTAACGCCCTCCCCCTCCATATCATCACCAAGGGAAGGCATGAGATAGAATAGGTTCCCCCTGGAAGCAGCACCCCCTGCCCCGCCGAGGCCTATCTACGCCCCGTCTCAAAATGTCAGGAATTATAAAAAAAAAAAAACAAATGTAATGAAAATATTCAATTTGTGAACCACGTAACAAAACCCGCGAGCCGGGAAGGCTGAAGTTAATTCCCGCTGTAGCCACGCAGGAATAAAGTGAAACTGACCAGAAACAAAGGTGGGTAAACATTACAAGTTATTGGAACAGGTAGGAAATGAGCATACAATTGTTGTTCGGCGCCCGTACAGCGCACGCAAAGGGAAGGTGCGGGAGACAAGGTGCGCTTGCCCAGGGTCACCGGTTCCCTCCTCCTAGCATTGCAGCGCCCTCCTCTGAGACTTACCCGCGGCGGGTGCACCGACTCCTGGGCGCTCTGCGCCTCTTTGTCCTCGCAGGTGAACTGGGTGAAAACGCAGCAGCCGGCGTCAGTGGCACCAGAGGAAGGTTTGAAACAGGGGAGTCGGTCGCAGAAACGAGTCCTTCTCTGCCTCCCCTCCCCTGTGAATACTATTGGCAGGGGAGGTGGCACTAGCCAAGCGCCGCCTCCGAGGGGCGGTCACCCGCCGCAGGCGCACGCCTCTAGGAGAAGGGAAACCGACAAGCTTTGAAATTTGTGAATGGAGCACGCGACCAGGGAGTGGTCGAGGTGTGACCAGAGGCCCACACACCAACTGCTGCCCCCCTGGCCCCAGGATCATCTCGTGACAGCTGCAGGACGCTGCTTTTCTCTTTCATTGCCCAAGCTTTTGTGAAATTTAGTTAGGTGATCAGTTAAAGTTCGCCTTCTGTATATTTTATTTTTCACAAGGTTATGTTTCGTATGCCTGGCACTTTAGATTCTAAAAATTCAACGTAAGGTGGCCTTTGTGGACACCAGCGACATTGGAGAAAATAAATAGAGCGTAGGCAAGGAAGAAAGAATTAAAGCCTTGGAGGGTGCCAAGTGGGAATTGCTTACAGTTTGCAACACACCGGGAAAAATCCCCAATATGAAAACAACTAATTAATTAAACAAACAGAGCATTTGCGAGAGATTAAGCTATTGGCATTGTAAATGACAATGCCATTTATTTATCTGTTTTCAAAACCAACACATAAATAAAAATGTTGTCATTTACAATGCCAATAGCTCTAACTTTTGCAAAGGCGAGACCGTTGCATTGTAAATGCTTGTTTTCAATGCCGTGGAGATGCGTAGAGAAATTGAGGCGCTTGTCCAGTTGTATCCCAAGATACTTATAACTTTCCACCACTTCTAGCTTGACGTTATCTATCATGAAGGTTGGTGATGCTTTGTGGCGTCGAGTTATAACCATGGTTTTTGTTTTTGTGCTGTTTATTTCTAGTAAATTCTGTTTTGTGTATCTGTATCTGGACAGTTCTTGCAGTAGACGTTGCAAGCCTATTCTTGTCTGGCTTAGCAGCACCACATTTTATAATATTGTATTTTACACAATACTGTGATTTTAAACGGTGTTATTGTACCAATTTTTGTTAAGTGGCACAATAAAGGTTTTACAGCAGCAATACCACAGTGAATTTATAGCGTACTATAGTTCAAAATTATAAACTGCAGGCAAGGCAAAAGTTACTGTGTTGATATTCCTTCTTTAGTTTAAATGTAAACATTTATTGCTGCCACCAACAGTAAATCCCACAGAACCTTCAAAGGACACGAACTTTAATAAAGATATGGGAAAGATCACCCCTCCTGATGTCACACCCTATGTATGATCTGTGTCAAATCTGTAACATGTGAATCTAATGACTGTAATGTATTGTAAAAATGCAATATATACTATTTTAATTAAAATGAAATAAGGTACACCTTTGTCAGAATTTTGGCAGTGCCAAACTATAAGAAAATGGTGTGTTTGCATGCGAGGAGAAAGTGTAGGTGGGTGGTGAAGGGAGCAACATAAGTCTTGCATACCACACTTGACCTATGGTGAACTAACAAAGTGATATTTATTTCAGGCCCAGTGGAGCTGCAGCTCTTCACACGCTACTGTCTTAACGGCCCTTCCATAAAATCCTACGATATCATAGTGTAGGGAACAGACGCGCCAAAAAGAACTGTGGTGGCTCAAAGGAGATACCACTCAACTACTCATATTCCACACATCTCCTTTCTTTCAGAAAACTAAAAAAGAAAATGGAAAAAAGAAAGATAAGAAAGAAACAAGCAATGCAACAGGTCTCGCATTAGTTATAGTTAGAGAATTTGGCATTGTTTATATTTAGCTGGATATGTTTGCTGGTTTGTGTACTGTATGTGTTAGGGAATGGCAGGTTTGTCCGTATCTGTGGAGTAAGTATGTGTATTATAGCGTTCCAATGCCATGTTTACATTGCCAGTGAGGCTAACAGTAGACATATACACAGAGACAAACGTACAGAGAGACACATGCACCGATACAGACATAGAAACAAACAAACATAAACGCACACAGAGATAGACATGCACATAGAAACATACGCACAGACAGACACGCACACATAGAGACTGACACACGTATAGCGACGCACACACAAAGACAGAAACACATAGAAACAAAGATGCACACACAGAGAAAAGACGTACTTACAGAGACAAATGCACACATAGCGACGCACACACAGAGACACACACAGAGATAGAGACGCACACACAGAAAAATACACGCCGATAAAGGCACAGAGACAGATGTGTACCGAGAGACATAAACCCGCACATAGAGATGCACACACAGACACAGATACAAAAACGCGCACACAGCAAAAAACACACGCAGACAGATATACACACAGACACAGAGACAAAGGCGAGAGAGATGCACACACAGAGACAGACCTGCACACATAGAGACTGAGACACACAGAGATACACAGACACACAGACAGATAGTTTGGTAGCTAAATGGGCTAAGGCATCCGCTACAGGGGCTTGTGCTTAACCTTACGATTACAGTTGTTTTTCACCCCTTACTGACCTTGCTCCCACAGGTGCGGATATGTTGCCCTTCTGTGTTTAAATACAGTACAAGGCAACAAAAAAATTGTTATCTTGTAGGAGTAATAAAACGTCACGGTATGTGGGGCTTGGAATGTCTAGAGATAGTGTGAAATGTGTGGTTGTTTGTAAAGGACACGTAAAAGTTGTAGGTCAACATGAAAGGGATATGCAAAAGTGAATTGTATTGTGTGGATTTGTTAGTTTTAATGAAAACTATTATCTGAATAAGCTAAAAAGATGTGTGTAAGCACATTGTAAAATCAGTTGTAAATAAGACACCA
Source organism: Lissotriton helveticus (assembly GCF_964261635.1). Classification (NCBI taxonomy): domain Eukaryota; kingdom Metazoa; phylum Chordata; class Amphibia; order Caudata; family Salamandridae; genus Lissotriton; species Lissotriton helveticus. The sequence goes on along the minus strand of NW_027611648.1, from coordinate 2,835,311 downwards.
CAAATAGCCATCCGTTTCCTGCACTGTTGTATCTGCAGTTCTACCAACCCCAGTAATGCAGGTCTCCTGGTCTGGGGTCCCAAGAGTCGCTCCATGAGGAGAGATTTCACGCCATATAAACGAGTCTCCTCTGCAGTCCGCGTCCTGATTTGTGTGTGTGCATGCACTTGCGCGTGTCTATGCATTTGTGTGTCTGTGCATTTCAGTGTGTGTGCATGTGTGCGTGCGAGTATGACTATGTAGGTGTGTGTATGAGTATGTGCATGCCATGTGCACACATGTGTGTGCGTGAGTGTGTGTGTGTTCATGCTTGCTTGTGTGTGTGTGTGTGTGTTCGCGTGTGTGCATGTGTGTATTTGTATGTGTGTGTGTGCGTGAGTATGTGTGTATTGTGTGTGATGCCGCGAGCTATCTCCTAACCACACTTCATCTCTTTGTAGGCCGGGCCAAGAATGATCCATCACACACTGTTTTATCTGTTGCTCAGGAATGTGTAATCATAAAAAAATCACAAAGGCTACGAACCCATAAATCATTAAAAAGTACTCCGCCTGAGTTTACAAGGCAATAAAGCACACTCAATATTAACAAGTTTCTTCCCCATCCATGTACTAAAACTGCAGAGAGTAGTTGTGTATTGCAACAGTCGATTTTAAGCACAGCTCTTTTGTCAGTAGAATCCCAAAAAGGACACGAAAGAAAGAGAAACTGTCCTCCTAAACCTCCTGCTAACCTGTTGTAAGTAATTCATATTCCAAAAATTAAAATCATTACATGCCTAGAATTACACATTGTAATTACGCATATAATAAAACGAGAAATAATACAGCCGGCATAGTATTGGTAGAGATTTTAAAGAAATACAGACAATGGTATTTCATGGGTAGAGTTCTAAGCCAAGTTCGCATAAGCAGTTAAAACAAGCTCAAAGGTATTTAAATGATTTTTTCCCTTTACAGCAAGAGGAGAACTTTCTGGGGTTGTGGAAGAAAGAGAATAAAATGCTTGGGGCTCAGAAAAGGATATGGAAAACTCCCTAATTTTCAAAGGGACCCCTCTTTCTTCTCTCCAACCAAACATCTTATTTATTACAAAAGATCCCTAGAATGTCCCGTAGGAGTTCTGCAGATGGGGTAGGTATTAAAGCCTGATTTGCCACTCTAAAAGGTTTACCACTGTCAGTCCTCTGCGTCCCAGTGAGCCGAAAGCACTCAAACTTGATAAGGAGTATGCGCATGATGCGCCCTCCAGAAGCCACTATGGGCCTTAATCCATGTTACAAACAGACCCATTGGCTATGCCAATGCTTGTTCTCTAGATAATACCAGTTGGAAGAGGAGGCGTGTTTGCTCTCCAAGTGCTCAGTGTTTCTGCTTCTTTAATGTTTGATCCAGGTGCTGGGGAATGTCCTCTGGGGTTGACCACACTACTCGGGGTATTCACAAAGATTTGTGCAGAGCAAACCCAGCTGCACTCCGTTGTGAGGGTCCAGTTCTATGAATGAACTTCCCTACTCTCTGGTTGCACGGGCCGATACATTCACGGTGGCCGCTACTGTACACAACTGAACGAAAAAGACGCTGTTCCTACAGATATTCACCAGGCCATGATTGAGTGACTGCCTCCAAACAGATTACACGCCTCCACGTGTCAGCTGGGCATCAACTAGGTGAAATGGCAATTTTTAAATGAATTAATGTGAGGTTTAATTTGGTATTGAAGAATAATGTTATCACCAGGAACATTATAAAAATGAAAGCATGGAAAACATCAGCACATGTTTTCAAACTCCCTGTAAAAGAAAGGGGGGCTGCGCACACTTGCTACGACCTTTTCTTGTGGGGCGATCTAAAGAGCAAAGTCTTGTGTGCTATTAAGGTGGAAACTATTGTGAATTTATTTCACACGGAATTGTCATCGTTTGTTCCTCACATGCCTTTTAGTCCACCCCACGTGCTCTTGTGGTATGCTGCTCGGTGAGTTAAACTCCATCTGTGATAAATTGTCAACAGGTTTCTAGTTGGGTCCCGCATGATGTCGAGCCAGTCTTTCAGTCTTCCGAGGTCGATAAATTTAGCACCATTAAATTGGGTATTAAAAGAATGTTAATTCCGGCTTCGATCGCTGGGGACATGAGGCATGGGGAGATTGTACTAGGCGTGCATAGTGCGATGTGCAGGCTGGTTGGTAACTGGCAAGGTTGGTATCGTAAATGACAACTGCAGTAGTAAGGCTAGCACGGTGGTGAACGCGGATGGCACGCTGCAGATCCAACCTTCTCTGCCACCACCAACCTTGTTTAAATTTGGTTTCATCGCCCAGTCTAGCCTATCCAGACGCACTGCGACACAGGCCACCACTAGCGCACCAGTGTCCTTGTGACGACTTGTTAATCAGACACCAGATGACTAAGCCTGCAGGCTATTTGTGCAGCCTGATAGCAATGTGAAAGAAAAGGGGTGAGCTGGGTATAAATCCTGGTTCAGCGTCCCGACCTGGCTTCCCCCTCTGCTGCCTGCTCCGGTTTCTCCCTGGACGGGCTGGGTCAGCGCTGAGGCCTGGGTCAAGCTGCCTGCACAGAAACAGTAGTCTGGCTGCAGCTGTGTTGAGAGAGTGGGAGCCTAGTTTAATAGCATTAGCGTTTATCCAGTCCATTAACGGACCAGGTAAGGTAATACCAACTCTACATAAACTACAGGACAGTGTCATAAAATGACAAGCACTCGTTGACAGATGGGGGTAAAAGTGGCAGAAAAGTGATAATGTTGGAGGTTAAAACAGACGGGGAAAAGTTTCCATGCAAGATGAAACTTAAAAACATTTTTTTTTAAATATTATGCTGTACTTAACTGCACTTACATTTCAAGTTGCACATAAGGCTGACAAAGCTTCTGCCTTCACAAAAACAGTGCTATAATATTAAATGATCAAGCCAAAACTTAGACATTATTGTGTGCCACTTGGCCAACCATTATAGTTAGTGTCACATTTATCTATTCAATATTTTACCCTTCTCCTCCAAGTTAATTTGGTCAGAGCATCTTTATGTGTTAATTTCATACCATACTTTGTGTTTGTAAATCCAGGCAGCACACACGAGCAAACAGAACAAACCAAACAACCAATCATAGTGCTAGGTGTTCTGGCACTTGTATAGTGAAAATATTTTTAGGTCGTGTTAGCCAAGCCCTCTAAATGATACTCGATGCGCCTTATCCACCACACAGCCCATGATGCGGGTGCCGCGGACATTGTTTGCAGTGACCTACATGCCCGTGTACACTGCCTTGTCCCTGCCCCAGCTGTCGAGCTGGTCTGGCCCACGAGCCCCAACCATGGCCCGATGAGTGCTCATTGGACACAAATTGAATTTGACGAACAAATTTGATTTATTAGTGCACAGTTCATCGATCGCCATTTTCTGCTTTGCTTTGTTGCGGGCTGTGGAGTGCTCGGCTGACAGCCCGCGAGATATGACTTAAGTCAAACTTTTTTTTCCCACACTTGGCACATATTGTACAGTGTAATTTAGACGAACAACTTAATGGCCATGTGAGCCAATGCAGCCACCGCCGGCCACCACAACCTCATCAGATACACTAGAAGAAAGCAATCCAGGACAGAATCTCCACCCACGCACACAACAACAAGAAACTCTTCGGCATCATCAAGAGTTCGCCCAACCCAACAGTGAGACAACCAACATCCCCCCCACCCCCGGACCTCTGCGACAGACTCAGCACCTTCTTCCACCACAAAATCAAGACCATCTATGACAACTTCAACAACAACAACCTACACAACGAACCTACACCCACCACCCCCATCCACCATGCAGCTTACGCTAGACAGCTGGACCTCTCCCGAAAAAACCCACGGCGGACCCCATAGACCGCAAAAACTACAGACCGATCTCCTTACTTCCATACCAAGCAAAAGGCATCGAAAAAGGCATCAACAGCCAGCTTGCATCCTTCACAGAAGAAAACATCCATGAACCCTCTCAATCTAGCTTCAGGAAAAACCACAGCACCAAAACCGCCCTACTCGCCGCGACAGACATCCGCTCCCTCCCTGACAGAAGAGAGACTGTGGCCCTCATCCTCCTGGACCTATCCGCAGCCTTCAACAGTCTCTCAAAGCACCATAGTCCACAGACTACATGACGCAGGAATCTGGGGCATGGCCCTCAGCTGGATCCGCTCATTCCTCTACAGCAGGGCACAGCAGGTCAGACTCCCGCCCTTCCTCAGATCCCACACTGACCACCTGCGGAGTTCCCCAATGATCCTCCATCAGCCCCACACTGTTCAACGTCTACATGGCTCTGCTCGCACCTATCGTCAGATCCCATGGACATTGTATCCTACACAGACAACACCCAACTCATCCTCTCCCGATCCAACGAACAAAACATCTCCATACAAAACTTTCAAGAAGGGATGGAATCTGTCGCCAGGTGAATGAAGAACAGCCTGCTACAACTCAACACGGACAAAACCGAAATACTCATGAAGGGCCCACACCCGATGCCTGGTACGACACCTGGTGGCACCCCCGCTCTTGGAAACCCACCCTCCCACACCACCCACGCATGCAATCTCAGAATCATCCTGGACTCTGAACTCAAAATGGACCATCAAATCAATGCTGCCTCCTCCTGTTTCCATACCTTCTGCCTCCAACGAAAGACCTTCAACTGGATTCCTATCGAGCACAGAAAGACCGTCACCCACGCCCACGTTAGCAGCAGACTGGATAAATTCATGCACCCAACGTCGGGATCAACAAGAACCTTACCTGCAAACTCCATAACGCCTCCACCAGACAAGACCTCAACCTACCATGTCATTGCCACATCACCCAACACCTGCGGACACTACATTGGGTCCCCATCGAGAAGAGAATCACCTTCAAGTTCTCACCCACGCCCACAAAGCCCTCCACAACACCGGACCCGCCTACCTGAACCACCGCCTCTCGTTCTACGCACCCCAAAGATCTTTCCGCTCAGCCCAGCTCTCCCTTGCGACAGTGCAGCGCATTAAGAAGACCAGAGCAGCAGGATGCTCCTTCCCCTTCCTCGCAGCCAAGGAATGGAACACCCCCCCTCTCCACCTCTGGCAGACACAAACACTCTCCAAGTTCATGAAGGACCTTAAGACCTGGCTCTTCGACGGATCACTGTGAACTTCCAGGAGCCTCCCCAGCGCCTTGAGACACTTTCAGGTGAATAGTTGCGCTTCACCAACCTGTTGATTGATTGAAACTGGTGAAAAGGTTTAAAGCCCTCCCTCTGGCAAGGAATATTTTGTTTCTGCAGGTCAAACACAAAGGTTATAACTATTTCACATCCTTTCTTACCACTTGGGTCAGTACTGTTCCTAAGCAGAGGCGCAACTAGAGCCACATTTCGGGGCCGGGGGAGAGAGGGAGGGGGGGCTAAGAAAATATTTGGGGGGGGGGCTGAAACTTTAAGCAGTAGGTAGAGTGGCGCTGCAGGGGCTCATAGAAACGGGGAAACATCAACAAAGCCTCTTTAACCTGCACATGGTCTTTTAAAGAACTGTGAAGTCCTCGGGTGCGGCTGCGTGTGTGCCCGGGAGCTGTCTGAGTCCGGGCTGCCACACACGACGGGGGGGGGGCTGAAGCCCTTTGATTCCAATGGGTGTTGCGCGCCTCTTCCTAACCCATTACCAATTGCAGCAATAGTTACTACACCTTTCAAGATTGAAACCACATTCAGGCGGTGCACTACAAAAGTCTTTATTTAGTTCACTAAACCCTTCCCAACACTACTGGCAATTCAAATGTATACGTATTATTTAGCAATAGCCTGACAGTGTAAGCCTTTTCCAGAAAGATATTCACAAACTTTGTGTAAAATTCCGCGAGGTATAAAAGCGCCCCTGTATCTTCTTTACTTGTAGGCAGAGGGGCAGTGTTAATTGACTCCATCAACTTCTCCTTTGGTTTAATACCTTCCCGGCCAACTTCTTGCCTCAGACATGCCACATCACCCTTAAGTGGTCAAAGCTTTTTGTTTGAAAACTCCCAACCAACTCCTTCGAATTTTTATCGCGCCCATTTTCATGGTAGTGATTTTGTGTGTATTGGCGAAAAAAGTGCAATTAAAAATACCTCCTTTCCTGTGTACCGTATTTTATTAGCCATGAAGGGGTAAGGTTAAAAACTGCGTGAGGTGCTTGGGTGGATGTATTAATGGCCAACTGCACCTAAATGATTATTGTGTTGGTGAAAAGTACAGACTGTCAAGGCCAGCCTGCTCCGCTCTCCAAAACAGACTTCAGGCAGTTTTAAGTAGACACATGCGCAAGAGCCTGTTGGCAGCATTGATGGAACTGAAAGTTAAGCAGTATGGGCTGAGCTGCTGGCAGCCCGATTCTGCAATAATTGGGGTCCTCTGACAGGGATGTGGAATTCCTATAGCGCGGAGGAATAGATTATATGAAGTGGATTTTGTTACATGACAGTGGATTTATAAGGCATTCTATTACTTTCTATAGCCCTGCTCTGGGCCAGCCCACAAATTACAATTAAAAGAGTCACATTCCAATGCAGCTCTGGGTGTATACAGCATCAACCCTGTACTCCCGAAGCCGCTTGTCAGCACTGGGTGTATACAGCATCAACCCTGTACTCCCGAAGCCGCTTGTCAGCACTGGGTGTATACAGCATCAACCCTGTACTCCCGAAGCTGCTTGTCCAATATCAGCAACCTTTTACCACTCCTCCCTTTCCAAGTCTTCACACTGCGACGACTTGGAAAGGGAGGGGATGCCGCATTTGCTAGATGGTCTTGTGCTCTTAACAGAATACACCGTGCATGCTTCTGAGCCTCGTGTATTCTGTTTACAGCATTAATGCAGAGAAAGAGCTACAGCTGGGCCTCTTTGAAAGGCAGCGTCGTGGACTGTTGGTGTGCAGAGCCGCCGGCCCCCCAAAACATACCCTCATAAACACCAGCTTCACTTGCACTACAAGACATTCACTGGTTTTACGCCTCACCACTTTCAAATTCCACCAGCCGCCACTGCACTGCCGTGTCCCCAACTGACCTCGGTCACAAAATGGTTGAATTGTGGCAACATGTGGAAGATTTTGGGAGAATTCATCATCTGACCTTTGAACCCCAGATCTCCATGTGGCTAATCTGCACTGCACTGGCAGCATCTGGCCTGAAATTACCATCTGGATGGTAAAGATCACTGAAGTGTATCACTACTGGGCAGTTATTCCCCATATCTAATATCTGTCAGTAACCAGTGAGACTCACGGGGAATAACGGCTTCTTTGCAAATTTAGAAAAGTACAAGGAGCATTGTTGACGGATCATAGATCTATAATAACGTTAAAGGAGCTATGATAAAATGATATCTTTAATTTCAATATCGAAGTAACACTTGTCAAATTATTTCCCACCCCCAGATATGAACCACTTAAATCTCTGTACTGGCATTTGACACGCCGAAACAATGCCAAAGTATAGGTTATATAGAACTAGTGGGCAGAAAACACTGTAAATCCGAAACGGTTTCAAAGGATGTCTCCCTTTACTGTCATCAGCAACCTGGCCACATCTTGGCTTGTTGTTTTCCTCGTACTGCATTATTTTGGCAAAAACAATAGAATAAGCCCTTTATGATGTGACGGAGATGTACTGAAATATATTATAATTATATGGATTAGGAGAATGTATTGTCCCTCATTAACTTGTATTGAACAAAGTCAGTTTAAGGCGGTAGAGAGCCAGAGAAAGGTTTATTTTGGCTCGAGGAGCCGAGCCAGGCACCGGGCTCGAGCCAGAGCCGAGCCAGGCACCGGGCACGAGCCAGAGCCGAGCCAGGCACCGGGCTGGAGCCAGAGCCGAGCCAGGCACCGGGCACGAGCCAGAGCCGAGCCAGGCACCGGGCTGGAGCCAGAGCCGAGCCAGGCACCGGGCTCTGCTCTCCCCGGTCCCCTCCAGGGCCCCCGCACCCTCCCCGGGCCGCAGTCGGCCGCAGCCGGCGCGAGGCCGCACGTGGAACCCCCTCTTCCTCACCCGGTGACAACGGCGCCTCGTTCTGCGTCACTTGACCCTGTAACGCCTTCCGGCAGCAGGACACTCCTCTCCTCAGCGGCCGAGGAGGTCCCGCCCGCCCCCGGATATTCACATTTCAACCAATCACGGAGATTCTTGAGGAGAAACCGTACAGACATATCATTAACTTACGCTTCTCACGGCCCCTCGAGGTGCACGTGACCCACGTAGCGCAAAATTTGTTCTTGTTGGTATTATATTGTCGGGTCCGCGCAGTCACGATAAAAATATAACTTCCCACTAGTAGGGTGACTTTACAGCGGTGACGTGCCAGTCACTCTCATGAATGCCTGTGAGTGCACAGCTACAGGCGCTCCTTCTCCTATTAAACAAATGACTGTGTCGCCTGTACTGATGAATCGGGTGTTTGCCGCAGAGGCTTCTGGGTATGCAAATGAGTGTAGCTGGCCACGCCCCCTCCAGTGACAGCAAGGCTCCTGCAGCAGCCCCATGGTGACTTGTGCTCTGGATCCAGGCTGTGAAGAGTCTCAAAATCCAGTAATAATCACACAGCCCAACATTTCAGAACAGGGAGGTGGGAGATTTAAAATAGAAAATCAGGAGAATGAAAATCCCCATTGACTTCTGTTGTAGAAAATGCAATTTCAGGCAAGAGAGGGCTAAAATAAAGGCATTTTTGGCTTGAATAATCAGTAGTCTCCCGCCTGAATCGGGTCTATTGGCATGTATGAATAATGACCAAAGGCTCCGTGGGGTTAGGGTACTTCCACAATATACTCGTGTGCATACGTGCCAATAGGCCCGATTCAGACAGGACAGTCCCGACTTTTGAAGCCAAAAAGGTTGTCTCTGCCTGACACCGCAGCTTCTTCAATGCAAGTCAAAGGGGAAATGCATCTAGCCCTGCCCAGAACCACGCATCAGGAGTGAGACTAACACATTTTACTGCTGGTGTCCGCATCAATAGAATAAAATGCATTAGTCACGCAATTATAGCGCTCGGGGAACACTGCAGGAGTCGTGCTCGAGGAACTCAGCTGCACAGCCATGACCGATCGCACTGGCATGCGCTGTGCTAGTAGAGCATGCTTTCTCACTTGTTGTAATGTTTACACACTGCAGTGCCTCCTAACGAAGGAACTCCGGTGCCCCGTGGAGAATCAATCAATCAATCAATCAATCAGAGGGCAGGTGTCTCTGTCAGTAAATATTCCAGACATGGATCCTGGAGGCAGCACCTTGCCTGTTGTTCATTCCCGGCAACGCACCAGACCCACTGTGACCTCGCACGGGCTGATTGACCAGAGTCAGACACCTCCAGGCAGCAGCTTTATTTTAAGTTGCCGCAACAGCACATTAAATCCAGAAATCACCGGCCTTCACCCGCGCCCAAATGAAGCCTACCTGCTACTGGTTTCAGATCGCTATGAGTAAAATATTAATAAATTCAGTGTAATTATGAGTGACATTTCAACGGCTATGTGTGACACTTACTCAAAAGCAAAATCAAGCAATGAAGACGAGGGAAACATATAAATATCAGAAGTTACACCCATTTGAGCAACAAGAAACTCTAAGAAGATCTTAAAAACTGCTGCCAAGGACCAGAAATGAAAGGGCAATAGCCAGAGACAGACTGCACTTCTCAGTCACAGAGGGCAGGGGGCACTACAGATGCTCAGAAGATGATCTCATTGGTCTGATCATTCATGGCCACGCACTATCCTAAAAAGCACATTTGATGGTATAGCATAGCAAGTGCAACTAGGGGATTATACCATGAGGCGCAAGCACAGGCATATTTGTTATTATACCACCATATTGCAGAATCCATCATTCAAGTCTTAAGTATCGATGCGTGTAAGTAAGCACTCTAAAAACCCTTTGAGTGATACACCCATACCTATACATTCTGTCCTTGCATCTCCTGGCACCAAGGACAAGGTATGTGCTCTGCAGTGTTTGCTGGTTAAGAACAACTCCACCTCTGATAGGTAATATTAACTTCAAAGTGTTTATTCATGAGTTCCTGGTTCCTCATACATAGAGAGTGATTCAAGCAAGCCCCAGCACAACAGCTACTCCTGGCCAACTGCCCCCAATGTTCCTATTCTAATACCAGATCATGTCCCTCACCAACCTTCCACTCAGAACATTCCAATGTCCCACACACCTTCCCCTCAATACAAATAACAAACACAACAAAACAACAATAGATAAATGACACATGTCCTTTCCCCCCTTAGAACACCAACTACCAGGAAATAAATATGCACACTGTAAATAACTAAAATATAATGTTATTCCATCACAAACTCTTTAACATGACCAGGCGATTTACTCTCTCTCGCACTTCGAAGTACTCTCACATCTCACTCACCCTAGCGTTTGCTTCAACCCTTGAACACACCTCATCACCCATCAAGTATCCACTTAGAGTGTCATGCATGCCACATTCCTGACCATTATGTTTGCTGTGAGAAGTTGGCCTGGCATATATTTGTCCACTATTCTAGTGGGCACCTTGCGCCAGTCCAAACGACCCTTATTGATGGTAGGTTTAGACAACCTTTATAGAAAGCTATCCTTGTGGTAGCTGTGGAGAGCAGCCTTCAGGCTAAGTCTTGAAGGAATGTAAAGCAGCTTGTTTTACCAGTCGATAATCTCTTGAATAATCAAATGAAAAGAGAACCACACAAGGTATATATATAAAGTATATGTATTTATTCTAAACACAACCCCTCTCGTCTCTTTATGAGTCTAGAGGCAAAAGTACAATACAAGAACTTAAATAGCACACAGTAAAGTAGCAGAGTATACGTTTTGCCCTAGGGGCCTCGCAAACCATAAACTAAGAAAGTGGTATAAGTACCTCTCTCAACACAGAGACCAGGCCTAGAGCCTGTAGAACCGCTGGAGCAACCAGGAACCACCCATGGTAGGGACGCAGGAGACCCATGGGGGAAGCGTGCAGTGTCTAAACACGGCCGCAAATCACCATTGACTTCTATGGAGAAAGTTAGAGTTACAGTTTTAAAGTTTAAGGACACTTAGGAGTGGACTACGTAAAACCCGTTCAGAATTGGACACTTTGAGAGTCAAGACCCACGGGAGCACCGGAGTACTCGTGTTACCTCACCCAGGGAAGCCAGGTGCATAGGTGTCTTTTCGTATCGGGTTCCGTCGTCGATTCCAATGGAGAGAGAGCTGCGTAGAAATGCTGCAGGCGTCCAGGTGAAGAGTGTCCGGATGGATCCAAGAGTGGATCGGAGATCTGAAGAACCTGGAAGCAGAGAGGACAGAGTCTGGGTCACTAGCCAGTGACCAGGATGGCAACAGGAAGATGCCAGCCGATGTCGGGTGATTTCAAGGGAAGTAGGTGAAGCTTGTCTCTTCAGCCACGAGGTCCAAGAGGCATCAACGACAACCAGGAGCTGGATATGAGCTGTCCAACAAAAGATATCGAGAGCTGCAGTGTTGGTATCCAGATTGGACTTAACAAGCCTTGGCAACAGCAACCCACGCAAGATGACAAGATTGGCTTCGGTGAAGACCAGCAAGGTCTGAGGGACTCACCCTTAGGAGGGGAGTCAGGGCACGTCTGGGGTAACCAGGGAAGCCCTAGAAACAAAGTAGAGTCATTCGTGGGGATCCACTAGCCAACAGACTAGGGCTTGCAAAGGCACCTTGAGCGGAAATGCTGAAAGCGGGCCCACGGAACACTCGTGGAGTGTAGGCCCACAATCTTCAAGGCAAAAGGTGCTCAGGGCTTGGACTACAAGTAGCCCAGTGCACAACTTTGGTAAAGCTCGGGAAGTTGACGCACTAGCAAACGTGCAGGATGTCCAGGAGTTCCAGTCCCACGTGATAGCTACAGGTCTCAGCTTTGATGGGGACTCATGTCAGCCTCGGAGATGTCTAGAAGTCTGTATTTTGTGTCGCAGATCCTTTGGGATCCATCAGGAGCCTTGAAAATGCAGACCGGCAAGATGCTTCTTTGGTGACTGTTTGAACAGGGGAGTCACTCCTTGACCCCAAGGGAGATTTCTTCCATCTTCCAGTCGATATGGAATATCAAAAATCCAAGATATATGTTGCAGAGTTTCGTCCAGGGTAATCTAAAGTCTCAGGGACTGGGTTCCTATACTTATACTGAGTTTAGGGGTTGGACTAACTCTAGGGTCCCACCTATGGGAGGACCTGGGGATGGGTGGCTATACCCATTCCCCTTTGTCCAGTTTCACGCCAGAGCTGGGGATGAGTGCCCCAGCAATCGGTTTGAACTGGGAAATGCAAGGGCCACCTTGTGTGCCCCAGGCAGTGTCTGAAAAGCGTTCATTGAATGCAACCCACCCTGCCCCAATACACTAAAGCCTGTCTGGGGAGGTGCTGGCACCTCACAGGACAGGAAACCTATTGTTCAAGCCTACCCTGCCGGAGTTTCGTCCAGCAGCAGGAGGTCAGACTTGTGTCTGTGGCAGCAGGATCCATTTTGTGATGCTGAGGCTCTTTTAAAAATGTACCGGGTATACCAGTGTGTACATGTCTTCTCCCTCTAGAAGGGTGGAATTCTACCCCTGCCGCCAGAACTGGTGGGGGGGGGGGGGTAGGATTCCAAAGTGTTTGACACAAAACACAACATGTTTTGATGCAGCCAAACCAAAGTTAGCATTTACTGCGAGGTTATGATGCACTTTAGAGTATATGGTATGGCTGTATCATAGAACAGCTATAAGGAAGGGTTTCCGAAAGCTGCAGAGGGGCCCAGCTCATGCTAGGGCACCCTCTCACACAAAACCAAGCACTCTGCCTTCAGGATTGTCAAGGCCTGCCATAGGAGTGACTTATAGGTTTATATGTGTCTATATATTAAGGTAGATATAGGTATACTATATCTAAGTAAGGGGTGCTTACATCACCTTACCCAGGCTTCAAATGCAGACCTTTGGTGTCATTTTGGAAGGCTTCCCAGGGGTGGCATAACACATGCTTCAGCCCTTGGTAGGCCTCTGGAGTACCTAAACTAGGGACTCACAAGGGTAACCCAGTAACCAATCTGGAGTGTACCTAAAGTACATGTAACCAATTTAGAGAGAGAACAGCTAGGCTGTGGTCCTGATTAGCAGGGCCACAACCAGACTAAAGTCGATAAACCAGTGAAACACAGCGAAAAGTGGGAGTAACCATAGGAATCAGATCCTACTCTCCTACATCCGCTAACGTCCTTGCACTCACTCACATGGCATAAATTCCGCACTCTCCCATCTTCAAGTTTCACTGCACCTTCCAACACCTTTACGATCCTCAATGGATCAGACCAACGAGGTGCCCCCTTTTCCAGTAGGCCTGATTTCCTCACTCGCACATACTGACGTACCAAAATATTCGACATCTTCTTATTACCCGACACGCGTAGATGTAAGGCACTCGCAATAATTGCATTTTCATTTTGAAATTGAAACTAATATTTGTGTGTTTTAACTGCTTTTAAATCAATTTCAGGCACATTGCACTTTTGGTTATCCTGCATGTAGGGCCGCTACCTCAGCCGCTCTTTGCCTCTTTTCCTCTTACTCCGGTCCATGGCGGGCGTGCCCGTTTGTAGTGGAGAGTATAGAGGTCTGCCGGCTTCTCTACTTCTGGCTGCTTCTGGAGGTGGAACAAGCGGGTTAGCGGACTAGCGCCCGCTTACTACTTAAACCTAGCATTTCTGTCGTGCAGCGGACGCGCGCAGCAGACGTGCGCAGCGGGCACACCACTGGCACACTTAAGGCGCACCAAAAGCAAGCCCGTCAGCGCCTGTTCCGCGGCCAGTGCCAGCAATGCTGCTGGGTGCCCCTCCGGTGCCCAAATCCTTTGGTCTAGGTCGCAACTGCTTGAAGTGAGAGATAAGTGCTGTGGTGCTTTGACCTTATATGAGTTTTATGGGCCCCTGTCTCTATTTAATTGTGCCGCTTGTCTATTCACTTTTAAGTTAGATCCCGCAGCCCCTCCCAGACTACACCCAATGTGCTTTGGACCCGCAAAGGGGCAAAATGGTCTTCACCCCCATTGAAGCCTGTTTACTCAATTGTAGATCGCTTCCCCGCCATTCGGATGACATTTTGCTTTTCCTTGCAACTCATGCCTGGGAAACGTGGGTTAGGGACTTTTCTAAACCCAACCTCAATCTTGGCATCCCCCCTGAATATCGTTTTGTGGGAATAAATAGGCCTAACAACTAGGTGGGTGGTGGGATTGCACTGATCCTGCGTTCGGGCTGGGATATTTCTTCCAGGAAAATACCTAACATCAGCCCCTTAGAAGCGATGTATTTCAGCATCTCTGCTGTATCGAATATAGCCATGGCTGCAATTCTTATTTATAGACCCCCTAGCTCCCCGCCTCAACATTTTACGGATTTTTATAATATTCCGACTGATCTGTCGCTTAAACATACATATATTATAATCCTTAGTGATTTTAACTTGCTTGTGGATGATACTCAGTGCACTAAAGCTGGACAGCATCTAGAAACCCTGGAAGGCCTTGATCTAACCCAGCGGGTTAGAGGCCCTACCCAACGGGCCGGCCATACTCCTGATTTACTGTTTACCCTAATCTGTCCACGGCTCCGCCTGTACCTCTTACACGGTCAGACCATTTTTTGAATCCTGTTTAGTGTGGCTACTCTGTCTCAATCAACTAATTCCTCTTTGGCCCGGGATCACAGTAGGAAATGGTTTAAAATCACTTGTAACACTTTGGCTCCCGCCCTTTCTCGCACCCATCTGCAGTTGGGGGGGATTTGGAACTAGATGTATCTTACTTTAATTATTGGTTTGCCTCTGCCCTTTATACGGTTGCCCCAGAGCTACCTATTGTCTCCTCTAGAAAAAAAAAAATCTGCCACCTGGTTTACCCCCGCTCTGCACGCTGAAAAAAGTCAATGCAAGAAACTCGAACAGAATCCTATGAAACAGTGGCTAAATCAATTTACAGAGCCGCGATTAAGAATTTTCACAAACTTAAGCGCTCAGTAATGTGAGAGTATTTTGTCAAGAAAAGGAACTCTGCCAAAAATGAAAAATGAACTCTTTTAAAAATTATCGCCCCATTTCCCTGCTACCTAAACCAGCCAAAGTCCTGGAAAAAGTAGTTCAAGAGCAATTATCGAGCTATCTTGAGATGTGCCATCATTTACACGACTCACAATCCGGGTTTAGATCGGGATATAGCACAGAGACTGCATTGCTGGGGGTTTCTGAAACCATTTGTGAATGTTTGGACGCAGGTGAAGCAGCGATGCTGGTGCTTCGCGCCCTGACCACGGCATTCGATACGGTCTCTCATGATATTTTGCTTGAGAGACTATACATTCTCTGGATTCAGGGTACCCCTCTATCCTGGATCAGATCCTTTCAAGATTTTTCATTTGTTTCTCTTTGATTTGAGCATCTGTTGAACTGCAATGTACTTCTGTTTCTTATGTCTCTTCTTTTTTCATTTTTATGTATTCCTTTTCAGTGTGAATTATGTATCTGATTTTGCTTGCATTAAAACTTAACATAAAAAAAAAATAAAACCCTCCTCCACCTCTTTGATGGCAGCCATTGGAGTTGAACCCCTCTCTGGAAACTGTGGACTCAGGCAGGAATCTTGGATTCCGGTTCAACAGCGAGTTATTCTATAAATCTCAATTCAACCAGGTTTCCTCAGTGTGTTTCGGTAAATTGCACATGATTCTCAAAATTCTCCCTTTTCTCCCTCTGGAATCTTGCCGGATCATTGTTTATGCCCTGATCACCTCACATCTGGAGTATGCAAACAGTCTGTACGCTGGGGCTCCTGCCTCCCTGATCAAACGCTTACAGATTGTTCAGAACGCAGTGGCCAGGTTGATCGATAACATCCCAAATCGCCACTCGATTTCTCCCCAACTGAAGAAGCTTCACTGGCTTTCAGAGACCATGCACATTCAGTTTAAGTCACTGGTTTTAGCTTTTAGAGCAATGCTGGGTCAGGGACCGGCCTACTTTAGAGCCTGACCTAAGCATGCTCAGTCTAACCGCTCTCTCAGATCAAACCATCTCCATCTTTTGGTGACTCCCCGTTTTTGCCTCTACAGAATGGGTGGCAGAGCTTTCGCAGTGATCACGGCCAAAGCCTGGAACAGCTTGCCAATGTCCTTGCGGATGGCTGAATCTGAATCTATTTTCCCATGCCACTTGAAGACCTGGCTATTTTCCAACTCTTCGCCCTCTATGATTACCCGCACCTGCCGCCTGTCTTAGAGCCGGAAAATGCCTGCTGGTTGTAGCTGTGTGCTTTACAAGCTTCAAATAATAATAATAATAATGCTGATTCTGTTAATGACCTGAGTTTGTCTCCGTTCCACATTCCTCTTCATCAGAAGCTCAGCCTCTGACTTCCCTTTCACTTCCTTCTTAATCCTCAACAACCAACGTACAAGTTTTGAAGAAGGGTTCCTTCCTCTTAACCCCTCAAATGGCATTCTACCTGTTACTGAATGATGTGTAATCGTGTACGATAACAACATACTTTGAAGAGATTTCATCCATTATAACCTAGACTTAACTGCCAATTGTATTGCCTCTTTGACAATTCCATTGAACCGCTCAAACTGGCCATTACTTTTGGGATAATACAACGACGCCCTTACATGATTTCATTTTTCCAAACACAACTGCATCTTACTTGATTTAAGCTCCACCCCATTATCAGACACCAACAACTCTGGTACACCTTTCCTGGAAAAAATATCTTCCAAAAAATCAATAACCACCTCCGTGGTCACACTACCAACCATATGAACTGCCGCCCACTTAGAGTAATGCCCAATGAGAACAATGGTATATGCCTCTTTGGATGGTAACGTGGCAAATGGCCCCATAATATCAATTGGTACTTTCCACCAAGGCCCATTAGATGAATCTATATTTTGCAAAGGGACCATGATTGGTTTAATCACTTTGTCACTTGACATGCATGTATTACATTCTCTCACTCAACTATCCACCATACCATCCAAACCTGGCAACCTAATTTTGTTCCTAAACTTTCCGCCTCATGCTTGACATCCTCCAATTGACTTCATGTCCCAACTTGATGATGTTCTTGCGAATCCTAATAGGAGGTACAAATCTACCTCCTTTTAGGACTATACATTTACAAAAGGATAATTCCTCCTTTTCCTTCCAAAATGGGTTATGTTCAGCTTACAATTGTCATTGCAAAGGCCACACAATGAATTTTTTTACACCCAGCAGCACCACATCTTTTTCCATTTCTTCTATCCCTTTCACCTCCAACAACTCTAACACATTTGCCACATCCCTATTCCTATGACACATCACGTCTTCATATGTGTACGCCACATCATGTCCACTCTCATCCATTGCCTGTGCTGTGCACAATTACACTGGTAACTGACACAACCCATCAGTAACATAAGTATTTTTGTCTGGAACAAATTCAATATCATAATAATACATTTGCAACTTTGAAGTCAATCGTGCTAACTGTGTTGTTATATTTTTCCCACTTCTTGGTTTTGAAATGTTCACTAAAGAGTTATGGTCTACACAGATTTTGAATTTCCTTCCCCGAACATACACCCTGAAACACTCTACAGCCCAAGTTGGAGCGAGTAATTCTTTCTCTATCACTGAATAATTTCTGTCGACTTGTGTCAGGGTGCGAGATGCATGTGCAACCACCCACTCATCCTTCTTTTGTGATAGAACAGCTCCTACTCAGTAACCACTGGCATCCACAGATATAGTAAATCCAACCCCATTACAAATGACTTCAAACATGGTGCATTTACAACCTCATTCTTGATTGCTACAAACTCCTCCTTGCCAACAACCAAATGGTGCATTTTTCTTTAATAGCGCTCATAAATTTTCCACCTTCGAGGCATCCTTTTTCACAAAACGGGAATAAAACTCTGTTAGCCCCAAAAAATACATTAATCGTTCTTTAGGCTTGAGCTTAGGAGCATTCACAATAGCTTCAACATTACTGATTGTTGGACGTACGGCTTCCTTAGATATAATGTGCCCCAAGTATTCCACCTGCCGTTTTCCAAAACCACATTTCTCTTCCTTCACACTCAGAACACTTTTCATTAGAGCATGTAAACCCTCCTTCAATCTCCCTTCATGCTCTTTTTTGTCCTTTCCAAATATCAAAATGTAATCCTAAACACCTTCCCACCTGTTATGCCAGATAATACTCTGGACATCTCCCTCTGAAAACCAGCAGGTGCACCTGCCGGCCGTAAAGGCATTCTTCTATACTGGATCCTGCTTTCAGTGGCTAAAAAAGCTGTGCAATGCCTAGAGTCTGGTATGCGCTGGCCAAATCAATTGTAGTGAGTACAGTAGCCTCCATGTGAGTAGCTGACCTGGTATATGCTGTCCACTAATTAAAGTGAGCACCTCGCACCAGTCCAAACAGCCCTTAGGCTGATTTAAGAGGTCAAAGATAACCTTAGAAAGCTATCCAAGAGGTAGCTGTGGAGAGCAGCCTTCAGGCTTAGTCTTGAAGGAATGTTGAGCAGCTTGTTATACCAGAATGCAATCTTATTGTATTCATTAAATGAAAGGAGAACGACACAGTAGTTATAAAAATATGTATTTATTTATATAACGCTCTCTAGTACGACACAATATCTTCTACATGAAGATATTCACAAAGCAAACAATACTGTAGCACAGAAACAAAAGTAAGTAGCATTAAAAGACAGTGGGACCAGAGAGGGACCAAACCATGTACTAAAATAGTGGTATAAGAACCACAACTCGAGTCAACACAAGGTCTAGAGTAAGTAGAATCGCTGGGACCCCAAGGAACCACCCAAGGTGAGTAAGTAGGAACCCCCACGGAGGACAGGTGCAGTGTCGGAACACGACTGAGTGCTCCGTACAATCCTATGGGGAAGTTGAGGTTGAAGTTCTAAAGTTTAAGGACACTTCCCACTTTGAACACTTTGACCTCCTGAGGCGGAAGCGGGAGAGTCGCTTTGAGTTTTTAAACTGTTGAGTGTAATACTGTGATTTTAAGACAGAATTTTACTGCTGAGTGTAATATTGTGATTTTATGACAAGACCTACCTCACTCCCCTGAGCTCTCCTGCGCAGCGGTTTGGAACGCTGCCGCGGGATACTTCCTCGTGTTGCCGCCACCCCCTGGGACACACAGGCCACGCCCACCACTACTCAGACCACGCCCCTTTTTCCGAGTATTTAAAGCGATCCGTGAAAAAGCGCGGACATTGAACACTTTGACCTCCTGAGGCGGAAGCCGGGAGAGTCGCTTCGAGTTTTTAAACTGTTGAGTGTAATACTGTGATTTTAAGACAGAATTTTACTGCTGAGTGTAATATTGTGATTTTATGACAAGACCTACCTCATTACCCTGAGCTCTCCTGCGCAGCGGTTTGGAACGCTGCCGCGGGATACTTCCTCGTGTTGCCGCCACCCCCTGGGACACACAGGCCACGCCCACCACCACTCAGGCCACGCCCCTTTTCCCGAGTATTTAAAGCGATCCGTGAAAAAGCGCGAGCCTGAACACTTTGATCTCCTGAGGCGGAAACCGGGAGAGTCGCTTCGAGTTTTTAAACTGTTGAGTGTAATAATGTGATTTTAAGACAGAATTTTACTGCTGAGTGTAATATTGTGATTTTATGACAAGACCTACCTCACTCCCCTGAGCTCTCCTGCGCAGCGGTTTGGAACGCTGCCGCGGGATACTTCCTCGTGTTGCCGCCACCCCCTGGGACACACAGGCCACGCCCCTTTTCCCGAGTATTTAAAGCGATCCGTGAAAAAGCGCGAGCCTGAACACTTTGACCTCCTGAGGCGGAAGCCGGGAGAGTCGCTTCGAGTTTTTAAACTGCTGAGTGTAATACTGTGATTTTAAGACAGAATTTTACTGCTGAGTGTAATATTGTGATTTTATGACAAGACCTACCTCACTCCCCTGAGCTCTCCTCCGCAGCGGTTTGGAACGCTACCGCGGGATACTGCCTCGTGTTGCCGCCACCCCCTGGGACACACAGGCCACGTCCGCCACCACTCAGGCCACGCCCCTTTTCCTGAGTATTTAAAGCGATCCGTGAAAAAGCGCGGGCATTGAACACTTTGACCTCCTGAGGCGGAAGCCGGGAGAGTCGCTTCGAGTTTTTAAACTGTTGAGTGTAATACTGTGATTTTAAGACAGAATTTTACTGCTGAGTGTAATATTGTGATTTTATGAAAAGACCAACCTCACTCCCCTGAGCTCTCCTGCGCAGCGGTTTGGAACGCTGCCGCGGGATACTTCCTCGTGTTGCCGCCACCCCCTGGGACACACAGGCCACGCCCACCACCATTCAGGCCACGCCCCTTTTCCCGAGTATTTAAAGCGATCCGTGAAAAAGCGCGAGCCTGAACACTTTGACCTCCTGAGGCGGAAGCCGGGAGAGTCGCTTCGAGTTTTTAAACTGCTGAGTGTAATACTGTGATTTTAAGACAGAATTTTACTGCTGAGTGTAATATTTTGATTTTATGACAAGACCTACCTCACTCCCCTGAGCTCTCCTGCGCAGCGGTTTGGAACGCTACCGCGGGATACTTCCTCGTGTTGCCGCCACCCCCTGGGACACACAGGCCACGTCCACCACCACTCAGGCCACGCCCCTTTTCCTGAGTATTTAAAGCGATCCGTGAAAAAGCGCGAGCCTGAACACTTTGACCTCCTGAGGCGGAAGCCGGGAGAGTCGCTTCGAGTTTTTAAACTGTTGAGTGTAATACTGTGATTTTAAGACAGAATTTTACTGCTGAGTGTAATATTGTGATTTTATGACAAGACCTACCTCACTCCCCTGAGCTCTCCTGCGCAGCGGTTTGGAACGCTGCCCAGGGATACTTCCTCGTGTTGCCGCCACCCCCTGGGACACACAGGCCACGCCCCTTTTCCCGAGTATTTAAAGCGATCCGTGAAAAAGCGCGAGCCTGAACACTTTGACCTCCTGAGGCGGAAGCCGGGAGAGTCGCTTCGAGTTTTTAAACTGCTGAGTGTAATACTGTGATTTTAAGACAGAATTTTACTGCTGAGTGTAATATTGTGATTTTATGACAAGACCTACCTCACTCCCCTGAGCTCTCCTGCGCAGTTGTTTGGAACGCTACCGCTGGATACTTCCTCGTGTTGCCGCCACCCCCTGGGACACACAGGCCACGTCCACCACCACTCAGGCCACGCCCCTTTTCCTGAGTATTTAAAGCGATCCGTGAAAAAGCGCGGGCATTGAACACTTTGACCTCCTGAGGCGGAAGCCGGGAGAGTCGCTTCGAGTTTTTAAACTGCTGAGTGTAATACTGTGATTTTAAGACAGAATTTTACTGCTGAGTGTAATATTGTGATTTTATGACAAGACCTACCTCACTCCCCTGAGCTCTCCTGCGCAGCGGTTTGGATACTTCCTCGTGTTGCCGCCACCCCCTGGAACACACAGGCCACGCCCACCACCACTCAGGCCATGCCCCCGTCCCCACCTAATATTTAATATGTGCTTCCAGCGGGCGCGCAGCGGACGAGGGCAGCGGGCGCGCCTAAGGCAAGCCCGTCTGCGCCCGTCCGCGACCAGACCGCGGCTGGGGCCAGGCATGCTGCCGGTGAGTCTGCGCGCAAGGATAGGATCGTGTGGTCAAGGGATGACCTACGGGCTCTCAATACTGTTTCTGAGTGCTGCACTCAGGGAATAGATCCTCAGACTACCGCTCTTCCCCAGACATGTGGGGCTTGTGGATTATCACTGGCACCAATAGACGTAGCGAGGTTTTCTAAACCTAAGCCGCCGATTAACAAAGGCCTTAGAGCTGGCCTCCTGAACTGTAGATCCCTAGTCAAACATACAGGTGATATCTGGCTACTACTAGAAGAGCACGAGTGGGACGCTCCGTTTCTAACAGAAACATGGATCAATGAGGATAGTGTGACCGCCATCGCGCTGGCAGTACCCCTGGGATATAAAACATGCTTCTCGAATCGCATAGGCACTAAAAGAGGTGGAGGTGTCGCTGTCATATTCAAAGAACAGCTTACACTAACATCCTCGGCCCCTACCATGATTCAGGGAATTGAGGGGCTACACTTTTGTTTTCAGGTGAGTCCTCAACTATCGTTGTGATATAATTTTTTATTAATATTTCATGTACAAAAACAATGCATATAAAATATTTAACAGTATTGTATCTGCAGCTACTTCACGGTTTTGGTTATGGTCACTTTATTGGGGTCACATAAGTCACGTTTCAATATGAAATTGTATATAGTGTGAATGCACAGGAGAAGTTTATTTTTATCAGATTGTTTTTGCAAATAAAATACGCCCACTTTGGCTGAGGTGGGTGTAGCACAAGTATTGTGTTTGTGGGCTGTTCCCTCCTGATTTATATACGTTCCCTACAATCAAAGAAATTATATTACCTAATCGATACAACTACTTACTCTATTGCATACTAATTTTTGTTTACATTGCGCAAGAAATTAAACTCCTTGCTCAAATTGTATCTTTTGATTTAATCAGTTCCTTGTGAACAATTGTATTTTGGCTGCTAAGCTATACCCAGTTCGCATATAGGTTGCTCTTGTTTTTGTTGAAATTGATTGGGGAAGGAGAGCCTCTGACAGCTCCTCTGCCATCATCATGTATGCTCATCACCGTCATTAATCTGCTGTTCAATCTCCCACACCCAGGTAATTAAGGAATTTGTGAGCTTCAGACAGATCTCCCACACCTTTACCAGATGACTAGTGAGGAAGGGAAGGTAAACCTTAGGTCGCTCGTTCACGGTCCCATTTGTATTTTCCTTTTGCAGTAACAATCTATGCCCTCACGTTACCGCGTGAGGTGAACAAAATGAACCCAAAAGTAGCTCCCACCAAATCTCATTTTATTTTTTGTTTTTATATTACACTGACAAAGCACTTTACACAGTTGAGGAAGGTCAGGTTACCAAAGGGTTTGTGGTTGGCTGACTACATCCTCAAAGACAGCTTGATTTTTTTTTTGAATTTGTTTATTGGGTTTTAGGTTGCATTTACATTAACAACATGTCAATGATCGAACAAGGTAAACGAGCATTACAAAATGAGGTCATAGAGATACAATTTTAGGAGTAGTCTCTGTTTGGCACTTCTCAGTTCGGGGTTGTTGTCTGTTGATCGCCCCTATCTGTGTGTTCAGTAGTGTGTACCACGTGACGTCCCATCATAGCGTATGTACCCCCCAGGGGGGGACCGTCTTGATCATGTTAGTCTGTCCGCTGCACCCGTGGGGGGGTGAACTCGTGTTGTGTCGGGCACTATGGGGGCGGCGCCGGGGGCACCGACTATGTAGGGTGATTCGCGATAACATGTTGCATCGTGGTGTCGTCATCTGTGAGTACGATCAGTGAACCATATGTAAGGGTAGCACCCTGTCTAAGTTGAGCATGCCAACCTACCCAGGAACCATGGGGGTGAGCTGAATAACGTGGGAGAGGGGTGGAAGTAAGGGAAAGGTGGGAGGGGGGGTCTAGGTCACCGTGTCTAAGCACAGAGTCCGTGCACTCAGGTCGTCTGGCGTAAGCACATAGCGGGCGTTGTTGATATGTGTCCGGGTGTCAGGGGGTCGCTGGGTGCGGCCACCCACGACCTGTATGCAGAATTCGTGACATGTTTATGGATGCGTAGGGGTCGGTGTCGTCGGTCGTACCCGGGATTGCGAGGCTGTAGGTGTCTCTTGGGGGCGTGTCGCCTGTGTGAAGTTATACAGTAGTTTCGCCCACTCCAGGGATATGGGATGTTTGCGATGTCCACGTACCTCCTCCTCCCGGAGTATCTTCTCCTCCCCGTACCCCATTTATTTACCGCGCCGATCCACGCTGCCTCCGGTGGCCCCGCGGGGGTCCTCCAGTGCATAGCGATACCGCGCTTTGCTAGGAGGATGGCTAGTGATAGGAATCGACATTGCGTTTTCTCGGTTTTCCGTCTACGGAAAATTCCGAGCGCGCATGCCTCCCATGTGTTCATGGTGGCAATGGTCGTGACCTCTTCCAGGGTTCGGTGGACCGTGTCCCAGTAACGGTGGAGGGTGGGGCAATCCCAGAACATGTGTCTGAAATCTGCCCCCGGGGTTCGACAGCGGGGACATTCGAAGTGGGTGTCCGGGAAGAACCGTTGAAGGCGGCCCGGTGTGAGATAGGCCCTATGGAGGATGTTGAATTGTATGTTGCGGAAGCTTGCGTTTCTGGAGACTTTTTTGGGAAATTCCAGGGCTGATCTCCATTCCCCGTCATGGACCACTCTGCCGAAGTCTGTCTCCCACTTCTGGCGTAGAGATTGGAGGGATGGGAGGAGTAAAGACCGCACCGCTCTGTAGAGCCATGTTACTAAGTGTCTCCCCACCCCCATGTGCAAGATCGCGTGAATCACTGGATGTGTCGCGGGTTCACCGGCCTCTGGGTTCCAGTGTGTGCGGCTGCTATCTAATAATTGCCTATGGAGTAAAAACTGTCCCGGGGGTAGGCCGTATTGGTCCATCATCTGCGCAAATGTCTTTAACTGTCCGTCTTCGAACAGGGAGTCGATCTCCGTGACCGTTAGCTCTGTCCAGATTCGAAGCGCGCCCGGGGAATAATATGAATACCTGCGAGGGAAACCCACCAGTGGCAACAAAGGCGAATATGGTTGCTGTGTTTTGGACATGCGGTGGATACGCATCATGCAAGTTCGGGCAACGGATACTTGCAGGGGTCGAGTCCGTAAGGGTTTAGTGCCTGGTAGCAAAAGTCTGACGATCGCGGCTTGCGAGATAGGACCATTAGTTGTGATGGTTTCCCCTGTGTGATGTCCCGCCGTCCAGTAGGACAGCCACTGGAGCTGGGCCGCTAGGAAGTATGCCTCAAAGGCCGGCGCACCCAGTCCCCCCTCCGTGGTAGGCAGGTAGAGCGTGGAAAGCGCCACCCGTCGCCGACCCCCTCCCCATATCAAGTCTATCAGGAGAGTGTTCAGTTCTCCGAAGAATGATCGAGGTGGGATCACTGGGAGATTCGCGAAGCTATACAACAGGCGGGGGACCATAATAATTTTTGCCAGGGCCACTCGGCCTATAGGCGCCAGTGGGAGTGTCTTCCAAAAACTGACCGCTGATCGTAGACCAGCCAGAGTTCTACGATGGTTGCCTGCGTATAAGTCCTCCAGGGTGTGGTACAATCGCACTCCCAGGTAACGGGGGGCGTCAGCATTCCAGGCGAGTGATTGGGTACCCACCCGAGTTTCGAAGGGGGCCATATGGGGGCTCAACGGGTATATGGAGGATTTCCCCCAGTTGACCCTAAGGCCCGACACCTTCGCGAACGCCTCTAGCGCTCTCCAAATGCCTGTCAGGTCGCTCGTGGCATCCCTAACATAAATCAGGAGGTGACTCTCCTGACCCCACCAGAAGAGGTCGCTCCCCCACACTCCCAAGGCTTGCTGACCTGGTAACTCCAGAGCGCCCTGAAGCAGATAGCGGTATAGTAGCTGACCCATACCACCGCGCTCCGCTCGTTCTGCTGCCTCCAATTAGCGATATTTGACCCCCGCTTTGCTGACGCTGCCTGCATTGTGCATTTGACCTCTATAGCGCCGCATTTCTCAATCAGCGCATTGTATGTTGGCATTGCTTTGTGTGAATTACTCTGCTCGATTGAGCCCCAGTCTTGCCCAGTTTCGATTCAGACCTGCGCAGCCATTTTGTTGTTTGTTGTGATCGCTAGCCCGTAGCTCCACCCCGCTCCCGCCTCCCAGCTGACCCTCCCTCCCACAAATAGTAATACACCGGCACCCCCTTCTTCGCGCTGTGACTCTCCTGACCCCATCAGAAGAGGTCGCTCCCCCACGCTCCCAAGGCTTGCTGACCTGGTAACTCCAGAGCGCCCTGAAGCAGATAGCGGTATCGTAGCTGACCCATACCACCGCGCTCCGCTCGTTCTGCTGCCTCCAATTAGCGATATTTGACCCCCGCTTTGCTGACGCTGCCTCCATTGTGCATTTGACCTCTATAGCGCCGCATTTCTCAATCAGCGCATTGTATGTTGGCATTGCTTTGTGTGAATTACTCTGCTCGATTGAGCCCCAGTCTTGCCCAGTTTCGATTCAGACCTGCGCAGCCATTTTGTTGTTTGTTGTGATCCCTAGCCCGTAGCTCCACCCTGCTCCCGCCTCCCAGCTGACCCTCCCTCGCCCCTCCCCCTCCTCCACCCATATATGACAGATGTCATTCCGCGCAGCGGTCACGCGCAGCGGTCGCGCCCCATGCGCGCCGAAGGTGCGCCAAAGGTAAGCTCGTCTACGCCCGTCCGCGCCTGACCGCGCCCAGCACCAGACCCCCTGGCCCCCGCAAACCGCACTCCTCCCGCATAACGTATGACGCCACTACCCTCCTAGCCCTGAACCACGGATACACACCACAATGCTACGAAGCTGCCCCAGGACGTACCCACGGCCCCTTCGCCTGCCACTCCTGCAAGTTCGCCTGCATCGAGACCCACACCAAATCCAAGACCTCTAAAAACAACTCCGACTCTAACCACCTGAAATGCCTCCTGCTAAACACCCGCTCGATCCACAAACACGCCACAGAACTCTGGGATCTACTCGACACTGCGTCACCAGACATCGCCTTCCTCACAGAAACCTGGATGAACGCATCATCAGCACCCGACATCACCATAGCCATCCCGGACGCGTACAAGATCATCCGGAAAGACCGTACCAACCAAACAGGTGGCGACATCGCCATCGTCCATAAGAACACCATCAAAATCACGACCAGCTCGGACGACTACCTTGCAACCGCCGAACACCTCCACTTCCAGATCCACACAGACCCCAGGACCACACTTAGAGGCACCCTCATCTACAGACCACCAGGAACCCGTAAACAATTTAGCGAAGACATCACTGACTTCATCAGCCCACATGCCCTCCCCTCCGAGAACTACATTCTACTGGGAGACTTCAATTTTCACCTAGAAAAGAAAAACGACTGCAACACCACCACCCTTCTGGACAACCTGGCAAATCTCGGACTCAAACAACTTGTTGACACTCCCACCCACTTAGCTGGACACACGCTCGACCCTATCTTCACCTCCAGCAAACACATCTCCTTCAATCCTATCACAGCTCTCCACTGGACGGACCACAGTTGCATCCACTTCAGCTACAAAACTACCACGACTCACAACACCCCACAACCTATTCCTCGAAGAAACTGGAACAAAATCACCACCGACCAACTCATCACATCGCTCAACCAAAACCCCCCAGCCCTCTCATCGCACCCAAGCGAAGCTGCCACCAAACTCAAACAATGGATCACTCACAGCGCTAACGAATTAGCACCCCTAAAGAACCACCAGATCAAAAAAGGTAGCAAAAAGGCCCCCTGGTTCAACGATGACCTTAAGAATTCCAAGAAACTCTGCCGTACTCTTGAAAAAACATGGAGAAAAAACCGAACCACTGACAACCTGACCATCCTCAAGACAGCTACCCGCAAACACCACCAATTGATCCGATCCACCAAGAAATCAGCTTTCAAGGATCGACTCGACAACAACACCCACAACAGCAAGGAACTATTCAACATCGTCAAAGAATTTACCAACCCCACCGCAGCCTCAAACGACATTACCCCCTCCCAAGACCTCTGTGACTCGTTATCCTCTTTCTTCTACAACAGAATCGCCGACATACAGAACAGCTTTAAGAACATTTCAGAAGAACAGCCCACCTCACCCACTTCCAAACCCGAACCGCTCCCTAACAACCTTAACGCCTGGAACCCAATCACCAC
Organism: Lissotriton helveticus; assembly: GCF_964261635.1. NCBI lineage: Eukaryota > Metazoa > Chordata > Amphibia > Caudata > Salamandridae > Lissotriton > Lissotriton helveticus. Next base: position 2,807,370 of record NW_027611648.1, on the reverse strand, counting down.
TGAAGACACCATCCGCCTAATGAACTCCATCTATTCAGGATCGCCAACCGACCCCTGTCCCCACCACATCTTCAACAAAGCAGACTCCATCATCGCACCCCATCTCCGTGATGTCATCAACTGCTCCTTCAACTCCGCCACCTTCCCAGAAAGCTAGAAACACGTCGAACTCACTGCCCTCCTGAAAAAACCCACAGCTGACCCCTCTGAACTTAAGAACTACCGCGCCATTTCCCTCCTCCCTTTCCCTGCCAAAGTCATTGAGAAAGCCGTCAATAGCCAGCTCGCTGCCTTCCTTGAATCCAACAACTCCCTCGACCCCTCACAGTCCGGCTTTCGAGCCAAACACAGCACCGAAACCGCCCTCATTGCAGCGACAGATGACATCCGAACGCTACTGGACAACGGAGAAACAGCTGCCCTCATCCTACTCGACCTCTCCGCCGCCTTCGACACAGTCTGTCACAGCACCCTCATACAACGCCTCAGCAAAATTGGAATACAAGAAAAAGCCTTGGACTGGATCATCTTGTTCCTCGCTGGGAGAACCCAGAGAGTCCGACTCCCCCCATTCAAATCAGAGACCACCGAAGTCATCTGTGGTGTTCCACAAGGTTCATCACTCAGTCCCACCCTCTTCAACGTTTACATGAGCCCCCTCGCATCCATCGCGCGACAACACAACCTCAACATCATCTCCTACGCTGACGACACCCAGCTGATCCTTTCCCTCACCAAAGACCCTAACACCGCCAAAACAAATCTTCATGAAGGCATGAAAGAAGTAGCCGAATGGATGAAAAACAGCCGCCTAAAACTTAACTCAGACAAAACTGAAGTTCTCATCCTAGGATCTTCACCCTCTGCCTGGGACGACTCTTGGTGGCCATCGGACCTGGGCGCAGCACCCATACCCACAGACCACGCACGCAACCTAGGCTTCATCCTAGACTCCTCCCTCTCGATGACCAGACAAGTTAACGCCGTTTCATCATCTTGCTTCAACGTACTCCGTATGCTCAAAAAAATCTTCCGCTGGATCCCCACCGAAACTAGAAAGACGGTCACTCACGCACTGGTCACTAGCCGACTGGATTATGGAAACACCCTCTACGCCGGAACCACAGCCAAATTACTGAAAAAACTCCAACGCATCCAAAATGCGTCGGCTAGACTCATACTGGACATCCCTCGCCAAGCTCACATTACCGGCCACCTGAAAGACCTCCACTGGCTCCCCGTCAACAAGAGAATAACGTTCCGTCTCCTCACCCACGCCCACAAGGCCCTCTACAATATAGGACCCGAAGGCCTCAACACACGACTGTCCTTCTACACACCCACCGGCCAGCTAAGATCCTCCAACCAAGCGCTTGCCGCAGTCCCGCGCATCCACAGATCCACCATGGGAGGAAGATCCTTTTCCTACCTGGCGGCCAAGACCTGGAACTCTCTCCCCACTCACCTCCGCCTCACACAGAATCACATTTCCTTCAGAAAGGAACTTAAAACCTGGCTATTCGATAAATAATGCACCCCCTCCCACAAGCGCCTTGAGACCCTATGGGTGAGTAGTGCGCTATACAAATCTCTGAACTTGAACTTGAACTATCTGCGTACAGAGATACACAGTGCAATGAGTGTGCCAGGGGAATACCCCAGTCCTCACCCTCACGTCTTAGGCGTATCGCCAGGGGTTCGACCGTCAAGGCGAACAAGAGGGGTGACAACGGGCATCCTTGACTAGTCCCTCTGTCTACGGTGAATTCCGAGGAGATGTAGGTACCTATCCGGACCCTGGACCTGAGCTGTGTGTAAAGGAGCCTGGTGTAAGCGGTTAGGCGTGAGCCAAAGTCGTTCTTAGCGAGGACTTCAAACAGATATGGCCATAGGAGGGTATCGAATGCCTTCTCGAGGTCTTATATGAGGCAAGCTGCATTCGGGAACTGGGCACGTGCTATGTCTTGGACGTGGAATAGCCTACGGAGATTTTGGGATGTGTTGCGGTTTGGCACGAATCCGTTTTGGTCAGGATGGACCAATTGGGGCACTACCTGGGCATACCTCATCGCTAACAGTTTACCTAGGATTTTACAGTCTGAGTTGAGTAATGCGATTGGCCTGTAGGATGATGGGAGCTGGGGGCTGTGTGGTTTTAGGAACGACACTATTAGTGATTCTCTAAGGGAACGTGGGAGGACTCCCGCTTTGAGTGCGTCTTCGAACATAGTCGTTAAACGTGGGGCAAGGTGAACGGAGAATGTCTGGTAATATTCGAGGGGGAAGCCGTCCATGCTTGGGGCCTTGTTCCTGGCAAGCGCCCCTATCGCTGCTTTAATCTCGGTATGTGTTATTTTCCTGTCTAGATCCTTCCGGACCGCTGGTGAGACTCGGGGGATAGGCAACGGGAGGAGGAAGTCGGACAACGCAAGGGGGTCGCTTTGACTGGAAGTCTGGTATATGTGTGAGTAATATGTGTAAAAAACTTGCATGATCGCTATCTGGGATGTCTGGAGGTGACCGGACCAGTCCGTAATTTCCGTGATAGGTTGCAAGTCGGGATCCTGTCTAACTAACCAGGCTAAGAGTGTGCCACCCCTGTTGCCCTCCCGGTGTACCCTACTGGCGTATTTTCTGAAGTTATATTTACGCAGGTCCCGCAGTGTCTCAGCGTATTTTGTCTTAGCCTCGGCTATTTGCAACTGGGTCAACTCGCCGCGGTCATCTGCTTGCAGCATGGTCGCCAGCTCCTGTTCTGTAGTGTGTAATGCGCGTACTAGTACCATTCGTACTCCCAGCACTTGCTGTATGCAGTGGCCCCTCGCCGTCACTTTGTGTGCATCCCACTCCACGAGACTGGAGGACGCTGAACCCGCGTTGAGTCTGAAGTGTTCCTGCAGGTGTTCCCCGTGATCATGTGTGAATGCCTGGTCTGTGAGGCACTCCCGAGGGAGCTTCCATGTCGGTACTGGGGGGTGGGGCGGTTTCCATCTGAGGGTCACCCGCCGCATTGTGTCTCTGCGTGTGTGTATGCTACCACCCATACCTTAGGCGTGTCTCCCCGGCGTCCCTCGTCGGTCAGCTTGCTCCGTCATCTCAATCTTACCGCTGGTTGTGTCAGCCGCCATCAGATGAGTGTATCCGCCGTCTGTGGGGTCACCAGTGGCGGAGAGGCAGAACCGTCTCTGGAGGTGCGGGCGTCGCATTGACCCTCGTCCTCGGATGTAAAGATGTGAGGGCCTCGATCCATCTCCCGTTCGGTGTCCGGTTGCCTGACCTCCGCCGCTGCCTGAATGGCCCTCCGTCGGTCTGCTATGATTTGTTCCAAGTCCGGGACGCGTTTGATGCTGGGCGTCGGCGGTCGATTCATCTGTGTGAGAGTGACCTTTTTGGATCGGAGTCGCCGCCGTTTGTTGGACGCAGATCTCGACGGTGTATCTTCGCCGTCCGATCGGGACTGATTGCGATGATCCAGCCAGTGTCTTGCCTCCGCGGGGTCCGTGAAGAAGTGTGTCGAGTCTTCATAGATGATTTTGAGGCGGGCTGGGAACAGGAGGGCATATTGTATCTTATGTTGGCGTAGGGTTTGCTTCACTGCCAGGAACGTGGCGCGTTGGCGTTGTACTGCCTGAGAATAGTCCGGGAACACCATCACATTTTTGTCTTCCACCCTGAGGATTTTCGCTTGCCTGGCCGCCCGTAGGATCGTGTCTCTGTCCTGATAGTGCAGAAGCTTCAGCAGGAATGGTCTGGGCGGGAGGCCAGCCTGAGGTCGTCCAGTCGGGACCCTGTGCGCTCTCTCTACGGAGAAGAACGGCGTGAGGTCTTGGACCCGGGTGAACGTTTTTATCCAAGTCTCTATGTATTGAATAGGGTCTACCTTCTCCACTACCTCCGGCAGGTTGATCAGACGTATGTTGCTCCGGCGGGAGCGTCCCTCCAAATCGTCCGCCTTGCGTTCCAGGAAATTGACCTTCTCCTGTAGGTCCTTGATGGCTTTTTGATTGAGCTGGACCTGTGGTTTCAGTTCGTGGAGCGCGTGACTCTCTTGCTTCACCTTATCTGCCAGCTTCCTATGGTCGTCGCGCAGCAGGGTTATGTCCGAGGCCAGTTCCCCGAATTTGGTTTCCATGGACACTCGGGAGTGCTCGATGGCCGCTAGGACTTTGTCCAGCTTTGTGGACATGTCCGATTCCTGTGGGGGTCCCCCGGTCTTCGAGCCACGTGAGGGGCCCAGGGAGGGTGATCGTCTCTGGGCCGGCGCCGGCGTCGTGGGCATCGTCCGCTGTGGTCGCCCCATGGGTGGCTTGGATGACCTATCGGTCCGTCACGGCCAGCCAGAGATGGTTCGAACTACCGCTTGCGGCGACGCTGGGCAAACAGGGCTTCTGGGGTCTCCTCCGTGTAGTCTTTCCCAACCGGGTGGGCCGATCGTCACCGGATCGCGAGGAGTCTGTGGTGTGCCCTCGTCAAGGGAACTGGGAGGCTCTCTGTGTGGTCGCACCGTGCCTCGCACTTTCTGCTCCTCCGTCGCGTTGTCAGGTTGGTCGGGGTGTTCCCTCACTGCTACTCGTCACTCTAGGTCCCGCCGCTGCTCAGGAGGGCAGTTGCCACATGTCAGGGACCCCAGTGGGTCCCAGACAGGTCGCCGGGGGGCTCGGGTCGGGCGATGAAGTATGGGGCCCCCCGACCTCGGGGTGCACGGGCTGTTACTCCCTGGTGCCCTCCGCCGCCACGAGGCCTCTCGGTGGTACTCTGTGATGGTGGTTCTGGGCGCCGGCCTCGGGGGTCCCTGCAGATTGCAAGTGCCGCACTGCTCTTCTTCCCCGCGGGATCACCCGGGCGGCGCCATTTTGGGTTGGGGAATCCCTGGGGACATCTGCGCATTGCCACTCCGGTGTCCAGCGCTTAATGTCCGGGTCAGCTCCGGCACACGCGTGTACCCGCCTAGACAGGTCGGGCGGGGCCACTCCCGCCTAGACAGCCGGTGGCGGTGGGGTCACGCGTTGCTCCAGTTCGTTGGGTCACCTCGGCGGGTCCGGGGATCGCGACTCCGCCGGGGATCTCCCCTGATGACACCACTGCGCGTGGTGTTCGGTAGCGCACTCCGGACGCGGAGGATGGCCGCCGAGGTGTGTAGAGCACTCCGGATCTCGGTGATAGAGGGATCGCGCTAGTCACTCGGGACCTCCAGCGTTAGTCCCTGGGCGCCGCCATTTTGGGAGAGGTTCGGCGGTAATCGTCGCAGGCCAGTGCGGACGCGCCGCAGACCCACCGTCGCACTCAGAGGCTCCCAGGGTGGTCTCGGGAGTCTCTCACAGCAGCTGGAGGTGACATATGTGTGTGGTGGTAGTCTTCATCGTCGGCGTGGCGGGCAGCCAACCGGATCTCTAAGGAAGCCTGTCCGCCATCTTGGCCACGCCCCAGTCCTCAACTGTCGTTAGCGGCATTAGTGATCTACCGCCCACCTGGCGGCGAGGATCCCAATTTATCAACTCTGCTGGAGACGATTGTTCAGAGCTCCCTCCTCCACCCTCAATTCATCGTGGTCGGGGATTTCAACATTCATATGGACAAAGCGGACTGCGCCCCTGCAGAATTGTTGAGATCCACACTAAATACAGCTAAGCTGAGACTAATTAATGACGGCCCCACGCACAGAGCAGGTCACACGCTTGATCTAATTTTTTCGAATATTACTGATGTGAAGGCGGAGACACCTCTACCGTTAGTCTGGTCAGACCACTCACTGATCCCATTTAAATTAAATATAGCTGCTGATAGTCCTGCTTCAAGCAAATGCTCTTTTATGAAGAGACAGGGGAAAAAAGTAAGTCCCTGATATCATGGGCCCTGTTTTGGCTCAGAACATCCCCTCTCTCACCTCAAATGCCAATATGGACGCACAGCTACTCAATGATTGGGTCGGGAATATGGTATCTTCCATTGCACCAGCCTCACGTGCTATATCTAAACGGGACTCCCCCTCCGCTCCCTGGTTCTCTCAGGACCTCAGAGTAGAGAAGGCAGCCTGTAAGAGGCTGGAGAGACTGTGGAGGGTAAACTATGGGCCCTTAGAAAAAACCAGATATAAGGAAGCATCCAAAAAACTCCAGAAGGCTATTAGAAAGGCAAAAAAACTGTTTTACGCGGATTCAATCCAACAGGCAGAGCAATCGAGTAAACAGATTTTTAAGGTGGTACAGTCCTTTTTCAAACCCAAATGTATTGAGAGGGAGGTCCCCCCCGTCAACCACTCTGTGCGAAAACATCTCAGAGTTTTTTGACCAGAAAATTAAAAAAGTCTATGAGTCCTTCGGGCCTGGGAAAAAAATGGTGAAAACGGACCTAGCCATCAAAGAGGTGGTTGGTGAAATCTTAGCTCAATTTCAGGCGATATCCCTGAGCGCGGTCAGGCAAGAACTAAATCACTGTAAGTCAGGCTCACCTGACGACCCATGTCCAGCTAAACTCTGGCGCACCATAGCTGATTTTGTGTCCCCCACATTACAACAGATCTGGAATACGTCCATCGTCTCTGGTGTATTCCCGAACATTTGGAAACATGCTACCCTCCTCCCGCTAAAAAAAAACCTAATGGGGATCCAAAAGACCTCAGCAATCTACGCCCGATCTCTCTGCTAGCAGCAACGGGAAAAATGTTCGTGAAAATAATACAGCGCCAGCTGAGCAAATTCATTGAAGACAACAAGATACTGCATGAGACGCAATCAGGCTTCCGACCTGGCTTCAGTACGGAGACAGCACTAATTGAGGTGGCAGAGTCAGTAAGGTGGTCGATGGATTCAGGAAGCTCTGCGATGCTGGTACTCCTGGATCTGTCTGCCGCCTTCGACACGGTTGATCATGCTAGACTCTTGATGCGACTGGCTGAGGCAGGCATCCGAGACCAGGTACTGGGATGGATATAGTCGTATCTGTCCCAGAGAACACAGAAGGTGGCTCTGGGGACTGTATCCTCAACGCCCAAAGTCCTCAGTTGTGGCGTCCCTCAAGGGTCAGCACTTAGCCCCCTCTTGTTCAACAGCTACCTCGCTCCACTCTTTACGCTGATTGCCAATTGGGGTGTTAAGGCAATTTCATACGCCGATGACACCCAATTGGTATTTGCGTATTCAGAGGTGTCGCAGGAGTCCTTCTCGAGTTTCAAGGGCTGTCTCCAAGATGTGGCCTGTTGGATGAATACGAATAAGTTAAAACTCAACGGCAATAAAACTGAAGTGATCTTCTTTGGTAACGGCCCCCCGCCACCCTCAGAGCTTTGGTGGCCAGCGGAGATGGGACAAGCCCCCTCACCCAGCCTAACGGCAAAAAATTTGGGAGTGCGGTGGGAAGACAGTCTGTCCTTCACCTCGCACATCCAACAAGTAGTCGGTTGCTGCTTGAGTAAGCTGAGAAATCTCCGCAAGATTCTGAGACTTCTACCAGAAAGTTGCAGAAAAACAGTAATCCATGCCACAGTGACATCTAGGCTGGATTACGCCAACGGCCTCTATCTGGGCCTACCAAAATTCCTAATTCAAAAACTTCAGTTGGTCCAAAATGCGGCTGCGAGACTGTTAATGCAGATTCCTTTTAAGCACTCAGTCTCTCCGTATCTTCGGTCACTTCATTGGCTACCAGTTGCCAGCAGAATCAAATTTAAGGCACTCACGTTGGCCTTTAGATCTCTGTTTGGCACCTGTCCCAAGTACTTGAAAACGCGACTCCCGAGATACTCCCAGGCCCGCGCGCTTCGCTCCAACTGCCGCGTTCGGCTTGCCGTCCCACGAGTGAAAAGGGCCCGGCTGGGGGGTCGAACTTTTTCGGCAAATGTTGCGACACTGTGGAACACCCTGCCCCCAGCAATTCAGCAAGTCCCAACTGAAATCTGCTTTAAGCGGCTGCTAAAGACCTGGCTCTTTACCCAACCGCACTAGGCATAATTACTTCCCATCAACCAGTCCTCCTGGTTAACTGTGTTCTTCCAAGCGCCGGGACACCTCCTTGTGAGGTAGCTGTTCGTGCTATATAAAATGCCGTATTATTATTATTATTATTATTATTATTATCTTTTTCTTCCATGACTATGCCCGGTCCATCTCCTTTCATTAGACCAGCCTTAGCCTCTAATCTGACGGCTATTCCTGAGATTTCCTGGGAAGAATTTAGCAAATTGACTGTGAAAATGAAGTCGGGCTCTCCGGCTGATCCACTCAAACCTGCTCAGTTCAGAGAATCCTCTCTGCCCTGCGTGGCCCGCTACACCAGCTGATTAATGCCTCTTTCTCATCCGCCATTGTTCCAGTGAAATGGAAACAGGCGTGGGTCTCTCCCATCCTTAAAAAACCTAATGTAGACCCTATGAAGCCTAAAGATTTCAGGCCTATCTCTCTTCTTCCCGGGATAGCGAAGGTGGCAGAATCACATGTTAATACTATACTTACCAACGTTCTGAGCTCCAATAACATTCTGGATGAAACACAACATGGTTTCCGCGCAGGTTTTAGTACCGAGACCGCTCTCTTGGCCATGACGGAACACCTGTGATCTATCCTTGACCATGGTCAAACGGCGGCACTGATCCTGTTAGATCTCAGTGCCGCCTTTGACACTGTTTCCCACAAGATTCTGCTCCACCGGCTTGAGGAGGCAGGGATCACTGATATGGCCCTTGCCGGGTTCAGATCTTTTCTGACCGAGAGGTCATTTTGTGTTTCCACCCCTCCTTTCCTATCTTTAGCCTATTATAATTGTGATTTTAAAACTGTTATTTTATAATTTGCGTCGTGAATTGGTGATAACTGTGATTTTAAAACTGATATTCTATAATTTGCGTCGTGAACTGGTGCTTTTTTCAATAGCTGCACTCTTGTGACCTGCCTCCTGTCACGCTCGAACCCGATCATCAGCGCACACAACTAGGTGTTGACGCCCCCGGAGATAGGGTTGCAGCCGCCATCTTGAGCGGAGGAAAGGGTTACGGTCCAGCTGTTGGACGCCTCCCACCCTCCCCACTACCGTATATAAGAACAATGCTATCCCGTCCGTGCAGCGGGCGGGCACAGCGGGCACGCCGGTGGCGCGCCAGCGGCACGCCAAAGGCAAGCTTGTCTGTGCCCGTCCGTGTCGGAACCGGGTCTAGGGCCAGGACCCCTAGAGGATCTCAGGTTCGTATCTCCTATTCTAAGATAGAGTTACTGCAACTAACACCCTCTTTAATCAGTCACTGTCTGATGCACGACCCAGATCATATCCCTTCATTGACTGATATTATCTGCCCTCATTGTAAATCTACCCTTCCTTTTATTACAAACAATGATTTGCTCAACAAAAAGAGTGCCAAAAGAAACATCAATATTTCAATGGCACTCATGAACACCCGATCACTGGTAAGACACCGACAGGAAACTGCAGATCTTATCAAGGACAGGAACCTAGACATATTATTTGTCACAGAGACCTGGATGGATAGTGCCTCAGATCCTGATTTTTTGGTTGCAATTCTACAGGATACAAGGTCTATCGAAAGGACAGACAGAGAAAGAAAGGTGGTGGCCTGGCAATAATTGTCCGTAATAATTTTACAGTGACAATTTCCCCCATTCTGTCACCAACCTGCGAATCTATTCTTTTCTCTATATTGCTGACCCCCTCGCAAAATTTTAAAGTTGTGCTTTTGTACAGACCACCTGGAACACGCACTGACTTTCTCGCTGACCTGAATACAATGCTGGAATCGTTGGCAACTGAGGACTCCTATACAATTTTAGGTGATTTCAATTTTCACCTAGATAAACACGACAATAATGAAACTTCTGCATTACTGTCAGATATGGAAACATTAGGACTTTCTCAGTTAGTATCTTCTCCCACTCATGAGGCTGGCCATACTTTGGACGGCATCTTTTCCAATTATAATGGGATTTTTGTTCAAGACATCCTCCCGCTCCATTGGTCTGATCACTATGTCATCCTTTGCTCTATCCCCATTAAAGATGCCCCATTAGACAGACCACCTGGCCCTTGTCGTACACCTTTTAAAGCATGGAAGGACCTCGACAATGTAGACTTCAGAGCATTACTTAACAGCACAGGCCCGGTGATTTCATCAGACGCAAATATAGCCATGAGTCAATACTCAGACTGGTTGGGTGAGGCTGTAAATGCTCTGGTACCTCACAAATATATATCCAGGAATAGGACAGCCCCCTCTGCGCCTTGGTTCTCGGAAGAACTCAGGAAACAAAAACCGACCTGCAGGAATGCCGAGAGACTCTGGCGAAAAAACTATGATCAAGAATGTAAATCCCGCTACAAGGAAACACTTGTTAACTATAAAAAAATTATCATTACTGCAAAAAAGCAGTTCTTTAGTGATCAAATAGAAAAGGCCAAGAATTCCAGTAAACAGTTCTACGAAGTAGTGAAGGAATTAGTAGGAAAAACGCCCGATTTGGCTCCCCCCCTCCCAATCTTTCTGTGATGCACTGGCTAACTTTTTTCATACAAAGGTTAATGAAATGTATTTGGCCTTCTCCTCCAAGCACAGAGACTTCTCTCATCCCACCGGTATGACATCCACTGCCTGCTCTCTAACTCACTTTAAAGAAATGACAGAGCAACAAATTCGGGACATCATTAACACCATAAAATCAGGATCTGCTCTAGACCCATGTCCACCAAAAAGTTTTCCACCAGGTATGGGCATATTAACTCCTGTTGTCACGCAAATATGTAATGTAATTTTTAAATCAGCAATTTTTCCCAACACTTTGAAAAATACGCCCCTAAAACCTCTTTTAAAAAAACCCAATCTGGCTAAAGATGACTTAAAAAACTATCGACCTATTGCCAGCCTTCCTTTTTTGGCTAAGGTGGTAGAGAAAGCCATGAATCACCAGCTGTCGGAGTATATTGAAGAACACGGCCTGCTGGATAATACCCAGTTCGGGTTCCGCAAATACCACGGCACAGAAACGGCTCTAATCAAAGCCGCTGATGATATTAGAACCATCAAAGATCAGGGAGGAACAGCAGTACTTGTACTGCTGGACCCATCTGCCTCTTTCGACACGGTCGATCATTCCATCCTGATCGACCGTGTTGGAATGATGGGAATCCAACAGGGAGCAAAGAACCTCCTTACCTCTTTTTTATCTGAAAGGACTCAGGCAGTTACCCTAGGTCCTTTCAAATCAAGTGAGCTTTCTCTACCTTGTGGGGTGCCTTAAGGCTCATCCCTAAGTCCGACACTTTTTAATATCTATGTGTCGGACCTAGCTAGAGTCATCAAGCAATACGGGATGGGCCTTACTTCCTACGCAGATGACACCCAGCTAGTTCTTGCCATTAATAAAGACGGAGAAGAGGTGGCAGGACGTTTTCAGGAGGGCATGCTGGCAATTGGGGATTGGATGTCCGCTAGTTCCCTTAAACTAAACTCTCGAAAGACTGAGGTTGTCATTTTCGGGAAACTCTCCCCTTGCTGGTCTCCTGCATGGTAGCCCGCAGCCTTTGGAACTTTGCCAACCCCCGTCTCAAGGATTAGGAATTTAGGAGTTGTATTTGATGAAAATCTTAACTTTTCTGCTCAGGCCAACCAAACTACGACTACAGCTTTTCACAAGTTAAAACTCATTAAATAAATCATTCCCTTTCCACCCGACACTGCAGGTAAAACCCTGGTAAGTACATTGGTACTATCATCACTCGATTATTGCAATGGCCTGTTTGCCAACCCACAAACAAGGGTTGTTAATAAAATGCAATCAGTACAGAATGCGGCGGCAAGAAAAAAAAACGCCTCCTGTTCAAACGCACACAGGTCCCTGATGTCAGCCTTAAAAAAACACTTAGGATAAGGGATGACATTGTTAGATTGAGGAAAAATTACAAGCTAGCTATAAAAACCAGACAAGATAACATCAAACGGTAAGCTTGGGAGAGTCTCCTTTCCGTGGCCGTCCTGAAGGATAGCCGGCGATTCTGGGAAACAATTAAACAGCCATTCTCCTCTGACCAAAATAATGAGGCCATGGATTGTGTCATCCCGGATGATAAATGGCTGGACCATTTTAAAAAGGTATATGGGGATAATGATATGGCAGGTCAACTTGGGCTCCCGGTGGCCTTGGACGCCACCCCCATTTATTTTCTCAGCTCAGAGGTGGAGAAAGCTATTCTGGCCACAACCAAGCATAAGGTGCCGGGCCCAGACGGGGTCCCAGCAGATTTCTTTATACATTCCCCAAAGCTATGGGCGGGGGTCTTGGCCAATGTCTTCTCTGCTGTTAATGGTAACCCCACACCCTCCTCTTGGTCCATTTCTACCATCGTCCCTATTGTTAAGAAGGGCCAGCGGGATGATCCTGGGTGTTATAGGCCCATATCCCTCTTGGACTCTGCAGTAAAGATCTTAGGTAGAGTCCTCTTGACCAAATTGAGGGATAATGTAGAGAGCTGTGGAGGGCTGGCGGAGATCCAGTATGGGTTTAGAGAGACGAAAGGAACGGTTGAGCAGTGCTCTAACTTACACCTGTTGATCTCAAAATACACGGTGGCCAAGGAGGGGTCCCTGTTTTTAGCATTTATGGACCTCTCCTCGGCCTTCGACCTGGTGAACAGGTCTAAGTTATGGATGACCCTTCTGAAGATGGGGATTGATAAGGCATTGGTTAATTTTATGGCGTCTCTACACCAAGAGCTTTTTGCCGCGGTGCGGGTCACCAATGAAGGAAGGTGTACGTCCCGGTTTAAGTCCATGCGGGGGGTTAGGCAGGGATGCATATTGGCCCCCCTGCTTTTTACCATCTATTTCAATGGACTGGGCGCCTACTTGGAGGAGGTTGAGGGGGACATTCTGCGTGCAGGAGCAGCTAAGATCTCCGCGCTCCTGAACGCGGATGACGCCGTGCTGATTGCTCGCACTGGCGTCTGCCTCCAACGCTTACTGGACGCCTTTGGTATATTCATGGACCAGCTGGACCTAAAAATTAAATACAAATAAGTCTCATACTATGGTTGTGGGGCGACAAAGTTGCAAGAGGAAAACTAATATCTTCGAGTGTAAGGGGGAGGTTGTCTCCAGAGTCTCCACTTTCCCCTACCTGGGGGTTCTCTTCGATCAGAGAGGATCTTGGGGACCTCAAGTGAGGGCAAAGAGGCTGGCGGTGATTAGATCATCGGCAGCCCTCATGGGTTTTGCGGGCAGGCTAGGCGCTAGGGCCCCGGAAGCGCTTCTGAAAATGTATAAAAGTAAATCAGTCGCCCTGGCCTCATATGGTTCACCCCTTTGGAGCTACGTAAACCTGGACCCAATTCAGAAAGCGGAGAACAGATTTATACGGACCCTCCTGTCTGTCCCTCAGTCTACACCGACTTATTCCATACATATGGAGGTGGGCTTAGACTTCCTCACTGATGGGCTGAACATGGCACCCCTGATCTTTTGGTTGAATTCTTGGCTTAATGAAGATCTGCCACTCAACCATAAAATCATGGCTGATGTCTTGTCTTTAGACCATTTCAAAAGGGTCCCACGGTGGGCCTATCTGAAGAAGGCGTTCTCAGATCTGGGACGACCAGAGCTCTTTACTTCCCCTCGGGACATCAAGACCCAAGATATTGACATTGTTAAAAAGCAATTTATGGGGAGGGCAAGAGAGTATCGTGAGGAAAAGGAATTAGCGAAACCAGCAGTGAGGAGACACTATTTGCTTGTACACTCATTTGCACTTGCACCTTATCTTGGTTTCGTCACGATCCCATTCCATAGGTTCCTTCTAATTAAGTTCAGGTTTAATTTGTTAAATTTTTATTTGGGCAACTTTAAACCATGGGAAAAACCTGAACTAGCCCCCCCCTGTTGTTGTGATCATTTTTCCACCCAAGATACGATGCACTTTGTTATGTTTTGTGGGTTTTATTTAGAGCCAAGGAAAAAACACCTGTTACCGGTTTTAAAGGAGGCTGGCTTCACGCAAGTGAGACCAGCCCTGCTCTACCTACAATCATTGCATAACATACGTACCACATTCTGTATGGCTAACTTCTTGGTGGCTGCAGCTAGAACTAAAAAACATATTTATCAGACCAATGACCCACTTTAAAACTGTGTTAATTAAGATACTTGATCCTGGTGTAATACTATATGAACTAAAATTGGCCTTTCTTCTTTTCTATTAATCCTACGTATGCTCTGATTTATTTGATTTGTATGATTTGCTTGTTACTGTAAATAGTTTATACTGTACATATTTTAAAGTGTATGAAATGTTTTTATCTCTTTGTATGATTTTTAACTAAATCGAATAAAGATATTTTGACTGACTGGTCAGCAGATGTAACTGACCACCGGAAGTCAAGGATGTAAAAATATATTAAATATATATATATATTTGGGATTTTAGACATCTTGCCAACGGATATAATGGAATTCAATCCAAACTTTTGTAAAATATGTTCCTGTGTTGCATGGTCTAAGTCTTCCTCAAAAGCAAACATACAAGTTTATACTTTGCGAAGTCTAACGTCATTAAACCTGCAAGCTTTAATGACATAAGGAAAGATGGAAGCTTCCTCTTCAGGCAGAGAGACTGTGAAACACAGGGACAGTACTGCACACGGGGGATTTCGGATAAGGGGTAGGGAAAGGGTCGCACGATACTCCCTTCATCAGAGCTCCTCACCTGATTGAATAAGACATTATTTTTTAACGAGTCAAATAACGCAATCAATTATAATATTTTATAAGCTTGCACTGCGTATGCATAATTTGCTTTTGAATGTCTGTGGTTGCAGTCTTAGAAAAAAACAGTGTTCGAGTTTGTCACTTTATCAGCTGAGGGCACAGCTACGCAGTCCCCGTCTTTTGTTATATAGACATATTAATACAAAATAATAAGGAACGCGTAATGTTTCACACAGTCGTGTTGTGTTCTAGTCTTAGCGATCCTCACTCGGAAAGGGTATGTGGTAATCTGGATGAGAAGGCTGACTTCAAAGAAGTTGTTTTATTATTCAATGATGCTCCTGGCAAGTACTGTTCTCGAAGATCTTAAAATTGGTCCGGCCAAATGATTCAGCTCACTTGACTGCACGAGAAGGCAAGTACCTGGGGTCTCATTTATGAGGCTATGCGTCACTTTTACGCCGCCGGTGCGTCAGTTTTTGTGACGCACCAGTGGCGTAAACAATGTGCCTTGTTAAATCATATTTACAAAGTGACGCATCTAGGTAGACGCGTCACTTTGTAAACCCCTGCGCCACATTATACCTGCGCCAGGTATAATATATGCAAGGGGGGCATATTGACGCAAGGAAGGGTCGTAGAAGTGACGCAGTGAAATCTATTAGATTTCACTGCGTCACTTTTAGGACGCCGTTGCATCAAATTCTTGCGCCTGTCTCACAGCAGGCGTAAGACTGACGCAGGCCCTTTCACATGGGGCTTGCCCCATGTGAAAGGATGCATTGCTGGAGTTGCGTCACTTTTGTGACACACTCCAGCAATGCGTCACTTTTGCGCTTACAGATACGTCAGAAATACTGACGTATCTGTAACTCCTTGCGACATGATGCGTCATACATTAAATATGACGCATCAGGAATGGCGCAAGGAGTGCGCACTGAGAAGTGACGCATCGCTGCTTTCACGCAGCGTTGCGTCATTTCTCATAAATGAGGCCCCTGCAATGGAACTCAGAATCTACGCAAGACAACAGCAGTATTTCATAGACCCTAAACCTTATCTGCAGATGAACGGGACCCCTCACTGAGTGGTACCGTTCATCTGCAGATAAGGTTTAGGGTCTATGCAACATCCATTGGGCTCACGGGGCTTCAGCCCCCCCCGTCGTGTCTGTCAGCCCGGGCAGAGACAGCTTCGGGGGCTGGAGACCATCTCGTTGCAGCCGCAACGAGGACTTAACAGGTCTTTAAAAGACCATTTACTTGTAAATTAGGCTTTTGTTGTGTTTTCGCCCCTTCTTTCAGTCACTCTGTCTATGGTAGGAAGAATCCCCCCCCCCCCCGAAATGTAGCTCTAGTGGCCCGCCTGCCGCTCAGTATCAAGAATATAATTAGGGCTCCTGGTTTATGGTTTTGCTATTTTTTAAAGGATAGTAAAAACGAAGGGGCATATTACCAAGCAATAGCGATAATTATCGCTATTGCTTGGTTAGAGACAAAATGTTACCGCTGAGCTGCGGCGATTTTTACCGCAGATAAACCTTGGTATTACTGGAAACAGTCGCTAACATCGCTATCTCCTATTACCAACTTTTGGAGATATTCGCGCTAAGCGTGAATATCTCCAAAAGCTAACACCTGCCCTGAGCAGTTCTTAGCCATGTTATCCAATGAGAGGTGGATAACATGGCTAAGAGCATTAGCTCGGTAATGCATGAATATCGCTGACTTCTCAGCGATATTCATGCATTGCGGCTGTTTTTTATCGCATTTGCGATAAACTTTGGTAATACCAAGGTTTATCTGCGATAAAAATCGCTGCAGCTCAGCGGTAAATTTTTGTCTCTAACCAAGCAATAGCGATAATTATCGCTATTGCTTGGTAATATGCCCCAAAGGGCTATAAAATCACCTCACTGTCCGCACCCGCGGAAATTGCTGTATACGTGTACATGTACAACCATTGGGTCTCCCCTTGGGAAATTGACAAATTCCTCCAAAGATACTGCTCCAAGGTAAGGGGAGGGGTGGAACTCAGAAACCAATGGGGGATGTGGAATAGGCGCAGAAAGTTCACAGTAACCCTAAAAAGAGATCCACTAGGCCTAGGGGGAGTTTGCCATCTACCAAACACCTTTGCCATAGGACCAAACAATGGGTACCTATATTACCAAGGGCAACCAATATTTTGCAGAAAATGTAGAAAGTTCGGGCACAGCAAAGAAGAATGCACAAACAATGGGTGCCGAAACTGTGGCCAAGACTCACACCCCACACACGAATGCCCAGTCCCAAAGGAATGCAACTTATGTGGTTTGACAAGCCATTTGTACTGGAACTGCCCTGATAGGGGAAAATACTACGCATCAGCAGCAAGCAACAAGGAATCAATCTGGGAGGAGAAAATGTATGACCTCCTAATAAGCCAAACAAAGGACTCACAACCACCCAAGACCGATTATATGTCTATCATAATCCCGCCTAGCGCTACCTCAAAGCAAAACCCTCCTCCTGCGCAACAGCAAGAAAACAGCTAAACCAAAACAACAAAGACCCCCTCCAAGCCAAAAAAAAGCAAACGGAGAACCTGAGTCAGACAAAGACGCAGAAACAGACACAAGCAAAAGGCCAGAAACCACGGAAACAGATGAGATGTTACAAGATTTCCTACAGGATCAACCTCTATATGAGGAAGTAATAGAACAAGAGGAGACACAAACAGAAGACCAAATGGAAGCCCCGACTCTTTCCTAAGAAGAAAAAACCCAAAACAGAACAACCAGAAACCAAAAGAAAACGGAAAAAAGACTGCCAATCACAGCAAAGAAAAGAACTACAAACACAAACACAACCGCTACGCACCTCTATCTGACCTACCAGACACAGAGATGGAGAACCCTCTAAACAAGAATGAAACCTCCAAAACCACTCTCCAGCAACAGACAAAAGAAACCCTCTTTGTGACTTCCCCCTGGTTAGGGAGCATAGAGGAGGTACATGCACAAAATCAAGAAACACAGTCCGGGACGAAACTGGAAGCAAGCAACAGATAGGAAAGTACACACAAACCCTACCTTTTATGATGGATACCCCAAGAGAACTCACAGTAGCAACTCTAAATGTCAGAGGAATGAAATAGACGTTCAAAAGAGCCGCCATCCTAGAGCATTGCAGAACTCTCGAAGCAGACATCATTTGTCTTCAAGAATGCAACCTACCCAAAATGCAGAACTACCAAAGTTATGCCAAAGAATGGCACGAGGGACCCTCCGCATGGTCAGGTGGAGGAAACAAGAACGCAGGCATGGCCATACTACGCAAAAACAAGGACATCCTTTTCACCAGTGAAACAAACATAAGCCCAGGAAGATCCCTAATGGTGAACACTAAAATAGGGGAACAACTCCTCAGAATATGCAACATATATGCACCTGCAGATAAGAACGGAAGAATAGAACTTTTCGAAAACACCTCCTTCTTCCTGACAGGGACTACACCCACATTTGTTGTCGGAGACTTCAACTGCATAATGCACCCAAGAGACAGGAAGGGTACCAGCACAGACTACAAACTAGACAAATCTTCCACAACACGGCTGAAAATAGCGCAAGACCTCTCTTTAAAAGACCTCTATGGAGAGAACAACCCTAAAGGCTCAGGAATGACATGGAAGTCAGATAGAGGAGACACATCCTCCAGAATAGACTTTGTTTTTGCCTCCACTCAATCTCCTACGTTAGTGCACACGCAGAGACCAGCGCACTTACAGACCACGAAACCCTTCTCATACACTGCAGACTTAACTTTGACCACAGCAAAGGCCCTGGGACATGGAAGCTCAACATATCCATCCTAGAAGAGGAAGAGGTGGTCACAAACTACAAAAAGGAGTACAAAGTATGGCGCAATGCACAACAAAATTTCATATCCAAAGCTAAATGGTGGGAATGGGTGAAGAAGAAGAGCAAACCCTTCTTTATCAACGCAAGCGAACAAAAAGCCCAGGAAAAAAGAGAATTATACCAATCTATCCAAGACAAATTACACCTACTGGAAAAATTTAAGGATTCAGGAGTAGATGTAGCAGAAGAACTCCAAGAAACCCAAAACAAGCAAAAAAAATGGTTTACAGAAAAAGGCAAACAAACTATCTTCAACTCAAGAGTCAAGACAAAAAATGCACAAGATTCTTTTTCAAAAAGATCAACCACACACCCAAGGAAATGAATGAAATTTGGAATAATGAAGGAATACTACAAAAAGGCAGAACAAACATACAGAGCACTGTACAAGACTATTACAACGCCCTATATAAAGAGAAAGCGCTAACATCACAAGAATGCTCAAACTACCTAGCCTCCATTGAAAAAACTCTATCACAAGAAGAACAAAACTACCTACAAACCCCCCTAGATGGAGAAGAATTCCTGGGAGCGCTATCCCAATGCGCCCCGCTCTCCGCCCCTGGAGAAGACGGCCTCCCATGGGAATATTACAAAAAATGTTGGTCAACACTATGCGCAGATTTCATGAGTATGATAGAAGAATGCATGGAGACAAAGGCTTTCCCCCATCCTTCTCTAAAGGAGTTATCTCCCTAATATACAAGAAAGGTAGGAAAGAAGACCTAAAAAACTGGAGGCCCATCTCACTACTAAATGTGGATAGTAAATTAGTGACAAAAGTGTTAACAAACAGACTGAAAAGAGTCTTAAATTCACTTATAAATGAAGACCAATCCTGCGCAGTCCCCCAAAGGAAGGTATGGGACAGCCTCATGACAACAAGGGAAACGATCAGGCTCGCGGTAGAACATAACCAACCCTTAGGCGTCCTGTCCTTAGACCTACAAAAAGCCTTTGACAGCATCTCACATGATTTCCTCTTTAGAGTCCTTGAGGAAAGGGGTATCCCCACTTCCTTCACAGGTATTGTCCAATCACTGTACAAAGATGCAGTTAGCCAAATTCTGATCAATGGGTCACTAACAGAGAAGATCCCAATCAGATCTGGGGTAAGACAGGGATGCCCGCTACCACCAGCCCTTTTCATTCGTGCCATTGAACCTCTCCTAAATAAAATCAGACAGGACCCAAACATCAAAGGACACTTTGTCCCGGGAGGGGAAGGGACGAGAGTTAAATGCACCAGCTACATGGACGATGTAACTATCTCCTGTAACGACGCTCAAGAAGTAAACAGAGTCATCGCACATGCCTCCTCCTTCACCAAAGCCTCTGCCCTAGAAATAAATAAAGAGAAATCTATCTGCATGGTCATAAGCCAATGGGACCACCTGGCAAAAACCCCGGTCACAGTCACAAGAGACCCCATTAAAATACTAGGGGTCCATTTCAGTACAGACATAGCTGGGGAACAAAAATGGCCACCAGTAAAAGAAAAAATATTAAAGAAATTCTACTTTTGGAAGTTAAGAAACCTTCCCATGGAAGGCAAAGTTTTGATTATTAAAGCTATTGTATTGACTATTCTGCTGTACCTTGCGGTGGTTTTTCCACCAAAAAATTTAATGATAAATAGCCTGCAAAAAATGATTTTCAACTTTGTTTGGAAACTCCAAAATGGAGAAACTCAAGAGAGAGTACATGTATAAACCTAAGGAGAAAGGGGGAAAGGATGTTCCCAACTTAAAAATGTTTTTGTCCTCAAAGTACCTGCACTTATGTCTGAATGCCCTAGAAAGAAAAACCAGATTTGTTGCGGACTATATTACAGACTCAACCGCCCTAATGTTGCAAAAATATGGTCTGGTGCACTACAGGAGCAAGACCCCCCATTGTTTTTCGACACCAGAGATCTTTGAACCTTTTAAGACAATCATTGAACATTGCAGAATGAAAGACATTGACCTCAAAGCCTGTGTTGACACAAATTCTTGGAAACACGAATTTGGAGACGCTGAAACAGTCGTCATAGTCAACAACTTATCAGAAAGTCAATCAAAAGCAGCATGGGAACAGACAAGCAACAAATGCCTATCCAACCACCAAAAAGACATTGCATGGATGGCAGTAACAAAATGCCTACCAGTAAAGGCATTTCAACACAAGAGAAACTTGGCCAAAGACTCAAAATGCCCGAGATCAACATTCGCCGGAGAAGAGACCGTCCTCCACTTCCTGTGGAACTGTGCCTTTGCACAGGAAATCTGGAAGAAAACGGGGAAACTCATCCGAAGAATCACCAAACAATCATCACTCTCCTACGAACTTATCTTATATTGTATTGGCATGTCATGCCCAAAGGAGAAAAAAGACGCACTGTGGAGACTGATAAACTGCATCAAAGAAAGCCTGTGGTCCTCCAGAAACCTAAAACTATTCAAACACAAAGAAATCTCCCCCAAGGAATGTATCAAAATGGCACTTGACAAAGTGCAAACCTATGTATTTGTAGATGAGAGAAGGAAAGGACAAGAATGGGCACTTGACAACTGGAAACAAAAAGACTGGTCAAAACTAATAAACAAACCATAGGCAGTAAAGGTATCTGTGCAATAAGCAAATAAAATAATCTCGATGTACATTTTGCACTTGACTGAGCTGCGTCTCTAACATGAATGCAAAATCCAAAATGATGCCACCATATTGGATTGGCTAACATGTAAATATGTAAAGTTTTAAATAAAGCCCGTTGAAACTAAAAAAAGAAAAAATTAATTATTTTTTTGAGTATTGTGCTAGATGTTAATAGAAATGAAGCACTGGCAAATCCAATAGAGCCCAATACAGAGACCTTGGTGCAATAACGACCCCTGACAAGGAAGGACAAACAGTGTCATTGTTTTGTAATGTAAACATGCTGTATTGTTAGCAATTAAACTATAATTATTATATGTTTTTTATAAATATGTATGCACTCCACCATCCTTTTGGAATGTACAGTTGAGAGATGTGATAACAATGAAAGTTGCAGAGAGGGAGGTGGGCACAGAGAGAGAGGTGGGCACAGAGTGGGAGGTGGGCACAGAGAGAGAGAGGTGGGCACAGTGAGGGAGGTGGGCACAGAGAGGGAGGTGGGCACAGAGAGGGAGGTGGGCACAGAGAGAGAGGTGGGCACAGTGAGGGAGGTGGGCACAGAGAGGGAGGTGGGCACAGAGAGAGAGGTGGGCACAGAGAGGGAGGTGGGCACAGAAAGGGAGGTGGGCACAGAGAGGGAGGTGGGCACAGAGAGAGAGTTATCAGTGAAAGCGGGCAGAGGCAGCTGTTTCTATGCACAGGGTGGAGTGAAAGCGGGCAGAGGCAGCTGTTTCTATGCACAGGGTGCAGTGAAAGCGGGCAGAGGCAGCTGTTTCTATGCACAGGGTGCAGTGAAAGCGGGCAGAGACAGCTGTTTCTATGCACAGGGTGGAGTGAAAGCGGGCAGAAGCTGCTGTTTCTATGCACAGGGTGGAGTGAAAGCGGGCAGAGACAGCTGTTTCTATGCACAGGGTGGAGTGAAAGCGGGCAGAAGCTGCTGTTTCTATGCACAGGGTGGAGTGAAAGCGGGCAGAGGCAGCTGTTTCTATGCACAGGGTGCAGTGAAAGCGGGCAGAGACAGCTGTTTCTATGCACAGGGTGGAGTGAAAGCGGGCAGAAGCTGCTGTTTCTATGCACAGGGTGGAGTGAAAGCGGGCAGAGACAGCTGTTTCTATGCACAGGGTGGAGTGAAAGCGGGCAGAAGCTGCTGTTTCTATGCACAGGGTGGAGTGAAAGCGGGCAGAGGCAGCTGTTTCTATGCACAGGGTGTAGTGAAAGCGGGCAGAGGCAGCTGTTTCTATGCACAGGGGGAGTGAAAGCGGGCAGAGGCTGCTGTTTCTATGCACAGGGTGGAGTGAAAGCGGGCAGAGGCAGCTGTTTCTATGCACAGGGTGGAGTGAAAGCGGGCAGAGGCAGCTGTTTCTATGCACAGGGTGGAGTGAGAGCGGGCAGAGGCAGCTGTTTCTATGCACAGGGCGCCTGGATGTTCCTCTTCAGATACAGCAACGGAGTGAGTCAGCCGGTCCCACCTCACCCGGAGTAGTTTATAATATAATAAGGATAAGCTTCGCCTCCGGGGCTCTCTCTGTAGAATGGGCTGGCTTCATACTGTAGCCAGATGTTTTTTATAACTTGCTGTAATAGGGGAACATACAAAATGTTAGTATTTAATGAATATTTAATTAACTAGTCAAGAGGCATACAGGTTAATGATGTAGGTGGGCGGCCGCAGGCTGCAGGGAGAGATGGAGGCCGTGTCCTGCAGCTAACACTGCACCAAAGTTCACTTTTACCCAGTGCATAGCGTGCAAAGCACAATAGCAGTGAGAGCCTGGACGGTCCCAGCTCGTGCAATTGCATGGGGGGTGCAGAAAAGAATTAAAAACAAACAGAGGGGGCAGGGAGTCCCGGCAGGGCAATGGAACTGAAGAATGGGTGAGGGAGAGAAAGCAGCGAGAGGCCTCCCCTTTCATCTCCACGTCATCAATTAACCCAGCTGTGCATTCATGGTAGGCAGATAAAATAAACATATTTAATAACTGCAGCAATTGACTACGCTCCCAGAGACACACCCCGTTGTGATTATTTAGGGGATGGCATCAAAAAGATGAAGTCGCATAAATTTCTTCGAATAACAATTGTTTTATCCAGATTTAAGTTTATGGGACGCGAATGACCTTTGATTGGAGATGAAAGGGGAAGCAGCTCGCTGATAATGTACCATCGGAATCTCCTATCCCAAGTCAGCCTTTGAACCGCTGCGGGACTGATGAATTTAGAAACACTTAAATGAAGAATCGAACTAAAGCTTCACATTCAGGGGCATATTATCAAGGGAGTTTATCTCCGCTTTTTTGGCTTTAAAAGCCAAGAAAGCGGAGATAAAATTATCTCCCTATTACCTAGCTGTCGCTAACACCAGTTAGCGACAGCTAGTAGGAGATAGCGACCATCTTGGGCCCCACTTTGCATGTCAGTGAAATTTATCACTAGTGACATGCAAAGTGGGCGTGCCAAGATGTTAGCGACTGGAAACAGTCGCTAACATCGCTATCTCCTATTACCAACTTTTGGAGATATTCGCGCTAAGCGCGAAAATCTCCAAAAGTTAACACCTGCCGCGAGCAGTTCTTAGCCATGTTATCCAATGGGAGGTGGATAACATGGCTAAGAACATTAGCTCGGTAATGCATGAATATCGCGGACTTTTCAGCGATATTCATGCATTTCAGCCGATTTTTATCGCTTAGGAGATAAACCTTGATAATAGCAAAGTACCTAAGCGATAAAAATCGCCACAGCTCGGCGATAAAAATATTGCCGCTAAGCCAACATAGCGATAATTATCGCTAGTTGTTGGTAATATGCTCCACAGTTTTTATTAACGCTAATGCTATAACCAAGAGAGTCAGCTTCGTAAATGAACAAACAAGTGAATTGGGATTATTAGAGCTTTGAGATCATCGACGCCCCTTTACCTATACTTTATATGTTGCGTTAACCCACTCACACACTTGTTGCTCGTATCAATATCTCTGCCTCAGAACCCCCTTCTCAGAGTAGGTCTGTCTGTGGCTGCCAGCTGCATTACTGTGACACCCCCTCACCCCTGAGATGGAGGCTGGGAGTCCCAGAGAGCCGTAGTGCCATGGTGTATGGATGCTATAGAGGTCTGCTACGTCGGCTGCCTCCAGCTCAACCGAACATCTCTATGGCGTCCAGTGTCGCCAGTACAGATAATTAGCAGAGAGCAGATACATGTGAAAGAGAGAAAGGACTACACCTGTTCTTGTTCACTAAAGGACACGAACATACGCTCAGACTCTGCCAGGGCCGGGCTGGCCGTAGCGGGCACCGGGCAATCCCCTGGTGCGCTGCACGGGTGGGGGGCCGGTTTGAGGGCCTTGGGGGCCGTTTTTGTTAGAGGGCCGTTTTTGCAGCATAGCTGCAAATTCGCCATGTAACAAAATCGTCCGAAAACCGGCCCTGGCAAAGTGCTTGGCGGCACCCACAATCCCCCGGGGGTGGAGGGGGGCCAGCCGAGCACTTTGCCAGGGCCGGTTTTGGTTCCCAGTCCACCCCTGGACTCTGCTTTCTCTATGACACAAACTTTTAGTCATGCTGAACAGCAACCACACTGGTGTATAACAAGGCTAAAATATATTGGCAAAGCCAATAGCTCTTTCGTAGGTGAGACATATTGCCGTTGCTAATGCTTGTTTCATTTTAAATAGAATCTATTATATTTTCCTTGGTTTGTTTTTTGCATAGCAGATAATTTCAGGGCTTGGCTCGTTCACAGGTTCTACGGTGCTTAATTTGTTGGCTCGTCCACCTCTGCTCATATTATCGACTTCAGAAACATTAACGTTTTAGTACGTTTGTAGTGTTGGGAGGAAAACACTGTAACAATACATACGTTCTCCAAAGATGCACGCTTTGGTCTTGCTAGTTATATTTAGATGATTGCAGCAAGCCTATTAAAAATGAACCATTTAGGAGGATGGTAACTTTTGGCTTTTGGGTTTCACAAGGACCTCTGCAAAGGACAATAAGATTCTCTGGACTATCTTATTTATTTATTTTTATTTTTTTCAGAGCTTTATATAGCGCGAACTTTACCCGAACTGGGTATCAGATCCTAGAGGCAACCTGGGAATCCCACTTTCAGCAATATTTAACCCAAAAAATAGATGAAGGAAGTGGGGAACCAGTTTTTGACCTATCATTGGCCTCACAATTAAGTTCATCGCTCACAGTGGCAGAGACTGAGCAGGCCCTTGAGAGAGGAATTAGCATGAAATCCCCTGAATGGGTCCTTTGGATCTGGTTGAAAGAAACCCTAGTTATGGGCACTCTTGCTCACTAATGTTTTTAAAGCTGTAGTGATTGCCCCCATTCCATCAACCAAGAGAGAGGCTATTGTGATTTCAGTATATAAGAAAGGTAACAGGAGTGACCCTTCCAGTTATAGGCCAATCTCGTTAATCTACGCCACTGTAAAGGTATTAGGGAGGGTTATCATTACGCGTCTTAAGACCTGGGCGAATAGTGCCGTGATTGTGTCCAGATTACAATATGGTTTAACAAGGGGGGTGGGCACCACAGAACAGTGCCTCAATTTGTCCCTTATCATGGGCAAGTACATGAAGGCCAGGAGGGGTTCTATCCACCTGGCGTTCATGGTCTAGTCGAGTGCTTTTGACACAGTTAATCGGGACAAGTTGTGGGGAAAAATGGAGCAAATGGGTTTTGAAGAGGTTCTTGTATCCCCCTGTGTAGACTTCATACCTCCACATTGGTCGCCATATGATACGGTTCTAGGGGGGAGAAGATGGGGCCCATTGTCTCCACAGAAGGTGTTCGGCAGGGCTGCATTCTAGCCCCATTCCTCTTTTTTAATGTATACAAATGGTTTCGAGGCTTTTTTAATGGAGAAGGAACTTGATTTCCCAAAAAGTGGAGGCAACATGATTCCAATGTCATCTTATGCGGATGATACAGTTTTAATGGCTTTGACAGCCAACAGCCTCCAAAAGTCATTGAATGCTTTTACCGATTTTATGGCGGCGATGGACCTAAAAGTACCTTTTATTAACTCTTATGTCATGGTGTGTGGCCCTAAAGATACGAAAACAAGGACGTTTGAGTTTAAGGGTAAGACCATTGACAAGTTGAAAAATGTTACATACTTAGGGAATATTTTCAATGATACTTTGAATTGGGACCCCCTTATGGATATATGACATTACAACGCATGCTTTTACATTGCATGCCTTTACAACGCAAGTATTACAACGCAGTCCATTACAACGCATAGTGCTTTGGGGTGCTGGATAGTGAATAGTTTAATTTTCTATTCCAACTCCAGTCCCCGTGGACACTAGGGAAGGTTATTGGATAGTAAATTAACCTATTCCTTATCCTAGAGTGCCCCCCAGAGCAATGCGTTGTAATAGTTTGCATTGTAATGGTTGCGTTGTAAAGGCTCTGCGATGTAAAAGTTGCGTTGTAAAGGTTGTTTACCCCACCTTATTACAGCTAGGGTACAACATACTAGTCGGGTTGTGGAGCAGTTATTTCACTTTGCCCGCAAGCTAGTGACAGAACTGGTTAGCCTTTTAAGTATATTGCTCGTGACATGTGACCAATGTCTGCCTGTCATGTGAAAATATAGTCAACAAGTGGCTGGGTCCCAGGTGGGTCGACTCAGACTCACATGTGCACAGCAAGGGGTTTAAATACTAACAAGGTGACAATTTTCCCCGCAAATTACACAATTAATCAATAATTGTTATTCAGTTGTATCCAACATACAATTTAATACTCATTGTATGATTAATTAATCCTTTGAATATCACAAGATTAAATATTCACAGTGTGACACATCTTTATAACACAACAACTCTAATGTTCTAAATTACAAAATAAGATATCACAATAAAAATGCTGCCCAATGCATTTTGGGACTGCTTATCCCTTCGTCAGGGGCAAATCTGCAAAAATAATAATGAAATCAATTGCGGTGCACAATATTTGAACCATCATTGTATTTACAATACTTCATCACTCAGTTCATGAAAACTAATGTAAATTTCCATCTTGAATACAATGTAAACCTGTTCATGCCAAAAAGCCCAGTGTCAATGTGACCAGATCCTTTTGAAAAAGTCATGCAAACGAATGGTAGACCACAAACGCTGTCTCCCAATAATTAGCTTGTGGCCCGCCATGAACTGCATGGTGATGAAATGAAAGCTTGTGTCAGTATGGGCTATTCGTGAATGTAAACAAACACCGTCGTGCCCCTCTCCCATAATTCTTACCAATGAGTGTGTCGCTTTCCTTCCAGAATACGAAGTGAACCTCTTGTGGACATCAAAATTCTGTATAACAAACATCGCTTATGTCAGCGCTACATCCTCATCAGCTGTAAGTATCCATCTGCACAGAGAACAACTTTTGGAGGAAGAAATTTACAATATCAAAAGAGTTATGTCAGCAAGGGTGGAAGAAGGAGCGTGGAATCAATTCTTGGAAGATTTAAATATCAAACTTGAGAAATATGGGAAAGACATACAAGAGATGAAGTTGAGAAAATGTAAAAGTGATATGATAGATTACAAGCTGAACGAAACGTACACGTGGGCGGAAGTATATGCCCAAAAACGATTCACTCAGAGAACCAACATCGGATCATCAATTTCTGCATTCCTTTACTGTGTATTGTACCCTTAAAAGGTTTGTAACAAACCTTTTCTTAATTGACTGTATTTTGAAATGCAGGTTTGTACCTTGTCTCTGGGACATGTTGTCTCATGAAATTGAGGTTGATACCGCCCCCGAACCACCCAACTCTTGGGCGTGCTTTTCAGGTGTAGGATTTTAGGGGTACAGTGCGCCCACAGCACCATCCTTGAACGGTACCACCTGAATGCTGAACTGATACAGGCATCAGTAGGATATTTCGGGAGATGAGAACAGTTTGGTCTGTGGGCATGCTGTGACTGGGGCTGCTTAAAAGGATTGAAGTATTGCTTGGAACCTTGAAGTTCAGAAATGGGGACAGCAGTCCTTGGACATTCCTCTCCTTTCACACAATAATTTTTACAGCATGTGTACTTCAGATGGCGACCCCCAAACTATCTTCGAAGACTGCTATGATGAGTCCCTGCCCTCTCGATGTGGCGTTGGAACCACTCCGTGATGCCTCACTCACGAAGGTCGATCTGACTAATGTTGGGTTGGATAGATTGAGGGTTAAGGGCTTTGAAACCTCTGCCCTGTAGAAGGAGTATTTCACCATTACAGATGTGTAATGTTAATTCCATTCACTTCAATATGGATATGAAACTACCTCAGACTAGTGACAGCTAGAATAGACAGCTCACAAGCAGGGACTGAACCATAGATATAAAATGGCAGCTCATACCTGATTCAAGTTGTGACTCATAATATGAATCCAAAAGTGGTGTTTCTACAAGAATCTCAGCTTTCCAAGATGGAAGCAATAAACTACACAACAGATGTTAAGGTTTGGTTTCTGCTAGACTCTTTTCACCCATACACAGTGGGATCTGATCTGGGTAAAACCAGGGGCTCCACCCAAGATGGTGCAGATAAATGATGCAGAAGGATGTTATGAGAGTCTAAAAGATTAGTGGATAACCTGCTGGTGATAATGGGAAGTGATTTTAACTGTAAACAGGGTGGGCTTGTGGAAGGTCCTTTCCCCTGTTACCCACTGCCTCTAGTTCATTGAATGTACAAGAAATGCAGGAAGGACTGTCTCAGGAGGAGATGAGCCATGTAATGCGGGCAAAACAACCTGACATGACTGACGGTTCCTGCTCAGCAGTGAGCAAACTGTGTACACAATTTGACACAATTCTACCATATTTCTACTATATAGAGTTGCCTCAGTTTAAGATGCAAAATATCTATAAAAAACATTCCCAGATCATAACCTTCTATTTATGATGATACTGTGGGGCAAACCTACCACCCACGTACCATTATGGTGATTATAGGCAGGCGCATTGCTAGACAGAGCCTTATTTGGGTCTATTGCACAGGTTATAAATCACCATTTCAGGGGAAATGAAGGCTCTGTTGCAAAAATGCACATGAATGGGAGTTCTTCAAGGTCATGATTCGAGGAGAATGCATCACAACTTTTAAGGAGGTGTGAGATGTTCTCCTGAGAGAACACATGGCACTTTAGGCTGTTTTTAAACATCTTGAGAGTGACACGTCCCAGCCCCTGAGTTGCACATTCATCTGGTAATTAAACACTGAACTTACGCCACAAAACTGAAGAGAATAAAAAGCTACCATTACACCACTAAACTACACTCTGAAGGGGATATATCAGGGATACTGCTCTCCAAACTCCAGCACTTGGAACCAGTGAGCCCAGAACCACTCTTGGCTGCCTCTAACACCACTTCACTGCTGAATCTAGATCATAAAATATGAGGGAAGGTGACTGCTAGTGGGCTACTCTGAGTGATGCATCACCTGGCACAATTGTACCAATATGGATTTGTGCCAAACTGTAGAACCACTCCAGTTCTGAGACAACATGTGCTAAGACTTACATCAGCCAAGTCTCTTGCATTTACTTGTCTTGTTTCGTGTTGAGATGGTTCAGTGATCCCACACGCCACAGCGACCACAGCATCAATTACCACCTGACAATCTGCCCTGGAAAGGTCTTGTCCTCCTCTTCCCTCTCCTCTACAACAGCAGGTCTTGCTGCAGTTCTCAGTAGACCTGCTGTGGGTATTGTTCATACTTTCTGATACAACAGGTACTTCCTGTTCATTAGTACTGCCTGACAAACCAATGTGTTTGACCGCATCACAAGAGGCTGGCGTGTTAGCGCGTGGCAAGTTTGTGCTGGTCAAGGGCCTCGCTTACATTACAGAGGCACCAACAGTATAAAAATGGGAGCAGGAGCCCGCTGAAGTACAGTACTCTGGAGCAACACCCCCAAACCCAGCTAGATCAAATGAATGGGGATGACTGCAGCTCCCGCACAGCAGAGGAGGAGTCGAAAGATCAAATGAGGCATAGATGCCACATGAGATGGTAAGACAGATATTAACATGCTTTGTGCTGCTCAGATCTACTCAAGGGGTCCCTGGCGCCACAGACCTTTATTGTATACAAGGCCGGGTCCAATGACTAGAAAGGGAGTAAGCATCCCTTGAGAGAGCAATGCAAGAGCTATCTTCCCAATGATGATGTATTGAATTATCTGTCTTGGTTGAGCACTTATTTGACCTTGTAAGGACTGTGACACGGATGAACGGTGAGTGGAAATGAAAGCAGTGGCTTAGCTAGCAATTATTAAGCAGGTGCAGTGGCACCGGGATTTTTCAGGGTCAAATGCACTCAAATTATGGCTGCATTTTACTGTCACACCAGTGGATGTGGGGTCCATTATCCTTGCTTACTTCGGGGCCCATGACCCCCTTGCTGTGTCCCTGAATGAAAGTGGACATTTCTGGATGTTGTAGCAGTGTAATGATTGTGGTTCAAGGAGGCTCGAATCAGCTTTACACCTATGAGTAAATCTTAAGCATCACAAAATCTTTGTTTCAGATATCACTGCAGAAAACAGTTCTGATGTGCTGGGAATACATGTTAAAGGTGCCAGGGGATTGGCTCATTAGTCTTAGTGAATCTTCTCAGCATTAATTGAAGATGTTTGCTTGGTTTCCCCAGAGGACATGAAGCCCTCACAGGCTCGGTCTGGATCAGCATCAGCTCTGCCTGCAATGCTTAAATACAGCTGGAGCACACATGGCCTCAAGACCCTGCAGTGGCAGAGAGGGCTGCTGCTGGCTCACAGCCATGTGGGCTTCCAATCCAGAGGAGGTGCCTACCAGGAAGATGTGCCCACGGTAGGGAGGGCTGCCCCTGTCTACTGCACTGTCTGCTGGGAGCCCTGGCCAGGTATCTGCTGTGACCCCAGCTGGGACTTCCATCAGAGGACCCTGGCTCTGCGACAGACCACCCTCAGAACAAAAAAGTATGTTTAATTATAATGTATATATGTATAGGATATTTCTATTGGGTAAACATAACCAAAGGAAAACATTTTAAAGATATGATCTGTGTCATTTTATAATCTAATAGTGTTTGCAACTTCAGCCAGCCCTAACTTGTGTTATTTGTGAGGACAGGTGGAAAAAGAGGTGCCTTATTTAAGTGTCAGAGTGCTTGCCTAAGTTATAGCTTTAAATCTGATGCGCAATAAGAAGATATCCATTATTAAACACCTTGCCAAGAGGGTGAGGAAATTCAAAACACGAGGCAGTCAGTGTCCTGCTCTCCCCAAGTGTTCTACACATATTGACACATCTCAGTGGCAGGTTGACATTATTCACAAAGTGGCGCCCTGTCCTAGTCAGTCAGTGTTGTTTGAAGACCCTCACACACCCTATTGGTGTCATGCTTCATCATCAGGCCTCATCCTGGTCCCTCAACAGGGATGGGCTCAACCATCTTCCATGGAGCACTTAAGATAATTTCCTGTACAAGGGTCTTATAGTAGGATGAAGAAGGGCACAAATAGGGTGTGTGAGGGTCTTCGAAAGAACACTGAGTGATGTCCTAGGACAGGGCCCACGTGATCAATAATTTCAACCTGCTGCCGAGATGGGTCGATACACGTAGGACACTTAGGGTGAGTGTTGTATTGAAGGGGGGTCGTATCATCTCCTCCACTGCTTTTTTTAGAACTTTGTTTCAAAAGACACCTGGATACTATTATTAGGATCCAAATTATGCTGCAGAAATCTAACTGTGGGATCACAGGCTGGCCACACACTCACTACAAATCTAGAACAGGATTCAGGACACACACTGACCTAAAACCAGGAGCAGGGTGCAGGTCACACGCTCACTTAACACCTGGAACAGGGTGCTGGCTACACACACCTAAAACCAGGGACAGGGTGCTGGCTACACACACCTAAAACCAGGGACAGGGTGCTGGCCACACACTCACTTAAAACAAGGAACAGGGTGCCGGCCACACACTCACGTAAAACCAGGAACAACAGGGTGCAGGCCACAAACAAACTTAAAACCAGGAACAGGGTGCTGGCTACACACACCTAAAACAAGGAACAGGGTGCTGGCTACACACACCTAAAACAAGGAACAGGGTGCTGGCTACACACACCTAAAACCAGGAACAGGGTGTTGGCTACACACTCACTTAAAACCAGGAACAGGGTGCTGGGCACACACTCACTTAACATCTAGAACAGGAATCAGGACACACATTGACTTAAAACCAGGAACAGGGTGCAGGTCACACGCTCACTTAACACCCTGAACAGAGTGCTGGCTACACACACCTAAAACCAGGGACAGGGTGCTGGCTACACACACCTAAAACCAGGGACAGGGTGCTGGCCACACACTCACTTAAAACCAGGAACAGGGTGCCGGCCACACACTCACGTAAAACCAGGAACAACAGGGTTCAGGCCACAAACAAACTTAAAACCAGGAACAGGGTGCTGGCTACACACACCTAAAACAAGGAACAGGGTGCTGGCTACACACACCTAAAACAAGGAACAGGGTGCTGGCTACAAACACCTAAAACCAGGAACAGGGTGTTGGCTACACACTCACTTAAAACCAGGAACAGGGTGCTGGGCACACACTCACTTAAAACCAGGAACAGGGTGCTGGCCACACACTCACCTAAAACCAGGAACAGGGTGCTGGCTACACACACCAAAAACCAGGAAAAGGGTGCTGGCCACCCACTCACCTAAAACCAGGAACAGGGAGCTGGCTACACACACCTAAAACCAGGAAAAGGGTGCTGGCCACAAACAAACTTAAAACTAGGAACAGGGTGCTGACCACAAACAAACTTAAAACTAGGAACAGGGTGCTGGCTACACACACCTAAAACCAGGAACAGGGTGCTGGCTCCACACACCTAAAACCAGGAACAGGGTGCTGGCCACCCACTCACTTAAAACCAGGAACAGGGTGCCAGCCACACACTCACGTAAAACCAGGAACAGTGTGCTGGCTACACACACCTAAAACCATGAACAGGGTGCCAGCCACACACTCACGTAAAACCAGGAACAGTGTGCTGGCTACACACAATCCTAAAACCATGAACAGGGTGCTGGCTACACACACCTAAAACCAGGAACAGGGTGCTGGCTACACACACCTAAAACCAGGGACAGGGAGCTGGCTACACACACCTAAAACCAGGAACAGGGTGCTGGCCACAAACAAACTTAAAACTAGGAACAGGGTGCTGGCTACACACACCTAAAACCAGGAACAGGGTGCTGGCTACACACACCTAAAACCAGGAACAGGGTGCCGGCTCCGGCGGCAGGTTAGCCCAGCACCATGTGACTCTGGGCAATAGCTCGCTTAATCTTCCCGACGGCCCCCAGCGCCTAGAGACCCTTACGGGTGATTGTGCGCTTTACAAATGTGGACTTTACTTTACTTTACTTTTACTGGCTACACACACCTAAAACCAGGAACAGGGTGCTGGCTACACACACCTAAAACCAGGAACAGGGTGCTGGCCACCCACTCACTTAAAACCAGGAACAGGGTGCCAGCCACACACTCACGTAAAACCAGGAACAGTGTGCTGGCTACACACACCTAAAACCATGAACAGGGTGCCAGCCACACACACCTAAAACCAGGAACAGGGTGCTGGCTACACACACCTAAAACCAGGAAGAGGGTGCTGGCCACACACTCACTTAAAACCAGGAACAGGGTGCCGTCCACACACTCACATAAAACCAGGAACAGTGTGCTGGCTACACACACCTAAACCAGTAACAGGGTGCTGGCTACACACACCTAAAACCAGGAACAGGGTGCTGGCCACCCACTCACTTAATACCAGGAACAGGGTGCTGGCTACACACACCAAAAACCAGGAACAGGGTGCTGGCCACACACTCACTAAAAACCAGGAACAGGGTGCTGGCCACACACAAACTTAAAACTAGGAACAGGGTGCTGGGCATATACAATCCTAAAACCAGGAACAGGGTGCTGGCTACATAACCACTTAAAACTAGTCACAGGGTGCTGGCTACACACACCTAAAACCAGGAACAGGGTGCTGGCTACACACACCTAAAACCAGGAACAGGTGCTGGCTACACACACCTAAAACCAGGAACAGGGTGCTGGCTACACACAATCCTAAAACCAGGAACAGGGTGCTGGCTACACACACCTAAAACCAGGAACAGGGTGCTGGCCACCCACTCACTTAAAACCAGGAAAAGGATTCAGGACACACGCTCACTTAACACCTGGAACAGGGTGCTGGCTACACTGTAGTATGTTTATCTAGGGACCTGTATCAATACACCTATTTCTGACCCATGTCCGGTTAATAAATCACTAATAGCCATACAACGACACAGAAACCCGTTTTCAGATTAGGTCATAGCGCATGCTATCTTATTATGCAAGCACTATTCCTCCAGCCCCCCTAGAAAGCACACCGAGTTCTCAAAACAAACCAAACCTCCAGCAGACATGGGAAATCCCCCGCAGCAATTGTTTTGATTTAGTTCGAGAACTCCTGTAAAGAATGTAAGAACGACCAGTTCTTATGACATCCTTAATGATGTCTTATGTCCATCCTTACGTCAAACTCGGCACCTTTCAGGTATAAATATACAGACGCTGCCCTAAGCAGAGACACGGTGGTGATGAGCTTGGAGCAGCGCTACTTGCCGAAGAGCCCAGCTGATGCAGGAAGCACACGGACGCTGCCCCTCCCTTTTGACACGCTGAGAGAGACGCTGCCTTTTCTCCTGCCGAGAAATCCAGCCTCCGGCGTTTCCAGCCGCCCTCGCGGGTAACTGGGATACCGAGTCCTGAGACAGAGATACCAGCCCTCCAGCATTCTAAATCCCAGGTACTGAACTGACTAACCCCTTACAGAGAATTCTTGAGTCAGATTCTTGGCAAAGCAAACTTAACTTAAACTGCTACTTATTCACTCCCGCCCACGTATTAGGCTTAGGTCAGGTACACCGGGGTAGGCGTAGTTAGAAGCACCAGTTGAGTACGATTAGTCAATGTATATATGTATGTATATCTTTTATCCATTTTAAGTATCATATGGCTAAGAAACCATATCAATGCTTTTACAGTATTATTTTATAATCTTGCTTTTACTGTATGCACTTTACTTAACCTTAAGTATTGCAATTGTAGCGATTCATTTCTCTTGTATGAGAAAAGAGACTGATCAATAAATAACACCTTTTTATTGAACACGCCCGTCTCTTCCTTTTCTCTACAATCTGGTGAAACTAAGAATGCACGTATTGACTGAGTAAAATAGTTGTCTTTTGTTTTCACACGACTCTAGAGATATACTCTTGATCAGGGAGAGCAAAGTTGTTATGTTCTATGGTTGTCAGAAACTAAATCCCTTCTTGTCTATCCAGGGAGGTTAAACTCCTCCTTGCCTATTCGAGAAAGTTTCTAGTGAACTCTGAGCTAGCTGGCAAACATAACTTTAAGTCTAATATCGTCAGTAGAAGACCTAGTTAACCTCTGTCCTACGTCTATACTATTGAAGATATTATTCCAATGCGCAGAGCCTATTGGGAAAATAGGAACTACACTACATGGCGCCCAACGGTTTGGATAGGCGATAAATCTAACGCAAGGCATTAGAGTAACTCAGTTGTGCTTTTTCACACAGACCCTTTTCTCCCATAATACTCCAAAGACGTCTGGAGTGGGTAAAAGGTTAAATCCGCCAAACTTAGTAGGAGGAGACTCCTATGTATGGTTTTTGGTTTATTCAACGTTGAAGGATACACTGTTCTAAAATATTGTGCATCTAATCTTTGTTTTTGTAGAAACCTGATCTGCAAACAAACAAAAAAACCTTCCTGTCAGTAAAATGTCAGACAGTGAAGGAGAAAGGGAGACAGCTAGAATAGCAGCTCAACTCCTGACGGATGACGCAAGTCTCCTGCAAACTGACCCGGGAGCAATACTCATCCTGGTCAACATAAGAAAAACTATAACTTTAAAACTTATAGAAAATGGACTGACATCGAGAGGTGGTACAGTCATATTCGTAATTGAGGCACACGAATATCGGCAGACAGAGGTATTCTATTAATGGATAAACTTTTCAGCAGCAAACGCTGTAACAAAGGAATTTCACTATTACAAAATAGAGGAACCTCCGAATGAGTACACTCCTTTCGAGGAGGTGGAAATACCACTGAAATACCAAGAGCACCTGCTCTGGTTTAATGGCGCCCTAAAACATAATGATCACATCACCAGGCTCGGTCCACTAGGTAGACCAGGAGCAACGTGGCCTGTTCTAGTGGCTACACACCACATCCAGACATAGAAAAAATGTCAATACCAGATCTTTTAGCACAGCTAAAACAACTGATTAAAATACACAGACAATTAGTCCAATATGTAATGCGGACTTCAACAGTCCAACCAGCTATTAACATTCACAGCTGACTCCTCATCAGGGGAACACAAATAAAATCACACCACAGAACATACAGTCCTGTCTAGGTAAAGTACCCATTAAATGGGAACAAATTCCATTCTGGCTAGCACAAAAAATCACTCAAATAGAGGCGGTATTTCCGGATACCACCCCTATTGAGAAACACAGAATACTGACTATCTGTCTTCCAATGGGGATCGCACCACATGTGGAGGACTGTGACACTTGGGGCACAGTCTTTGCTTCCATTTACACAAAAACACATGGTGTTCCATCCATGTCGGTAATACCAGAAGTGCTAAAACAGATTCAAAATGAATACGGTCCAGAACCTGCCTTAACTCTGGGTATGAAATTACTGAAAGACTTCAAGCAGGTCTCGGCAATATTACTTAGCCAACATAAAGGGGGAAGCAGCAAATGTGGCAATCCGCCAGAGGTTGAAAGAAACAGATATAGCAGAACAACCATTTGAACTTGCCAGAATCATAGAAAAATCCTATGAAGAACTAGGAAGAGATAGTTTGGGTGGGAAACCAGTGAAGCCCCAACTAATTGAAAATCCTGAAAAGGTATTTATTAAAAATAATCTAAACACTCCAAAAAAGAGCTGGGATGGAAATAAACAATCCACTCCCAAAGAAAAAAGATTCCAGTCCAGAGGAAGGTCTCCTCGGCGGAGAGAAAGATCTCCGGACCAAGGACACAAGTCTCCCCAAAGGGAGCCCTCTGAGAAAAGATACAACCTTAGAAATAGGGATAATTTAAAGATACCTGATAGATATCAAGATATTGATACACATCCCTCTCGATCTTTTCAGACTTCCTCGCAGAAATCGGAAAGAAGAGGACGGTCAGAACACAGGGAAGAACACGTCAAGTCAAAAGACAAAGAACCTGCTCATCAAAGTAAAAAATTACAATTTCCAAAGAAGAAGGTAGCCAGTATTAAAGTAATCAAACATGCCGAAGATACTGAGGACACAGCTGAAAAACGGAGAATGGGCTCAGACAATGCTAGACAGCGCAGCAGAAGTGAGCATAGCTCGCAAGATCCTGATGAATCATCTGGAGACAGTGGACACGAATGAATACATTCAGGTGGAAACTGCAGATACCAGAGTTAGCAAACCTCATAAAATATATGAAATAACATTGCGTATTGAGGGAGATAAGACTAGGAAAATAAGGGGTCTATTTTGGGATAATCTCTCCATGGGCTATGACATCCTTCTAGCTGAAAAAGACTGGCCACCGGAGTTTGTCAGGGAGTGCCCTCATGGCGAAGAAATGATTATGCCTGCCTTCTCAAATCATATTCCAATTCATAAAAAATATACACTTGCAAGAAAGTGGGCAGTAGCCCAAGCTCCTGCATTATATAAAAACCATGTGGGATGGGATGAGGACTCTCCTCCTCACAAAATCCAGTTAAAATCTCAACCTACTGCACAGAGGCAGTACCCAATTAAGCAAGAAGCTAAAAAATCGGTAAAAGAGATCTTAGATCAACTTGAATACCAGGGGGTGATTGAAACTTGCACCTCACAAATGAACAATCCTTTGTTTCCTGTCTCCAAGCCAGATGATTCATATCGTCTTGTTTTGGACTACAGACACTTAAACTCATATTGCAAGACCTTTGCTGTACAAAACTCACACAGTGCAGCACTAATGAATAGCATAGTGCACAAAAAATATAAAACAACATTAGACATCTCTAATGGATTCTTTTGTCAAAATATAGCACCAGAAAGCAGATATTTGACCGCGTTCTCAATAAACGGCTCGCAGAAAAATTGCTGTCGTTTGCCACAGGGGTTCAAGAACAGCCCAGGATTATTCTCAGCGAGAGTAACAGAGTTACTACAAATATATGATTGTGGAAAAGTAAATTTTGCCATGTTCTGTGTCCCTACGTGTCATCCATCATATGTTATGTGTGCATGATTAAATATGCATATGTTATTCCCCATGTTCAATTAATGACGCAATTACAGTTGTGTCCACCTCTAGTATGCCAGTTTCCAGTCCTCGTGAATACTACGAATATCAGGCCTATGTAAAGTTATGTTGCCACGTTTTCCAGTGTGCACGTTAATGCATTGAAAGTCCCCGTTTCTAGGCCTCAAAAGGGCCCGGACACCAGATTCAGCTCCTGTCTCCTGAAGCCCTCGCTGAGGAGCGATACAGCCCCCACCTGTATCCTCGACCCTTCACTTACTTCCTGCCTCTCAGTGCCCGGTGCAGCCTGGCTCTGCCTCTGAGTCTGCCAAAAGTATGTTATAGTTCCAGTTATCAGTTCAGTCCTCCTTCTCTGCATTCCTAAGCATTCCTAAGCTACTGAACTGCATCAATAGTTTCCGTCATTGTCTAGCCTTCACGGCTCCATGTTAGAGAAATACTGCATTTAATGGTCATTTAATATTCTTCATCACGCACTACATGTAGAATAATGCATGGTCCAGTCTTAGAATCAAGTTAGCCTTTCCCCTCCTAACTTCTAGTTTATATCAACATGTTCTCTAAACATCAGATACTAGATACTGTTTAGGTACATGTCGCTCCGACCCTCCAGACTTCAGTCTCTGCTCCTAGCACAGAGTTCATAGCCCCCAGCTTCTCCTAGTGATACGTCATTGCTAGTTTGCGCGCACCATCAGGTTAGAGGTCCCGGCTCCTTAGGTAGCCCCCTCCATGGTTTCCGCCCCATTCATGACATATCCTGTTACGTCTGCACCACATGTCTATGTATACGCCCAGTT
Source organism: Lissotriton helveticus (assembly GCF_964261635.1). Lineage (NCBI taxonomy): Eukaryota > Metazoa > Chordata > Amphibia > Caudata > Salamandridae > Lissotriton > Lissotriton helveticus. Next base: position 2,767,894 of record NW_027611648.1, on the reverse strand, counting down.
ACACCTACTTTACCCTTATCTTTCGCGACTGCTACGCGTCACACCTGCTGCTCCACCCACTGCTACGCCCACTGCAATGTAATGCTATGTGTTTGCGTTATGTATATATGCTCATGTATTGTTATTAAAAGCCAGCGCGCTCATCCCAGATCCAGCCCCAGCAGCTGCTGGGCCCTGTCATCCTATTCCTATGCAGGTTGTCCTGTTCCTGTCCTTATGCTGTATTAAACCTGCAAAACTCCTACTACCTCGAATCTTGACTCTTATTTATTGAGCTATCTGTTATGATATATGTCTAGTCAAAAAGAGAGGTATTATTTATTTATTTACCACATAATGGCGCCCGAATAGGGACTTGCCCTTTCCCCACGCGTCGGTGAAGCCACGCCGACCCCCTGACCCTCTGCAGTCGTGACGGAACTCTTCTGCGCAGTGGCAGATATTTCTGCTCAAGTATCCCTCAGGCCCACGGAGGAGACGGAGGAGGCGGTCCAGCATCCAGACGAGACGGTGGAGGAACGCGGCGAGTCCCGACCAGAGCCCAAGCCAAGAGTCCAAGGTCCGAGGTATCCGGAGGTCCACCCGTAACTGAAGTCCGAAGTTCGTCGTCCGTCGTCGTAGCAGTCCAGTCCAGTCCGAGGCCTTCCGTTCTTGCTGCCCGGTGAGTACCGTTACTGGGGTGGTATCTAGACAGGGTCAATTTAATTGACTCTGGTCTGTGGGTTGGTGGTACACAGTCCCACAAACGAAGTGTCCACTTCGGTGGATGCGGGTCCTGACGTGTCTCTTTATGAGACCGGTAAGTTTCGTACTGTTTCAGCAGTGCATCTAGTTTCTGTTCTAGTCAGTTTCTGTTCTCGAGAAAATTTATGTGTTCTGTTCTCAGTATTTCCAGGTAGTATTCTGTTCGAACTGTTATTTTAAATGTTTTTCATGTATTTTAATGTCGTGGTATGAATGGGGAATAGGTATCGTGTTCATTGTGTATTGTATTGTGTCTAGATTACAGTTCAGTCATGCCCATATTTTCCAAGTTACGTCAGTTAAAAACTAGAAAGGGTCTGCTGGAAGCAGCAGTTCCCGTCCCGCCCAGGGACAGTCCAGGTCACTTTATGTATCAGAAACATGGCATAAGCGCCATATTGTATCTAGATTTATGGGTAGAGTATACCAAACAGTTAGAAGAAAAGTATAGATGGCCCGTATCAGGTACATGGGATGCCGAATGCATCATGCGAGTAGAAGAAGCATTATGGAAAAAGAAAGCCAGACAGTCACAGAAAGATGCCATTGAGTTATGGCGCAAAGAAGCTCATAAAAGAACTGAAAAAGAAATCAGAAAGTCAGAATTAAGTAGAGAATCCTTAGAACGAGCACAAGAAAAAGAATTAATCGAGATAGGTGAACAAGTCAAAACTGAACAGAGAGACAGACAGAGGAATGCCCTTATTAAGGGTATGTATCCTCTTCTTGCCGAGGGTTTGCCAAAAGCGACCCCGGAGGCATCCAGTAATTTCCCGCCACCATTAGTTCCGACCAAGCTACGTCACAAACCGACCGCAGCTGATATTTTTATTTCGTCCTATCTGGACGACACAGTCCCTGAATATGCAAATCCTGTTCGCGCTCCGCCAGTCCCTGTAAATCAGGCACATCCTGCTCCTCCAGACACCGGGGCACCCCATGCAGTACCTGCTACGGTACCCCCGGTCCAGCCAGCATTTCAATTTCCCGCTCCGCCACGAAGAATATCAGTCGACGATTCTAGTCTAGGGGCCGCAGGAGGAGGTCCTCCTCAAACCCCGCCGCCACGCAAGCGTTTATCAGCACTCGAATTACATGCTCAAGCATCACAGCGTACTCCCAAGAGTAATAAGTCTGTTGCAGAAATCAGGCAAGCCCTTAGCGAATGTGCCTATGACCCAGTCCCAGGCGAGAATAATATGGTTTTATATTCAGTACGCGTAAGGAGGGTGACCGAGTATCTAGTCACCCTACCCAATATGAAAGAAGATCTAGACAGAATATATCGTTTCATCCGTACAGGGGATGATCCAGAAAGTATTAGTGATGCCATGTCTCAAAGGAAAGCTGAGATCCAGCGTATGATATTAAAGTTTTTAATTAATTGTCTAATAAGAGAACAAGATTACCCGTCTAAAGATCCGGCCGAAATGAAAACCCTGACAAAGTGGAGTGATAATATAGCTGAGGGTAAGCACAATACCATTAGTGCCATGGAGAATATGTACAAGAAAATCCGTAGAGAAATAATAAAGATACACGAACAACGTAAAGCAGCACAAGTAAGCGAGAAAGAAAGTAACTCTGATACTGAAGAGGTAGAGGACGAGAATCCCGCCAGAATAGCGTATGTAGGAAAATCTAGATTTCCAGATCGCCATTTACGCCTAGAACACAAGTCTATTTTTCATTCTCCAGCACCAGAACAAGGTTCACTAGAACAAGTGTTTCAAGCTACCGATCACATTCTGAAATCACGAATCGGTTACAGTAAGTTAAGTACTATGCATGAACAAGAAATAGCCCGATCAGCAGTCCGATGGATTACTGATTCTACCACTTTTCCAGACGAAATAGTGGCACAAATGTTTCTGAAACTGCCCCCAGCCGAACAGCGACTGGTGGGTATGTATATGATCCAACACCTCATTACTCTGTATGAGGGTCAGCACTCTGATCCAGGCCCGTTACATGATATCCTGAACGAGTTACTCCAGTATAGATGGAAAGGTCTAGGTACCGATTTAATTAGTGTCATTCTAGAACAGCGCCACAAATATAGAACGTTTCTGAACCCGCATTTTGTTCATGTCTCACCCCCAGAAAGTAAACCATTTTACATGGAAAGACAGAACGCGTTACGAGAAGTGCATCCAGTTAAGACAGAGGACGGTGAAATGCAACGAGTGTTTGTTTACACCCCGATTACAAAGATGGAACTCCTCGAAATGAAGAAATTAATTCCCTGTCATGACAAAGATCCAGCAGGGTTCCATAGAGAATTAAAAGACATGCTCCGTATGGGAGAATACACTTACCCAGATATCATTAAAATGTTAAAGGTCCTGTTGCCCGCAGGGGTGTATGAAAAGCTAAAGGAAAAAGAATGGGAGGTGGGAGAGAAAAAGATCGATTGGGCAGTTCTAGAAGCTGAAGACAAGGCACGAGTACCAGGTACCGGTCTAGGAGAGAAATGTAAAGAATTACCAGAATTATTGATTCAAGTTTTACCCAGATTATTGACAACTAGAAAGGAAGACTGGGATGCAATCTCAGCCTGTAAACAGAAGCAAGACGAAGACATTAGTGATTTTTATTCTAGATTTGAAAAATGCTTTAGCATCAATAGTGGCCTCAAGACAAGTAGTGAGTCATACCCTCACCTTTTTGTTACTAAATTAGTCGAGAATTCAAGCCCACAAATTAAAAATCGAGTTTTGAAAGTCGAAAGTACCTGGCAAGCTAATACCCCGTCCCAGATGCTCCAGATGCTCCAGTACCACCAGAATAGAATCAGGGAAGAGCAAGAACACGAGAGAAAACGTATGAAAGACACGAAAATGAAAGTACTAGTGGCACAATCTGTTCCTCAAGACAGTCAGAAGAGGGGTCCGAATCAAGCCAGTCATCCTGCAGCTCCCGTTAAAGGGAACTGCAATTATTGTAAACAGCCAGGTCATTTTATAAACGAGTGTGCAGTTCTGAAACACAACATAGCTACTGGTAAGACTAAAGAAAGACCACGTCCGCCTAGACAAGAGCAAGTTTCACAGATTCCTCAGCCACAGAATGCACAACAGACAGTTACAGTACCGCAGCCCATCGCTGCAACACAGCATGTTACACAGCAGATGTACCAGTATGCACAGTCCGAGTATCCAGAGTACCAGCAGTACTCATGAAACAGCCTAGAGAGGGAGGTAGGCTTGCCTCTCATCGAGATACCTGTAGATCAAGAAGGTCCCTATGTTCACAGTCAAGTATTAGGGAAAGACAGAAAGTTCTTAATTGATACAGGGGCAAGTAGGACCACAATTAGTCACGCCGAAGTTCCAGGGGCTCCGCTCTCAGGCTCAAGAAATGTTTCCCTTGGATTTTCAGGAAAACCTATCGTAAATGAGATTTCAAAGCCAGTTACTCTAGAAGTAGGTCCATTGTCCCGCACTACTGATCTGTTACTCACTAAGTCATGTCCAGAAAATCTATTAGGCATTAAAACACTGAAAGAGTTAGGTGCAGTTATATGCTGTTCCCCAGAGGGAATACGATTGTTCCTACGTGACTTTAAGGGTCACTATGTATTACGAGATTTTGATTCAAGACTGTCTAATGTCCCGCAGCATTTATGGGCGCAAGGTCCAACTGATGTAGGTTACATGCAAATCACACCCTATCGTGTGACTCTCAAACCAGGTGTAGTGTTACCACGAATCAGACAGTACAGATTGCCACCTGAGGCTGTAGCAGCCTTATCCAAAATTATTGACGAGCTCATCGCTCAAGGAGTAGTTGTAGAAACTGACTCCAACATATGTAATTCTCTGATCATTCCAGTCATGAAACGTACTGATCCAAATGCACCCCCAGTATATCGATTAGTGATCGACCTACGAGAACTTAATAAATGTATTATTCCTCAGTACCCAGTTGTCCCAGATATCTCTTCCCTATTGACAGCCATTGATTCCGAAGCCATGTTCTTTACTGTAATCGACCTCAAGAATGCATTTTTTAGTGTTCCAATTCATCCAGACAGCCAGTTTCTTTTCGGATTCTGTTTAAATGGAAGGAGCTATATGTTCACACGCGCTCCTCAAGGTTTCACAGAAAGTCCTAGTATTTACAGTCAAGCACTTAAGAGACAACTTGATAATGTTCACATGCCAACTGACACTGCCCTGCTCCAGTATGTTGATGATCTACTGATCACAGCCCGTTCTGAACGTGATTGCGAGCGAGCATCCCTTACAGTTCTGTATTTCCTTGCCGAGATGGGGCACAAGGTGTCCCCTTCGAAGCTCCAATTCTGTGTCCAGCAAGTGGTATACTTAGGACACTTACTGTCCAAGAGGGGTAGGCAGTTGACACCAGACCGTATCCAGTTAATAGCGAGTCTTCCTCAGCCCAAGACCCAGAAGGAGGTACGTGCTTTTATCGGCCTCACTTCTTATTGTAGACAATGGATTCCTCAGTATGCATTTCTAGCCAAGCCACTGATACAGTTAACGACACAGGAGGCAGCCGCATCGACTGTCCTCCCTTGGACATCTGAACATACACTTAGTTTCAATGAGTTAAAGAAAGCCCTATGCCAAGCTCCAGTTCTAGCTACACCGAACTACAGTAAGCCTTTTACACTTTTCGTCACAGAACGTGAAGGTACAGCATTATCTGTTCTCACACAAGATCAAGCAGGACAATACAAGCCCTGTGCTTATTTTTCGAGCACATTAGATCCAGTCGCCCAGGCTTTGCCTGCGTGCCTCAAGTCAGTTGCAGCCACAGCACTCGCTATTAGGCAAAGTGATTCCATAGTTTTAGGACACTCCCTGACAGTACAAGTTCCACACTCCGTGGAAGTTCTTCTAAACCGAACACAGACTCAGCACTTGACAATTGCACGTCTAACAGGTTATGAATTGACACTGTTCCAGCCACACATAGATATCAGACGCTGCAACGTCCTGAACCCTGCTACACTGTTACCATCAGCTAATTCAAATTCTGCCACACATGACTGTGTGGAAGTAGTTAACATTACGACAAAGCCAAGGCAAGATCTGACAGATATTCCGTTACCAGATCCCGACCTGACACTTTATGTGGATGGTTCATGTATGAGAACAAGTACAGGAGATCTAGTCGCCGCGTATGCAGTGACTACTGACACTGATGTTATTGAGACACACCGTATTGACACTCTGTCCGCTCAAGCAGCAGAGCTAGTTGCTCTGACACAAGCCTGCATACACGCCAAGAACCTGAAAGTTAATGTTTACACAGATTCACGCTACGCATTTGGAGTCGTACACGACTTTGGAGTGCTCTGGCAGGAGAGAGGTTTCATGACTTCTCATGGAACCAAGATTCAGCATGGTCTCCTTATTCAAGCTCTGTTAGATGCCATACACTTACCGACATCTATCGCTATCATGAAGTGTAAAGCACATACGAAAGTTACTGACATTATTTCCCAAGGTAACGATCTAGCAGATCGCACAGCCAAGCTTACAGCACAGACTCCAGACATTCAAGTTAATCCGACACAGACACATACTCCAGATCCGACTACATGTATGACAGTTAAGGACCCTACTCAAGATGTCATAGACATACAGTTACATGCTACTCCCGAAGAAATCAAGAAATGGTCCGAACAAGGAGGGGTCCAGACAGATCAAGGATGGTTAACGAAGGGTAGAGCCACATGGTTTCTCCCCGACTCTATGGTTCAAGTCATTATTAATACCGCACATAGTCCAGCCCATTTAGGGGAAAAAGCTATGTTAGACAGTATCCAGAACATTTGGTTCAACAAGCATTTACGAGCTGCAGCCAAGCAGAAAGTCCGTACCTGTATGATATGTTGTCAGTTTAATCCAGGTAAAAGTGTCCCGGTGGAACAAGGTGGTTTCCAGCCCCCTGACCACCCTTTTGAAGTCCTCCAGATGGATTATATTCAGATGGAGCGATGTCGAGGTTTCAAGTATGTCCTTGTAGTTGTATGCGCTTTGTCCAGGTGGACAGAAGCATATCCAGTCCCAGATTACACAGCCGCGACCACTGCCAAGCAGTTGGTTCGTGAGTTCTTCCCCCGTTATGGACTCCCTAGAGTCGTATATTCTGATAACGGCCAGCCATTCTCATCCGAACTCATGAAGCATGTTTCCCTTTTGCTAGGGTACCAGTGGAAGTTCCATTGTGTACGCCATCCTGAAGCAGCCGGTCTCGTTGAGAGACATAATCAGACCCTGAAAATCCGCATCGCCAAAGTCTGTCAAGAAAAAGGTGTGGACTGGCTAGTAGCTCTGCCAGTTGCTCTATTTTACATGCGCATGGTTGCACATTCCAGATCAGGTCTGTCCCCGTACGAGGTCGTTTTCGGCCGCCCCCCTAATATGTGGGGTACTCCTAGACCCCGAAGTATTACCGATGTTTCAAGTAATATGCTGACAGATTACCTAGCTTCCTTGATGTCTGCCCTCAACTCATGTCGTTCACAGGTTGCCGCCGCATTTCCAGACAATACCGAGGTGGCACCGCATGAAATCGTTCCAGGATCCATGGTGATGGTCCGCAACTTTGACAGATCAAGTCCGCTGGAGCCTCGATGGAAAGAGCCCCGACAGGTCCTCCTCACCACCCGTACAGCCGTGAAGTTGGAAGGACGCAAAGGCTGGGTGCACCTTTCTCATGTCAAACTTTTTAATGGATTAAAACCCGTCTTAAAGAACATTTCCCAGGATTTGAAGGATTGCCAAAATATTGTTTTCAAGGACTGTCCCGCAAAAGACATTGCTACAACCCCTCCCCTGTTAGAGAAAACTCCGCAGCAGGAGTATAAACAGAAACTACGGTCTAGTAAATTAAGTCAGCCAGTTTGATTGTCTAAGTCCTCCCCTAGGTGAAACGGTTAGACTGTTTCTGACATGTATAAAATAGACCCCCATAGTGAGAGAGTTAGTCAAAACTCAATTCGATGTATCGTTTTTCTATGTTTCATATTATTTTCCAGCATTATGATTTCCTGCACTAGTTATGCATTTTACCTATGTTTCCCAGTTTCACATGTAAATAAGTCTTCCAATGTTACAGCAGAGCACACGTTTAGTGATCTGCCCCCTCATGAATTTTCCTACCGCCTCGCTATGCGTAATAACTCATTTATCCGCATGTTACATTACTCACACCAGACCAGCAATGCCACTAATTGTTGGGTGTGTGGTCGACTCCCCCCTTTCCAGACACCGAAGGGAGTTCTGCCACTCTTTCCTTATCCTTTTTCACATAATGGTTCGTGTGGAGCGTGGTCCACGTTAACGTCATCCTCAACAGATATGTCTTTTCTTAACAGTACATGTTTCCCAGACAAGCAAGGTCTCCCTCACCGAACAGGTTTAGATCTAGAAAATGAAGTGTATAATTTAGGTAATTATTCGTCGAATTTTATGGTCCTGAATGTTCAGTCTGATACTACTCCAGACTTACCCGCTATTTCAGTACTACCAGTCAAAGGCGAATTATGTGTCCGAAATAATGGTTCCGTACATGTAGGACATAGTGATTGTACTACTATTGTCAAGTATAGTGACAGTGGGAAATCTATTTTCAAAGCTTCACGTCATTCATATTTTATTTGTGGTCAGACCGCATATGTTCGTCTGCCCCTCGATTGGGAGGGAACCTGTTACATTGCCTTCCTACTGCCACCAGTTTTTCTAGCCCCATCTGATTATCATAGAAACACACATCTAGTACACATTAGACATAGAAGGGAGATCGAGTCCCCAATTGTCGATTATACTGAAACTACTCTAGAACAATATACCGATTTCAATAAAGGTTTCTTCTTCTTTATAGGCCCTGTCCAGAATAGTAAGTTAATCCGTAGATTAACCAGAACCCTTGAAGCTGTAGTAAATGAGACTGCCTCTGCTCTAGGTAACCTAACCGAAGAGCAATCTGCTATGAGATTTGTAGTTTTGCAAAATCGTCTCGTCCTTGACGTCATACTGGCCGATAGGGGCGGGGCCTGTAGAGTCATCGGATCTAGTTGCTGCATTTTCATTCCAAATAACGCGCCGTCTGTCTATTCCGCTATAACCAGACTCCATAAAATTGCCCATCTGATCCACCAAAATCCAGGCACCTGGACATGGTCCGGTTGGTTCTGGAATATAATTTCCGCCTGGGGATGGAAAGTCTTGTCCTTTCTAGGTATTGCAGTAGCGATCACATTCAGCTGCTGCCTCTGTATACAATGTGGCCCTGCGATTTGCGGCATTTGTGCTACCTCTTGTATTCCTAGTCCCAAGCCCCGTTCTAAATCCCGTTCCAGGATAATTCGAGATGAGCAAATGATACTGTATGAAATGATAGATGGTATCATGAATATTGATGTTTCCTGATGGAAACGTAGTGACAAGGAGGGAATGTGGGAAAGTAAATTTTGCCATGTTCTGTGTCCCTACGTGTCATCCATCATATGTTATGTGTGCATGATTAAATATGCATATGTTATTCCCCATGTTCAATTAATGACGCAATTACAGTTGTGTCCACCTCTAGTATGCCAGTTTCCAGTCCTCGTGAATACTACGAATATCAGGCCTATGTAAAGTTATGTTGCCACGTTTTCCAGTGTGCACGTTAATGCATTGAAAGTCCCCGTTTCTAGGCCTCAAAAGGGCCCGGACACCAGATTCAGCTCCTGTCTCCTGAAGCCCTCGCTGAGGAGCGATACAGCCCCCACCTGTATCCTCGACCCTTCACTTACTTCCTGCCTCTCAGTGCCCGGTGCAGCCTGGCTCTGCCTCTGAGTCTGCCAAAAGTATGTTATAGTTCCAGTTATCAGTTCAGTCCTCCTTCTCTGCATTCCTAAGCATTCCTAAGCTACTGAACTGCATCAATAGTTTCCGTCATTGTCTAGCCTTCACGGCTCCATGTTAGAGAAATACTGCATTTAATGGTCATTTAATATTCTTCATCACGCACTACATGTAGAATAATGCATGGTCCAGTCTTAGAATCAAGTTAGCCTTTCCCCTCCTAACTTCTAGTTTATATCAACATGTTCTCTAAACATCAGATACTAGATACTGTTTAGGTACATGTCGCTCCGACCCTCCAGACTTCAGTCTCTGCTCCTAGCACAGAGTTCATAGCCCCCAGCTTCTCCTAGTGATACGTCATTGCTAGTTTGCGCGCACCATCAGGTTAGAGGTCCCGGCTCCTTAGGTAGCCCCCTCCATGGTTTCCGCCCCATTCATGACATATCCTGTTACGTCTGCACCACATGTCTATGTATACGCCCAGTTACACCTACTTTACCCTTATCTTTCGCGACTGCTACGCGTCACACCTGCTGCTCCACCCACTGCTACGCCCACTGCAATGTAATGCTATGTGTTTGCGTTATGTATATATGCTCATGTATTGTTATTAAAAGCCAGCGCGCTCATCCCAGATCCAGCCCCAGCAGCTGCTGGGCCCTGTCATCCTATTCCTATGCAGGTTGTCCTGTTCCTGTCCTTATGCTGTATTAAACCTGCAAAACTCCTACTACCTCGAATCTTGACTCTTATTTATTGAGCTATCTGTTATGATATATGTCTAGTCAAAAAGAGAGGTATTATTTATTTATTTACCACATGATGACGAGGCATTATCCTATGTCGATGACATCTATCTAACAGATGATGACTTAGATACTCACTTGAAAAGAGTGAACACCATAATACTTGGGTTCGCAGCAGAGGGTTACAAATTCAACTTTAAAAAGTCAAGAATTGTCCATCTAACTGTCCTGTTTTTAGGATATGAATTATCAAGTGAAGGCAAAAGCCTGGCTGACAATTTCCTAGAGAAATGTGCTGTAATCCAAGCACCTAGAACACTAAAAAACCTACAGTCAATTCTAGGTTTCCTAAATTTCGGAAGAACTTACATTATAAACTATGCAGAGAGGGTTAAACCCCTCTATGACCTAATAAAACCAGATTTTAAAAGAATCAATTGGACTCAAAAACACACAGAAATTTTGAGATCTTTACAAACAGACATGCTAGTTAAAACAAAACTACAAACACGCGACAACACACGCAACCTTGTAATTCGAGTCATCCCAGGAAGATGCGGATTCACGTACCTAACCTCTAATGAGGGAGAGAAGGTACCAATAGCATACAAATCACATTTATACACAGAAGCTGAAAAAACGTTCAGCATTAAGGAAAACATTGTTCATGCGGTTCAAACAGCTGTAGCAAGAGAAAAAGACCAAGCTGACGGTAGACGTATTACAGTCAGAACAGCAGACACAGCTTTTGAGGCATTAACAAGCCCATGTAATTTACCGACTATGGCACTGAATCCAGAGTAGATACAATGGGAGAATTCTCTTGCTACAGACAAAGTAAAATACTATTTTGATCCAGAAATGAAAAAATTAAAAAGTCTAGAATATAAAAGAGAATATCCTCTGCCAATCGACATTTTGCCCATACGACAGTACGCCTGTGTAATATATATATATGGGAACAGACCATTCACGGAGGAGAGCAAAATGCAGAACGCAAACTGCCAGATCTATCTCACTTAAGAAATTATCCCGAACACAGAAAGAAATCAAGGAGCTCAAGAAACTAATAAGCAACATGGCACAAGACTCGATGAAAGTTTCACGGACAATTGGGAAAATCTGGGAGATGACGATAAATACGAACTCTAAGATCACACACATCCAGAATCTAATACTCCGACCCAACCGACCAAACAGGACCAACCCCATTCCAAACGAAGAAGCTCATGCCCTACTTCGATCTTATGAACAACCGGCTTCGAGAAAGGAAGAGATTATCGAAATTGTACCTATTGACCCTAATAGAACGTCCAGAAAGAATGATAGGAAAGCAATCCACCACAACTTACAACATATCCAGGTAAATACAACCGAAATCGAAAATGGAAACAGCGTCAACTCACAGAAAACACTGAACTGCCTACTACTTAACTGTCGTTCGGCAAATAAACATGCATCAGACATAGCCGCCCTAATCCTCAACAAGGAAATCGACCTGGCCATCCTCACGGAAACATGGCTCAATGAATCATCCTCTCCTACCATGGATCTTCTAGTACCACCACAATATAACATTGTCAGGTTAGACAGACCAAGGAAAGTGGGAGGAGGTATAGCGTGCATTCACCGCTCAGAGATAGAGGTCAACCAATTCCAATCTGACCCTATAGAATCCTGTGAATACCTTGGTCTTAACATAAGATCACCAAATAATCAAAGCTACAACCTACATGCGTTCTACCACCCAGCTGGAGATAACGCAAAGTTCACAGAGCATCTTATAGAGATCATAACTGCCAACTCTAACCCGGATGCCAACAACATATTCCTAGGTGACTTTAACCTCCACTGGGACGACGGCAATGACAAAATGGTTAAATTGATCAAAGACTTCCTCAAGGAGCTAAACCTCACTCAAGTATGCACCCAGCCCACTCACTCACAAGGAGCGACTTTAGACTGGATAAATTCTAGTAACAAAGAGACTTCAATCACCGCTATAGACCCATGTGATTGGTCTGACCATCACGCTATAACATTCGCGATACCTACAATGAAAAAGGGCAGGAGCATGCAACCCCGCAAGGTCAAAAAACTGATACGAGATACAAAAGAAGCTAATATTGAACTATTGGTTGAAAGATGTGAGAAAGACCTGAAGCCTCGTAACAACAGGCAGAATGTCAATGAGCTGACTGATCACTACATAACCTCGATCGGTAATATAGTCAATGACACCTTGCCTCAAAAATTGAAAAGAGTCTCGGAAAAGCCCAAAAATCCTTGGTTTAATGAGGCACTGAACGAGGACAGGCGAAAACTGAGAATGGCTGAAAGGAAATGGAGACAGCATCCCTCCTCCCCCGAACTGAAGGCCCTCAGAAAAACCAGAAAACAATATAACTTAAAGATAACCAACGCCAAAAAAGAATTTATAAGGGCAGAACTGGACAATGCCATAAACAGACCTCGAAAACTCTTCGAGATCCTAAAACTACAGTCAAATAAACTAACCAAAACGGCTCAAGAGAACCCAAAAAATCCCATAAGTTGCGAGAAATTCTCCTCATTTTTCACGGAAAAAAACGAAACTGCTAGAAGTTGAGCTCACAAATGCAGCGGCTAACCTCACGACCCTTCCCTCATCTAAAAATGAGGCGAATGCGACAACGGAAGATCTTCTAACAAAAAATAAGGCAAGCTGGGACACATTTGAATTATACAACCGGGGGAAAGATCGCCAAAACGCTAGCGGAACTTAGACCTAACAACCACTACCAAGACCCGCTACCGGCAAAATGTGTAAGAGAAATCAGCCACACTCTAGTTCCGATCTGGACTGAGATAATAAATGCCTCACTTGCACAAGGGACCCTCCCAGACTGCCTAAAAATGGGGCAGGTAGTTCCCATCATCAAAAAACCGACAGCGGATGCAACAGACCCGAATAACTATCGACCAGTGACTAACATCCCTTTACTGGCCAAACTTATTGAGAAATGCGTGCAAGGCCAACTGAGTCAACACATCGCTAAGTTCTCATTACTAGATGACTGCTAATCAGGTTTCAGAACAGGGCACAGTACTGAAACTGCGATCTTACATATTGTTGATGACGCCTTACAAGCCCTTGACCAAAATCATGCGTGCCTACTGATCCTCCTAGACTTGTCATCAGCATTTGACACGGTAAATCATGAGATACTGATGACCAGACTACAAGACAGGATGGGTTTATCTGGAAACGTACTGAATTGGTTTAACTCCTTCCTGCAGAACAGGACTCAGCTATTCCTGGTCAACCAAGCAATCTCTTCTCCGTGCCCTAACGCAATAGGGGTCCCTCAAGGTTCAACGCTATCCCCAGATCTATTCAACTTGTATGTAGAACCTCTCACAGAGATTCTTCGAAAATCACAGATCTCCTACCACATGTACGCAGACGACACGCAAATATATATGAAGATTGCCTGCAGTGATGACATTGACCTTATGAATGAAACTCTAAAGAGAGCGTTGCAATGGCTAACAGCCAATCACCTGAAACTTAATGCCAATAAAACGGAATTCCTGTTAATCTCACCGACAAGGAGTCACACAGAGGCAAAGGAATGGGCGAAATTGGTGACTGCGCTTAACTGCACTCCGACCCTAGTTAATTCAGCCAAATCACTAGGAATTACATTAGACGAGAACCTCGACATGAAAGAACACATCAACTCAATGGCCAAGAGCGCCCGTTTCCACTTGAACTATCTAAGAAAACTGAAACCCTTTATCTCAGAAGCAGATCTAAAACTTGCTATCCAATCGCTAGTTATCTCGAGGATCGAATATGGCTGCACTACGTTAGCTGGCCTACCGAAAACATCCACTGCACCACTAAAAGCCTGTCTCAACGCAGCGGCAAGACTCATCACGGGAACGAGGAAATTCGATCACATATCTCCTCACCTGAAGGCATTAAACTGGTTACCCTACGATGCTAGAATTAAAATGAAGATGGCCTGTATCAGACACAAAGCGGTCCAATACAACACGCCGAGATATCTAGCCAAGAAAATTAAGCTATCGGGAGGTAACAGATCAACTAGAAGCGCTAAAGAGTTGCTACTGCGGCTGGCCTTCTTCCAGAAAAAAAAGACCTATGACCGAGCTTTTTCGGGAGCCGCCCCCAGAGTCTGGAATTCACTCCCTCCTTACATCAGGAAGATTCAAAATATTGCAGCATTTAAAAGGGAACTGAAAAGCCACATGATGAGTAAATACCCTACATAGAGATGCCCACAGACCAGTGGTATGAACATTTCCGCCAAAGAGGATTGGAATCATCATGAATAATCGGAAGACCAATAAGACAAATGACTGATTACCACTCAAGCCTCGGCCTTACACTCTATTGCTACCTCATATTTAGGTGATATCTGCACTTTGTCTCACACCTAAAGATATTACCTCTACCTTAACCTGTTAATATTTATGTTCGTTGCTACTAGCTATACCCATTCAACTCTTATTGCTAATTACTCTGATATTTGGACTGATAATAATAGGTAACCCTACCTCATCGAACTTGACTGTATGACTATGACACAAGCTAAACCATATGCACCTCTTAATGCTAATTGCACAGGCGTTAGGAATATATTTATCTAATCACCCTAGATAGCATTTTGCCTCCTACCTCCATATCTGTTTTGCTGCTATAATTGATACTACAATGTCAATTTGTAATCTTCTATGTTAATCTGTAATCCTCTATCTAATCACCCTAGATAGCATACCGCCTTCTACCTCCATATCTGTTTTGCTGCTATAATTGCTACTATAATGTCAATCTGTAATCTTATATGTTAAGCGCTCTGATACCCACGGGTCTTGTTCGCGCTATATAAAACACTATAAATAAATAAATAAATAAATAAATACAGACGGACATGCTCAACCCTCAGTCTGGGGAGAGCAAGCATACAACGCCACATGCGAGATTGTAAAAGATGTGTGGCGCGGAGGTAAATTGAGACCTCTGTTTACAAAAACACCCTCAGTAGAAAATAATTCAGAACAACAAACTGAAATAATAGCGTTAAAAATGGCGCTAGATAATGCCGATCGCGAATTCCCAACACTAATAGTGTGCGATTCGTATTACTGCGTCAAATCATACAATAATGATTTACAGAAATGGATTCAAAACAGTTACAAAGATGACACAGGTGCAACAATAAAGCAAAAATCGCTTTGGGAACAAGTAGTTCTTTTACAGAAAGAACTACCAAAGACTCACGTGATACACTCACTGAGTCATCAGCGTGATGGCGTTCACGTTGCAGGGAATTCATTGGCTGAGAGAGCCACAGCGGAAGCAACTAAATCGGCTTCCGTAGCTACAAAAAAGCATTCAGTAAAATACATTAACGGGGAAACAATGCTGGCGGTAAAAACGTCATCAAAAGGCGACTGCTCAGCGCTACCGATCAACTATCCACTCAATTATACATACATAATCGATGCAAACTCCGTTCCTTTTGCTCAAATCCCTGGAGTGGGGGATAGAGTAATTCCAAACACGAACAAGAGAGGCTTGTTAATAGCAGACGCACATATGGGTGAGGATCTTAGACACCTTAAGCTTAAGGATTCTCTGGAAGACTTACAATCAATATACTGGTGTCCAGGAATGAGCCTGCAACATCACAGTTTTGCGAAAAACTGCCCAGACTGCAACAGAGATCGCAGTGGCGAACCGGCCGGTTTAATACCATGCATTTCATTTAGGATTATGCAATGGACATAAAATACCCAGTATGAATAATGCGTCACATTAACATGTAGAGACTATTTTCACTTATAATGTAGACCCCAGCTCTCGGCTGACGTCTGAACTGTTATGAAAAGATTTGCGAGTCTATAATGGCATATACGCTAGGAGCATGCTACGTTCTGACCAATGTCTTTCCTTTAGCTCTCGAGCTTATAGGGGGTGCATGGCCAGCATGAGCATTGCATTGCGGGACTCTTCTCACTTCCTTCCTGAGGGAAACGGGATGGTGTAAAGAAAAAACCAAGGCATAGAGCAATCTATAACGGCAAAAGTATTAGGTTCTGGAGCTGGGTGGGTCAAACATTTAATAAGTGTCCAACGTAGTCTTAATAATCTGCCAAGAAATTCTCTGAGAGGTCTCAGTCCGTACGAACTATTGTTTGGGACTAGAATGTTAATCCAGGACCTCGATAGTCAAACTTCAGTTGTTAAAGAAAAATGCTTTGATATCAAAGATCGTTTGGCTATTTTACAGGACTTAAATGAAACAAGAAAAGACCTTAGCAACATAAAGTTGAAACAGCAGTCAACAACCACTGAAGAGAAACCACTTGTCCCAGCAAGGCCTGTCTGGATTCCAAAAATCGGGGATCTGGTCAGAGAAAAGATCGCGGTAAAGAAGGAATTTGGGCCTTCTTACAGAAAAGCAGTTCCTGTCTTGTCTGTCAACGGGACAAGATCAGTAGTATTACCGCCCCTTGCTGGTAAAAAGGAGAACCGAGTTGTATCCATCGACCTGGTTAAACCACAAGCATGTGGCCGATAACAAGTAGTAGGCCAAGTGGACTCCCAAGAAGTAGTAGAACACCAAAGTTTGCTACAAATACAGAGGTTCAAACTGAGAGACTAATCACATCTGATAAACCTACAGTGATTCAACAAGGACTATGCAACAAAGCCATGGAACTTAAACCTCTTGAAACCCAAATCAAAATTTTACATCAAGAAACACCATTCTACAGTGATGTAACTATTGACTATGCTAATGAAACAAAGCAAATACCTAAAGCAAAAAGGAATCCAGAAGCAATTGAAACAATTGACAGAACAGCATCCGGCTACTTCATCAACTTCGATGATTTTTCTGAGGATCCGAGCGAACCTGAGGAACTGCCAACAACAAAAACTTTACAAAGATAAAGCAAAGGAACTCTTTCATCAACTAAAAGAAACCTATCTGTTTTCTCCATGGATTCAAATTTGGGTGGCACTAGGTGTATTTGTCCTCATACTTTGGCTCATCATGGTACTATGCTTGGGACACTTCATTGAGGGAAAATATGTTACAATGGACACAGCAAGTCAGAATATCAACTTGGTCCTGAAACCACACAAGTCTTCACACATCGAGAAAAGAGAACTTTCTTCAGTAAACTTCACAGCCAATCCTATACCTGGTGGGGTAGCAGGGGACAAAACTGATTACGAAATCTAAGGTCCGGTTGAGCTCCTGAAGTATCCACATCAATTCAAGATTTCATTGAGTGACTTTGTAAAACCAAGCACAATCGCTGATGATTGGGACTTTGAAAGTATTAATGATATGATGTCAGATCTAGTGATGTCAGCTAAATTTACAGAACATGATTATTTGCAAGGTTCATCTAATTATGATCAGATGTTTTGTTATAACCACTATGGTAACCATTATCTGCATAAATCTACTCAACCTAGAAATGTTTTAAATTATAACCAATGGGAACATTGTGCAACTCCACCAAAAGGCAGTTCAAAAACATTTTATGATAAATATTCATACTTTTCAGGGTTTAACACAAGTAATGCAGAAACATTCTTTTTCAAATTGTTAAATAAGACAGGAGTGAAAACCATGCTTACAAACACAAAATTGATATATTCAGAATCATTTTTTGAAAAAATGAATACATTCGGTTTTGATTTCTGGAACAATAACATTGAAACGAAAACGATCTGGGGCACAAAAGATTGGCAAGTGCAAGGTATAGGTCCAGTAGGCGGAGGACTTCCTGTCTCTGTTCACGGTGTTCGTGTCGGCGAGTGGGCGTGCTGAGCCTCTTTTCTCGTCAGAGAGCAGCAGAGAGCGGAGGGGGGTGGACGCTACAGCCACAGCAAAGCAGGTCCACCAGCAGCCGAAGCGGAGGAAAAGCGGCGGCGGCGGTCAGCGGCGGTCAGCGGTGGTCAGCTGCAATTAGCTGCGGTGGTCAGCAAAAAAGCAAACGGAGGTGAGCGGCGAGCGGCCAGAGGCTGATGTGTGAGGATAGGGACTCTTGCCATCTTGTCTTGGAGCCACGGAGCAGAGCCGAGCCGAGCCGAGAGCCGCGGGGGGGGGGGCCACGGAGCCAGCCCAGAGAAGGAAAGGAGGTGAGAGGCAGTACGGGGGAAGCTGATAAGCTGTGTGACCGCCGGCTTGAGCTCTGAGCACAGCAGGCAGAGGCAGAGGCAGCATCGATCCTGGTAGTACAGTGCACCATGGGATAAAAAAAAAAAACTGGAAAAAAGGCGAATTCTGCAAAGAACTGTGTAGCTGCGCAGCTGGCACGAGTGCAGGAGCAAATTGAACCAGGAACATTGTAAGCATTGGGAGGGCTGTGAGACCCCCGGCCCCTGCAGCGTGTTACCGTGTGTGTTACTGTGGGTGCCTCAAAAGCAGTGTGTCGGAGCTGCGTTTGGGGGTAGAGAACAAAAGAGCCAGCAGCTCTGATAGCTGCAAGACGTTATTATCTTTGGAGGGCTGGAGAAAGCTTGGTGAAGTGGGGGTTTAAAAGCTACCGCACACCAAGGGATTGAGGTAGGGCTTGTAGAGAAGGCCCAGTGGTGGAAGAGCCGCGACAGACAGAGAGCCCATGACAGGCACTGGGCTGCACTAGCAATACCAGGAGGCTTGCGGCAGGAAACTCGACCGCTGGAAGCCTCACCAGACCTGTTGGCTTCCATTAACCAGTCAAGTACCAGTCAGAGCGCCTGATTCCTGAGGCTGTGCAGGAAGGCACCATCCCAAAACTATATTTTCTAGGCCACTGGTCATTGGGCAATTGGGTGACAAAGAAAGTGACCTAGACACCCGGACTGCCCTGGGGATATGAGATCAGGACGTGTTCGGGGGTGCCCCACGAATAAAGGGGGGGGCAAACAAACGAACCAACAAACGCAAAAGATCGCCGAAA
Organism: Lissotriton helveticus; assembly: GCF_964261635.1. Taxonomy (NCBI): domain Eukaryota; kingdom Metazoa; phylum Chordata; class Amphibia; order Caudata; family Salamandridae; genus Lissotriton; species Lissotriton helveticus. The sequence continues at coordinate 2,748,600 of NW_027611648.1, read as the reverse complement.
GCGCTCGCAAGAGAAGAGCCACCGACCAAAACCAGGCAAACAACTCAAAACGAAGGCTCGCTAATTGATATAACAAGCGATAAGTCCGACCTTAACAGCCTGAACACAGAACAACCGACAAAATCAGTAAGGAGTAGCAAAACAAAAACCAGCCTCGCAATGATTCAACCAAAAATTTACACAAGGTTTCACTTTTTAAGAAATGCGGGGGACACATTACTCTCAAACATCAATGATACTTCAGGCTTACAGCAACCCATTGAACCATCTCAGATCTCCCAGCCTGTGCAGCAGACTGATTTACTGCCAGCAAGCAACAGCAAGAGAAGCCCCAGCCCTATGGCTATGGCTAGGGGATCATTACAAGTGACATCAACCCCTCAGCGCGGCGAAAGCTCCATCTTAAGGTCCGTTACAACCAAAGAGATAAAGCAAGGAACGAAACTTGTCCTAGAAGCAAACCTTGTTCAAGTGCACAGGGCAAATATTAATACAAATAGCCTACCTATAAATATACCTCACAAAAGCTTCATAGGCCATGGCACTACTGCTAATGGGAATTTTTGTGAAGGTAATACACCCGGCAAGGGAGGCGAAGTCGACGGGTCTACGAACTGCATTGTAATAAGCCAGGAACAAACAAAGCATCTCAGTGTCAACAACGAAGTGGGTGTAAATACTGAAAAGGAGCGCTGGGAACAGAACGACTTAAACGTGGGAAATCAAACTTTAACCCATATTGAACAAATAATTGATTACAATAGCACGTTGAAACTTGGGAAGGAAACGGCACACACTGATAGGTCACCATCCTCGCCGCTGGAGGTAATAGAGATATCTTCATATCAAGGCAAGGAAGGATGGGAAGATCTTTCAGCTGCATACCCTCAAGGAAACAGTACAAGTGAGACAAATACCATGGTGCCGAATATGCCTATTACAATAAGTGACGCTTCTTGTGAACATTCAATGAAGAGTATGGGGGCTTCAGAGACGGGTCAAAAAAGCCCCACAACTGCAGAAAAACATGACGAACCCCCAAAGCTCACTAAGCAAGAAAGCGCTTGGTGCAGCTTACTCAAAACGACACAACTTCTGGTAGAAGCTCTCAACTATCAGTCGGATAAAATGGACACTCAATTGACGTTACTCGACACACTGGCTGTATTCGTGGTTGCTATTGATGGGAAGCTGGGCACGTTAAATACGCTTCTTCAAAGTAAACTGGCCCAGCCGAATCAAGGCTCGGGGAATTATAAAGAGGGATGCGGATGTGGCCCAATTATTGACAAACTGGCTACATTACCAACAATATTGAGTGACTTATGTACACAATTCAAAAGGCCATCTAAGTGCAATCAAAGCAATCCTTGTGAAAGCTTCTTCAAGTCAGGCATTGTTAAACTAAAACCCAAAGAAGCGCAGGCGAGTAACAGACAAGGTAATTCCAAATCAAGGGCCCCACCATCTACAATACCAACAACCCGAGGGGTGAGTGAAAACGGAACAATAGATCCTCCACTCTTTGAAAATACGGAGGATGATAATGCAAACTTAAAAATGAATGCCAAGCAAAGACGAGCAAAAAAACGCAAGGGCAGGAAATACAAAATCGACTCCCAACGGAGAGGCTTTCTGCACCTCTTTGGAAACATTCCAACAACGGAACAAAGTGCAGCACAACCCGAGGGGGTCATGTGTTTATCAGCACGCGAGGAAGCCATTAAAATATCTGAGACTCCTACGGAGGTAAAAACCATCAACGGGATCAGGTGCAACAGTAAAATCGAAACAAAAACCTTGGAAAAACATGGGATTTGTATACAAAAATCGCCGAATTAGGAACAAAAACCTTATGCCTCCCAAATGGTGAACTGAGCAAAACATCACTGCACCCAACCGCAGAACAGGCACAAAAAAGCAGCAGGCAGCTCGGTCCTAATTCATGGGTTGTGAAGCCTGAGAACAACTCGGAATTAGATAACGTAGTAATTGGCAAAGGGCAGCCAGAAAGGAATCTACCTATAAATTCCCAAGGAACATCAACCACAAAGAGAGAAGATGAACCACCCATTACAGGGACAGCAGATCTCATATGCTCCAGGCCTGGAGACAACCATCATCCGGCCAAGCAGCCAGCATGGATTCCGCACACCATCGGCAATGATTTAAGAATAACTGCACTTAATACAAACCAGCCTAAAACAACTGCAACACGACTAGTAGAGGGCTTGCGACCCAGAATTCCCAAAACAGAGGGAGGGCTGTCACTTGAACATATAAACGTTGAAGAGTCTGCACGAAATCAACAAATACCTAGCGGAGTGCTAGGAGTTACCGCTCCTACCTCTATTCCAACGAAAACAACCGCAATAAGACTAGTAAAGGAAATGCAATCTAGCCAATCAAATACAGGGAGTGGGCAGACAAGCGAACAAACAAATGCAACAGGTGTCATTTGGTTCAACCCGGACTATACCTCGCAAGGAAGACATGACACACTGAACAGAGGCAACATTCTGCGGTTGCTATCCCACATTCCCTCTCTGGCAGAAATAAAAAGCACGGAACTAGCGTCTATTGAATTTATAGTCGATGAAGTCACAGGCAGAGAAAAAACAAAAGCAACATGGACATCGCTGGCAACCTCACAAAAAATATATGCCGAAGCTGAAACCTTCAAAAATTGGAGGATTACAATACAACCATATACAAAGCCAAGATATCCTGATATTCTTGTTCCGGCGGAAAATGAGGCAGAACAAGTGATAACTAAAAGACTCAGAAACTCGGTCCTGAGAGGAGCGGTAGGGCCAGGGGACAATAACGCCGAACAATATAATGAGATCACTCGATGTACAGTAGATGAATACACACAATTATCTGGACAGCCTGACCCAAGATGGACAGCCAGAACTTTAAATAACATTGAATGACAAATTAGCCCCAAGCCAATGGTGAGCGCCCACGACTCATTGAGAATATGCTCTTGGAATATCAATGGACTGGCATCAAAAATAACGGACACAGAGTTCATGATCTACATCAGCACCTATGATGTCTTGGTATTCCAAGAAACATGGCTCGCAGATCCCCCGCACCTCCATGGTTACTTACGATTTTATTCGCCTGCAGAAAGGATAGCTAAATATGGTCACTCTCAAGGCGGCCTAGCAACTTACATATCGGCTATAAGCACCTTGACTGCCAAAGAAGTCGGATCAACCTCTACAGCCCTGTTGGCTGTCAATATTCACCTGTCAAAACTTAAACCAAGTACCGTTGACACCGACTTTACATTAATTAATGTCTATATCCACCCTAGAAGGAAAAGGAAAGCAGCCAACGACCTTTGCAGCTTTATGGAGTCCTGCATAAGGGAAAGACCTATAACAAATGTCGTTCTCACTGGGGACTTCAACCTTAACCTCATGGGCACCACACAAGAAGACGAACTATTAACTCAAAATGCAATCTGGGACATCCCATTACAAGCGACTCCAGAATTTTCTAAACAAACAAAGCTAGGTAATAAGACCTTAAAAGATCTGGAATATTTTAACATCAGGGCACTGAACGGAAGGACCCCTGGAGACAACCCCTCAGCTGCAACTTTTCATTCAATAAGAACAAGCAGCACTCTAGATTATACCTTCATTTCATTACCATTATTCCAGTTCTTAAAATCATACCAGATAGGCCGCAGTGGAGACAGCGATCATTGCCCCCAAGAAATCATCTTTAAGATCGATAAACCCAATTTTGAGCAATCTAAAGACCTGAAAGAGTCAATCCACACCGTCAATTTCAAAAAAATTAAATACTCAGCAGCCACAAACGAAACTCTAGTGGAAAGAGCAAAACAGCATTTTGAGACCCGCTCTGGACCTAGCGAAACTACGAAATGGGAACAATTTACACACACAATGTCTACATATGCAACAAGATCTAATCCACAGTCGCAAATAGGCAATGGAAGATCGGATAAATGGTCTCAAGAACAGAAAAGCAAAATCAGAGTCATAAAAAGCAGAATCTATCGTATAATGAGAGAGCTCCAGCAGGTACCTAACGACACAGTAAAGCATGACGAATTACGGAAATTGAAATCAACATTAAAAAAATCAAAATGGGAAGCAAATAAATCTGCTGAGGATAAATTATGGGCAAGACTTAACGCTGACATTAAACGGAACGATGGGGCAAGGTTCTGGAAATCAATAAACTCATTTATAAGACCGACGCACCATGGAATCTCATCTAATATCGCAGAGGACACATGGGCAAATTATCTTGGTACACATTTTAACCAGGCTGAGGGAACAAACCAGCTCCAGGAGCTTGCTACCATCGAAATACCTCCAACGAATAACGACATAAGCTCCATAGAATGGCACTCACTTAGCGAAGCAGGGAACTCCCCGAGCTTGAAAAACATCATTCGGCGCCAAATTAAGAAGGGAAGAAGAGAGGGAGCTCCAGGGCCGAATGGTATCCCGCCAATCCTTTACAAGCAAGATGCGGCGGGCTGGGCAGCGGCCCTGGAACCCCTTTTCTTAGAGATAAGACATTTTAACATCCTGCCAAACTCCTGGAAGGGTTCAATTATCTCCCCAATCTACAAGGCAGGAGACAAGGCTTCCCCTCAAAACTATCGATTGGTGGCTTTAATCGATAATGAGGCAAAATATTTCGCAGGCATTCTCTTAGAAGAGCTGAGGGCCTGGGTAACAGAGAAATCCTTAATCCCGGTAAACCAGACGGGCTTTGCCAAATCAGTAGGCACAATGACTAATATTTTGTGCATGGGCATGCTCATAGACAAGGCAGAATCTAACAAAATGCCCATTCATTTCTGCTTCATTGACTATAAGGCCGCCTTCGACCATATAAACCGGAACCTCTTATGGTTTAAATTGAACAATTGGGGAATATCGAGACAACTTCTAAACCTGCTAATCAACCTCCACACAGAGACCTGGGTACAGATAAAGGTGGGGGATGGATCTGCTCTGTCCAGGCGCATACAGACCAACAAGGGCCTGAAACAGGGCTGTGTTCTGGCCCCGATCCTATTTAACTTGTTCCTAAGCGACCTGGTTCCCGTTTTAAATGGTTGTAACTCCCACACTCCGAAGTTAGGGGGACTGCATCTACCTTGTCTACTATATGCTGATGATATCGTGCTTATAAGTCATACCAAGGTAGGACTTCAACATCTCCTGAATGCAACACAATGCTACTCAGACAAAAATGAGCTTACGATAAACCTCGGAAAAACACAAACAATGACCATCAGCAGGAAAAAAAGACGACCAACATCATGGTATTGGAACAAGACAAGAATTGGAGATACCCCAACATAGAAATACTTAGGAGTGAAAATTGACAACAGCGGGCAGTTCTCCGCACAGCGAACTAGTATACGAGGGAAAGGGTTATCTCTGGCAATTTCGCTGAAGTCCCTAAACCTCAAACTTTCTGGCCCCTCACTTTTGCCCCTGACGCAAGTAATCCGCGCTAAACTCCTCCCAACAATTACCTATGGGAGCGAAGCACTTAGAGGAAGGGATGCCAAGATCCTTGATAACACAATAACAGCCGCCTACAGGATCATCTTCAGCCTGCCCAAACAAACCTCACCAGCTCAAATCAGGCTAGAATTTGGCATCGAGCAACAGCTCCTAGCAAGGTAGGGAGCCTATATGATAGCCTGGGACAAAGTGAGGAAGTCAAAACAGGGAACATTAAATAAATATTTGTGGAGTGAGCTAGTACAACAGCCGTCCTCAGCAGCAGCCAAGTTCCTACTGGTCAGCCGGACGAACACAGGACTAGAGCAGCTCTGGGACACACCAGTAAATCATACAACTTTTAAAAAACTGGTCAAGAAATCGATCAAACAGCTATCATGGGTCGAAGACAAGGCAGCCCTCTCCAAAAGAACACATGGTTGGATGACTCTAAATACGTACAATACTATGGCAACACAGAGCTACCTTGGCGAGGGATACTCCAAATCTGTCAAAATGCGTTTTCTAAAGCATAGACTGGGCCTGCTACCATGTATTCAAAATTTCCCGCGCTGGATTAAAATAAAAGCTGATCCTCTTTGTAGGCCATGTGGCTTGGGGCAAGAAGACATGCTGCACTTGATATGCTCTTGCGAGAAATTACATGATGAACGGAAACACTTGCTGAAACAACATTTCAACCGGCAAGGAATCCGCACACGAAGGAAGGCAGTCCTTGCTTGTTTCTCATCCTATGATTCTCGCCTGAGCAGCAGCTTCATAAAATTTATGAAGGCGGTGGAAAAAAAGATGCCGGAAATAAATCAATAACGGCCTCTACACTACTGACCTAATCGCGCACGCCGAATGGCATTATTGGCTCGAAGAGCTTATGGGGTCATTAGGAAAGCAGAAATATCTTATAATTTCAAAGCTGAACTTAAAATTTATTTATTAACTGATTGGTCACAAAGTTGCTGCTTGCACATCAGAACCAAGGAAACGTGAACGTTTTATTCTTTTATAACTGCACTTTTATAATTCTTTGTTTTAACCTTTTCTTGTACTGCAATGGTTTTAAGTAACTATGCGAAATAAAATTATTATTATTATTAGGTATAGAATCATTATTTAGAGCCTGCATGATCCCAGAACAAATTATATTTTTGAATGACACAATTCAACAGACTACCTGTCTTCGCCTAGCCAAAATTAAAGACTTAAACAAACCGTCTATTCCAAAGCCAACACCTGACAGTAATAGCACTACAGATGTTGAGATAGACGTATCTCATGTTTTAAACCAAAACAGAACACATCCTGATTGGAAAAAATGGTTGATCTGGCCCACAGACACAAATAACTGTCAAGACAGATTCCTGAACAAAATACAGGGGTTCACATTGACCAGGCCATACCCTAGATACTCCCAGAGACAACATCCAGGGATTGTAACTACTTACAGTGTGGGGAAACTCTGCCTTGAATGGCTACATACATCCACACTGGCAGAAATGAAGCAACACCTAACTTTACTTAAAGAAGGTGCTGACTTGCGTGATTTCATTTTGGGACCACGCAAACAGCGTCTAAAACGTTTCATAGCGGCCTCTATATATGCAGCTTACAACGAAGCTTGGAAAGAAACTCAAATTGAGACAGCAGAGAAAATACGGGAAATTGACCGTGTTAATTTGGAAAAATCACTTTCTGTTGTGGACAATGGGTTAATGACTCTGTCTTCCAGAATATATTCACTGGACAGTATTGTATCTTCTGCAATCGATATAATAGAGCAAGACTTACTGATGTTGCAACACGGTCAGTCCCAATTACGTTCTATTGTACAGCTTGGCTGGACGTTACAAAATCTGCGTTCAGGCTATGTGCCTTGGCGTTTAATCAACACAACGTCACTATTCAGTAGCTTTAACCTTACTGATACACAAATCAGCTTGGCACAAAAGGGTGCTGATTATACAATTCTGAGCATTGAAAAACTTGAGAGATTACCATTGACAATGTCAGAACGACCTGTCATTGAATGGATAATACATTCGATAATAACTATTCCAATAACGACTTTCCAGTTTCGATGCTGCCAAAAATATATAAAGGCAGGCCAGTATGAAAGGTTGGGTAAAGGATACATTAAGTCAACATGGAACTTACCCTATACACACACATGTGTCAGTAATAAAGGACAGAGTGTATTTCTTAGTGGTAATAATTGTGAAAAATCACTAAGTGGTATACTTCTGTGTCAGGGTATAAGTTTGCATGGGGCCTGTGAAGGGACTTCAAATAACCTTTCATGTCACCAGCTTGGCACACCTGCAACACGAATAGAACCATTCTTTAGAAGACTTTCGAACAGGAGTTACATTCTAATTGTAGATCACAGATGTTGTGGCTTGCTGCCAGGAAAACCTTATCTGGTAAGCGTGACTTCCATGGTCATTTGCTGTGAAAGGGTATTGTTCCCAAATGATGCTCCAGACAGGGAGGGAAGGTTATGGCCCAGTTTGAAAATCTCTTCTATTCGAATTGATACTTTAAGCAGAATGAAGACTGTGCTCCTACAGACGCCAACCCATTTGACGTCATCAAAGGAAACGTATGATCTCCAAGTTGCAAGGACAACGGGTGAGATACATGCATTGTTATCAACAAATTGCCCCCTACACTTCGCAGAAATGCTAAACAAAATCTTAAATATTTCTGATACAAGTGGTATCGCAAGTGTATTTAAGACAGTTTTTTCGGGACTGTTAACGCCATTCAAAGCAGTCCTGGGTATTTTTCCAAACTTGGTCCATTCCATCTTTGGCGGACTTCCTCTCCTGTTGGGACTAGTAGCAGGCATCCTATTTTTGCTACTCTTGCTTCGTTATGGCAAGCCATGTCACAGACAAGACTCCAGTAACAATGGAAGAAACGATCCTAGCTATCCGCTACCGGGACTGCATAACTAAAGTCCTTGGACTAGCCCGGCTAAGAGATCTTAATATGACCTGGTTTCTTTCATTCAGACCCATGTGGCAGAATTGTGTTATGCCTGTATTAAGGTGCATGCTATGCGGCGAAGAATGCGTGTTGGACACCTGTCTTACACTACAATCAGAAGTACCATTGGATGCAGATACTTTGTTGGGTCCAGTGAAGGCTCATGCATTGTGCTGTCCCCAGCGGCTACCGATCCTGATGACGGCATTCGTGGAGACTTCACCACTACGATTGAAGGGTAGTGAAGTACAAGATGAAAGCAGCATCTATCAGGTACAACCTTCTGTTAGCTATGCTGATCAAACCATCACTGAAAGCGAACATGCGCATGACTGCATGGTGGCGACATTTTCCAACCTAGTCGAACTTTCACCAGAAGCTGTAGACTGTTTTTTCGAGAATTTGTCTGAAATGATGTTTTCACCAGAACAGAGAGAGTGACTTTAAGCAACATGCACACAGCGTTCCCTGAACTCTGCATTTGGCCTTCAACTTTAAAAACAAAGCCACTGAGAACTTTTTTTCCGTCTTCCCATTGAAAATGAGAACTTTTTCTCCAAATCCAAAATATTTACCATTTGGCACTTATCTTCTGCTTAAAGTAAAACTATTCCTAGAGAACAGAGCTTCTATTTTTAGGAAACTCTAGAGACGTTACGTTACCTCAACCTCTAGCTTATTTACAAGTAAATGCATTTATATGTGATGAAGTGGTCTCGCACTTTTCTTCTGTATTTAGAGCCATTTCATGTGTAATTTAAAATGTGCATCATTTTTTGAATGATTATACTGCTTGATTGCATACAGTACCTATACTCATTTTCGTGTATTTCGCAATACCATTTTTCGAATGCAAATTAATGTATTTTGGGGTGGTTCGGTATACACATGCACTGTTAGTTATGTTTACTATTGCTTAGGTTAGTAAATATGTACATAAAATCGTGGAGTGGGTGTAGTATGTTTATCTAGGGCCCTGTATCAATACTCCTATTTCTGACCCTTGTCCGGTTAATAAATCACTAATAGCCATACAACGACACAGAAACCAGTTTTCAGATTAGGTCATAGCGCATGCTATCACATTAGGCAAGCACTATTCCTCCAGCCCCCCTAGAAAGCACACCGAGTTCTCAAAACAAACCAAACCTCCAGCAGACCTGGGAAATCCCCCGCAGCAATTGTTTTGATTTAGTTCGAGAACTCCTGTAAAGAATGTAAGAACGACCAGTTCTTATGACATCCTTAATGACGTCTTATGTCCATCCTTACGTCAAACTCGGCACCTTTCAGGTATAAATATACAGACGCTGCCCTAAGCAGAGACACGGTGGTGATGAGCTTGGAGCAGCGCTACTTGCCGAAGAGCCCAGCTGATGCAGGAAGCCCACGGACGCTGCCCCTCCCTTTTGACGCGCTGAGAGAGACGCTGCCTCCGGCATTTCCAGCCGCCCTCACGGGTAACTGGGATACCGAGTCCTGAGACAGAGATACCAGCCCTCCTGCCTTCTAAATCCCAGGTACTGAACTGACTAACCCCTTACAGAGAATTCTTGAGTCAGATTCTTGGCAAAGCAAACTTAACTTAAACTGCTACTTTTTCACTCCCGCCCACGTATTAGGCTTAGGTCAGGTACACCGGGGTAGGCGTAGTTAGAAGCACCAGTTGAGTACGATTAGTCAATGTATATATGTATGTATATCTTTTATCCATTTTAAGTATCATATGGCTAAGAAACCATATCAATGCTTTTACAGTATTATTTTATAATCTTGCTTTTACTGTATGCACTTTACTTAACCTTAAGTATTGCAATTGTAGCGATTCATTTCTCTTGTATGAGAAAAGAGACTGATCAATAAATAACACCTTTTCATTGAACACGCCCGTCTCTTCCTTTTCTCTACAATCTGGTGAAACTAAGAATGCACGTATTGACTGAGTAAAATAGTTGTCTTTTGTTTTCACACGACTCTAGAGATATACTCTTGATCAGGGAGAGCAAAGTTGTCATGTTCTATGGTTGTCAGAAACTAAATCCCTTCTTGTCTATCCAGGGAGGTTAAACTCCTCCTTGCCTATTCGAGAAAGTTTCTAGTGAACTCTGAGCTAGCTGGCACATATAACTTTAAGTCTAATATCGTCAGTAGAAGACCTAGTTAACCTCTGTCCTACGTCTATACTATTGAAGATATTATTCCAATGCGCAGAGACTATTGGGAAAATAGGAACTACACTACAACACACTCACTACAAATCTAGAACAGGGTGATGGCCACAAACAAACTTAAAACTAGGAACAGGGTGTTGGCTACACACACCTAAAACCAGGAACAGTGTGCTGGCCACCCACTCACTTAAAACCAGGAACAGGATTCAGGACACACGCTCACTTAACACCTGGAATAGGGTGCAGGCCCTAAACAAACTTAAAACCAGGAACAGGGTGCTCGCTACACACACCTAAAACCAGGAACAGCGTGCTGGCCACACACTCACTTAAAACTAAGAACAGGGTGCAGGCCCCACATTCACTTAAAATCACGAACAGGGTGCAGGCCACACACTCACTTAAAATCAAAAACAGGGTGCTGGGCACACGCTAACTTAAAACCAGGAACAGGGTGCAGAGCACACGCTCACTTAAAACCAGGAACAGGGTAATGGTTACAAATTCACTTAAAACCAGGAACAGGGTGCAGGCCACAAACAAACTTAAAACCAGGAACAGGGTGCGGGCCACGCAATGAATATGACTGCAGAAGTCGGATGCAGTCCCCACATTGCGCCAGGGGGCAGCATCCTCTTCAGCCAGGGCCCAGTTCTACCCCCAGGGGTTGGTCCTGGAGGTGACCCCCCCAGACTAGAGGGCACCCTGCACTGAGTGAGACACGCCAGTCCCCGGGCTCACCGGGACACAACATATAACTAAGTTTTGGTTCCGTTTGAGTCATGTACTGTTTTGGGAACAGTCCTATCATGTATGGAAATGTACATAGAAATGTGTATTGATGTACTTATGTCACTTTTGCCTTTCCATGCCCCCCCCTCCCCCACTTGAACACTCTATTTCCATTCCTTTCTTTCCTGACCACCGAGGTCCTAAGTTGACCCCTTCACCTTTGCAAATTAGTTACCACCCAACTCAGGGCTCATCAATTGTTTGTGACAGCAGTTTGCAGTCCAAACTAGCAAAAATCCCTTTCTCTATTGGAAAGGGGAGGGAGGAAACCCCTTTCATGACCCCTCCTATTTGCAATTCTGAAATAATAGCAAAAGTCCCATTATTAGACAAAAGACATTTCCAACTTTGTAAATAATGTTAATTACTTTTATGATTTTGCAACATGAGGCCCTTAATGCTAAAACTCACTTAGATGTTGACACTAACTTATAGGTCTAAAGGTCCCAAATGTTTGAATGTTTTCAAGTCATTTTGACAGTCATGGCACAGCATGCCACGCCATCACGCCATGGCCAAGACATAGTGACTTGGGAGGCCCGTTAATGAGTTGTCTGTCGCTCCACAAACGCTCCGACTCCTTTACGTTTACCTGCAGAGGTGAGTTATGATAATGCTGAGGGGACTGATGATAGAGATGTTTAGAATCTTTGGGACTAGTTAAAGTGATGCACTCTCTCATATTCACAAAGCCTTGGGAATGTACAAAGGCTTAACATAAGACTACTAAAAGGCTCCATGTTATGAGAACAACTCTTTTTCTGCAGCAAATAGGGGCATTCTGGAATGTATTACTTCTGATTCAGTTCAATTAAACAGATCAGTTTATAACACCTTAAAACAATGATTTGTAAAAACAAAAACCAGAACTGAAAGCGTTGTAGTCCAGGGGCATTGAAATATCTAAAATTTAGGTATTTTATCAAAATGGAATTAATTGCACCCTGCCCTTTATGAAGTGTGCGACGCAGTATAATTGTGAGGCTTCATTAAAGTGTCATGACCTTAGGAAGAGAATTTATGGGCCTGATTTAGAGTTTTGAGGATGGAGTTAACTCCGCCAGGATGGGCGATGCCGATACCTCCGACATCCCGAGGGACCTCTGACTGCCAAATGTAGAGTTGTCTCCCGGCAGTGTGGACAACTCTCTACATTGAGCGGAACTGCTGTCATGGCGGTTCCTGTCTATGCACAAAACATTGGAAGGACAGTACAGTCACGCATGATGACCTGCTTTTCAAAATGCTTTTTTTATTTTTAAACTCCCAAAGCAGGTGTTTGTTTTTGTAAAACAAAAAACCTAAGACTCCTACACGCTGGGAGTTTTCTCTCAGGATGATGGGTCATTATTTATTTTCCCATCACTTACAGCCAGGTTTTACTCTAAAGGGGAGGATGTATAAAGTGCTTCCTTCGATGGCCCCTACTGTGTTGGGCCATTATAGGAAGTATTCTGTCGAGAAGCCACAAGAAAAGGAATAGTAATGTAAGTAGGTGAACTGAATGTCATTGGAAGCTAAATTAACTTTACCAGTAAATCAGAGAAAGACATATAGCCAATAAAGTCATAGGAGAAAAGAAACTCACTGAGATTTTTATTCATTGACTTTATACCCAATATCGTAAGAATTAAGACACTAGGGGCCAGATGTAGGAGCCAAAATACCAGTCGGTAACGGTCGGTATTTAAGAACTGGCATGTAGGGGGCCAATTTTACAGAATCGGTAAATTTACCATTTCGGTAAAATACCGAATCGGTATTTTTACCGATTCGGTAATTTGTAGATGTAGGTGGGACTCTTCAGAGTCCCAAAGGCCTAACAGATTCGGTATTTTACCACCCAATCCAATTGGGTGGTAAAATACCGAATCCAGGTGTGCATGCACATGTGTGCATGCACACCTATGCCATTTGACAGACAGACATGCCCTTAGGGCATGTCTGTGTGCCACATGGCACACATGCCTGTATTCAGGGTGCCAGAGGGTGTCAAAGTGACACCCCCTGCACCCTTGCTGAGATCAGTATTTAATGCCCATTGATTCCTATGGGCTTCAAGGCCCATAGGAATCAATGGACATTACCGAATCGGTATTTACCGATTCTTACCGATTCGGTAAATTTAAAAAGAAATTTACCTACATCTCAGTACTTCTATTTTACCGATACTTAAATACCGAATCGGTAAAATTCGGTATTTATGAATCGGTAAAATAGAATTACCTACATCTGGCCCTGGATAAACAGAAACATTTTGTTACCTCCATTCTTGTGATCTGCCAATCGATCATTTCACAGTTCCAGTTTGATACTAATTTTCCGGATGGGAATGTGTAGTCACTATTGAGATTTCAGAACTGATTTTAAAAATATAATTTTCCGGTGTAGCTAAAACTCAGCCTTTGTGCGAAGTGATGGCTCTCATGGCAGCAGCAATGGTGCTGGCTCCAAGCAGAGGTATCTGAAACAAGGACACAATGAGGCGGGAGGTCTCAGCAGCTGTCGTCAGCTTTCCAGAGCAGTCATCAGTCACAGACAAAAGGGCAGCCCTGCTGAGTAACAGTGTCACCTGTAACAAGAGAAAGCTCTAACATACCCCTCAATCCTACCATTTACCCAATGCCATCAGTCAGCAAGAACTAATCACCAGCCTTTTGATAAAAAAGGAACCTGCAGAATTTCTTTTAGTCGCCTTTTCTCCATTCTCCCTCACGTCAGCTCTGGGTCTCCTCCCTTCATCCGCAGAGATGCAGCTAATACACACCCACTGTGCAGGGAAGTTGTATCTACTCTCCATCGCAATCTATCTCACTGGTCCACGTACTTAGAACTTCATCACACAAGGAGTCTCACTACTTCATACTTGCTACGCACCCACCACACATACACACACAGGGAATGTCAGCTCATAGATCTGGGGCTTGTTACACAAAACCCCTCTCTGAACATCTGAGACGATCTATCTGGAGCCTCCAGCACACCCTCCTCCGCTCATCTGAGCCTTCTTATGATCCCGAGCTCCCCTTTGCTGATTGCCATAGCCCTTTAACCCTTTGTTTGCCAGTAACCATTTTACCTGACTTCAATCATCTGAGTTTCTCAGCCCCTTTTTGCCATCCTTTACAGACCACACTCATCTTCAACCATCCAATTTTAAACTCCTCTGACAAGTTTGAGTCCAAGTGCCCTTAAATCCTCCCCCAGGCTACTGTGCTAGTATCCAACAGCGTCTTCTGCAATCAGAAGTCAGAATGTAACAGCCCTGGAATTTTATTCTGAATTTTCAGCAAATACTTATCAGTTCTATATGTTGGCTGAATAGGTGGGGGTTTCTAGGGGTTGGCAGGAAAGAAAATATTAATAGGAACCATTTACAAAAGAGATATCCTAATACAAGTGGCCGTGAGTCACATAAGGGTCCTCCTACTCCGGGTCTTCTTCCTTCACTTCCAGGTCCTTCTGTGTGTTAGTGCTCTTACTTCTTATTTCAAGTCCTCCTTCTCTGGGTTGTTTTGGTTCTCCGTAACGTCATCCTGGCCCTGTTCTAATTAATGCTGATCACCCTTGAACTGGGTTCCTGAATCTGGTTGTTCTGGTTGCAGTCCTTCCTGACCCTACCTGAAGCTCAACTCAGAGAAATCAGAGGTCCTTGTCCTTGGACCCTCCCTTACCACTTGGGACAACGCCTGGTGGCCCCCCACCTTTGGAAGCCCACCTACCCCTACTGACTATGCCCAGAACCTCAGCATCATCCTCGGCTCCTCCCTCACCATGACTCACCAGATCAATGCTGTTGCCTCCACCTGCTACAACTCCCTCCGCAAGACCTTCAAGTGGATCCCATCCGAAGCCAGAAAGACCACCACCCACGCTCCCATAACCAGCAGACTGGACTTTGGAAACACCCTCTACGCTGGAATCAACAAATCCCTGCTACACAAACTCCAGACCATCCAGAACAACGCAGCCAGAGTAGTCCTCGGTATCCCACGAAATGAGCACATGACCCAACACCTGAGAAACCTCCACTGGCTCACCGTTGAGAAGAGAGTAACCTTCAAGCTACTCACCCGCGCCTACCAATCACTCCACAACATTCGACCCAAATACCTCAATGAAAGAGTCTCCTTCCACATACCCAAAAGAAACCTCTGCTCAGCCGACCTCGCCCTGGCAGAATCCCCACTCATCTGCAGAAACAGACCAGGTGGAAGAGCCTTCTCTTACAACACTGCCAAGGCCTGGAATGAGCTCCCGGTCAACATCAGACGCTCCCCTACTCTGCACACTTTCAGGAAGAGTCTCAAGATCTAGCTATTCGGATAACACTGAGCTGCAGAGCTCCCCCAAGTGCCTTGAGACCCTCATGGGTGAGTAGCATGCTTTAAAATTCCCTGATTGATTGATCGATTGACCCCGGTCTTCCTGGCCATGCTCCTGGCTCATCCTAGAAAGTTAATTATGCAGGGTGGAAAGAAAATCTTAACACTGCAGCAGTTCACTGCTTTTGATGTCATTTTGTTTTGCAGTTCTTTATTGCGTTAACTTGCCCGACTGAAGCGCTTTACAAGAGCACCAGTTCAATTAAACAAAGACGTATTCAGGAGAATAAGAGGTTTGCTCAGAATCACATTGAACTGATGCAGAAACATGTACCTGGTACTCCAGCTCCAAAGTCAGCAGCTCTGGCCATTACACCACATCCTCTCCCTCAATAACCAAACATTTTCAATATTATAGGCAACAAATCTATAGTTGTTGTATATTAGCCCTGGCATGTTGTAGGTTTAATGTTATTTGTTGTATTATGTAGCCGTGTGCAATGACAGAAGCCGCACAATACCAGTCGGGCGGCATAATAACTATGCTAAGCATAGATTTTTAGCTTAAGTGTTTTGAAGCCACACCTTTAATTACATTGACCACACCCCTTTGAGAGACCCCTCCACTTTTCCATCCCAGTTAAAGCCCTGATTAAATGGAATGAGAGCTGCGTCGGGATCAGCAGAACTGATCAACTAAGTAACCGAGCGAAGTGAGGAGAGCTGCACTTGGTGCCCCCACCCTCGACACAAGGTGAATTCAAACTCACGGTTCTTAAGTACGCAGAGACCGGTCAGTCTGTCATGTGCATTTTAATTACACAGAGGCGAGGATCTCCGGGACTTCTAACATGCCCCCTCCCTCTCCTATAGCAATACAAGGAAGTACAGCCCAGGCTTCCAACGGCACCAAGGTCCACCAAACATGAACAGCAGCCAGTATGTCGCCAAACATTTGTTTTCTCTTTCTCAACCACTGTTCTCCTCCAGGACATCTGCCAGCTCACGGTCTCTATCCCTTGAATATCGACAGCAAGAATATCATGGTTAAACATATCGACTTAAGGTAAGTGAAATCGAAGGGGCATATTCTCAAGGACTTATCGCTGAGTTATCGGCACTTTATTGCAGCCAAAGTGGCAATAAATGTATCGCTCTATTCACAAGCTGGTGCTAACAGCCGACATCACCAGTTTTCCTGCGTTAGCAGCCGCAAAAAACATCGCCACAGATGACACCAGCAACTAACTCTGATGAGATGCAGAGTAGGCGTTCCCGTGCAAAAAGACGCAACAACACCACCTCACAACATTCTTAATGACCAGCCAGATCAGTGATAAGTTCACAAAACATGCGATAAAGCATATTAGCAGCAGGGATTTAACACCTGCTCCTACCTGGTGTTAAGTCGGACGACTACTTGCAGTATGAAAGGGAGACCAGCCCAGAGCCACACCTGAAGAAAAACAGATGCCATGGAGCCATTGACCATGCAGCTTGGAGCCCCAAGAGGGCCACAACACCCACCGCCATCCCCCCAAGACCCCTCCCTTCTGGGCCGTACCTCGGGCACCCCCGCCAGACAAAGACACTTCACATCAACTTCACAAAACCATAAATATAAAAGAATTCGCCTGAATTCGCACACTTACAACAATTAGCATTCATGTGTGGTCAGAAAAAGGAGAATCATTCATTCATCTTTGAATTACCAAACAAAATATTTTATTAAAATTAAACTCAATACAACTATTTGGAAAAATCATGGCAGGTCTTTTCTGGACAATCTGTAAGACACAGCCTTAAAGACAAAATCAAATATAAGAAGGTGTGTCATGCGCTCATGAAAGGACAGAGTAAGAGAGAAAGAGAGAGAGCAAGAAAGGGAGAGAGAGAGAGAGTGAAAGGAAGAGAGGGAGAGAGAGACAATGAAAGGAAGAGAGGGAGAGAGAGAGAGAGAGAAAGAGAGGGACAATGAAAGGAAGAGAGGGAGAGAGACAGAAAGAGAGAGACAGTGAAAGGGGGAGAGGGAGAGAGAGTGCCAACACTGTGGACCCAGACCTCACTGCTCACCTGCTGCCACTGGTGTGTCTCCAACCACGTGCCGGCACACACTGCAGTCCACCAGGTTCCTTATCTGAAACAAAGTCCAGATTCATGAATGTCAGAGGTTATATCATTGCAGACGCCATCATCGCTTGCCCACCCCTGCGTACCCAGGCCTCACTGCTCACCTTCTGCCAGCTGCGTGTCTCCAAGAGGGCCCACCACGCGCCAGTGCAAGCTCCAAGCCCGGGTCCCGCTGCCTTGGCAGCCTCCATATCATGCAGCCCGCACCGCAGACCACAACGTCACACACGTGATTCTGGGTCTTGATTTCGCAATGGCAGAGATCATATAATTGCACAGGCATCATCACAGGCTGCACACCCGCCCAGCTCCTCAGCTGCCACTAACTCTGTGAATGCGAGGCAAAGACACTTGGCGGTAGGCCCGCTCTGGCTTAGCCCTACACTGCGGTCCAGCAGGGCCCTCACAAATCCTTACCAGTCCGGACAACCAGGACGGCACATTATTGCAGGCTGCACAGCTGCTCAGCACTTAAGGTGCCCCTACCTCAGTGCACCGAAAGTCACCGTCCCATGGCGGTAGGCCTGTGCCGTCAGCAGTGTATCCAGTGCCACCAATACTTTGCTACACATTCATGGACCCTTTATGATTGAGTCTCGTGATATGGCAGGCGGATGCAGCCATGTCACCTCCTGCAGTGGGGAAGAACTCGGACACATAGTGACGCCGTTCCCCTCCCTTTATACATAAGCCGAGTGGGCTTGGTTGGCGTTAGCCAGGCCAGCGTTGGGGTGTGAAAAATTATTCCTGCGCCATGGGCGTGGTCCATATCTGGGCTAGACTGGAAACCAACTGATGGGCGTATCTCTGTCGCAGTGTTGGCGCAACACAGCCCGCCATCGACAATGTTGCAATGTTGCATGCACCTGGAGGGCGGCCGCGCATGAAGGGATTGTACAAGGAGTGCAAGACTGCTCGGGCCATTGGCTCATACATGCCAACTGTTGGGTGTGTATTGCTATTGGTGCACCACAAGCCTAAGGCCTAGCCACATCACATTTCCCGAATGCAAGCAGTAGTCAGACTAACATTAGCGATGCAAGCACCTTTGTATCAATACATAAGGCAGTAGGACATCTGCACCTCCGACTTTGGTCTTGCATGCGGCAGGCACCCCCTGAGAGAGATATCATAGCAGATGATGACGACTCCTACACTACGCACAGCGCTAATGAAAAAGCAATGTATCCACACCCCACACACAGAAGTCCTTGCTCGAGGTACTCTTGCATGGAATGGCCTTGACACTTATGTACACAACAACCCATATGTCCAAACATTGAACACACATACTACTCATTGCTCCGAGCTGTGGCATATCATCCACATTACTGCCACAGATCAGAAAAGTGCTGGATCTACGAGTGCTACCAACGCAATGGCAGAACATCCAGGGCACATGCACAACGCCTGTCACGTGGAACTGTACTCAGACCAAATGTTTCTGGTTAGTGTCTGATGCTTTGGTCTGCATGTTGTGGCCCTTGTCTTGCCCGTACTGACAAGCATATGCTAATTAAGCCTACGCAACTTCACTAGTGTTCAACTGTGATGAGTGTTGATTAGAATGACAAATTGTGTGCCTCAATGAGCATTGTCCGTACACAGTGAGGGACTGACTGACACATTTCACGTAGAGGTGGGTCCGTTTGCCAGCTCCACCTCTGTGAGCCAGACATTGTGGTTGGGATAGTTGCTGATAGACCTGTGCTCTTAACTGTCTTCAGCAATTTGAGTATGGTGTCCAACTTCTTGCCATGTGGATCAATGTGATCCATCCTTACAGGCTGTGTCAACCCAGTTGAGTGTGAGATGTTCTGTGTCCAAATGTGATGGGGGACACTAATTTAGGTCTGCCAACAACTTTGACATTTCATACACAGCCCTGTTTCTAACATTGCATGGGGCAACGTTGTGAAATTGTGCAATTGTTGTTTCAGAGCAATGAGGCCACAGCTAGTGCACACATTCCCAGTCATCTCACTGCCAATGTGTGTCACGGTCACACATGCACATTGCTTTCATTTCCCAGGGTGTACCTTTTTGTGCAATCAATGTCCTTACATTCATCCATACTTTCATACTTGATTGATTATGGACACATCTGTGTGAATTTGAATGAATTATTCACATTCGGTGGAGTGTCGGAGCTGGAGCAATACATGGCCATGCAATCACCACATTCCATTGTAGCCCAGTGGAGGGTCAGCCAGAGTTTGTAGGGATTGACACTTACCTCGGAAGAGGAAGAGTACAGTCCGTAGTGTGATTGCTGTGTCATTGTCAGGCAAACAGAATATGGCAGTCCATGTCGAGGTCCAATGTGAGTGTCGCAGAATGCTTCTGGGGACAGTGGGAGGGGTTGTTACAGGGCATGATGCAGGGGGCAGAACCAAGCTGAAACAGGGCATATGGTGGAGAAGACTGTAACTGGCTCCTTCTTCAATACACAAGTGTCGCAGGGTTTCTGTTCTCACACAGAACTGTGCACAGAGGATTGGAACCTCGGCGAATTAGGGTGACCCAAAACTCACATTAGTACCCAACAAACCCCTTACCGAGCTAGCTACAGTGTCTCATTGGTAATATCAAACTCCCAATGTTTAGACAAACCAGAACATGAACTTACAGTACCTCAGGATACGTGGAACTCATGAACACTCTTTCGTTATACAGTTATTTCAAACCAGAACTTGGAGTAAAGAAGAACACATGAGCATTTGAAATGTTTATTTACTAATGCCGTCTTCTCAGGCGCAGTATCTTAGATAATACAAGTAAACATATTATCAGAAGCAAAGTTACCAGCATAGTTACTAGTCCATAAAAAGCTAATAGTGACAGCATGTTAACATGCTGTAAATGAATAAGGGTTAACAACACTTATATCTCACCCTCTCTAACACACATATTATATTATTTGCTAAGAAGGTCTCTTTGGGTTGAATTAGGGCGGGCCCATACCTCAGTGTCCTAGCATGAAAGTATCACATCAGCATACACCAGCTCTCTCTGCATGCGAACCGCATCAAGTGTGTGTATTTGCCTTAAGCAAAGCAATATATAAAACCCGCCTCAAGCCCAAAGTTGGCAGGAGCTGCACTTATGTTATGTCTATGAAGGCGCGAAGATCAGACCTCATAACAATTCTGTATCATGTTGTACCTGAAGCTTCAGCACTCTCTGTACAGACATAGTTTATTTAGCAAAGCTGATATCAGAGTAATAACATATTATTCTCATGTAAACCACAAAGAACTACTAGGTTGAAAGCTAAATCAACAATTAAGTGTCGTGTGCAGAAATTGCAAAAGGAAAAATGGCGTTTAACCTTTAGTGAGCCTATGCTAACTTAACACATTATAAAGATATAGAGTAGCTATATGACACCCCCCCATGATCCGAGAACGGATAAGATAAGATAACAGAAGTGCCATCTCATGAGAGCAGAGTTCAACAACATATGAGCATGGAACTCAAACGAAACATTAAAAGAATTGCATAATTGTAATAAAATGTAATGCCTAAAAAACAGCCAAAAAAGTCTATAGTGTCTCAAGCCAATAGGCAAGGGAATAAAAAAAAGTGACAGAAAAGTCAAAAAATGTCAATGATATGCTAGTACTCAGCATGTCAATATACGGAAGTGTCTAGGAAATAACTGTGTATGCAAAATAAGCAGCAACAACTTCCAACAGGAAATCACAGTCTTCATTCGAAAACAGTTTAGCCATCCAATTTAAAAGTGGAAAAGAACATACGTGCTCTCCCAGCAATGGAGCCTCTATCACCATCAGAGGACAATTCTGCAATGGATCGCACTCCGCTAGCCCCTCCTCCGGGTCGCCCCTAAGCACTCTGGTATTTGAAGTGCGTGTAGTTCGAAGAATAGAAGTCAAGTTCATAAGTGGTTCACCAAAGTTGGTGCGAGTAGGTACTCGTTGTTCCCAAAATCTCTAGACCCAAGACATGGCTCGGGTTTCGGGATAGTTTCCCTCATCAGTAGAGAACAAGTATGGGGTGGATGAGAAGGCCGCCAAGTAACCGTCACAGGCCTCGATGCCTCTCTGGCTCGCAGGGCGTCTCCAGAAGCTCGTCAGCTTGGCGCTCAAGGGAGCGATAAGTAGAATTCTGCAATGGATCGCACTCCGCTAGCCCCTCCTCCGGGTCGCCCCTAAGCACTCTGGTATTTGAAGTGCGTGTAGTTCGAAGAATAGAAGTCAAGTTCATAAGTGGTTCACCAAAGTTGGTGCGAGTAGGTACTCGTTGTTCCCAAAATCTCTAGACCCAAGACATGGCTCGGGTTTCAGGATAGTTTCCCTCATCAGTAGAGAACAAGTATGGGGTGGATGAGAAGGCCGCCAAGTAACCGTCACAGGCCTCGATGCCTCTCTGGCTCGCAGGGCGTCTCCAGAAGCTCGTCAGCTTGGCGCTCAAGGGAGCGATAAGTAGAATTCTGCAATGGATCGCACTCCGCTAGCCCCTCCTCCGGGTCGCCCCTAAGCACTCTGGTATTTGAAGTGCGTGTAGTTCGAAGAATAGAAGTCAAGTTCATAAGTGGTTCACCAAAGTTGGTGCGAGTAGGTACTCGTTGTTCCCAAAATCTCTAGACCCAAGACATGGCTCGGGTTTCGGGATAGTTTCCCTCATCAGTAGAGAACAAGTATGGGGTGGATGAGAAGGCCGCCAAGTAACCGTCACAGGCCTCGATGCCTCTCTGGCTCGCAGGGCGTCTCCAGAAGCTCGTCAGCTTGGCGCTCAAGGGAGCGATAAGTAGAATTCTGCAATGGATCGCACTCCGCTAGCCCCTCCTCCGGGTCGCCCCTAAGCACTCTGGTATTTGAAGTGCGTGTAGTTCGAAGAATAGAAGTCAAGTTCATAAGTGGTTCACCAAAGTTGGTGCGAGTAGGTACTCGGTGTTCCCAAAATCTCTAGACCCAAGACATGGCTCGGGTTTCGGGATAGTTTCCCTCATCAGTAGAGAACAAGTATGGGGTGGATGAGAAGGCCGCCAAGTAACCGTCACAGGCCTCGATGCCTCTCTGGCTCGCAGGGCGTCTCCAGAAGCTCGTCAGCTTGGCGCTCAAGGGAGCGATAAGTAGAATTCTGCAATGGATCGCACTCCGCTAGCCCCTCCTCCGGGTCGCCCCTAAGCATTCTGGTATTTGAAGTGCGTGTAGTTCGAAGAATAGAAGTCAAGTTCATAAGTGGTTCACCAAAGTTGGTGCGAGTAGGTACTCGTTGTTCCCAAAATCTCTAGACCCAAGACATGGCTCGGGTTTCGGGATAGTTTCCCTCATCAGTAGAGAACAAGTATGGGGTGGATGAGAAGGCCGCCAAGTAACCGTCACAGGCCTCGATGCCTCTCTGGCTCGCAGGGCGTCTCCAGAAGCTCGTCAGCTTGGTGCTCAAGGGAGCGATAAGTAGAATTCTGCAATGGATCGCACTCCGCTAGCCCCTCCTCCGGGTCGCCCCTAAGCACTCTGGTATTTGAAGTGCGTGTAGTTCGAAGAATAGAAGTCAAGTTCATAAGTGGTTCACCAAAGTTGGTGCGAGTAGGTACTCGTTGTTCCCAAAATCTCTAGACCCAAGACATGGCTCGGGTTTCGGGATAGTTTCCCTCATCAGTAGAGAACAAGTATGGGGTGGATGAGAAGGCCGCCAAGTAACCGTCACAGGCCTCGATGCCTCTCTGGCTCGCAGGGCGTCTCCAGAAGCTCGTCAGCTTGGCGCTCAAGGGAGCGATAAGTAGAATTCTGCAATGGATCGCACTCCGCTAGCCCCTCCTCCGGGTCGCCCCTAAGCACTCTGGTATTTGAAGTGCGTGTAGTTCGAAGAATAGAAGTCAAGTTCATAAGTGGTTCACCAAAGTTGGTGCGAGTAGGTACTCGTTGTTCCCAAAATCTCTAGACCCAAGATATGGCTCGGGTTTCGGGATAGTTTCCCTCATCAGTAGAGAACAAGTATGGGGTGGATGAGAAGGCCGCCAAGTAACCGTCACAGGCCTCGATGCCTCTCTGGCTCGCAGGGCGTCTCCAGAAGCTCGTCAGCTTGGCGCTCAAGGGAGCGATAAGTAGAATTCTGCAATGGATCGCACTCCGCTAGCCCCTCCTCCGGGTCGCCCCTAAGCACTCTGGTATTTGAAGTGCGTGTAGTTCGAAGAATAGAAGTCAAGTTCATAAGTGGTTCACCAAAGTTGGTGCGAGTAGGTACTCGTTGTTCCCAAAATCTCTAGACCCAAGACATGGCTCGGGTTTCGGGATAGTTTCCCTCATCAGTAGAGAACAAGTATGGGGTCGATGAGAAGGCCGCCAAGTAACCGTCACAGGCCTCGATGCCTCTCTGGCTCGCAAGGCGTCTCCAGAAGCTCGTCAGCTTGGTGCTCAAGGGAGCGATAAGTAGAATTCTGCAATGGATCGCACTCCGCTAGCCCCTCCTCCGGGTCGCCCCTAAGCACTCTGGTATTTGAAGTGCGTGTAGTTCGAAGAATAGAAGTCAAGTTCATAAGTGGTTCACCAAAGTTGGTGCGAGTAGGTACTCGTTGTTCCCAAAATCTCTAGACCCAAGACATGGCTCGGGTTTCGGGATAGTTTCCCTCATCAGTAGAGAACAAGTATGGGGTGGATGAGAAGGCCGCCAAGTAACCGTCACCGGCCTCGATGCCTCTCTGGCTCGCAGGGCGTCTCCAGAAGCTCGTCAGCTTGGCGCTCAAGGGAGCGATAAGTAGAATTCTGCAATGGATCGCACTCCGCTAGCCCCTCCTCCGGGTCGCCCCTAAGCACTCTGGTATTTGAAGTGCGTGTAGTTCGAAGAATAGAAGTCAAGTTCATAAGTGGTTCACCAAAGTTGGTGCGAGTAGGTACTCGTTGTTCCCAAAATCTCTAGACCCAAGACATGGCTCGGGTTTCGGGATAGTTTCCCTCATCAGTAGAGAACAAGTATGGGGTGGATGAGAAGGCCGCCAAGTAACCGTCACAGGCCTCGATGCCTCTCTGGCTCGCAGGGCGTCTCCAGAAGCTCGTCAGCTTGGCGCTCAAGGGAGCGATAAGTAGAATTCTGCAATGGATCGCACTCCGCTAGCCCCTCCTCCGGGTCGCCCCTAAGCACTCTGGTATTTGAAGTGCATGTAGTTCGAAGAATAGAAGTCAAGTTCATAAGTGGTTCACCAAAGTTGGTGCGAGTAGGTACTCGTTGTTCCCAAAATCTCTAGACCCAAGACATGGCTCGGGTTTCGGGATAGTTTCCCTCATCAGTAGAGAACAAGTATGGGGTGGATGAGAAGGCCGCCAAGTAACCGTCACAGGCCTCGATGCCTCTCTGGCTCGCAGGGCGTCTCCAGAAGCTCGTCAGCTTGGCGCTCAAGGGAGCGATAAGTAGAATTCTGCAATGGATCGCACTCCGCTAGCCCCTCCTCCGGGTCGCCCCTAAGCACTCTGGTATTTGAAGTGCGTGTAGTTCGAAGAATAGAAGTCAAGTTCATAAGTGGTTCACCAAAGTTGGTGCGAGTAGGTACTCGTTGTTCCCAAAATCTCTAGACCCAAGACATGGCTCGGGTTTCGGGATAGTTTCCCTCATCAGTAGAGAACAAGTATGGGGTCGATGAGAAGGCCGCCAAGTAACCGTCACAGGCCTCGATGCCTCTCTGGCTCGCAGGGCGTCTCCAGAAGCTCGTCAGCTTGGCGCTCAAGGGAGCGATAAGTAGAATTCTGCAATGGATCGCACTCCGCTAGCCCCTCCTCCGGGTCGCCCCTAAGCACTCTGGTATTTGAAGTGCGTGTAGTTCGAAGAATAGAAGTCAAGTTCATAAGTGGTTCACCAAAGTTGGTGCGAGTAGGTACTCCTTGTTCCCAAAATCTCTAGACCCAAGACATGGCTCCCTTTGTGGAGGACGCGTTAAAGATAGTACGAATCATCTCGCTGAAATGTAAAGGCAAATCAGTATTTAAAAGGGCATGAACCTCTGTACGGGTGTTGGCTATGTGAAGAACGAAAGTTTCACAAGCCGAACTCAAGGCCACCTCTTTCTGGGACAAAAGAGCCCTTATTCTTGCCATGCCGCTGAAATCTGCTCTCAAGGTTGGTATCAGTGGCCAGATGGAGGCCTCCCTATGTTCACGTGTGGGTGGATACAGAACATTTCTGCAGCAAATAACACGTTCACTTACTGTTACAATAAAAGGAACACCTTTTATTAAACCACAACACTCCTCATTATTTAAAATTAAATAACTCCCATTTCCTAATAAGTTAAACGTGGGGATGATAGCAGGAACCGGTGTGCCTTGCAAAACACAAGCCAAATTCGGTCGGTGTTGGTTGCATGAACCGTGTAATTGTATGTGTCTACACATTAATGAATGATCCGGTGTCTCAGTACACTCCTCCCCATTCAGATAAACCTCTTGATCATCTTTGAAACATCTGTATGTATATGGAAGTGACCAGACTTCATGCAGGAAACCGCTACCTAATGGTTCATAACGACCAATGGGTACATATTTCATACAATTCGAAAACTTATATAAAGCAAAAGGCAGCGTTATTAAACCGTGGATAAGCCACGTTGCAGCAGTGGCCTCTGCCACGGAAAAAGGCAAAGATTCTAACCTTTCAATATGTAACATAGAAAAGGAAGCATCACTCATTGAAAGCAAGCGTTGTTTGTCAGTCAAATTAAACGGGGCAAATAGAGAAGAAACGTTCATGTACGTCCAGGGAACCTTACCATTTTTCAGAGTCTGAAGGGTCCATGCAAATTGCATGATTGACCGTAATTGATTTTGACCATGGTATAATACTGACACTTCATCATGCACAATATCGACAACGGACGACACAATATTATCCAATGTGTAAATTCGGGAGGAAAGCATGTTAATACTATTGTCAACAACTGCAAGCACTTTCTCAAGATTCGCCTGATCAATGGCCCTAAGGCGTGTAGCAGCCTCAATCTGTGATGTTTTCCAAATTTCATTGTAAACAGCATATATCCACCTTTTTGACCTACCACTAGCCGGGCCTTTAATGAAATCATTTAAATCCACGTCTGCATTCAGTTTAGAAAGGTGACTTTTAACTGCAGGTAAAGTAGAATGTTTCAGCCAATTTTGACACAATTTGCCTACAGAATAAGTTGTGACAGTGTGGACCAAGTCAAAACGGGGATCTGATCTAACAGTTTTAAAACCGTCAGATAAACCTAAAAATCGATGCTGGCAAGAATCAGCACCACGGTGCCAAAGCAGCCAACCTTTTGGATCCATACTGGAAATGTTAAAGGAAGAATTAAGGAGTAGGGCCTGTAATTCGCTAATGGACAACTGAGTAAAATTACTCCAACCATCATATTCCTCCAAATCCGGGATTGTAGGGGTGTTTAATTTTTTAGAAGTAGCCAATCCAAAGCATGTGGTCTGGGAAATTGTTTCATTCAAAAACAACATATGATTCGGGATGAGACATGCACGGTGCAAAGCCTCAGTGCCTTGTACCTGCCAGGCTCTTGAACCCCAAACTGATTTAAGGTCTATTGTTTCCTTCCATAATTCGTAGCCTCCAGAAACTAATTGATCAAGGAAGGCCTTCGAATACAACAATTTAGTATCGGTAAGTCTAACCTTGGACATTGGCTTTTTTATAAATTTAAAATTAAAGGACTCGGGATTGGACTGGTTAAAGTCAGTGAAATAAGTATACTTTTTCAGAAATGTTTCAGAACTGCCTTGTGTAGGCGCTGGGCAATGTTCCCACTGTGTAAAATTAACAGTATCCCTCCGGGATGATGTTTTGTGTAAGAAGTGATTGCCATAATGTTGGTAGCAAAATAAATCACCATAATTAGCAGATTCTAAATATAAATCCTCAGCATCAAAGGCAGCATAGTATTGCAAATCAGAAAACAAACTTTCCACTGTATTAACATCCCAGTCATCAGAACGAATGTTTTGTTTCACCACATCCCCCATATTCACTCTAAGTATATTAGGAACATTAACGACTTCTGTTGGGCCATGAATTTGAAACCTAACTGCATCCCACACAATTCCATCAAGGACAGGCCATGCTGTGATGTTAACCAAAGTCAAGTCTCTTTTCAATCTGTGTGTAGAATGTGACGAGGAAAGCGGGGCCAAAGTTCCATTTAGATGTGTAATGCATGTTCTTTCCTCGACATAGTGTCCATTGATGAGTCGAAAAAAATAAAAAACAAAACCAATTGACATAAAAAGGTAAACTGAAAAAAGGACCAGCCAGATGTATGTCCAAGGGGGAATCAAAAAATGTTTTTTAAACAAGCTGGCATAAACTGCAATACGAGAGGGTTTCTTCGAGGCAAGGGAAACAGAGTCAAATGAAAATCTGGATTCAGTGGCTAAACGTGCTTGCAGGTCAGGCATGGACAGATCAGTGGGGTAGGTATAGTCTATCTCATCATTGTTAGTTCCGGGTAAAGTATTTAACAAAGGACTGGAAATAGCAGGTAAGTCGATGGCCACTTCAGGTTCAATATTAGAAGCAGTGGGCATAACTGAATTTCTCACAATGGAAGGACAGGAAACAGCCGGTGTCATGCTAAGAAGAATCGGCCACTCTGTGTATCTTGACATTGTCAATTGAAATAAACCTGTTTTCCTTACTGTGGTAAATTAAATTACCTGATATCTAATTTCTATGTGGTAAAGTTCAATAAAATAGCTCAATCAAAATAAGAGACACAGAGTCCGTGGCGTCTGGGTTTTAAGGGGTTTTATTCCATAAAATGGAATTGGTTCGAACCAGGTAGCATGATCCATCACCACGAGGGTTCAGGAAGGGAATCATGGACATGTACAATGATTTATTAACAGTACGCAGTATATATAATATCATTACAGTGGTGATGGGTTCAGAAGGCGTAACGGCTGAAAGAAACAAGATAAGAAACATGTGCGTAACAATATGTAATCAGAAGGCGTGCACAAGGGTGTACACGGAGGTGGGTGCCAGAAACGTCACATAGAAGAAGAAATATTTCAGCATTTCAGTCATAGAAGTGGGTGGATCCCTAGAAGAATCCTGCAGTGTCAGCAGAAATATATGGCAGAGATGCGCGCGCAGCAGCATGACGTGTGACTGACGTGGAACTGGAGGGTGAAGGGGACTTGACATTTAACGCTAGGATTAGAGACAGAAGTCTGGTGGGTCAGATCAACTTGTTCCTAAATCATATCTGGTATTTTGTGTTTGGAGAACGGTATTATCTAAAGAAAAGGTCTCTCGGGCAGAGGCTATTCTATACTGACTGCTAATGCGTGCATGTGTGTCTACGTGTAATGCGAGGGCTATGGGCCTACAATGGCAACAGGAGCTATGAATTACGTACATGGAGATAGAAAAGCCGGGCCCTTTACTCTGCAGCTGGGGGGATGTTTACCTAAACTACTAGACAGGAATGTATTTTCGAGGAGCGGAGCAGATAACTTGAAGGCTGAATACAGTTTTGGCAGGCAGTCAAGCAGAGCCGGGCACCACTTGCCGCGTAGAGAGTAAGTCAAAGTTCAGGGATGCAGATGCAGGTCCTCGCTGCAGTTTTCAGAGGCAGAAGTCAGGAAAAAGGCTCGATGGCAGAAATCAGGGCCTTCGCCAGAGCCATGAAAACATGAAAGTGCACCATGTAAAGACGGTGGCACGGCACACTTAGGAACTGAATTATCGATCCATTCATGGCGGATTAGAAAGAGGACATGTTAACGTTGGACGCAAATGTATTTGCGTCTTCATAGCGGGTTATGGAGGGAACTTACATGCGCTTTAGGCACATACATGGAGCCGTTGGGGTACGTAGTAGGGGACACAATTGAGCATAAAAATTCATATTACCTCATTCCCTCCTTGTCCCCTACGGACCCTTCATGATATATCAATCTTCATTAATCCATCTATGTGTTCATATAACATCATTTGCTCTTCCTTTTTCTGACGGGAATTTGAACTTGAACTTGAATGGGGAATACATGATGTGGCGCACAAACCGCATATCGTCGGCCCACATTGTAGACATAGGCAACAACTGAATACTATGAGAAGGGCTATCCCTAGGAAGGATAGGACTTTCCATCCCCAAGTGGATAACACGCTCCAGAACCAACCGGACCAAGTCCAGGTGCCTGGATTCTGGTGTATCTGACTAGCAATTTTGTGAAGACGGGTAATGGCTTTATATACTGAAGGTGCGTTTTGTGGAATGAAAATACAGCAACTCGATCCGATGACTCTACAAGCTCCGCCCCTATCGGCCAAGATGACGTCAAGAACAAGACGATTTTGAAGGACAACAAGTCTCATAGCAGACTGTTCCTCTGTTAAATTGCCTAGGGCGGAAGTAGTTTCATTCACTACTGCTTCAAGGGTTCTGGTCAATCTACGTATCAGTTTACTATTCGAGACAGTACCTAAGTAGGGAAAGAAACCTTTATTGAAATCTGTATATTGCTCCCATGCCGTTTCAGTATAATCGACAATCGGGAGTTCTCTCCTGTGTCTAGTATGGACTAGGTGGGAGTTCCTATGATAGTCAGGTGGGGCTAGAAAAACAGGTGGCAGAAGGAATGCAATGTAACAAGTACCATCCCAATCTAGGGGTAAACGTATGTATGCTGTATGGCCACAAACAAAATAGGAATGACGGGAAGCTTTGAATGTAGACTTGCCTTTATCACTGAATTTGACTACAGTGGTACATTCGCTATGACCTAGGTGTACTGAACCATTCTTTCTGACACATAATTCACCTTTAACAGGTAATACTGACATAGAGGGTAAGTCTGGCTTGGTTTCGGACTCGACATTCAGAATCATGAGGTTAAGTGTAAAATTACCTAATCCATATACTTCGTTTTCTAGATCGGTCCCTGTCCTTTTGGGAAGACCCTCCTTGTCAGGGACACATACTTTGTGCAGAACAGTGTTCAGATTTCCCCATACCCAATTGCCTTGGTAAACTACGGAATCAGAATCTAAGGAATTTATTAAACTAAACCATGCACCACAGGAACCATTGTGTGTGAACGGGTATGGAAAGAGGGGCAGAACTCCCTTGTATTTCTGATAGGGGGGGAGTCGGCCACATATCCAACAATTGGTAGCATTGCTGGTCTGATGGGAATGTTGTAACATACTAATGAATGTATTGTTGCGCAGCGCAAGTCTGTATGCCAATTCATGCGGGGGTAATTCACTGAAAGTGTGCTCGATAGTAACATTTGAAGAAGAATGTGTATGCTTGAAAATAGGGTAGTACAAGTTTAACAGTATATTTGCAGCAATAATCATAAGACTCAGAAAAAACATAATCAATAATGTCACTATGCAGTGACTGTGGAGAGATTTACAATATTCACGTTTCTTGAGCTGTTTCTGTCTATCTCTCTCTCTATCGGGGTCTAGCGGGAACATGTCAGAATCAGGTCTAACCGATTCACCTAGGGGAGGACTTAAACAATTAAACTGTCTGACTTGCTAGACCTCAGTTTGGATTTATACTCCTCGGACGGAGTTTTCTCTATCAGGGGAAGTTTAGAGTCACTGAAATCTGGGCAGTCCTTAGAGGGGGAGGGCTGAGAGTCTGTAACTGGAAGCAGTCCATGAAATATCTTGACGTGGCTGGAGTGGAGCCACCCTTTGCGGCCCTCGACCTTGATTGCAGTCCTCGTGGTTAGCAGGACAAGTTTCGGCTCCTGCCAACGGGGCTCCAGCGGACTCCTCCGATCAAAGTTCCTAATGAGGACAAGATTCCCCGGAATGATCCCATGTGGCTTTACATCGGTGTTGTCGGGAAAGGCTGCAGCAACCTGTGAACGACATGATTGTAGTGCAGACATCAAGGAGGCAAGGTAATCTGTCAGCATATTACAGTCAACATCTGTGATTTTTCTAGGCAGAGGAGTCCCCCACATATTCGGTGGCCTGCCAAAGACCACCTCATACGGGGATAGCCCTGTTCTCGAATGCGCTACCATCCTCATGTAGAAGAGGGCAACGGGTAATGCAACTATCCAGTCTACGCCCTTTTCTTTGCAAATCTTGGCGAGACGAATTTTCAGAGTCTGATTGTGACGTTCCATGAGACCTGCTGCCTCGGGATGTCGGACACAGTGAAACTTCCATTGATAGCCGAGCAGGAGTGATACCTGTTTCATTAACTCGGACGAGAATGGCTGACCGTTATCTGGGTACACGACGCAGGGCAAACCGTACCGTGGGAAAAATTCACGTACCAGCTGCTTGGCAGTGGTCGGAGCAGTGTAATCTGGGACTGGATATGCTTCTGTCCAACGGGAAAGTGCACAGACAACTACGAGGACATATTTAAATCCTCGACAACGTTCCATCTGGATATAATCCATCTGGAGGACTTCAAAAGGGTGATCGGGAGGATGAAATCCACCTTGCTCTACGGGAATGCTTTTACCTGGGTTGAACTGACAACAGATCATGCAAGTACGCACTTTCTGCTTTGCTGCTGCTCGTAAATGTTTATTGAACCAAAGGTTTTGAATACTGTCTAACATGGCTTTCTCTCCTAAATGTGCAGGACTATGTGCTGTGGTAATAATAACCTGAACCATAGAGTCGGGGAGAAACCATGTGGCCTTTCCCTTCGTCATCCATCCCTGTTCTGTCTGGATCCCTCCCAGTTCAGTCCATTTCCTGATTTCGTCTGGTGTAGCATGTGTCTGTATGTCAATTACATCTAGGGCGGGATCCTTAACTGTCATGCAATGAGTAGGCGTCGGGATTATTGTCTTTGTCAAGTCAGGTGTGTGAGTCTGTGCTGTGAGCTTGGCGGTTCGGTCTGCCAGGTCGTTGCCCTGGGAAATGTTGTCAGTGACTTTAATATGTGCTTTACACTTCATGATGGCTATTGCTGTAGGCAAATGTATTGCTTCTAACAGAGCTTGAATGAGGGGACCGTGCTGGATCTTGGCACCGTGTGAAGTTAAAAAACCTCGTTCTTGCCAGTGGACTCCGAAGTCGTGTACAACTCCGAATGCATAACGGGAATCTGTGTATATGTTAACTTTCTTGTTCTTGGCTAGAATACAAGCTTGGGTCAGAGCAATGAGCTCTGCCGCTTGGGCTGACAGGGTGTCAATACGATGTGTTTCTATGACATCAGTTTCTGTTGTTACTGCATATGCAGCCACTAACTCTCCTGTGCTTGTTCTCATACATGAACCATCCACATAAAGTGTCAGGTCTGGATCTGGTAATGCGGTGTCTGTCAAGTCTTGTCTGGGTTTCGTCATGATGGTAATGACTTCGACACAGTCATGTGCCAAAGGGTCTGTCATATTTAATGGCAAAAGTGTAGCTGGATTCAATGTGTTACAGCGTCTGATTTCTATGTGTGGCTGAAATAATGTCAATTCATAACCTGTTAGTCGTGCTATAGTCAAGTGCTGAGTCTGTGTACGGTTTAAAAGAACTTCCACGGAATGTGGAACTTGTACTGTCAATTGGTGTCCTAACACTATAGAATCACTTTGTCTGATTGCTAGAGCTGTTACTGCTACTGATTTCAAGCACGCAGGCAAAGCCTGGGCTACTGGATCTAATGTGCTGGAGAAATAGGCACACGGTTTGTGTGACCCTGCTTGGTCTTGAGTGAGGACTGACAATGCAGTACCTTCACGTTCTGTGACAAATAGTGTAAAAGGTTTGCTGTAACTTGGTGTCGCTAAGACTGGTGCTTGACATAAAGCTTTCTTTAATTCGTCAAAAGCCTGTGTATGTTCCTGAGTCCAAGGGAGGACAGTCGATGACGCTGCCTCCTGTGTTGTCAACTGTATAAGTGGCTTGGCTAGAAATGCATACTGAGGGATCCATTGTCTACAATAAGAAGTGAGGCCTATAAAGGCCCGCACCTCCTTCTGTGTTCTGGGCTGTGTCATATTTACAATTAACTGGATACGGTCGGGTGTTAGCTGTCTCCCCCATTTGGACAGCAAGTGCCCAAGGTAAACCACTTGCTGAACACAGAAAGTGCAAGACTGTCAGAGATGCAATGTCACGGTCTGGTTCTGATCCTGCTGTATCTGTACTGATCTGATATGTACTGTATCAGTGCCGTGTTGGTAGGCATGTCAATACTGTCTAGCTGTCTTTTCAGTGTCTGACTGCAAATGCTAGGGCTCACTGTCACCAATCTAGCAAAAATGAAATACATAAAAACAAATAAATAAATAAATAATTAAAATTAATTCTCAATTCAAAAGCACTATTTTATATTGGGGAACCTCTATCCAAAACCTCTGCAGTTTTACAATAAATCCTACTCTAGATCTTGGGAACAGTATGACCATACTACCTACAATATGTTCTCTAAATGTATCTGAATTAAATCCACATTATTCTTGTTATAAACAGAAGGCCTAGAAGCCTTGAAAAAAAAACTCACTCCTTTGAGAAGCAGCCCCTCCCTCTAGAATTATGTTCGCGCTCGGAGCTTTGAATCAATTCCAAGCCGGGCTACACTGAGATCTAAACTTGAATGACTGCCAGATGCTGAACTCATCGCAAGAGCAAGACTCTTGCCAATTATTCTGTTTACACTACTGAGGGAATAACTATCCATTTGCAAGCGTGACTTTATCTGAAGTCAATGAAGCTTTTAGTGTTGACTGCTTCAGAGGAGCAACTCGGCCCCCCCTTCACATAAACAAAGGGATCGCGGAAAGAATTGGGTTATGGCCAGCAAGACAGGCACTGCTCGCTCCAAGAGGGAGTAGCCCTCCCTTTTTATATAAACATTTATATTCTGGGAACCAAGCCATCTCGGTCTGGACGGACTGTCTCAAGGTTAAAAAAACACATTCCTTGTACGTCATAACATATCTCTTCCCAGGCCAGAGCTTTTCTAACTTTAACTGAAGCAAACTTTTAAAACGTGTTAAAAAGTAAATTAATAATGACATATATTTTTCTGTAACTGAGTGACATGCTAGCATTTTTAAAATAATTCTGTACTGCTACTAGCTGCAAGGGAAAAAATAAACAGAACAAAACAATCATGGCATGGAAACACACCATATTTTACTTTTTTTTTTAAAATAACATGTCGAACTTCTTAATTCTGCATTGCATAACCAATATTTTCATAAGTAAGTGTGCAACCTTTTCTATTCTACCTATTAAGAGGGCCAGAATCATACTTTTTCAAAAGGCCATGTTTTCTAATTTTAGTGGGGACTGTTCTCTGCACATATTAATTGAAGCAGTCTGTCAAAGTACATAGGTGAGCCTTGAAATTAAATGAATGCAAATCAAACTAATGTAGGGGACTCTTAGCAATACACTAAGATGGTAGTGTATTGTAGCTATCAAAAAGGGCCACGTTCATTAATTTACAAATAGCCACTTTCCTAAGTGAGTGGGATAACTGTCACACGCTATTCTAAAGGGCAGCTTGCATTGGGAAAAATAATAATTCATATTTCGTAGAAACATCCCTATTTAAAAAACACACTGTTCTATTACACTATTGAAAAACGCATTCTATGAAGGGTCTGTTTCATATTTTCTTTCCAACCGTGAAAACATTGAAGCACTCTTCGTGGTGCAAAACCCTTATCTCAATTCGACTGGTCTATTTACAACTATACTGACCTCTGAGCCAAACACCCTTAAGGCAAAACCCTTACAAATACACTTCTTTACTCTCCATGCAACATTTTACCATTCAATCTGCAAACTGAATACGCCCATTGGATAACATGGCAAATCGCACCCCCGCACAAAACATTCTTTTTTCACCACTTCCACAGCTCAGATCCTTTTCAAATTTGGCATCACAGTAGTCCAAGCTATTCCCTAAATCCTCACCAATTTCCGCTCAAAAACACGCCCCCCCCCCCGCAAACACCAAAAAAAAAAAACCGCCAAAATTCCTCAACACCTTGTTAAAACAAATACTGCCTTCTCAATAAAAGATATTACCTCTTTGGCAGCCGGAGCACAATCATTCCCCAATGACTGCAGTACATGGGAAAGTCATGAACTTATCTCTCCACGTTATCACAGAACACATACGCACATCTTCAAAACATTTTCTCTAAGCATTTGAAAGAGATCCAGCTCTCTCTCCTGTCTAACGTAACGGCTAGGGACCTGATGATAACATGCTCTGCACAAAACATAACTACATGGCGCTATTTACAAGCCATATTTACAAGAAACTCAACAAGTCACAAAAATGACACGCTATTCACAAGGCATATTTACAAGGAGCTATACTTAAGAAATTCAACAAACTACTCACAAGTCTTAATCACATTATTCATTCCGCAGCCGAGTCGGAGCAGCAGCTGCCGCACCTTTAGGTGTCCGCGCCATTGCGAAATCTCTCATTGTCACTCGATGTAACTGCGGCGGGGTTCGAAAACCTCCAGATGCGCCTCCTGAGCCGAAGGCTTGACCATAACCTGGCTGCGTTGGGACCTGAACTATGCCAATCCCAAAAGGATTAAGGGTATTTATAGGGGGTGCAAGATTCGGGACCAAAGCTGCTGCGAGGACCTGCTGTTGCGGACCCGGGGGCTGCTGATTATGGGGTGCAGGTACATGTGGGACGGGTACATGGGCAGGTGCATGAGTATAAGCTGGGGCTGCATCATCCAAATAGGAAGAAAGAAAAATCTCTGCTGCGGTATTGTGACGTAATTTAGTCGGAACCAATGGAAGGGGCAGATTCTTTGGTACTTCTGGGGTCGCCTTGGGCAGGCCCTCGGCCCGAACTGGATACATGCCATTATTAAGCGTACTTAATTGTCGGTCTACTTGTTCTGTTCGAACTCGTATACCTTCCTTGACTAATTCGTTTTCTCGAGTCTTTTCTGAATCTTCTCTATGTTTCTCTGCTTTTCTGAATTCTTTTTCTGTGCGTCTATGTGATTCTTTACGCCATAATTCTATGGCGTCTTTCTGTGACTGTCGGGCTTTCTTTTTCAATAATGCTTCCTCTACTCTCATGATGCACTCGGCATCCCATGTTCCTGAAACAGGCCATTTATATTTCTCCTCTAAGTGTTTGGTATAATCGACCCACAAGTCTAAGTACAGTATGGCATCTAAGCCATGCTTGTGGTACATAAAGTGCCCTGGAGTGTCCCTAGGTGGAACAGGTACTGCTTCTTCTAGAATCCCCTTTCTAGTTCCTAACCGTCGTAACTTACTGAACAGCGGCATTTTTGAACCTTGATACTTGATACTTATTCGAACTCGAACACCATAAATACAATATACACAGTAATGTAGATCAAACAATCACTCATACCACGACATTAAAACCACATATTAACTAGTAACATTTACTGGATGTACTGCTAAACAGCACAGATACACTGCTAAACAGTGCAGACCGGGTCTATGTACCCAAACCCGTCTCGACCGGGGCAAACTAATGCACCCGTCTAGATGCGTCCCCAGCAAAGGTACTCACCGGGAAGCACGGAACAGAAGGCCTCGGAAAACTCGACACTGGACTGGACTCGACTCGACTCGTGACGTAGGTACTTCGGAACTTCGGAACTGGTGGGCCTCAAGACACCTCGGACCTTGCACTCTCGGCTGGACTCGGGTCGGGATCCTCCGCACTCCTCACCGCCTCGTCTGGGTATCAATCGCAGTCTCAGTCACCTCCGTTGGCCTGAGGGAGATACAGGAAATCCTGTGGATGCGCATGAGTGTCCGTCCGGCTGTGGCAGGGGACTAGGGCTGCAACGCACCGCCGGCGCGTAAGGTGGGGGAGTGTCCCATCTGGGGTGCCAATTTCTGTGGTAAATTAAATTACCTGATATCTAATTTCTATGTGGTAAAGTTCAATAAAATAGCTCAATCAAAATAAGAGACACAGAGTCCGTGGCGTCTGGGTTTTAAGGGGTTTTATTCCATAAAATGGAATTGGTTCGAACCAGGTAGCATGATCCATCACCACGAGGGTTCAGGAAGGGAATCATGGACATGTACAATGATTTATTAACAGTACGCAGTATATATAATATCATTACAGTGGTGATAGGTTCAGAAGGCGTAACGGCTGAAAGAAACAAGATAAGAAACATGTGCGTAACAATATGTAATCAGAAGGCGTGCACAAGGGTGTACACGGAGGTGGGTGCCAGAAACGTCACATAGAAGAAGAAATATTTCAGCATTTCAGTCATAGAAGTGGGTGGATCCCTAGAAGAATCCTGCAGTGTCAGCAGAAATATATGGCAGAGATGCGCGCGCAGCAGCATGACGTGTGACTGATGTGGAACTGGAGGGTGAAGGGGACTTGACATTTAACGCTAGGATTAGAGACAGAAGTCTGGTGGGTCAGATCAACTTGTTCCTAAATCATATCTGGTATTTTGTGTTTGGAGAACGGTATTATCTAAAGAAAAGGTCTCTCGGGCAGAGGCTATTCTATACTGACTGCTAATGCGTGCATGTGTGTCTACGTGTAATGCGAGGGCTATGGGCCTACCATGGCAACAGGAGCTATGAATTACGTACATGGAGATAGAAAAGCCGGGCCCTTTACTCTGCAGCTGGGGGGATGTTTACCTAAACTACTAGACAGGAATGTATTTTCGAGGAGCGGAGCAGATAACTTGAAGGCTGAATACAGTTTTGGCAGGCAGTCAAGCAGAGCCGGGCACCACTTGCCGCGTAGAGAGTAAGTCAAAGTTCAGGGATGCAGATGCAGGTCCTCGCTGCAGTTTTCAGAGGCAGAAGTCAGGAAAAAGGCTCGATGGCAGAAATCAGGGCCTTCGCCAGAGCCATGAAAACATGAAAGTGCACCATGTAAAGACGGTGGCACGGCACACTTAGGAACTGAATTATCGATCCATTCATGGCGGATTAGAAAGAGGACATGTTAACGTTGGACGCAAATGTATTTGCGTCTTCATAGCGGGTTATGGAGGGAACTTACATGCGCTTTAGGCACATACATGGAGCCGTTGGGGTACGTAGTAGGGGACACAATTGAGCATAAAAATGCATATTACCTCATTACGACCAGGAAGTGGTGGTAAAATGACTGTTCTTGTGCCCTTCACTCCAAGGACTGGAACCGGAGCTCGATAGGAAGGACCAAATTCTTTCTTGTTATCGATCTTCTCTCGAACCAGTTCTCCAACTTGGGGTAGCCAGCCTACTACCGGGATCTGCAACGCATCATCCGATGTGGAGGGCAAATGTTCCTTTGCAAGACTGTCTCTGATCTTTTGTAGATTATGTAAAACATTGCAATGTTCATCTGCGTCAAAGGAAGTGGCGCGAACCACACAGTCTAGACCGTCAAGGTCAGGGACGTACATCTTGATGCCAAAGAGCATTTCGTATGGGGTCCGCCCACCCAGAGACCTTCTAGGGAGATTATTTAGAGCACGCTGCACGCCATTGAGGTGGGTCAGCCAGTTTCTGCCAGTGCCTATAACTCGAGCTGTCAAAGATTGCTTTAAATCACGGTTCATTCGCTCTACTACACTGTTACCCTCAGGTCTGTAGGGAGACGAAAACTTGACTTGGACCCCCAACAAATTCATGGCATCCTTATACGCCTTAGAGGCGAAAGCCGGACCCTGATCCGAATGGAAGGTACCACAGGCAAAAATCCCTATAAAGACACGCAAATCTCTAATGACAGTCCGTGAATCAGCGCTGCGATGGGGCCATACCCACTCAAAGCGTGTGCATGAATCAACTGCTACTAAGATGTACTTATACGCAGTATCAGATGAAAAAGGACCGCAGTGATCTAAATAAACACATCCGAGTGGTTTATTAGAAATGTACAACTGTGTCTGTGGCGGACGCGTAGCAGATGAAGGTTTAATCTGCTGGCATATGTCACAAAGAAGGACATAATCACGCGTCTGTTTGTACAGTCCCCGCCACCAGAAACGTTGTTGTAATTGAGTTACAGTGGCCGAGACGCCCGCATGCGCAGACGCCACACCTTCATGTGCCGCTGTAATCAAGTCAGCCCTGCGATCCGAGTTGGGAATCAGACGTTCCCCAACATCAGGAATTGTCACAAAAAGAACCTTTTCGGGACTTAAGTGGTATTTGTACTTCGAAGGGAATCCCGTAGGATGTTTACTTCCCTTCTCAGAGGCAGCAATTGCCGCCAAGATGTCGCTATCAATCTTGGTTTTGGATCTAGTAACTGCTGCAACTAAGTATGTAGATACTGCTGATTTCGCCGCTTCATCTGCAAGCGAGTTACCGACAGCGTGAATGCCCACGCGCTGATGGCCAAGAGTATGAATTACATAAACGAGCGGCAACTTAGCCTTAAGTTCTACCACTCGAACCCAGATCATCTTGTGTTTTATTGTGCTACCCTTGGAATCACGAAAGTCATTCTGAATCCAAAAGAACAAGTTTTCATTGTAAGACTGGACACAGTAGAAAGAATCACTTACAATCAGAGTAGTAACACTTGGATCAGCGTACTCCAACGCTAGTAATAGAGCACGAAGCTCTGCTAATTGTGCGGTGCAATCGCCCAGGGGCAGCGTGTGCACATCACTGGAAATGAACTCATCGTTCAACATAGCACCGACCACAATGGCGCATGCGGAAACGTAGGCATGTTTAGAGCCATGCGCAACCTGCGCCGAACCATCAGTGTAAATGATGCAATGGAAGTCCTCCAAAGGCCGCATAGCTAGAGGAGCAGGATGAACAAACTCATACTGTAAGTACTCTTGCGACCGTAATGAGGCGTCAAAAATAAACGTGACATCTGTGGACGTCAAGGACGCAGCCCATTGAATCCACCGAGGGTGCAAAGCTTTTGAATTTGGTACACTGGCTTTTGTGACTGCCTCCAAATGAGGGCAGGGTGTTACCACCAACATGTGTTTCCCCTGTGACAGAGCTCGTTCTTTAAGAATCGCCATCTGTACAGCTGTTAAAACCCTTTCCACAGTGGGAAATCGCAATTCAGCCGAAGTGTACAAGTGTGACTTGTAAGCAATAGGTACCGTGTCTCCTTCATTAAAAGTGAGGTACGTGAAACCCACCGTCCCAGGAATTATTCTTATCACCAGGTTGGTGTGGTTATCACGAGTCAGTAAGTATTTAGAAGCGAGCAGATAAGCCTGCAAGGACTGCAAGATGGCTGAATGCTCAGGCAGCCAGCATGATTTTGAGAAAGTAGGTTGTATCAAAGCATACAACGGCTTGATACGCTGGGCATATTCCGGAATGTATGTCCTTCCGAAATTCAAAAAGCCCAGTAAAGACTGTAATTTTTTCAGTGTTGTAGGAGCGCGCAACTGTGCACATTTCTCCAAGAAGTGAGGAGCCAAACCTCTACCTTCATTGTTCAGCTCATAGCCGAGGAACAACACTGTGTGTTCTGCAATGTGCGATTTTGCAAAATTAAATTTGTAACCCATATCTGCAAAGTTACAAATAATCGAATTCACCCGACACAGATGCATCCAAATTTCGTCGTCTGTAAGATAAATGTCATCCACATACGAGCAAGCATCTGGGTCGATTCTCTGTAACAGAGAGACTATGCGTGCGGTAAAAATACCAGGACTATTCTTGTAGCCCATTGGAAGACGCCGGAAATGTTTTTGCACTCCAGCGCTTGTAAAACTTGTCCATTGGGAGCTACAGCTATCCAATCTATGTGCATAGAAACCGTTGGAAATGTCAAGCGTTGTTTTGAAACGCTTACGCACTAGACTATCCACTAGGGCAGAGCCGTGAGTATTCTGTACTACACAGTTACGGCAATGCGAGTTCAAATGCCGGTAATCCAATACCAAACGATATGTTCCGTCAGGTTTGGTGACAGTAAAAAGAGGATTATTCATCGGTGACACGCACGTTTCAATAACTCCTTGATATTCCAATTGATCAAGGATTTCCGCGACGGAAGCCTTTGCTTCACGCCGAATAGGATATTGAGGTTGAGGCTGTGGCTGAGACCGCAACGGGATTTCGTGGCGGGGTGACAATTTATCCCAACCACATTGGTTACGGTACAGAGCCGGTGCGAGAGCCCGAGCCCACTCTTCTGCAAAATGTTGCGCATGCTCTTTCGAGACAGTGTTCGCGAAACTGGGGAGGATTACCTCCTCCCCTCGCGGCGCCGCGAGCACAAAAGGTGGGGGCCAGTCAGCCTCCGAAAGCAAAATATCATAAGTAGAAGAAAGATTCTCCCAAAATACCCCTTTTACGGTTCGCTGTATGTCAGCTTCAATCAACAGGACAATTTCATAAAGTCTTTCAGGGGGAGCAAGTCTTGTATCGGCTGTTTCTATTACAACGTAGACATCAGTCGCTGTCACCCTCAGTAGTGGACGCAGCACCTCTCTCACTATGGTAATCTCCGCCGCGCTGTCCAGCAAGGTCAGAGCCCACGTCAGATTCCGAAGCCGCGTTCTCACTATCTGTGGCATATCTATGCGCTGTTAAGGCTGCGACTTTCTTTTTCGCAAACTGCGGTCGCTTTGGCGTAGAATCCTCCTGCTTCGCTGCGCTGTCTGTCTGGCGGGGCTGGCCACGTCCTTGTTGGCCACCACGTCCCCGTCCGCCTCCTCCTCCACCGGTCTTCGGGGCCGATGAGTCCTGAAAGGAACGAGGAGAGCGTTGATCAGAACCCTGAAATCGATCAGGTGATTTAATCATCGCGCGATCGCGCAAATCATAAACTTTCTCAGTCGGCGCAGGAACTTGTGGCGCAGGATAAGAATCCTGAGTCTGCTGTTGTTGCTTCCCCTGTTTCTGTTTCTGAGGCCAATTTTGTTTTTTGGACTTGGGTTGTACATCTGCCACAGCAGACTGCACTTGTGGTTGTTTCTTCTCCTTGACCGCGAAATACTTCAAACCCTTACTTGTGCGACCGATTGTT
Organism: Lissotriton helveticus; assembly: GCF_964261635.1. NCBI lineage: Eukaryota > Metazoa > Chordata > Amphibia > Caudata > Salamandridae > Lissotriton > Lissotriton helveticus. Next base: position 2,705,756 of record NW_027611648.1, on the reverse strand, counting down.
TTATAAGCGGCCACCACAATCTTCGCCAACTGGCGGGGTTTTTCGGCATCGGGTATAGCTGCCAAAGCATTAAACACCTGAAAGTTCACTGCGTCTCCTTTAACATTGGAGAGAATGAGATCGCTTACAATCTCAAACGAACCACACAGGCGCATACCCAATTCAACAGCCGCCTCCGGTCCGTGATCATCCTGAACATGTTTTATGGTCGTTGGCAACTGTGTCATTGAAGGGGTGCCGAAGCACCTCGTAAAAACTGCCACAAAAGTTTTTCCCCAGCTTTCACAGTCGACCAGTTCGGGAGCTAAATCCTTAGGCAAAGTAATCGTTAACATTCTATGTTTATCAGCAGGAGTAGAATTCGGGAACACAGCCTCCAGTTGGTCAAACTTCTTGGCAAGCCAAAAAGGAAAATCATCCTAATCATCTGGACGCTTACCAAAAACCGATTTGACAATAACTGGATTCAGTTTTAAACCGCCATGTTCCGTTTGAACGGCCGCACCCCCGGGGGGACCCCCCCGGGAGATGACGACCTATGTATTGCACTAATGCTCGAATCACAGCAATCGAGACTACATGTAGTCTACGAATATCCGCTAGGGGACAAGCGCCGTGATTCGGGTGCGGGGTAAATCCACCCAAAGCAGGCCAATTTGTACCTGGAATGGAGAGTGGACCTAACCTCGCAGCGGACAAAGAGTGGGGGAGGGCGCCATCAAACCAAACGCGATGCTGCCAATGATCAATAGGTATTTCCAGAGCCCTGTACGGTGTATACTCAGCCGGTTCAGGGGAGGGTGTGTAGTGGAGGAACACTTGAGAATTCGCATCCACTTCCGGAAACGTAACCCACGAGTAAAATAGTTCAAAGGGGTACGCCGGATCTGCACACACCACCAAAATCACAGCCAAGCCTTCCAATGGGACTTGGTAAGTCTGCAAATGATTGCGCACCGCAATGCGACTATGTTGCGCAATGGCCACCACCATGATTTCACCGGAACTACGGAATAACAAAGAACACTTTGTAGCACAACTGGGTAGTAAGTCAAAGAAACCGTTTTAGAAAGAATCAAGCTTGAAAAAGACCTATTACAAAAAACAGGTAGGTTTCACCGACACCACGTTTTCCGGAAACGTTAGTGAAGGGGTTAAGGTTTGAACGATATACTACTCGAGTGTCATGAAGTAAGACCACCGAAAACATTGGGCGCCATGTCGCAGAATTTCTGTTCTCACACAGAACTGTGCACAGAGGATTGGAACCTCGGCGAATTAGGGTGACCCAAAACTCACCTTAGTACCCAACAAACCCCTTACCGAGCTAGCTACAGTGTCCCATTGGTAATATCAAACTCCCAATGTTTAGACAAACCAGAACATGAACTTACAGTACCTCAGGAAACGTGGAACACATGAACACTCTTTCGTTATACAATCATTTCAAACCAGAACTTGGAGTAAAGAAGAACACATGAGCATTTGAAATGTTTATTTACTAATGCTGTCTTCTCAGGCGCAGTATCTTAGATAATACAAGTAAACATATTATCAGAAGCAAAGTTACCAGCATAGTTACTAGTCCATAAAAAGCGAATGGTGACAGCATGTTAACATGCTGTAAATGAATAAGGGTTAACAACACTTATATCTCACCCTCCCTAACACACATATTATATTATTTGCTAAGAAGGTCTCTTTGGGTTGAATTAGGGCGGGCCCATACCTCAGTGTCCTAGCATGAAGGTATCACATCAGCATACACCAGCTCTCTCTGCATGCGAACCGCATCAAGTGTGTGTATTTGCCTTAAGCAAAGCAATATATAAAACCCGCCTCAAGCCCAAAGTTGGCAGGAGCTGCACTTATGTTATGTCTATGAAGGCGTGAAGATCAGACCTCATAACAATTCTGTATCGTGTTGTTCCTGAAGCTTCAGCACTCTCTGTACAGACATAGTTTATTTAGCAAAGCTGATATCAGAGTAATAACATATTATTCTCATGTAAACCACAAAGAACTACTAGGTTGAAAGCTAAATCAACAATTAAGTGTCGTGTGCAGAAATTGCAAAAGGAAAAATGGCGTTTAACCTTTAGTGAGCCTATGCTAACTTAACACATTATAAAGATATACAGTAGCTATATGACACAAGTGAAATCTCTCACATCTTTGTCCTCTATGTTATCTGTCCGACATGTAGGGGATGATGTTTGGTCTGCAGCCCTGTGTGCCACTGACACATCAGGGGCCAGAGATGAGTGTGTGTGGAAGTACCAGCTGCATTCATCAGCGACTGCCTTAGTGGCAGCAATGCAGTGATGAGGATCTGCAGGGCATGGAAGATCCCAACAACTTTTCGCTGGTGTGCATCCGTGGCAGCCATTCTTTCTGCACGCATCCGCTCCATGTTCTCCACTGTCCTCAACATCTGTGCCAACTCTCGGCTGATATCTCTGAGGCCACTCTGACCAGCCAGTTGTTCTCCTCTCAGAGGCATGACTCCAGGGATGTTGGGCATGGATTATTGGACATCATGGAGCGAACTGTAGGTGTCCGTTAGGGAGTCTAAGTGGTCCCTGATGTGGCTTAAACACCCACGTATGTCATCCAGTTTGGCTGCCATGTGGTCGAACCCCACCTGCACCTGTCCAGCCACCTCCTCCTGGCAGTCTTACACCTGGCATTGGAATGCGATGTGCTCTTGGGTGAGGTGCTGGGAGCCAGCTGTGGTAGTGGGTGATTCCTGCGGTGTGGTCTGTGCAGGGGGTGGGGTCTCCTTGATGCAGCTGGGCTGCCCTGCTCCTGGAGGTGGTTTGCCATAGCTATCTATGAGCTGTTGTAGGGCATTGGTGTCAAAGGTGTGGAGGTCCTCTTCATCATTACTGATGAGTTCGCAGGTCTGCTCTACAGGAGGTGTTGATTGTCCCTCTGCAATGAGAAGGGGAGGTGCATTTTAAAATTGTGTTGACATGTATGTTGATGCATTGTTCTAGTTTACATACAGACTGCATGACAATGTACATTGTGACTGTTTTGGAGGAGCTGACTATTTGATGTGGGACAGTGGACATTTGAACTACATCACCGATCTGAGGTTGTAGACGCATTCTCATCTTACAGTTTCTTGCTGTGCATGTGTGCCATTGTGCCCATCTCCCACCGTCCCCCCAGTCCCTGTTCGGTACTCACCCTGGTGCTGTTGTGTCAGGTCATGTTGAGCAGTGTCCAGACCTCAAACTCCTGCCACTGTGTCCCCACTAATGACTGTGGACACCATTTCCTCCATCTCATCCAGCTCCTGGTGTTCCGCTGGACTGCCACCTCCAGTCTGCATTGCTGGTTCTCAGCGAGGTTTTTCTTGGTTTTGTACTTCGCCTCATTCCAGCACCTTTTGACCTCTCCAAATGTCCTCCTCCTCACTCCGACTGCATTCACCTTGTCCAGGATATCCTGCCATATTGCATTTTTATATGCCAATGACACGTTGGAGGTGGGTTTCTATCACCTCCATGATGATGATCCAGTTTTCCTGCAGACTGAACCTCGTCCTCCTCGACTTCTTCTCCTTGCCCTTCCATGACCCCTAGGTCCCAGGCTGCTCCTCCTGGGAGCTTGTGGGATTCTGGCCGTCCTCTGTACTTACTTCGCCTTCCTCCATGGTACTACGAAGTTTAATTTATTTTGTTTGTGTTTTTCTGTGCTTTTATAGTGCTTTTCCCGCGTGACGCATGGCAATGGCAGACCTGTCACTGGTTATTACTGATTTTTGTATCGCGATTGGCCAGATGTCAACTTTTTTCGCAGTTGTATTTCGCATTTTTTCGGCGCTGTGTTAGTTTTAACGAGCTCATTTAGTGCTTTGTCGTGAGACTATCGCATGGTACCCCGTGTTGAGAATACAACATTAACACTGCATTTTTTTCCCACAATAGACTGTGATATGCAAAGTTGCGTTAAGCTAATTTTGTGTTAATTATCACACGTTCTTGAGAATATCCCCTGAAGTTTTTAATATCGTTTTCACAAATATAGTTGTTAAAAATATCGATTTTTTAATTAATGCTATGTGTTTTAGTATATATTTTAAATGTATGAGATGTATTTTTTTGTATAAGAATTGTTTTTATTTTTAATATGTATGTAAAAGTTTTAGGAGGTAATATTTTTTTTTATTTGAATTTTGCGTTTTTAGTTCCGTTGCGGGTTCTGGCTTTAGGTAATAGGGTGGGAAGTAATTTAATTATATTACAGTAATTGATTATTTTGTATTTATTCATATTTGTTTAATTGAGATAATATATAATTAAATGTGTAAGGTAATTAATTATTAATTAGTAATTGGTTGTTAATTAATAATAAATAATACATTGCTAATTCATTTTGGTAATTTTGTAATTAAAAATAGCTGTGTGTTTTAGTGTTTATAGGTGTAAAGGTAGTAAAGTAATATATGTTTCATTGAGGAATTATTGATTGGCTATTAATTTATTTTTAATTAATTAATTGGTAATTAATTATGATAATTGTGTAATTAATTTTAGGTGTGTGTTTTGGTGTGTATAGGTGTAAAGGGTGGGAAGTAATTTATTTTTAATTGATTATTCATTGTTGGTTGTTAATTATTTATAATCAATGAAGTGGTAATTGTTTATGGTAATTGTGTAATTATTTTAGGTTTGCGTTTTATGGGGTTTATGGGGGTAAATGGTGTTAAGTAGGTTTCTTTAAAAAAAAAATGTATTTGTTAATTAATATTGATTACATTAATTAAACTTTTATTATGGCAATTGTGCAAGTAGTTTTAGGTGTGTGTTGCGGTGTTTATAGGGGTAAAGGGTGGAAAGTATTTTGTGTTTCATTAATTAATATATAGTTGTTAATTAATGTTAATTATCAGATATTTATTTTGGGTAATTGATTTTTGTGTGTTGTTTTTATTATGCCCACCGTTGGCTCTCACCCCATTCGTCATCTGCTCTCCACTCTCTCCTCACGCCGAACAACCTGAACACCCATCCCCCTGAACCCACAGGCAATATAGCACCCTCACCCCAACAAGACCCCCACCACCCTGCACTCACGGCCCCGCACAGACCCCACACAGACAACACAGCCTCCACTAAGCTACCAAACACCACGAGACTCTCCCCCCCAGGCCCAACACACCCGCACAGGTCCAGTCCCCATACCTCCACGAATTAGAGACTGAGCAGCGACTTTCCTCCCTGGAAACCCAGATAACTACTATAATCCGGGGCCTTAGTGAAATCCTAGCTAACCTCGCAGCGACCCAGCAACTTCACCACACTCACTCCTCCATCACTCAGACACAACAAAGACCGCCCACTATCCCCCCCTCCAGAGATGGGTAGCTAACCCCCTCCCCAATCTGACACAGAGACCGAAAAGAACTAGTGATGCTATGTCTGAGAGCGATGCGGCGGATCTCACTTCTTCATACGACAATCCTATTGCTGTCACCCCCCAATCCAAAATCTAGGTGATCACCGGGCTAGGAAGAGCCCAAGCCCCCCCACCTCACCTAGGCCACCGACCACCCGCACTAACATCCCCACGGCCCCCCTTACGAAGAAACCCAAAACAGAGACAACCCCCACAAACTGCATGTTCATAAACTGCATATCAGCCACCAAACACGCCACAGAACTAGCAGAATCCATCCTCACTCATGACATTGACATAGCATTCATCAGTCACAAACAATACCTTACAGACAAAGTCACCATCAGAGATTCAGCTAAAAATCTTATCAACTCACCAATATACAAAACATAGGTCATGTAGCACGTATAAATCAACTTCTTGTCTTAATCTCATCAGATCCAGTACGAACGAAAAATAGTCAACCACTTCTGTAAATGAAATACATATCACTTTACTATTATAAATTACTTATACCCAAAATGCCGCTAACTATACACTGTTAAGACAAAAAACGTAGTATTACATCAAAATACCAAACTCATGTTATACCTGAAAGTTGCAAAAGTTCATAAGTCCAATTATCAATTCCAAAGCGTCATCAAATCCATATACGCATATCAGCGTGATAAAGAGTTGATGAGATTTTTAGCTGAATCTCTGATGGTGACTTTGTCAGTAAGGTATTGTTTGTGACTGGGTCTCTTTTTGGTATTCTAGGTTACTCGTAAATAATTTACTTTGCTACATATTTGAACTCGAAGCCTTTGGGGTACGTCATTCCAGTTATAACTGTCTTTTCTTGTGTGTATGGGACTCTTACTTAGGTATGAAGCATATCTACTGCTTTTACGAATTGGGTGTTTCTGGCTTCATTCTTGGTGACTGGTACTTCCCTGTTTACTTTTTCTAACACACTATTCGGTGAATTTGAGTTGTTTGTAAATATTTTTAGTACAGAATTGTGATATGTACATTGGTTACTGTATTATTTACAGCCCGGAAGAAGTCTGTTTTGTCAAAAACTGACTAGACGAAACACGTGTTGGCTGGCTTTGTGAAATACATTGGATGATGGAATCAAATGATGTAAAGATGGAATAAAACAACGCAAGAACATTTGAAGAAATTGACTTTATTTGGAGGACGAGTGCTTGGTGGATAATTTGTCTTTGTTTAAAGTCACTTGTTGGCTGTATTTAAGAGTAGTGGTAACCTACTCTCTCCACTTAGAGCACCAATTGGACTTTAACCTGTATACATACATACTTATACACGCAGTGCGCTCCTGTGTAACTGTTACCTTCATATTGTTGCCAATAAAAAGAAGTTTAAAAAAAAAAAGAAAAAACAGAGATCCTCCTCATCTCCATCAAAGACGAGAACCCTCAAATCGCAGAATGTCTTAAAGCTTTGGGTGCTCTAAACGGTAATCTCACCCTGGCTATCTCCGTTAAATCCTTCGGAATCACCCTAGACCCTAAACTGGGCATGACCAACCACATCAAAAACTCTGCAAAGACTGCCTTCCTCAACCTAAAGCTTCTATACAAAATCAAACCATTCATCCCGGCTAAAGACCTCAAACAAGCCACCCAATCTCTGGTGCTATCCAGACTCGACTATGGCAACGCAACCTTAACCGGAGCCACAAAATCCCACCAGGCCCCCTTCAAAACAACCCTTAAAGCAGCAGCCAGAATGGTCACTGGAATCAGGAAACACAACCACATCTCACCAGCTCTAAGAGAACTAAAATGCCTCCCAGTTGAACAGGTAGCTAATTTCAGAACGGCATGCCTCACGCACAAATCCCTCCACACTGGAAAATCAGACTATCTGGCCGCCAAACTCAAGAGGGCCGGGCAACAAGAAACCTCAGTAGCTCGAACTCTCTCCTTCTCATCCCCATGAGAACACGCAAACACAAAACAGCCGTGAGGTCATTTGTTGGAATCGCACCAAAAATCTGGAACTCCATCCCAACAGACATCAGAACTATCCCGCCCTTCACAAAATTAAAAAAACACCTAAAAGCCCTCCTCCTCAACCGCTCCCTCCCGAATGGATAGCTACCGCCCTCACGCTATCCCCTGACGCCGGTGCTCTCTGACTCTAAATCGCTCAGATCCACATCAGCCCGCTTCAAGACAAATGTTCAATAAAATTAAGCTGCCTCAAGATCTTCGGCATACCTCAATAAAGCATTCATCGAGGCTGCCTCAGGACTCAACCACTATGTCAAGAAGCCTCAGCACTTTTGGACTACCAAACTTTATGTTTTAAGACTGCTCTACTATGTTAACTATCATGAAACACTGTTGTAAAGCGCTCCAATACCCTCAGGTCAGGTAAGCGCTATATAAAACTCCCCCATTAAAAAAAAGTGCACTCACTATCACTACCAGGAAGAGAAGCTGCAACACCACCCACTGCTGGACTGAGACTGACCATACCAGGACACATAATCACAAGGACGCCCAGCACAGCACCACTGCAGCACTGAGACTGTCCATACCAGGACTTATAATCACCAGGACTCCCAGGGGAGTCAGGTGGGTTGACACTCTGTGATCCAGGCAGATAACTTCTTGACATCCTGCTCAAGGTAGGTTGAGGTGTCTGGGTAACAGGTGTTGAGGGTGAAGGTCCACTGGCTCTCTGATACTTTGTTATAGCTTTGGTGGGAGGTGCTGGGCAGCTTGGGGCACTACCGGGGGGTACTGGTGAAGAGGTCAATGCGTGGTCAGTCCAAGTGAGCTCTGTGACATGGCTGTACTTGACTCTGTAGCTCAGTGGTTCCCAAACTTTTTTGACCCGTGGCTCCCTTGAACTAATTGGCAGTTGGCCGTGGCTCCCAACCATTTTTTTACCGGTGGGCGGGAATGTAAGCCCGACCTCGGGAGTACTTCCTGTTGCCTTCCTTAAATTAATTGCGATGCAATGAAGGTATTAGAATTATATTTGTAACAAAATAAAAAGATAACAGTTGTTTAATAAAAACTTGTCAAGGGAGAAACGATACAAGATTAATAGCCAAATATGTTTTCATGCAACTTTTTTTAACCACACAACAATAGTTTCAAATGCTGTAAATACAGCCCTGCACACACACAAATAAACACCATCGCAGCAAATGTAACAACACCCACACCAGTTCAGCACATGCTGTGGAGCACACACACCAAGCATTACAGCAGGTGATTTGAAAAGGGAAGGCTGATCTGGCAAACACACAAATAAACCAGAAATGATCGACATGCACCCCACGGCAAGGGCTTGTTGGGCCAAAAACAAAACAAACAATACATGAAAAAGATTGGCCTGCAAAGGATCAAGAGGACAGATTCTGAACTGAACGAGGTTTGTTTGTTGCAGTAGGCACCATTTGTTATTTTTTGGAGTTTGTTATTAAAATAATAAAACCACAATAAATCTACTTGAAGGACTTGCAATTGTAACGGTCCTTGGTTTATGATGGGAAAGTTAGATTTTAAATGCTATTTTAATATTTTAGGCGGTACATTTGCTATATTCCTCCCTCATATTGCATTTTAGGAATTCACAAGTCCTTTGATATAAAATTAAAGTTGGCTCACAACGGGGCTTAGGAAGTGGCAACGTTTGGTTACTCCGATCACCACCTTTAATCTTTTTTAATTTGTCGACCTCAGCAGCCGCCATCTTAGGTGAAGGCTTTTTAGGTCTGGCATTAGGCAAGACTAGCATTGTATGTATAAAAAACTTACTGAGAGGGGCTTTCAGCCACCTCTCCTTATCCATTGGTCTGTTGTGTCATTCACATTTTGCTTCCGTTTGGATGTTAGGTGAAACAGAGGGAAACCCATTTCCAAAATATTTTAATCTTTGCTAAGAGTTTCTGCATGGTCAGCAAAGCAAGGACACATTTTCCAATAGTCGCCCAGCAGCACCAACCCTCCCTCCCAGCCCCCCCCCACTCCCTGGAAAAGTAGTTAAACTGAGTGGGTAAAAAGAACGGAACAAAAAGCTTGGTGCACGGAATCATTGTACAAACAATGGACAGCACACTAAAGTGTCCCCTTATGTAAGATAATAAACATTGAACCATTGATAAAGGGCTTGTTTGGTGTGCACCAGTAATTTTAAAACATTTTGAGACAGATGGTTTGCTGAAAACATGTGTGCAAGTATCCCGCAAATTTACAAGAACCATTGTTTTCCCTCTTTTGCCGCGTGCATTATTTTGGATTGTAGAGGAATACCTACCACTGAATTCACTTTCTGCGAGATACTGCTTGTTACCTGCACTTTTGCTTTCAACACACTTTCATACAGTTCAATTATTTTCTTAATGTTCGCAAGAAATGCATTAATCGATATGTTCTTCCATGATTTTAATGTAAGAAAAAGCAACTATATTCTAGTGACATTCTGGGAGTTATAGGGCCGAGAAATTTAAATTATTCACTAACAATTTGGCAAAATAACTTCCAAGTGTAATTGTGCTGAACTGTAATGCGAAACCAGAGATACAGGGTCCCTTTGAAATAGAAGCAGGGCCTCAAACAGATCGTGCGGTGCAACGCGCACAACAGGCAGAATTAATGTAAAGCCCTTCCAGCTGTGTGAGGCAATAGATTACAAGATTCAAAGCAGCGCGGCGCCCCTGGCTTCTCATCATGGCGCACTGGGGTGCCGCGGCGCACACTTTGGGAACCACTGCTGTAGCTGGTCGGGAAGATGGGGTTGAGTGTGTGTCCTCCGATGTGTGTGGCGTTAGTGACTAGTTGGGTGAGGCTGATGTTGTTTAGGCTTTCGAGGAGGTTGGCCTAGTTTGTGTTTTTCGGGTCACTGAGGTGAAATTTTGGGTCTCAGAGGAAGATGAAGTGTTTGGAGTCATTGGCGAGCAGGGTGAGGAATTCTCGGATGGCGTCGCAGAAGCTGGGGCGAGGCCCTGAAAGTCTGTAGGAGAGGGTGTCTCTAAAGGTGGTTTTGCTGTCGGTTTGAAGTTAGAAATTGAAGTGGTCTATGATCATGGTGACGTCTTCTGCAGTGGTGGTGCAGTGGATAGTTTCTTTGTGAATGATGGTGATTCCACCCCCATTGTTGTTGATGAGGTCTTGATGTGCTATCTTTAGGCTTTCCTGTTTTCAGTTTCAATTTTGTTAAAATTCTGGTGTTTTTCTTCCAGGGTTTTCAAGTGATTTCAATACCTTAAAAAACAGTGGTTATCAGTGGTTACACATTTTCACGCCATTAAAAACAACAGAAAATGTGGGGCATATTATCAAGGGGGTTTATCTCTGCTTTTTTGGCTATAAAAGCCAAGAAAGCGGAGATAAAATTATCTCCCTATTACCTAGCTGTCGCTAACACCAGTTAGCGACAGCTAGTAGGAGATAGCGACCCTCTTGGGCCCCACTTTGCATGTCAGTGATATTTATCACTAATGATATGCAAAGTGGGCGTGCCAAGATGTTAGCGACTGGAAACAGTCGCAAACATCGCTATCTCCTATTACCAACTTTTAGAGATATCCGCGCTAAGCGCGAATATCTCCAAAAGCTAACACCTGCCCTGAGCAGTTCTTAGCCATGTTATCCAATGGGAGGTGGATAACATGGCTAAGAGCATTAGCTCGGTAATGCATGAATATCGCGGACTTTTCATATTCATGCATTGCGGCCGTTTTTTATCGCATTTGTGATAAACCTTGGTAATACCAAGGTTTATCTGCGATAAAAATCGCCGCAGCTTAGCGGTAAAATTTTATCTCTAACCAAGCAATAGCGATAATTATCGCTATTGCTTGTAAATATGCCCCTGTGTTTTTCTGGTGTTTATGGAATGTTTTGCTTTTTTTATTGCTTGCTTTCTGCACTGATAGTGCAGGTATACAGACAGTGTACATATGGTGTATATGAGGTCCAAATCGATTTTTGTAAATTAAACTTTTTGTGGTACACCATACAATACTTCTTCAGTGAGTCTTTGGTCATGTGCGCTCGCTCTTTCCTTCCCATGTAAACTTCTGTGAAAAAGCCCTCTCAACATTGGCAATTGAGAGGGGCAACGTCAAAACAGTCAGTACACAATTTGTTAACTCTGGCCTCTGACATAGCTTTCCATGCCAATACTGGTGTACTTGAAGATTGCGATTCTCAAGGCAGGTTCTGCGACATTTGTGTTGAGCTGGGCGCTTATGCCCTCAGAGTTATTGAAGCGGTCAAAAATAAAGCAGCACTTTTGAAACTACAGAGTAGATTCCCCTTTATGGAAGGGCTCTAGAACTTGTACAGAGTACCACAGTGAGGTTTCATTGACTTCAAATGCCGTGGTTGGTGAAGGGACATTTCCATGCATCATTGCAAGCCATTTCCAATACATTGTAAAATAAAAAATCCTGAATTGCTCTTCAACATTGCTTTGATTACCAAGTGGCAAGCACTCTAACATGGAACATGTTGCAGTGACAGTCACTAAAGGTGTTGCCCGGCCTACTCCGAAGGAGGTGTTTCACATCTACACCAATTATGCTGAACACTTGGCAGACAAGGGTGTTTTCAGACTCTAGTTTTTTTATTATGTCCACTACAGCAGTTATGTTTTCCTGTAAAGAATGCAGTAGAGTGCACTTTTTTCACATCACTATCAATATGTGATCAAAGATCCTCATATTTCTTGCCTTCGGCATCATCACTGAGCAAAAATTCTGTAAACGGTGGCCACATGGATATTATAGCATCCATAGCCCCTTGGAGTGAGAACCATCAGCGATGTTTTATATATTTTAAATGTACCTTTTTAACCTTTTTATCTATTCCTTCTGTATATAGGAATTGCGTGCGCTCATGTCACTTTACATTTTGCTGCTATGAATTATGAATTGTTATGTACATATTATGTAAATATTCTCCCTGTGTTATTTAATTTTTTTTTGTACGTGTAACATTTGAAATGTATCCTGTGTCTTTTTATGATTTTTTAAAAATCGAATAAAAGTGATTGACTGACTGACTGACTTAGAACCATCAGCAAAGGAACACAGTTGGGATGACTCTTTCTTTGATACCACACAAAGCACGAAGTGAGAAATATTTGTGTTTTAGTTCCTGTGCATAAGAAACTAGTGCACCACAATGGAATAAAAAGTCAATAGCATTCCTCATTAACACTGAATATTGTAAAGATGCTTTCAGCATACCATCTCACAAGTGGCAAGGATCTCTTAGAGGGAAGCACTTCAGCTCAGGTATCAATTTTGACAGGTCATCACACAAATTTTCGATATACGTAGCGGAATCCCTGCAAATACAAACAATATCACTCCAATCTTTGTTGTACTTGGTAAGAACCTTTTTTGCAGAGCATTACAAGTGACACTGAGTTCAATGCTTTCCAAAAGTCTGGTGTCATGTTTTCACCACTATCCCAGATGCTTGGTGATATATAAACTTGTCACTATACCGTGCATTTAATGTTTAAAGCCTGAGGTGTTGGCAATTCACCTACTATCAATACTGACTCACTAGAAACTAGGGGCTGATACATTAAGGGTTTTTACCCATCATCGGAGGGTAAATGTAATGAGACATATTATAGAAGATTCTTTGAAACCAGCCATTGAACCTATCAACGAAAGAATAAAACACAGCCAAAATATCAAATAGGGTTTTATATTTCCTGCTTCTCTACAGTTTATAAAATAATTAAACAAGACCTAAAAGATGCTTCTAAACCCTAAATCTTTAGACCAAAGACCACAAAACTGACAAAAGAAAAAGGAAGAAGAAACAATATTTGAGTGGCATCCCTAAACAACAAAAATCAAGCAGAATATTGTTAGCCAGTCTTTCTTACTGCTAGATTGCATAACAAAGTTACATTGAATTGGCCCCTTCAGGAAGAAAAAAAAATGACTGTCACTCTCTTTTTCCTTTCTTTGAATGGCATTTAGTTTGTGGTTGTGCAGGTGTTTTTTTCAGTGTTTATATGTTTTCACTGGTGAGGGCTATTTCTCTTTCAGTGGGGTTTTATCAGTTATTATAGATTTAAACCTAAAACCAGACAACCTAGCTATCTTGTAGCCATCGGGTATTGCTTTGTTTTCGCAGAATTGTTTGCTTGTTCGCGCTTTCAAAATGCACGTTCACGAGATATTTCTCCCCAGCATGCAATAGCGTTCGCGAACAGGAAAAAAGAATCGCAAACAGGCGGAACAACCAATTCTGCGTGTTCGTGGAACTTTTGCGTGCTCGCAGAGATTTTTTACCGTTTTGCGTAGCTTTGTGTAGCGCGAGTATGCAAATTCCGCCCACCCCTACTATGAGGGGCTGAAAACAAATGCAATGTTACTCAATTACAGTGTGAGCAAGAAAACCAACAAAATAGAATAACCAGTTCGAGATGGCACAGAGAAGAAGGACTATGCAAGGGAAACAGTAATAGAATTAAATGATAACACTATAATAGCCAAGTTAAACAGAGTAGAACTAAGCAAAACAAAATACAGTCAACTGGCGTCGGGCAAGCGAGAAACACAGTAGAAGTGGGGGAGCTGGTACGACGACCTGCCAATTGGATTCCTGTCCAGAGGAACATGATCAGCAGAATTGTTTTTGAAGCTTTTTGCAGCGCAAACTTGACTCAATATCAGGTATCAGAGCGCTTTACATGAGCACCAGTTGCGTTACATGAGGACGCAATCATTTTTGTTGGGCACAGGGAGATTACGTGAGTTGCCCAGAATCACAGGATGTTGAGTGTTGTTGCCGAGACTCGAACCCGGTTCCCTAGATTTGAGGTCAACCACCCAAGCCGTTAGGCTACATCCGAACAAAACTTGTTGGCCAACCAATAAGCCATTCCATCTGCCGCCAACGAAGAAAGGAAGTTCACTACATGGGATAAGTTTGCCCCCATGGATAGATAGATTGTGGATCACACCAACCAACCCAGACGCACAAAACAGAGGTGTATCATTTGTGGGGATTTGAAGCCCATGATTGAGAGAGAAAGAGTTTAGCCTGCTGGGAAAGTCGAGGCAGTCTCCAACGTCCCCTGAAAGATACCAAGCCATGAGCTGAAGAGACCCCTGAAGTACCAGAGGATGCAGACCCCTTGACCCCCTGACAGATCTGTCAGGAGCTCCAGGAGAGATGGCTAGACCAGAAGATAGCATGAGTGATCCAGCAGAGTCAGGAACCAGGATTGAGCTCTCCTGAACAGGGTCACAAGGACCAAGTTTGCCTTCTGAGCTCTAACCTGAGCCGCCACTGAAGGAATCATCAGGAATGGAGGAAAAGTGTACATCAGGCCCAACTCCAGTCCTGAAGAAGAGGATCTGTTGCTAAGTCCACAGGATCCAGCCTCCAGCTGAAAAACTGCTGAAGCAGAGTGTTGAGATGTGAGGCAAACATATTTATAAGAAAAAGACCCAACAGATGTTGAAGCAATTTATAGAGAAGTGGATGAAGTCTCCAATTGCTGGCATCTGTCAGAAACCTGGAGTTTAACTCAGCAATTGCAATGGAGTGGCCAGGAAGGTGCTATGCAATTACCGAAATCTTGCGCTGCGCTAGGCCTCCCTCCATCCCCCCACGTAGGCCTACTGGTGAACCTAGAAGGGTAAGATCACCTTCAGTGGAATCTGGCCATTCTAGTTCATCTGTGGGGTCCTCTGCCTCTTCTCATAGGAGGAGAACTTCTCCTGAGAAGAGGGAACATGAAGCTAGAATGAAAGAAGTCAAGCTCAGGATCAGAAGGCAAGAGATTGCCTTAGCAAAGGAGACCCTGGCTCTTGACAGAGAGAGAAAAAAGATGGGACTTGAGTCCCATGGTGGCAGCAATATCCCTAGTGGTAGGGACAGGTCTTATGACCATAGAAACTTGAACAAGATTGTCCCTCCCTATCAGACTTGGGATGACATCCACAAATGGATAACTGCACTGGAGAGGGCTTGCAAAATACAGAAGGTACCCCGGGAGCAGTGGGCAGCTATCTTGTGGCTCTCCTTTGCAGACAAAGGTAGAGCCAAGCTCCTCACTGGAAGAGAAGAGGATGCTGATGATTACAAGGTCCTGAAGAGTGCTCTGATAGATGGGTTTGGCTTAACCACTGAACAGTACAGGCTGCAGTTCAGAGACACCCAGAAGACACAGACTCAGGACTGGGTTGACTTTGTAGATTGTGCCACTAAGGCTCTGGAGGGCTGGTTACTGGGCAGTAAAGTGTGTGACTATACAGGATTGTATAATCTAATCATGAGAGAACAAATTCTTAATAATTGTCAGAACCAGTTGTTGCATCAGCACCTGGTGGACTCTGATCTGACGTCTCCCCAAGAATTGGGTAAGAAGGCAGACAAATGGGTCAGAACCAGAGTGAAGCAGAGGGTACAGAACCAAGGTGGTGACCAGAAGAAGCAAGACCAGAAGGGTGGGGAGAAAGCAAAAGACCAGAAGTCTTCTCAAGGTCCCTAAAATGCTTCTAATGGTGGGGGTTCCAAGAAATCCAAAAGGAAAGAAGGTCCAAAGAAACCATGGTGCAAGATTTGTAAAGTTAATAGTCACTGGACTAGTGATTGCACCAAAAAGGATGCAGCTCCAGCCACCATTGCCCCCACGGCAACTGTTCCCCTTAGTTCAGCTTCAAGTGGTGAGTGTCAGTGCAGAGAGTGAGTGTCAGTGCAGGGAGTGAGTGTCAGTGCAGGAAGGGAGTGAGTGTCAGAGCAGGAAGGGAGTGAGTGTCAGTGCGGTGAGTGAGTGTCAGTGAGGGTAGGGAGTGAGTGTCAGTGTAGGGAGTGAGTGTCAGTGCAGGAAGGGAGTGAGTGTCAGTGCAGGGAGTGAGTGTCAGTGCAGGGAGTGAGTGTCAGTGCAGGGAGGGAATGACTGTAAGTGCAGGGAGGGAGGGAGTGTCAGTGCAGGAAGGGAGTGAGTGTCCGTGCAGGCAGTGAGTGTGAGTGCAGGAAGGGAGTGAGTGTCAGTGCAGGGAGTGAGTGTCAGTGAAGGAAGGGAGTGAGTGTCAGTGCAGGGAGTGAGTGTCAGTGCAGGGAGTGAGTGTCAGTGCAGGAAGGGAGTGAGTGTCAGTGCAGGGAGTGAGTGTCAGTGCAGGAAGGGAGTGAGTGTCAGTGCAGGAAGGGAGTGTCAGTGCAGGAAGGGAGTGAGTGTCAGTGCAGGGAGTGAGTGTCAGTGCAGGGAGTGAGTGTCAGTGCAGGGAGGGAGTGACTGTAAGTGCAGAGAGGGAGTGAGTGACAGTGCAGGCAGTGAGTGTGAGTGCAGGAAGGGAGTGAGTGTCGTGCAGGGAGTGAGTGTCAGTGCAGGAAGGGAGTGGGTGTCAGTGCAGGGAGTGAGTGTCAGTGCAGGGAGTGAGTGTCAGTCCCGCATCGCTGCCCTGAGTGTTCTGACAACTGAGCCATCTGCTGCCCCAGGAGTGGTCTTTCTGAGCTCTCTGACAACGGAGCCCTCTGCCGCCCCAGGAGGGGTCGTTAGCAAAGGGTAACTCTTGCCGGCTACTGCACGGGACTCCATTGTCCAGGAGCCTGTGCGCTGCACACCTGAGCGGAGGACAGCCTGCACAACTGTCGTCATCACCGGCAAGCCTTAACAACTCGCGGAACCCACTGGCACGGGTCCCGCATCGCTGCCCTGAGTGTTCTGACAACGGAGCTCTCTGCTGCCCCAGGAGTGATATTTCCGAGCTCTGTGACAACGGAGCTATCTGCTGCCCCAGGAGGGGTCTTTAGCAAAGGGTAACTCTTGCCGGCTACTGCACGGGACTCCATTGTCCAGGAGCCCGTGCGCTGCACACCTAAGCGGAGGACCGCCCACGCAACCGTCGCCATTATTTGACGTCTTCCACCTCCCGCAAGGCGGGACAACGCGCGGATCTGCGCCGGGCTAAGCCCGGGCAAAGGGCGGGCCGTTTACGGCCGTTCAAGGCCGGATAAGGCTGTGCTGGGCCACAGTTCTGACAACTTTGCCTCTCCATAAACTGTGGTAACAACTTCATCATTATTTGAATTATCGGTACTTCTGGAATTGACTAAATATGGCTCACACCCCACGAAGGGGGGGAAAACGTACTGGCTCTACAACTAAGGGAAGTGTAAATGGAACTCTGGATGATTTCTTTATAAGAGCTACTGGAGTCGTTGAAAGAGAGATTGCACTGACAGAAAAACGCTTATCACAGGAACTCACATTTGCTAAACGCTCTTCGCTAGGCGACCTGAAAAAAGCTGTGACGCCGGTTCATGATGAACCAAGAAGCTTAGTTATGTTAAACTCTAGTGAGAGTGATATGGACGCTAATTCACTACCTTTGGACATTTCGTCATGCAGTAGCCTATCCTCAGGGGGTTTTCATCCGATAGTAGCTAGGAAAAGCGTACAGGCCATTGACTTACAAATAACTGCACCTCCCTGTCCTAAGCAAGTAGGTAAAAGAAAGAGGGGAGGGGGCCGCCAATTGGGCAGGAAACTAAAAATTGCTAAATTAGTACACAAAGCACGTATAATTAGTCCTAAAAAAGTCACCAATAGACCCAATAAACATAAAATATCAGTAAAAGGCTTGATTACTCCAGCTGTCTTGGGCCCAGAACTAAAACATACTTGTTGGACAGGCCCCACGAAGGGCTCGCTCCCTCCCCGCATGACAGGGCCCAGACATCGGCCATCCGGGTGCTACCCGCAGAAGCAACCCGCAACCCGTCCCCCTCCGGGACGCCTGCTCCCGGATATCTCTGTGCCACGGGCCCAGGCCCCCGTCAACCCCATTGCCCGGCCCAGCCGCCATCTTGGACACTGCACCACGCGGCCGCGTGGCCTCGGCTCGACCCCAACCCTGGGCCTGGCCGGGCCCCGACATCCCGGCACCACCATCCACCCAGGAGATGAACGGACCACTTGGCAGGTTAATGGGAGAAAGAAGTGTCGATGGCTCTCCCCGGCCAGGTGCCGATCGCCCCCAGCCTCCCCGGGCGCTGGCTCCACCCCCCTGCTGGGTGTCTGGACTCCCTCATCCCGGACCTCCCGACCTCCCAGTGCGAGGGTCCGGACATCAAAGGGCGCCAGACCTATAACTGAGGCAGCCCCAGAGCAGGAAGGCAGTTGTATCCTGGAGTCGAGAGACACCGAGAAGAACTCATCCTTGACGGACTGCTGGCGCTGCCGCAGCCCTGCCTTGTGAACTATTGTCCTGCCTGCTGGCGCTGCCGCGGCCTTCTGCAACCTTCATCCTCGTGGGTCCTGCTGGCGCTGCCGCGGCCCGTTGTAACCGTCATCCTCGTTGGGACCTGCTGGCGCTGCCGCGGCCCGTTGCCACCTACGACCTCTTCGGGACCTGCTGGCGCTGCCGCGGTCTGACCCGTCCGAACGCCGAGCTCGAGGATTGTGAGCTACCACCGTTTCACCTCAGTACCTGTAGGTACCAAGACTGTCCCGCTACCCCCTTTCCCTAATAGAGACTAGAATTGAGAGGATCATCGTGTCCTGATCTCCTTGTATCGTACCACCTTACTCAAAGAATTGCCTATAAAAGGTGTTAAGCTGATCTTCGTGTGGTGTCCATCTGTGGGGGGGAAGTTACTTGTCTGTACGATCGCTGGAGACGGCCCTCACCGGAGGCCTCTCCCCTTGTGCTCGGCCGACCCTCCAGGTCCCCGTCTAACATTGGTGGCAGCGGCGGGATCCGAACCAACGCGTAACCGTACAGAGAGTAACTCACCCTACGACTAATCCACAATGACGACCAGAGAGAGCGGATCTGCAGAGAAATTCCAGATGGAAAAACTGGAAGAGTACAACCACCGAGAGCTAAAACAATTTTGCATAGAACTAGGCATTGCTACCACCGGTCTGAGCACGAAAGAGGACTTCAAACACGCCCTAGAATCCTGGGCAGAGACAAATACCGCCGGACCCCGGGACCCCGAAGCCCCGGAAACAAACACCACTCTGACAGAAGAAAGGAGAACGGATCTCTCCCGGGAAGAGATCCGAGAACGAGAGAAAAATAGACTTCACGAGTTAGAGTTGGCACGGCTCAAATTAGACGGAGAATTGAAACTGGCAAAACAAAAGATGAACTTAGAACACTTGCGGCTCCAAGAAGAGCGAGAGGAGAAGCAGAGACAGAGAGAACTCGAAGAAAAAAGACTGGCATACGAACACGAGTGCAAGCTAGCGGAGATAGAGATGCGCAAACAGAACAAAGACCTAGGGGTGCCCGAGCAACCGCGCCCCCCAGGTACTACCGAACAGAAGGTCCACATCCCCAAAGATGTGGTCCGGGAATATTTTCGGAACGACGACATACAGCAGTGGTTCAAGGCCTACGAGATCGCCATGACTGCCCACCGGATCGCTCGAAGTGACTGGGGAGCCGGTCTATGGGGGAGATTCGTCAATGAAGGCCGTGATGCCCTGCTGCAGCTTCCGGACCATCAAATGACGTCCTATGACCACATGAAGGCCGCCCTCCTCAGTCGATATGGGCTGACGTCCGAGATGTACCGCCAGAGGTTCCGCAACTGCACCCGCATCCCGGGTACAACCTGGATAGAATATGTGAACTATTTCAGCCGAGCCTTCGAGGGATGGATCAAGGGTAGCAACGTAACAACCTACGAACAGCTCTTCAACCTCATTGTGTGGGAGCACCTCTCCAACAACTGCTTCGTCGAGCTCAGGCAGCACCTCCTCGACAGTAAATTGACTGACCCACGGCAGCTCGCCGCCGAGGCTGACCGATGGGAGAGCACCCGAGTGGCCCGAAGTGGGCCCAATGAGCAGAACAGAACCAACCAAGGTCATCATCGTCCCCGAGGAGGAGGAGGAGGCCCGGGCCGGGGCAGAGACGCTGTCCCGGCCGCACCCGCAAACTACACCCCGCCCCCGGCCGGCCGGGGCAACCCCCCGATGCGCCCGGGGTTCCGAGCCAACGTTACGTGTCATCGATGCCAGCGAGTCGGCCACTATGCCAGTGACCCGACCTGCCCAAAGAACCAGACCCCCGGGCCCCGCCAGGTGGCTGCTGCCGCCCTAGGAGAAGAGCAAGTCTCCGAAGAGCCTGAAGAGTACGAGCAGGAGCAGCCCGAGTGGGAACCTGCCGCCATGACCCTGGCCTGCCTAGGGGGGAGAGACCTGATCCCGCGGGCTCCCCTACCAGCCAACACCAGGAAGTACAGCCAGTGGGTGAACATAAATGGGCGTAAGGCCGAAGCCCTGCGTGACACAGGGGCCAGTGTGACGGCCGTCCGTTGTCACCTGGTGACCCCAGAACAAATCCTGCCAAATGTTCTTTGCCCCGTCCGATCGGCCGACAATTCGGAGAGCCTGTGTCGGATGGCCTGCATCCCCTTCGAATGGGGAGGAGTGTCCGGGATGCTAAAAGTGACTATCCGCGACGATGCCCCCATGGACTGCCTCCTGGGGAACGATCTCGAGAGTTCCCCGTGGGCAGCCGTTGAAAGAAGAGAGCACCTGGGGATGTTAGGCCTCCCGGGCTGGGCGTGCGTAACAACCCGGTCCATGGCCGCCGACACCATCCCTAGATCTGAAGAACCCGCATGGCCAGCACCTCCTCCCCCGATCGCTCCGGAGGGAGACTCCATCCCTACCGACACCCCGGAACAAACCCAAGAAGAGCCCGCTCAGCCCCAAGACCTTCCGGACCTGGCTCAGTGGCGTCAGGAAGGGGGGCCCACCCAAGAACAATTCCGGCAAGAGCAAAAGACATGTCCCTCCCTCGAGGGACTGCGACAGCAAGCGCTCGCCCAGAGCGCAGGAGACACCGCAGGGGCCCACTGGATCTATTGGGACAATGACCTGCTGTACAGCGAACAAAGAGTAGCGGAGCTGGGGACCAGTCGAGTGCTGGTGGTGCCCCTCCGCTTCAGAGACTTCCTTTTGAACCTGGCCCATGATGTCCCCCTGGCTGGACACTTGGGGCAAGACAAAACATACAACCGCCTGGTGACTCACTTTTACTGGCCGAGAATGAGAAATGACGTCTCCAACCACTGCCAGTCCTGCCCGACCTGCCAGGCCAGCGGGAAGAGCGGCCGCAAACTCAAGGCACCCCTGCAACCATTCCCCGTGGTGACCACCCCGTTCGAAAGGGTGGGAATAGACATTGTGGGGCCCCTGGACCCCCGAACAGCACAAGGGCATCGCTTCATCCTGGTCCTGGTGGACCACGCCACCCGCTATCCTGAGGCGGTTCCCCTTCGAACTGTAACAGCACCGGTGGTAGGGCGAGCCTTAATGGGGATCTTCTCTCGAGTGGGCTTCCCCAGGGAGGTCGTCAGTAACAGGGGCACGAACTTTATTTCAAAATATATGAAATCCCTATGGCAACAGTGCAGAGTCACCTACCGATTCACAACCCCCTATCACCCGCAAGGAAACGGACTGGTCGAGCGATTCAACCGCACTCTCAAGGGGATGATCATGGGGCTGGAAGAACCCCTACGCCGCCAGTGGGACGTGCTACTACCGTGCCTCCTCTTCGCCTACCGAGAAGTCCCCCAGAAGTCCCTCGGCTTCAGCCCCTTCGAACTCCTGTACGGACACCCTGTTCGCGGGCCTCTCAGCCTAGTTAAGGAGGAGTGGGAAATGGCCCCCCTGCAGACCCCTCCAGACGTCTACAAGTACCTCCTGACCCTCCGTAATCAGACCCGGCGATTCAGAGAGCTCGCCAAAGCCAATCTTGAGGCCAGTCAGGAGGACATGAAGAAGTGGTACGATCAACATGCCTCCTCCATCGAATTCGAGCCTGGCCAGCAGGTGTGGGTGATGTCCCCCATCGAACCCTGTGCCTTACAGGACAAGTGGACGGGGCCCTTCAAGGTGATCGAGCGTAAGAGCCCCGTCACCTACCTCATCGACATGGAATCCCCCCGGAATCCCCTCCGGGTCCTCCACGCCAACAGACTCAAACCCCACTTCGTGCGCTCGGAGCTCAGCCTGCTGATGGCCACAGACAGCGGAGCTGAAGAGGACTCCGAGCCCCTCCCTGACCTGCTGGGGACCGGGGAAAAAGATGGTTCAGTGGACGGGGTCCAACTCTCCGAGGCCCTGACCCCGGAGCAGCGCCAAGACTGTCGGGCCCTCCTGCTGCAATTTGCACGCCTATTCTCCCTCACACCCGGGGTCACCCCCTGGTGCCTGCACGACGTGGACACTGGCGACAGTCCTCCTATCCGACACCGGCCGTACCGAGTACCAGATCGGGTACGCACCTGCATCCAAGAAGAAGTCTCCAAGATGCTCGCCCTCGGAGTCATCGAACCCTCGGACAGCCCCTGGGCCAGCCCGGTTGTACTGGTCCCCAAAGCTGCGGCCCCGGGCACCACCCCCGAGCTCCGGTTCTGCGTCGACTATCGGGGTCTGAACGCTGTCACCCGAACCGACGCTCACCCCATCCCCCGAGCCGACGAAATAGTTGACCGCATGGGGGAGGCCCGCTACCTAAGCATCTTCGACCTGACGGCGGGCTACTGGCAGATCGGCCTCACCCCCAGGGCACAAGAACGATCCGCTTTCTCCACCCCGGATGGACACTACCATTTCAGAGTGATGCCCTTCGGCATGAAAAACGCTCCAGCCACGTTTCAACGACTTGTGAACCAGGTATTGGCGGGCCTCGAAGAGTTCAGCGCCGCATACCTGGACGACATCGCGGTGTATAGCCGCCACTGGTCAGACCACCTCCGCCACCTCCGAGGGGACCTGCGGGCCCTCCAACAGGCCGGCCTCACAATCAAGGCCAGCAAGTGCCAAATAGGCCAGGGGTCCGTGACCTACCTCGGACACCAAGTGGGGAGCGGTCTGGTGGCCCCCCTCCAGCTCAAGATCGCTGCCATCCAGTCCTGGCGGCCCCCCGTAACTCAAACCGAGGTCCGAGCCTTCTTGGGGCTCACCGGATACTATCGGCGGTTCGTGAAGGACTATGGCAGCATTGTTCGGCCCCTCACGGAACTCACATCCAAGACCAACCCAAAAAACGTCAACTGGACTCCTGACTGTCAAGCGGCCTTCGAGAGGCTGAAGGCCGCCATGTGCACCGCTCCTGTGCTCCAGGCCCCCGACTACAGCCGTGAGTTCATCGTCCAGACTGATGCCTCAGACCATGGCATCGGGGCCGTCCTCTCCCAACTGAACCCCGAGGGAGTCGACCAACCAGTGGCCTTCCTCAGCAGACGCCTCCTGCCCCGAGAACAGCGCTGGAGCACCATTGAGCGAGAGGCCTTCGCAGTAGTATGGGCCCTCAAGAAGCTCCGGCCTTACCTCTTCGGAACCCACTTCCGGGTACAAACAGATCATCGGCCCCTGCAATGGCTAATGCAAATGCGGGGAGAGAACCCCAAACTATTGCGATGGTCCATCTCCCTGCAGGGGATGGACTTCACTGTGGAGCATCGCCCTGGCCAAGACCACGCCAACGCGGATGGCCTGTCCCGCTCTTTCCGCCTCGACGAGGAGAGTCCCCAAGAGGATGGGTGACTCTCCCCACCTTCAGCTGGGGGGGATGCATGTTGGACAGGCCCCACGAAGGGCTCGCTCCCTCCCCGCATGACAGGGCCCAGACATCGGCCCTCCGGGTGCTACCCGCAGAAGCAATCCGCAACCCGTCCCGCTCCGGGACGCCTGCTCCCGGATATCTCTGTGCCACGGGCCCAGGCCCCCGTCAACCCCATTGCCCGGCCCAGCCGCCATCTTGGACACTGCACCACGCGGCCGCGTGGCCTCGGCTCGACCCCAACCCTGGGCCTGGCCGGGCCCCGACATCCCGGCACCACCATCCACCCAGGAGATGAACGGACCACTTGGCAGGTTAATGGGAGAAAGAAGTGTCGATGGCTCTCCCCCGCCAGGTGCCGATCGCCCCCAGCCTCCCCGGGCGCTGGCTCCACCCCCCTGCTGGGTGTCTGGACTCCCTCATCCCGGACCTCCCGACCTCCCAGTGTGAGGGTCCGGACATCAAAGGGCGCCAGACCTATAACTGAGGCAGCCCCAGAGCAGGAAGGCAGTTGTATCCTGGAGTCGAGAGACACCGAGAAGAACTCATCCTTGACGGACTGCTGGCGCTGCCGCAGCCCTGCCTTGTGAACTATTGTCCTGCCTGCTGGCGCTGCCGTGGCCCGTTGTAACCGTCATCCTCGTTGGGACCTGCTGGCGCTGCCGTGGCCCGTTGCCACCTACGACCTCTTCGGGACCTGCTGGCACTGCCGCGGTCTGACCCGTCCGAACGCCGAGCTCGAGGATTGTGAGCTACCACCGTTTCACCTCAGTACCTGTAGGTACCAAGACTGTCCCGCTACCCCCTTTCCCTAATAGAGACTAGAATTGAGAGGATCATCGTGTCCTGATCTCCTTGTATCGTACCACCTTACTCAAAGAATTGCCTATAAAAGGTGTTAAGCTGATCTTCGTGTGGTGTCCATCTGTGGGGGGGAAGTTACTTGTCTGTACGATCGCTGGAGACGGCCCTCACCGGAGGCCTCTCCCCTTGTGCTCGGCCGACCCTCCAGGTCCCCGTCTAACAATACTGTATGTGCATCGGTGAAAGAAAATGAGCTAGAAATGACATTTTCCAATATGACACTCCTCTTAAGATCTTTCACTCTTCCCCTGATAGAAAGACTAAGAGTGAAGTCAGGAAATTAGATGCCTTATGCGAAGTAAGCCAAGAAAATACACGTAGGTTGGACACCTTAGTTCCCTCAGTATTTAGTAAGGATAGTGTGCCCGACTGTAGTAACATAGCAGTAACCAAATCTAAGCTAGACACTTGCGCAGCCAGCAAAACTGTAACAACAGAGCAAAATAATGCTGGCACCTTACAGAAACGTGCAGACAATACAATTAACGACACTAGCACACATAAAACCCCGATAGTGAAATCATCGGAGAATAGGGGGGCTGACGGTGGAATCGTTCAACTGGAAGACCGGGTTCCCTTGCCTGTAAATAATCTACCACCTGAGTCGTCACCCCTGGTATTAGTCTTGGGGAATGTACCAGCATTAAATAAGGGAGCTAGGGAGAATCATGGTCAACTTAAAAATAAGGTGGCCCACTGGATTGTTAACAACACCACAGTGGGTAGCAATACATGGCATACCATCATAATGGTATGAAGGGTGTCATGGGTGGGTAAGACAAGAAAGAACAAAGATGGGGATTGTGTCATAGTCAACTTTAATAGCCCAGAACCAGTGAAGAGAATCCTTGGTGATGTTATCTCCCAAATAGGGCCACGGAGACAGGGTATTGAGATTCTCCCTCTCGAGTATTTGAGTATTTTTATAGAGATCTGAATAGAGTAAAACCTAATAGAGGTAATGGATGGGGATACAATAGGATATTGCACCCACAAGCGAGCCAGGGTTGGAAATACCCCAGAAGAAGTCACCCACGTTACCCACATTGGATACACCGGGGAAATTTGGGCTATGTGCCAAACTTTGAAGGCCCAAACCGGTTTGCAGTTCTCTCCGGTCTTAATGACTGTGAGTGACTGGGTGGTAAAGAAGATATAGAAACACAGACACCCACTAACGTAGCGCAAACGGGGAAGCCTCCTACCCATCTTTCCACCTTTGAGCATGAAACCCAGTGTAATGGAGTAACCGGGGATTTGCACACGTCACTCTATCCCACCACACAGGAAATAGCCACCATCACTGTAAATCCATTACTGAATAAAGTAACCATGGGCACACCCACTAGAGGAGATGTTAAGGGCATATTGTCCATGATGGCCGGAAACAAAGAATGGAACGATGACCAAGTTGTTACTGGGCTGTTTTAATGACCGACTTACAGCAGGTGAGCCTGGTCAAGGAGAAGTTATGTTCAAACCAAAACTCTTTCAGGCAGCGGGGTGGCCAAGTGAGGATTATTTCCTGGAATTTGTGTGGGCTAGAGAGCAAACTACACAATATAATCTGGGGGAGTTTGTGCAGAACATCGACATTTTATGCATACAGGAAACGTGGCTTATCAAAGAGAAACACCTTGATGGCTTTAAAACTTACCACGTTCCGGCAGTGCGCTCTCGGTTTGGTAGGCATAAAGGAGGTGTTATATTCTGGTCTTCTCCTTCCCTGCTGCTCAGCCTGTGTGTGTGATGTCATTAGAATGTTCGTGTGTGCATGGTTTGAATGTGTGGTCAGTTTGAGTGAGTGGGGCTGAGCAGCCGGATGCTGCTTCCCGGTGGGGCCTTCCTTACTACCAACTTTTAACTAATAAACCTACTTAAGAACACCTACGGCTATTGGATCTACTTACCTTACAAAGTACTTTTTTCAATGTAACAGGAGGGCTATGCATATATGTGTCCAACTTGTTAAAAGTTGCCAAGATTACTACCAGAAACTGTACGCATTACTTCCAAATGGTCTCTGTTACTTTAAAACATCGGGTGGAATTACTAATTGTTAATTTTTATAACAATATAAAGAAGGAGGATTTTAAGGAGGTCCTATATAAACTACAGGTGGAATTAGAGGGGCACAACTCACTAAAGGGGGAAAATAAAATCCTGATATGGTTAGGGGATTTTAACATGAATATTTGTGAACGAGTAACATGTAGGGTTGAGGAATACGGAAGGGGGAGAACGCGGATAGGTGTCATTTCATGCACTCAGAAAGAGGAGATATAATAAATAGCATAATGGCCAATCTCGACCTTGGTTTTGCTAACTTGCTTTGTTCAGCGAAGGTTGAATTCAGTGCCACTTTTTTAGCTAGGGAGCTTCATTCTGTTATAGATTTTGTTATTGTACCGAATAGATTCTCCAATTGCATTGAAGACTTCGAGATTCCCAACATTGGTCTAAGTGACCATCTTCCTCTTAGTTTGAATATAAGTACCAGTGAGCTTACTAGTGCTTCCACTATTGAGTGCTTGACCTGGACACAAAATATAGCCATAGCACGCCAAAATGGATTGGCTTTAAAATGGAGCATAGTTGACCCGTACAAAAAGTCTAAAGAAATTATAACTACTGCTCTCACACATTTTATGGTATGTCTGGGCGAGAACTCCTCTGATGAACAAATCCTGGAGGCATATAGCAATATCACGGGTATTATTCAAGATAAACTATTTAGGGCAGAGTAATAAGTCAAACAAAGTGGTGGGCTGGTTTGATTCACGGTGTACAAAGGCATACACCGCCCTTAAGGCTGCCTTAGGCAACAAACCAAGGGATCACGATGCAATAAAAAAGTGCAGGAAAGAGTATACCCTGGCCAGGCGCCATCAAAAAAAGGATATCAAGGAAGTAGTATGGCAGAATCTGTTGAGCGCATCCCAGTGCAGAGACTCCAGGTCTTTTTGGCAGGCAGTCAATGCACCCTTCTTCACCAAAAAGGAAGCTGCAAGGCTAGAAATAGCCATAGATGATCAAACTTGGGTCGATTTCTTCTCAAAGGTTTATAGTAACTCGCAGGGGGCACCCGCGATTGAGGATGGTGAAACGGGCCTTTTACATAGAGGGGGTGGCCATCAGCCAATAACAATAGATATTACCCTGGAAGAAGTACATTCAGCATTGCAGGCCAGCAAAATTAACAAAGCCCCGGGGCCGGATGGGATGCCCAATGACATCTATAAATTAAATGCAGACCTATGGGCACCACTCTGCACACGGGTCCTTCGGGCCTGTTGTGCAAAAGGTTTTATTGGTACGTGGGCAGAGTCGGTTATCATACCGATATATAAAAAGGGGGATAGGGAGAGTCCGTCCAACTATAGACCTATATCCCTTCTAGACTCCCTCATGAAAATGGTAGGGAGAGTGGTCTTAAACAAAATGCAACTATGGGCGGAGGAACATGGCATTTTAAGTCCCGTCCAGTATGGCTTCCGGGAAGGGATGGGCACCGTTGAGCAGGTCCTCAATTTTGTACTACTTCAAGCAAAATATACCCGGGCCGAAGAGGGCTGTTTATATGCAATCTTTGTAGATCTATCAGCCGTCTTCGATTCCGTGACGCACTCCAAACTGTGGCAAATACTAGAGGAAATGAAAGTCCAGCCTGCCATTGTCTTATTTTTAAGGCAGCTCTACACTGGGGCTACGGCCAAGTAAGATATGGGCTGAGGGGGGAGTGTACTGGATCCTTTAATATTGAAAAAGGCGTGAGACAAGGTTGTGTGTTGGCCCCCTTTCTTTTTTCCCTCTATACGAACAACCTTGAGGCAGAGCTGGGGGCCAGTAAAATCGACTCCCCGAGGTATGGCAACAAGCAAATTGTCTCACTCTTGTACGCTGATGACGCGGTGCTGATGGCAAGAACGAAGGTGGGAGCAAAGAAGGCTCTAACTAAATATCTTGATTTTATGAAAGTTAGGGGCCTTAACATCAATGCCAAGAAATCATATGTGATGCAGTGTGGCAAAGGTCGCGGAACCTGTAAAAATCTTAAAGTTCCTGGGCTAGAAATTGAACATACTAAAACTTTCCCATATTTGGGGGTTTTAATTGATGGTTCAGGCTCTTGGGGACCTGAAGTTAAGAATAGGACCTTATCCTTCAAACGCTCTGTAGGAACGTTGAAAAACTTCTCCTCCAAGCTGGGCAAACGACCCCCGGAAATTATGCTAAAGATTTACGTAGCCAAATGCCGAAGTATCGCACTGTACGGGACAGGGATCTGGGGATATCAGGATACAACAGCATTACAAGTTGAAGAAAATAATTTTTTTAGATACCTTCTAGCTCTCCCGAAGGGTACCTCAGTCTTTAATTGCCATGAGGAATTAGGGATGGACCATATTAGAGACCTGATTAAAATGCAACCCATTTTGCTTTGGCGAAGAGTATGGGCTTCGGAAGCTCTGGGCCTAAATCAGGATATTATAAAGGATGTCATGGGTCTAGACAAGGCTAAGCGCATTGTCTGGCTAGAATACATTAAGAAAACCCTAAATGACCTCCAACGGCCGGAGCTCTTCACCAATCCGGACTCAACCAGGAATGTCTCGAAAAAAGAACTGAAGAGTTTATGTATGGCCCATTTCAACTTACTTAGCTGTGCAGGGGAAATTACCAAGAAAACGGTAATTGAACATCAACTGTCACTGAGCACCTATAAAATACAGCCATATTTAACTTTGTGTAACCTGGCCTTTGACCGGTTGAGTGTGAGTGCAGGGAGGGAGTGTCAGTGCAGGGAGTGTGTTGCAGTGCAGGGAGTGAGTGACAGTGCAGGGAGGGAGTGTCAGTGCAGGGAGGGAGTGTCAGTGCAGGGAGGGAGTGTCAGTGCAGGGAGGGAGTGTCAGTGCAGGGAGGGAGTGTCAGTGCAGGGAGTGTGTTGCAGTGCAGGGAGTGAGTGACAGTGCAGGGAGTGAGTGTGAGTGCAGGGAGGGAGTGTCAGTGCAGGGAGTGAGTGTGAGTGCAGGGAGGGAGTGTCAGTGCAGGGAGTGTGTTGCAGTGCAGGGAGTGAGTGACAGTGCAGGGAGTGAGTGTCAGTGCAGGGAGGGAGTGTCAGTGCAGGGAGGGAGTGTCAGTGCAGGGAGTGAGTGTCAGTGCAGGGAGGGAGTGTCAATGCAGGGAGGGAGTGTCAGTGCAGGGAGGGAGTGTCAGTGCAGGAAGGGAGCGTCAGTGCAGGGAGGGAGTGTCAGTGCAGGGAGGGAGTGTCAGTGCAGGGAGTGAGTGTGAGTGCAGGGAGGGAGTGTCAGTGCAGGAAGGGAGCGTCAGTGCAGGGAGGGAGTGTCAGTGCAGGGAGGGAGTGTCAGTGCAGGAAGGGAGCGTCAGTGCAGAGAGGGAGTGTCAGTGCAGGAAGGGAGCGTCAGTGCAGGGAGGGAGTGTCAGTGCAGGGAGGGAGTGTCAGTGCAGGGAGGGAGTGTCAGTGCATGGAGTGAGTGACAGTGCAGGGAGTGAGTGTCAGTGCAGGGAGTGAGTGTGAGTGCAGGGAGGGAGTGTCAGTGCAGGGAGTGTGTTGCAGTGCAGGGAGTGAGTGACAGTGCAGGGAGTGAGTGTCAGTGCAGGGAGGGAGTGTCAGTGCAGGGAGGGAGTGTCAGTGCAGGGGGGGAGTGTCAGTGCAGGGAGAAAGTGTCAGTGCAGGGAGTGAGTGACAGTGCAGGGAGTGTCAGTGGAGGGAGGGAGTGTCAGTGCAGGGAGGGACTGTCAGTGCAGGGAGGGAGTGTCAGTGCAGGGAGTGTGTTGCAGTGCAGGGAGTGAGTGTGGGTGCAGGGAGGGAGTGTCAGTGCAGGGAGGGAGTGTCAGTGCAGGGAGTGTGTTGCAGTGCAGGGAGTGAGTGACAGTGCAGGGAGTGAGTGTGAGTGCAGGGAGGGAGTGTCAGTGCAGGGAGGGAGTGTGAGTGCAGGGAGGGAGTGTCAGTGCAGGAAGGGAGCGTCAGTGCAGGGAGGGAGTGTCAGTGCAGGGAGGGAGTGTCAGTGCAGGAAGGGAGCGTCAGTGCAGGGAGAGAGTGTCAGTGCAGGAAGGGAGCGTCAGTGCAGGGAGGGAGTGTCAGTGCAGGGAGGGAGTATCAGTGCAGGGAGGGAGTGTCAGTGCATGGAGTGAGTGACAGTGCTGGGAGTGAGTGTCAGTGCAGGGAGTGAGTGTGAGTGCAGGGAGGGAGTGTCAGTGCAGGGAGTGTGTTGCAGTGCAGGGAGTGAGTGACAGTGCAGGGAGTGAGTGTCAGTGCAGGGAGGGAGTGTCAGTGCAGGGAGGGAGTGTCAGTGCAGGGAGAGAGTGTCAGTGCAGGGAGTGAGTGACAGTGCAGGGAGTGAGTGTCAGTGCAGGGAGGGAGTGTCAGTGCAAGGAGGGAGTGTCAGTGCAGGGAGGGAGTGTCAGTGCAGGGAGTGTGTTGCAGTGCAGGGAGTGAGTTTGAGTGCAGGGAGGGAGTGTCAGTGCAGGGAGTGTGTTGCAGTGCAGGGAGTGAGTGACAGTGCAGGGAGTGAGTGTCAGTGCAGGGAGGGAGTGTCAGTGCAGGGAGGGAGTGTCAGTGCAGGGAGAGAGTGTCAGTGCAGGGAGTGAGTGGCAGTGCAGGGAGTGAGTGTCAGTGCAGGGAGGGAGTGTCAGTGCAGGGAGGGAGTGTCAGTGCAGGGAGGGAGTGTCAGTGCAGGGAGTGTGTTGCAGTGCAGGGAGTGAGTGACAGTGCAGGGAGTGAGTGTGAGTGCTGGGAGGGAGTGTGAGTGCAGGGAGGGAGTGTCAGTGCAGGGAGAGAGTGTCAGTGCAGGGAGTGTGTTGCAGTACAGGGAGTGAGTGACAGTGCAGGGAGTGAGTGTGAGTGCAGGAAGGGAGTGTCAGTGCAGGGAGTGAGTGTGAGTGCAGGGAGGGAGTGTCAGTGCAGGAAGGGAGCGTCAGTGCAGGGAGGGAGTGTCAGTGCAGGGAGGGAGTGTCAGTGCAGGAAGGGAGCGTCAGTGCAGGGAGGGAGTGTCATTACAGGAAGGGAGCGTCAGTGCAGGGAGGGAGTGTCAGTGCAGGGAGGGAGTGTCAGTGCAGGGAGGGAGTGTCAGTGCATGGAGTAAGTGACAGTGCAGGGAGTGAGTGTCAGTGCAGGGAGTGAGTGTGAGTGCAGGGAGGGAGTGTCAGTGCAGGGAGTGTGTTGCAGTGCAGGGAGTGAGTGACAGTGCAGGGAGTGAGTGTCAGTGCAGGGAGGGAGTGTTAGTGCAGGGAGGGAGTGTCAGTGCAGGGAGGGAGTGTCAGTGCAGGGAGAGAGTGTCAGTGCAGGGAGGGAGTGTTAGTGCAGGGAGGGAGTGTCAGTGCAGGGAGGGAGTGTCAGTGCAGGGAGAGAGTGTCAGTGCAGGGAGTGAGTGTCAGTGCAGGGAGGGAGTGTCAGTGCAGGGAGGGAGTGTCAGTGCAGGGAGTGTGTTGCAGTGCAGGGAGTGAGTTACAGTGCAGGGAGTGAGTGTGAGTGAAGGGAGGGAGTGTCAGTGCAGGGAGTGAGTGTGAGTGCAGGGAGGGAGTGTCAGTGCAGGAAGGGAGCGTCAGTGCAGGGAGTTAGTGTCAGTGCAGGGACTGAGTGTCAGTGCAGGAAGGGAGCGTCAGTGCAGGGAGGGAGTGTCAGTGCAGGAAGGGAGCGTCAGTGCAGGGAGGGAGTGTCAGTGCGGGGAGTGAGTGTCAGTGCAGGGAGGGAGTGTCAGTGCATGGAGTGAGTGTTAGTGCAGGGAGGGAGTGTCAGTGCAGGGAGGGAGTGTCAGTGCAGGGAGTGAGTGTCAGTGCAGGGAGGGAGTGTCAGTGCATGGAGTGAGTGTTAGTGCAGTGAGGGAGTGTCAGTGCATGGAGGGAGTGTCAGTGCAGGGAGTGAGTGTCAGTGCAGGAAGGGAGCATCAGTGCAGGGAGGGAGTGTCAGTGCAGGGAGGGAGTGTCAGTGCAGGAAGGGAGTGAGTGTTAGTGCAGGGAGTGAGTGTCAGTGCAGGGAGTGAGTGTCAGTGCAGGGAGGGAGTGTCAGTGCAGGGAGTGAGTGTCAGTGTCAGTGCAGGAAGGGAGTGAGTGTCGGTGCAGGGAGTATCAGTGCAGTTGTGGTTCCCAAAATCCGGACCCTGTGGTTTTCCCGATATCGAGGTCCAATACCTGTGTCACGAAACCTCAACGTACCGAGACGATTTTAGTGTCTACGAACCGATAATGATTAGGACATCATTCCTATGTATTTGCGTTACAATCGATGGTTGCCAACACCCCTAAATCACAGTTTCCGTCCCATCCCTTAAACTCCATTTTGTGAACGGCATCCATCTTGCATCTTGCCCTCATGATAAGTCAATTAAAGGTCGAGCTTGATCCAAATAGACACGTCCACCTTTCGCGACTTTCCCCTGACCTGTCCCAACTGACTCCACTGTCTTCGGCCAAACCTGTTTAGGCAGCTCCTCGCCCAGTGGCCGAATACGATAGCATCTACGCATAACATTCCACGAACCATTCACTACATACAGCCCATGTTTCCTTCAAACACGCACCTGTCCCCGTATCTTGTTTATGGCCCTTTTTATGGCTGGGTTGTACCTTCCTTTATTGGTGGTTCATCGATATCTGATGGGAGTTCCCGGTCCAACTGGGTAATCTATCAGCAAACTGGACATCTAAAATATGGGCTTGCTTACATGACTTCGCTCTTTGTATTGTTGTAGAAATATGTGTGTTGCCATACCATAAACTCAAGAATTCTTGCTTGAAGCCATATATTTGATATATAAGGAGACGGCTGGTTCTGTAAAAACGAACAGTCTCCCAAGAACCTACTCTCTGTGTGGTGTACTTCTGGGACACGTGTTACTTGGTAGCTACCAATAAAACTTGATCTTTGACTGCGACTAGAAGACTACGTGTTTCTGTGGTCCGGAACAAGGGAACTCAGAGGTCTTCGGGTGTTATCCCCTGACACCAGCGGGTTCCTAAAAACCCGTTACCTCAGTTGGCGCCTAACTCAGGGCGATATCAAGCGGTGACGGTCCAAGCCAGATGTTCGTGAGGAGCTTCGTGTGAAAATTCCGGAGGACGGCCAGCCACTTCAGCGACCCCTGTATGTCGACGTGGTTCCGAAGGTCTTTGCTGCGAGGTTCCCCGCGTCCCGACGGCTACGAAGGACTGCTGCCCTGACTATCGCCTTGTTTTGGACCCAGTGATCCTTGGTAGAGCGAAACGATAGACGAGTCTTCTAGCGACGTCATCGATCTTCAAATACTTCAGTTAAGTATAAGTGGAGCGTCTCCTAGTCCTTAGTTTGTTCTTAGTTTTTGGTATCCTTGAGATACGACTTGATTTGGAACTTGCAAGCCCCAAAGCCGAAGGACTCGTGTATTCACGAGAAATATCGTAACAGATAATCCTTTGAAGTTTGAAGCTAGACTAGTGAGCGAAGATGCCTGGTTTTAGCAGACTTGGAAACTTGTTTTGTCTTGGTTGTAGTAAGGACTCCCAATGGGAAGATTCTTGTCCGGTTCCTCCAATTGGAACTCCAACGTATGAACTCTATGTGAAACACGGCGTAGGTCCTATAACATATAACGAGGTATGGATAAAATACACCCGCAAGGATGGTGTTTTAAAATGGCCCCAATATGGTAGTTTCGACCAAGAAATATTAGATAACTTAGAGGTCAAATTGTTCAAGAAGAAAGCCCGGCCGGCGATGTTTGACTCTTTCCGCGTATGGCGCAAGGAAGCCAAACAGAAAGAAATAAGATTAGCCAAAAAGAATAAAAGAGGTATGTCAATGGTGCAAGCTGCCGTTGCATACAGAGATAACGAGGAAGAGCAGGAGAGCGAACAGATGTTTAGGAGCAAGAAACTAGCGATAGATAAATGTTACCCGATGTTGCCAAATAAGGGACAAGGTCAAAAGGAAGGATCCGAGAAGGATCCATTAATGTCCCACCTATTAAATTCTCCGCCACCCTATGCACAAAATGCCACAGCACCTCCGCAACCTTTCGTTGCACCTTTGGTAGCTGTAATACAGGCTCCTTTACCGCACTCACCGGCTGCTCTTCAGCTGGCTCCTGTTTCTTTGGCACAGCCTCCTCAAGGCTCACCGATCACATCTATTTCTCCTACCGTCCCTACTAAAATTTCGCCTAGCGCACCTTCTAGTTTCTCTGATACTCGTTCTACGAACATTTCTGTTTCTGCTTTGCGTGACTGTTCTACTACCAGCTATTCCTCCATTTTCACCTTCCGTCTGGCATAAAATGGCCAGCATTGTTACTAACTTTCCTTCACCACTTTTTCGGTCGCCTAAAACGACCCCTAACACGGAACGAAGACAATTACGAAGCCAAATGCCTGATTATCAGGAAAGGGAAACATTGAATAAGTTAGCACGAAATTGGGCTATGGATACAGCGAGATATGATGTAGAGTCTGTCATGAACGTTTTCCGTCAATGGGATGAACCAACGCAAAGATACGTCTTTGAGCAGATGTGTGTTTTCCTGTGTGAGGATTTGGAAGATAATGGTCAGAAGAGCAACCTGCAGGAGTTGTGTAGGTTACGATTTAAATTTGGGGAGGGTATGATAGTTGGTCCCGACGTTGAAAGAGCAGTAGAGATATTATTATCACATCGAAGTACAGGTGGTAATTCTGGGTCATCCTCTGACAGTGGTACGTATAGTAGGAAAAGAGCGAGACAGTACCCTATGAGAGAGGTTCCTCCGGTTTGGAGGGAAGGTGATGCAAACGCCGTTCCACCGGTTCTGCCTCATTTCCAGCGTGTATGGGTACATGTCCCCTGGAAAAGATCAGAAGTTCTAGCACTCAAGCAGACACTACCCGATCCCCGTAAAAACCCGACTGGGTATTATAAGGAGTTGTCCCAAACTGCAAACTCATGTATAATGAATTTAGCGGATATAGACATGTTGTTCGGGAACATTGTTCCACATCCTTTATGGAGTAAGATACGTCATACGGATCATGACCAGGAATTAGGTGACTCATGGGCAAACATTGCGACTACAGATGCTAGACAAATCGGTGGTTTCAAGCCTGAGCCGTTAATAGCTGAACTTCCTGGTAGAATTATTGCATACATGAAGACAATTATGCCTGAAGTACGTGTAAACTGGGACAAGCTATCCGCGTGCAAGCAGAAGAAAGACGAGAATGTGTCTGACTTCTTTACGAGATTTGAGGAAACATTCACTGACCATAGTGGTCAGGATATGGCTACCGAGGGTGGCCAAAGACTGTTTGTAGACAAGTTTGTACACAATTTGCTTCCTGAATTGTGTGCTAAACTAAAAGACTCAGAAAGTGCTTGGGCTGTCTCTACGTCAGCGCAGATTCTAGCAACAGCCCAGTACTATGAAAATAGGCGTAAAGACGAATTAGACAAGGCAGACAAAAAGACGAAAGATTTGAAAACTAAAGTTCTTCTCCAACAGGCCTATCAGCCTCGTATGGCTAGCCAGCCTAATTATCAACAGAATCAGCAGTACTCTAGAGACGCGCGAGGAAACGAGCTTTCCCATCAGCGTCCTACGTATGGCCCGAATCAATGTGCGTATTGCAAAGAAGAGGGTCATTTTAGGAATAATTGTCCGGCTCTTGCACGACGTTTAAACGGTGCACAAGATGTAAGGGGAAGAGGTGTTCAGCATGCCTCTAGAGGTAGAGGCCATGGAAATTTCACTCAGAATATAACTTCTTTTCCACCTCAGAAATCCATGAATAGCTTTGATCAACAGGGTAATTCATCGTCCAAGTCAGCCCAGTACTATGCTGACGACTATTACACCGAACACGACAATGAGGGTAACGATCGCTAGGACAGCCACGGACAAAGAGAGGGAGTTGTTTCAGTTCCAGTAGATCAGGATGGACCTTATGTCGAGGTAATTACCTCAGGAGTGTCAGAGCCATTTCTGCTGGATACTGGTGCTACAAAAAGTTCTATTATGCACTCAAAACTTCCTGGCGCACCTTTGTCTGGCGAAATGAATGTCTCAGTAGGCTTCTCTGGCGCCCCTGTTAGAAACCCGATCTCTAGTCCTATTTCCCTTTTTGTTGGCCCCTGTGAATTAGAAGCACCCCTCATTCTTACAACAGGTTGCGGTGAAAATTTGTTAGGATTGGATTTGCTAAAGAGGTTGTACGCGACTTTGTACTGTTCTCCCTCGGGAGTACAGCTTACTTTAGGGAAAAAGGTCATTTCTCCAATGTACTTGTCAAAAGAAGGTATCCCAACCGAATTGTCATCACTTCCGGATATAATGTGGGCTAATGGTTCCAACGATGTAGGTCGTTTAGAGATAGCACCGTATGTCATAACTTTGAGAACCAACGTCAGATTGCCACGTATTCCCCAATACAAAATATCTAACGAATGCGAGAAGGCATTATTAACGATCATTTATGATTTGATCGATAAAGATGTTATCGAAGAAACAACAGGAAACATTTTTAATAGTCCAGTTTTACCGGTCTTAAAACGTACTGATCCTTCACAGCCCCCTGTGTATAGGTTTGTGATTGACCTCCGAGAAGTAAATAAGGTAGTTATACCGCAGTTTCCAGTCGTCCCCGACATTACTGCTTTATTGACAATGCTTCCAGCTTCAGCAGCTTGGTTCTCGGTGATTGACCTGAAGAACGCTTTCTTCAGCGTCCCGATCGCCGAAGAGAGTAGAGACCTTTTCGGCTTCAATTTAGGAGGACGAAGCTTCCGCTTCAAATGCGCTCCTCAAGGCTACTGCGAAAGCCCGTCAATATTCAGTCAGGCTCTGAAAACACAATTAGACACAATTGTACTGCCAGATGGGTCAACATTGATTCAGTACGTAGACGATCTACTGATCGCTGCAGACACTGAAGAGATTTGCAAGGAAGCTACGTTGTCGCTATTACGTCACCTATGTGACATGAAGCACAAAGTCTCCCTTTCAAAACTGCAATTTTGTCGACAAGAAGTAACCTACCTAGGTCACATCTTATCGAAGGAGGGAAGGAGACTGACACCAGAAAGAATACAGGCAATCACAGAACTAAGTGCCCCAAGGACACAGAGAGGTGTTCGAGCTTTTTTGGGCATTACATCGTACTGTAGACAATGGATACCGAATTTCTCACTACTAGCCAAACCCTTACTGTCACTACTCCGCAAAGACACGCCTAAACCTATGCCTTGGTCTGAAGATTGTCAGACGAGTTTCCGCGAGTTGCGCGATGCATTGTGTTCGGCTCCTGTGTTGGGAAACCCCAACTACAGTAAGCCTTTTACATTGTATGTCCACGAAAAAGAAGGTTGTGCATTATCAGTCTTAATGCAACTCTTTGGGGACAAACAGCGCCCATGCGCGTATTTTTCGGCAACTCTGGATCCAGTGGCTAAGGCACTGCCAAGTTGTCTAAGAGCAACAGCCGCAGCAGCTGTCTGCATTCGACAGTCTGCTGGATTAGTCATGAATAACACTTTGATCGTTATGGTTCCGCATGCAGTAGACATTTTGCTAAATAGGACAAAGACACAACACCTTACTAGCGCTCGACTATCCAGTTACGAACTTACCCTGCTAGCAAGTCACATCCATATAAAGAGGTGTGATGCACTCAATCCCGCTACGTTATTACCCATCCTGACAGAGACAGACAAGATTGACAAGCATGACTGCTGTTTCAGGACAGAGGAAGAGACAAAAGGGAGAGTAGACTTACATGACACTCCCCTTCCCGAATGCAATGATACTCTATGGGTTGATGGTTCATGTTTCAAGTTGCCGAATGGTGATACGACTACAGCATATGCCGTAACGACGTTACACACAATTGTAGAGACTGCACGCATTCCCCACAGTTCTGCACAAGCTGCAGAGTTGATAGCGCTTACTAGAGCATGTGTGCTGGCGAAAGGAAAGCGAGTGAATGTGTACACTGACAGCCAATATGCCTTTGGTGAGGCTCACAGTTTTGGGAGATTATGGCGTGAACGTGGGTTCCTTACGTCCCATGGTGCAAAGATACAACATGGCCAGCTAGTCAATGAGCTACTTGAGTCACTCACCTTGCCCCTACAAGTCGCCATTATAAAATGTAGTGCACACAGAAAGATTCAGGATGATGTTGGCCGCGGAAATGCATTTGCAGATGAGGTTGCGAAAGGAACTGCAAGGAACACAATGAGTCGGATGTATGTCATGGGTCCCGCTAGATGGATTGCTGATGTAGGAATGTGTGAGGACACCATTGAAAGCGTAAAATCAATACAAGCCGAAGCCACTGAGAACGAGATGAATGAATGGAGAGAAAGCACAGGTAGATTGGATGCGAATGGTTGTTGGGTCGAACTAACGGAACACCAGCGATGGTTACTACCTAATGCATACGTACTTGCAGTGGTAACGATGGCTCACGGAATGGCACACATCAATTCGAGAGGAATATGTAAACTATTGGCCCCAGTATGGCAGAATAGCAATATCCCAAAGTACGCAGAAAACGTGGTCAGAAAGTGTATGGTATGTTTGAAGTACAATCCCGGTAGGGGAACGCCAACTCCAGCTGGTCATTTTGCGCCTCCAACGTACCCGTTCGAGGTTTTGCAGCTAGATTTCATCCACATGGAGAGGTGCAACAACCTGAAATACGTTCTCGTTGTTGTTTGCGCCTTTTCAAGGTGGGTGGAAGCGTACCCCCTTAAGGACAACACCGCCTTATCGACTGCCAAAGCCCTTGTCAAAGAGTTCTTCCCTAGATTCGGTATGCCTAGAATTGTCTGGAGTGATAACGGAAGTGAATTCGTAGGAAGCGTGATGAAGAGAGTGTGTGAGTGTCTAGGCATACACCAAAAATTCCACGCTGCAAATCACCCCCAATCAGCTGGATTAGTAGAGTGCTACAATGGCACTCTAAAACTCAAACTAGCCAAAATCCAAGCCAGTACAGGTCTTAAATGGCCTGATGCCTTGCCTCTAGCACTTTTGTCAACCAGGACGACTGTCCACTCCAGGTTAGGACTTATCCCCCATGAAATCGTGTTTGGCCGCCCAGCCAATGTCTGGGGCGTGCCAAGACCCAAGAAACTGAGCGAGATAGAGCACCCCGTACTGCTTGACTATTTGTGCGAATTGACAACTAAATTGCGTGTTTTACACCAACAGGTTCACAGTTCTTCTCAACCAGCCTCTGACGATCCAGGTCACCTCATCGAACCCGGTTCGTGGGTTTTGTTGCGGAATTTTCAGCGCACCAACAACGGACAACCGAGGTGGACCGGACCGCACCTAGTACTACTTTCAACAAGATCTGCTGTTCGGGTTGAAGGCAAGAAAAACTGGGTACATGGGACCCACTGCAAACGGGTCCCTCTACCCCTTCCATACGACCGGTGGGTCAACAAAGGACTTGCTGACTCTGAGACAGAATCCGTACCTCGCTTCATCCCTTTCAGCGATGCCCGTTTGAAAGAAACTAGTACCGAAAAGGAGAGTGATCATATTTTGCAAGGACTTGTGTCACCATCTATGCAATTGGACACTACTGAACCTGAAACGCTGTTTGAAGATCACACCGTACCTGGGAAACGACGATACGACCTGCGGTCTAAACAAAAGAACTAATAAAAGTGTGATCTAATGTAATTTCCTTTTCCCCCTAAGAACTATTTTTGAATTTTCAGCTCTCTCGTCCCAAGGGAACTAGCTCATTTTTGATTTTTCGAACCGCCATCCGGTTCTGCTGCTAGGGTCGCGGTTGAAGTCTGGGGAGTGCAACTGGGAAGTTCTAGGTCCACGGTTCTGATTGGTCCACGGGAGTTACCCCGGACTGAGCAGAGCGCGCTCCCTGGGAGAATCAATCAACCACCGCGGGCAGCAACTAGAGGATGGAGTTTCCAAGGGTAGAGAGACCTGTCAGACTCACGAACTTTGAAAAACAATTATGCACGATACTGTCCAGAAGAAGATTCCTGATATTATGTGTTTTAATGTTATGTAGCACACTTGTGTTTTTTACTAGTTATATGCTATTCGTTTTTAAAGTTACCTTTTCGAATGACACCCAGACACCACCTCCTCCCACTATTTCTCCACACTACTTTCACCCTTTACCTGAACACGAGTCTGCCCGAAGACTCGAATTTGTAAACAACTCTTTCATCCAGCTTCTACACCAACACCAGTCCATAATGAACACGTCAAACTGTTGGATATGCGGACTTATGCCACACACAACCGATAAGGGGATCCCATACTTCATTTTGCCATTTAGCTACTATGGTTCTCTGTGGGCTTTCCAGACCCTGTTCTTATTCGCCCTAGAACCCTACCCGACCCGTTCCGCTGCGAGCGATTCCAGTAACAAGGCGCTAATCGCAGGGATAAGGAACATGAGTAGGGATATCGACACCTATCTGACAATGCCCAAAGATGAACTGAGTCCCTACTCCCGTTGGAACGTGACCAAACATGGGGTTTACCTGGTCAAGAGCCAGGCAGCAAAGAAATCTCGCCCAGTTTGGATAGTTCCCCACCGAGGTCACTTATGTTTACAGGGTATTGGTAGGAACCCCACAGCACAGTTAGGAAAGAGCATTTGCACAGAAACATATGTATTTGCTTCCCGAACTTCCCCGATACTCTTGGCAGCTAAAGGCACGTATTTCGTTTGCCACGACCAAGCCTACACGTGGTTGCCCCCTGATTTCTCAGGTACATGTTTTATTTAATTTCTGCTGCCTCCTACCTACACGGCCCGAGCAGATTACCACCGGACAAGGACAGCTAGAGGTGTCGTGAGTAAAGACGACACCGCGGGTCAGGAATTCGCTGACTTCGCAAAGGGTTTTCTGCCATTTTGGGGGCCTATGGTGAACAGCAGGAATATTCACCAGTTAGCGAGGGTAGTTGAATCCGCCGTGACTACAACGGCCGGAGCACTTGGCAATTTGACAACAGAGCTTCAGTCGGATCGACTTATGACCCTTCAGAACCGAATTGCCTTAGACATCATACTCGCCGATCGTGGTGGTGTGTGTAGAGTCATCCAATCCAGTTGTTGCATTTTCATCCCTGATAACGCACCAACAGTATACCAGGCCATCTCCAAACTACACGAAATATCTGGTTCACTTCACATTGAGAAAGGGGATTGGTCCCTGCTGGGGTGGTTCTGGGAACTGATCACTGCCTGGGGATGGAAAACTTTGATTTTCATTGGGATGATCTTGGCACTTCTGTTCATGTTTTGCTTGTGTATACAGTGTGCTCCTGCACTATGTGGCCTCTGTGCTACCTCGTGTGTACGGAAGCCTGTGTCACAGGACGAGCTGAGTAACAGAATGATGCTCCAGCAACATCTCCACGAATTTCTTCATACCGATTTGGACTCAGATTAGCATGAGTTATTGCCTTATATGAGGGCAAAAGGAGGGTCTGTGGTTCCCAAAATCCGGACCCTGTGGTTTTCCCGATATCGAGGTCCAATACCCGTGTCACGAAACCTCAACGTACCGAGACGATTTTAGTGTCTACGAACCGATAATGATTAGGACATCATTCCTATGTATTTGCGTTACAATCGAGGGTTGCCAACACCCCTAAATCACAGTTTCCGTCCCATCCCTTAAACTCCATTTTGTGAACGGCATCCATCTTGCATCTTGCCCTCATGATAAGTCAATTAAAGGTCGAGCTTGATCCAAATAGACACGTCCACCTTTCGCGACTTTCCCCTGACCTGTCCCAACTGACTCCACTGTCTTCGGCCAAACCTGTTTAGGCAGCTCCTCGCCCAGTGGCCGAATACGATAGCATCTACACATAACATTCCACGAACCATTCACTACATAC
This sequence comes from Lissotriton helveticus, assembly GCF_964261635.1. Lineage (NCBI taxonomy): Eukaryota > Metazoa > Chordata > Amphibia > Caudata > Salamandridae > Lissotriton > Lissotriton helveticus. The sequence continues at coordinate 2,663,069 of NW_027611648.1, read as the reverse complement.
AGCCCATGTTTCCTTCAAACACGCACCTGTCCCCGTATCTTGTTTATGGCCTTTTTTATGGCTGGGTTGTACCTTCCTTTATTGGTGGTTCATCGATATCTGATGGGAGTTCCCGGTCCAACTGGGTAATCTATCAGCAAACTGGACATCTAAAATATGGGCTTGCTTACATGACTTCGCTCTTTGTATTGTTGTAGAAATATGTGTGTTGCCATACCATAAACTCAAGAATTCTTGCTTGAAGCCATATATTTGATATATAAGGAGACGGCTGGTTCTGTAAAAACGAACAGTCTCCCAAGAACCTACTCTCTGTGTGGTGTACTTCTGGGACACGTGTTACTTGGTAGCTACCAATAAAACTTGATCTTTGACTGCGACTAGAAGACTACGTGTTTCTGTGGTTCGGAACAAGGGAACTCAGAGGTCTTCGGGTGTTATCCCCTGACACCAGCGGGTTCCTAAAAACCCGTTACCTCACAGTGCAGGGAGTGAGTGTTAGTGCAGGGAGTGAGTGTCAGTGCAGGGAGGGAGTGTCAGTGCATGTAGTGAGTGACAGTGCAGGGAGTGAGTGTCAGTGTCAGTGCAGGGAGTGAGTGTCAGTGCAGGGAGGGAGTGTCAGTACAGGGAGTGAGTGTCAGTGCAGGGAGGGAGTGTCAGTGCAGGGAGGGAGTGTCAGTGCAGGGAGTGAGTGTTGGTGCAGGGAGTGTGTTGCAATGCAGGGGGTGAGTGTCAGTGCAGGGAGGGAGTGTCAGTGCAGGGAGGGAGGGAGTGTCAGTGCAGGGAGGGAGTGTCAGTGCAGGGAGTGAGTGTCAGTGCAGGGAGTGAGTGTCAGTGCAGGGAGTGAGTGTCAGTGCAGGGAGTGAGTGTCAGTGCAGGGAGTGAGTGTCGGTGCAGGGAGTGAGTGTCAGTGCAGGGAGTGAGTGTCAGTGCAGGGAGTGAGTGTCAGTGCAGGGAGTGAGTGTCAGTGCAGGAAGGGAGTGAGTGTCAGTGCAGGAAGGGAGTGAGTGTCAGTGCAGGGAGTGAGTGTCAGTGCAGTGAGTGTCAGTGCAGGGAGTGAGTGTCAGTGCAGGGAGTGAGTGTCAGTGCAGGGAGTGAGTGTCAGTGCAGGGAGTGAGTGACAGTGCAAGGAGTGAGTGTCAGTGTCAGTGCAGGGAGGGAGTGTCAGTGCAGGGAGGGAGTGTCAGTGCATGGAGTGAGTGACAGTGCAGGGAGTGAGTGTCAGTGCAGGGAGTGAGTGTCAGTGCAGGGAGTGAGTGTTGGTGCAGGGAGTGTGTTGCAATGCAGGGAGTGAGTGGCAGTGCAGGGAGGGAGTGTCAGTGCAGGGAGGGAGTGAGTGGCAGTGCAGGGAGTGAGTGTCAGTGCAGGGAGTGAGTGTCAGTGCAGGGAGTGAGTGACAGTGCAGGGAGTGAGTGTCAGTGTCAGTGCAGGGTGAAGGCCCTGTTCTCTCGCCTTGGGTTCTGGGCCCTCCCCCTCCTTCAGGTTCTGTATTTTGTATCAATAATTCATGGTTTTGGCTCTGCCTCTTTCTTTAGTCTTGTGCCTCTTCTTTCTTTTGGGGGCCTGTCTGGGCCTCAACCTGGGGGGGGGAGGGGAGTGATGTCTTGTGTTTGTCTCTGACATGAAGTGCAGGGTGGGGATTTCCGGTGAAATAAGAGGATTCCTGGTGAGAAATCCGTGTTACCTTTTAAGTTTCTCTTACAAACACTTTCCAGTTTCCTGCGAGTTTCTGCCTCATTTGTGTGAACCCAAAACAGAGGCTCCCTCACACCCAGCCATGACAGCGGCAGTCTGCGCATGTGCGTAGGAGCCGTGTCTGACACCTCCAGTGGTGGGCCATTCTGCGCATGTGCGGAGAAGCCGTGTCTGACACCTCCAGTGATAGGGCATTCTGCGCATGTGCGGAGAAGGTCTGTCTAACCCTCTCCGTGATTGATCAGTCTGCGCATGTGTAGAGGAGCTTTGAATGACACGCCTTGCGATTGGTCAGTCTGCGCATGTATAGAGGAGCTCTGACTGACACGCCTCGTGATTGGTCAGTCTGCGCACCTCTCGACCACTTTTGGGTGGAAGGGTACTGGGGCTTGCTTTTCCGGGTCACATGCAGCAGAGACAGCACCGGCTTCGGAGGATGACATCACTTCCGTCATTTTCCTCTGAACACAAGTTCGCCATCTTCATTTGTGACAAATTTTCCGCGTGGGGCCCACCTCGGGGCTGCACCTGCCCCCCTCAGCGCCCCCCTCCCCCAGCGCCTTCCCCAGCCGGCCCCCCCAGGGGGAGGAGAGAGCCTGGACACGTCTGCCCAGGTAGGAGATTGTCAGCACCTTCTGCTGTGCACCTCACACTATTCACACACCTCCATACAATGCAGGCAGATTATCACCTACTATTTTATATTTTATTTTTTTAATTAATTTTTGTAGTAAAAAATATCTCCTCCTTTATTGAAAAAAAATATTTTGTATACAGCATTTAAAATATATTTAAAAAAACAGTTAATAAATAATTCGTATTATCTGTTTACAGGAGAGACCACAGTGTTATAATAGAATATCTCACATATGTATAGTGATCCAATGTCTACACATAGTTTAACACTTATTTTTTATGGGTATTTCCTTATAGGCAAAGAACAACATTTCAATTTTATTCACTGCTACATATGTAATAATAGACAATCATGTTCAGGTAAGTCTCCAAAGTAAAAGCCTACATTTAATTTTGAATAATAAAGCAATACAAAACAAAACGGTTGTCAATGCAGCGTTTCGGTGGACTAAAACTGGTTGACACTACCTTCTTTAGGACAAACTTTAGGTTAAAAACAGTATTGTTTACTCTAAAAACAAAAACAATACATACAGAAACTTACAATAAAGGAGGACTTTTTCTATCCACTAAAAATCAGGCTACAGGTCTTGTAGACATACCTCACTATCTTGTTAGAGATTTACTAAAAATAAGGCTTATAGTTTGGATCCATTGTATGCAAGTATGTGAATAGTATGAGGTAGAGGCAGAAAATAAAAAACTATAGCACAGGGAACAACACTTTGTTATTGAATATGACACCGGTGCACAGTTAATGTTGTTACACTATAAAATCTGTGCACACTGCACTGTTTTTTTACCTCACTGTGAGAAATTTGTGTAGATTGCTATTCCTTTTACCACCCCATAAAATCAAAATAGATATTTGTAGATCACTTTAAGGTCTTTTGACACTATCCTAAACAGTGCAAAATTTTAAGGAAAGGTGGGTTTTAAGCTTCATATAAGAATGAAGGAGGAGGTAGAATATGGGTCTGCCTGCAGTTGATTCCACAGTTAATGGACTAACACTAAAAATGACCTAAATCCAAAAGAGGCATAGTGGAAACCGGGAATGCAGAGAAGGTTAGAGACAGAGGAACGAAACGGGCAATAAGAAGTGTTTAGACAGCTTATTTTTAAGAAGTATAAAAGAGGACCCAAGCTGGCTTTTATGTACTATGGGAAGAACTTTGAAGAAAATCGCCCTAGTAGCTGAAAGCCAGTAAGGTCTGTATAATGCAAAGCTAAAGTCTACTACACAAAGAACTTGGTGTCTGTGATTGGAATATATTTCAGCAAATGGTACTCAGTCGCTATGGATGTGACCATCTGAAAGTAACAGACTTTGGTAGCTGCTCTGCCACACTCTCTTGTTGTTTACCAGATGTCTGGCATAACATGCAGAACACAGTTTGGCAAATACTGTGCTGCCTGTTTGCTCTTCTGAGTAAAAAGCCCAGACAAAATCTGCCAAACAGACTCTGTACACACATTCTGTTAAAGATTTTGTCTGAGTGACTTCTCAGCAGTTTAATGCTGAGGAAATGTATTGAGTACCTACACACCCAGCGCTCTCTTCGTGCTATCTATAGAGCTTGACTGAACAAAGGTACCTTTAAGGCTGAAAAGGAAGGTCTCAAGCTTTTTCCTAAGACGAGACAAGACAGGAATGGAGCTGATTGCATTGATGAGCTGCCAAGTAAAAGAATGGTTTTCCACTTGAAAAAGCTTTCCTGAGACATGTAGCTAAAAGATTAAAATTAGAAGAACAACGTAGCCGGGTGACCAGTACAATTTAAAGCTTGATTTCTAGAATAAGGGAGCATCTCTGTGGATGCATCTGTGGACAGTGCTCATGGATTTTAGAACAGTCCTCTTGAAAATGGAAGGCAAATAAGATTAAGCAAGATTGGCTTTTGTGCAGCTTGCAAACTATTAAGCTGCTGTTTAGACACCACACCACATAAGGATTCACAATGGTCTAAGCAACACCCATTTGATGCAGAGACTAAGCTTCTTTGAGTGTCTATCGATAGAAGTGGAAGGATAAGCCTAGGGCTACACAGGATCCTGTGCCAGGCTGATACAAAAGAGGAGATTTGGAGTTAATTTTTAAGTTGGCATGGAATTTACATCCAAGTTTTCTAACCCCTAGCTGGGATCCAGGTCGTGCTCTGAGATCAAAAGCCAGTAAACCAACTGGCGTGAGATGACATTGTTGCCCACCACCTTCAGTCTTTGACCTATGGTTCTTGACTTATGACCTTTTGAACTCTTCACCTTTGTAGGGTAACATCGCGTGGGATTTTTCATTATTCTTTGGTTTTTGAAAGTTTGTTAACTTTTATTGTGGTTTGTTTTTAATCAAGTTTACTGTTTGTGCACACCATATGGGCGGGGCCTTAAATTGTGGCCAGAAAGCTGTCCAAACTCATTGTGAATTTTATAGGCCCAGAGTCAAGAGAGCGCGCAAGTCTACTTCTGTTTAGCAGTTCTTGAAACATTCCATAGAAAAAGATGAAGTATGTCAGTGGAGAAACTGCTTGCACTGGTTCACAAGTTTGTTCTGCAATGCTGAATTTTCTTTTCTTGTCACTTTGTAGTCGAGGATAAAATTGGCCTAGAACTCCATGATTTTTCAAAATCTTGTGCATTGTGCCTACATTGTGTGTAACCTGTTGGGGCCCCATTTCTCCTCAAGAAGGTTCCAGAGCCTTATGTTTTTTTTCAGGGGTTGGAAGTACATATACCATATTTTAAGTTGCCCTTCATAACTACCAGCCCAACCTTCCTTGCAGTCACGGCTCTAACTTAACATTCAGTCTTATCTGCTGCATCCTACTGTATTTGCATGTTCAACTTCTGCCCCTTCTGGAGTAAGCCCTTACTGTTCAACCAAACTACCCCTGGCCCAGAGGCACTCACTTAATCCTTATAATTGCTAATTTGACCTCCAAATTGTTCAACTTCTCAACTCTACCAACACTTTTTTCACCGCCATGTCAGTGCAGCAGTACCAAACTATTATTATTATCACTATAAGCTCCCTACTTGATCCCTTCCCACCTTCAATACTTAGACTGCTTGAGAAGGCGTCCCTCACAGAAGTTTTGGATCTCCTTAATTCCTCCCTGATCACGGGTGTAGTGTCTCAGAACTGGAAGCATGCTTTGGTACTCCCTCTGCTCAAGAAGAAGTACCTGGACCCTCAGTGTTGGTTTAACTTTAGGCTTATTTTGCTTCTCTCTGTTTTCTCCAACATTTTGGAGAAACATTTTAATACTCACCGCTTCTCCTTTGCTACTGCAAAATCCTGCTGCTTTAATCCCAGTCTGGGTTCGGGGTGGGCCACAGCACCGAATCCGACCTATTTGGAGTTACAGAATATCTGAGGCAAGAACTCGACTCTGGTGGAACAGCTGCCCTTATCCTCCTGGATTTAAGTGCAGCCTTCGATACGGTCTCACATTCCACTCTTGTGGATAGATTGGAGTCTGCAGGAATTTCTGGCATTGGCTTGAAGTGGTTATCTTCGTTTTTGAAAGATCGAACATTTCAGGTCTCATCAGCAAACAACACCTCCACTACCCTGACACTGACATCTGGGCTTACTTAGGGCTCTATTCTGAGCCCTATGTTTTTTAACATTTACCTACGCCCCTCGATGAAAGTGATTGAAGAGTCTGGTCTCACCTTATTTTCGTATGCAGATGATTCTTAGATTATTTTCTCACTATCTGATGCTCAAAACAAGGATCCTTCCCTTCTCAGGCAAGACCTGGAAAATGGCGCCCTCTGGAAGAACAGAAATGCCATCAAACTGAATGGCAATACAACTGAAGTCTTGATCCTAGGAAACAGCCCTGAACTTTGGGGAGTCAGCCACTGGCCCATCATATTGGGGCCTTTACCTGCACCGGTGGATAAGGTTAAGAATCTCGGTTTTATTATCAATAAAAATCTTTCCCTGACACCGCAGGTCTCCAAGCTTACAACCTTCTGTTTTTCCATTCTGAAATGGCCCAAGAAAATCCTCTGGCTGATTCCTCTAAGTTTTCAGAGAACATTGCTGCAGGCCATGGTAACATCCATCTCGGACTATGGGAATGTACCGTATCTAGGTGCCCATACAGCCTTGACTCATCGCTTGCAGATCATCCTGAGCGTAACCGCACGCCTGCTTTTCCGATTGCGGAGATTTTCTTCTGTCTCTCCCTTGCTTCACAAACTTCACTGGCTGAGGGTTGACAAACTGATTCAATTCAAAGCATTATGTTACATGTTTCGTATCAGAAACAGCCTTGCTCCTTCGTATAGCTAATAGATTATGTGTCCAAATGTCCCTACCCGAGCTCTGAGATCAGCTAACCTCCCACTGTTTACTGTGCTTAGGTTTCGCAGAGCTCGTCCTAAGGGGCGCTCCTTCTCCATTTTAGGTCCAAAACTCTGGATTTCTCTTCCGGTAGCTCTCAGATCCTGTAACTCAATGCTTCATTTCCGTAGGAACCTAAAAACTATGCTCTTCAACTGCCCTGACTGAGCCTTGCTACCTTAGTCATTCGCCTTGCTGTGCCCCCACTTTTTGTCCGCCGATAGCTCTGGGAGACCCTTTTGGGTAGCCGCAACCTCTATACGTTTCTTAAATAAATAAATAAAATAAAACTTATAAACAAGAAGGACATTTATTTATCCCAGTTTAGCGTTAACATGAGAGCAAAGCAACCACCGCCCACCCATATTCCCATTACTCATGAGTGTGGTTAAAACCCAGAGCAGACTAGCAACAAAGAAATATGACCGAAAAGAGGACTAGAGGAAAGTTACATACTGCAGTACTTCATTTCCCATGGGTAAACACAACTGAATCAAAATAGAGGTGACCTCTTCTTATTTCTTTGTCTTCCAGACTCTAAGGGACTAAGAAACAAAAAAACACTCTTATTTTTTACAAGCACTCTCGCCCACATATTGTTATGTGGCATGCTTATTTATTTGAGTCCTCGCCCGGTATATAATTCAAAATACCAGGTGGAGAAGCTCCTTGAAGCCTTACACGCTGGTGCTGCATTGCTCTAATGAGCTGGACCTTGAGACCTTACATGTTCACATATGTAGAGGGATGCCAGCCTTGTCTCTCTGCTCATATCTCTACCTAATTAATCAATCAAGATATTTGTAGAGCACGCTTCTCACCCGTGAGAGTCTCAAGGCGCTAATGGGTTGGGGGAAGCAGCTACTGGTCGAACAGCCAGGTCTTGTGAAGTCTCCTGAAGGTCAGCAGGTCCTGGGTCTGCCGCAGGTGGGCGGGGAGGGTGTTTCACGTCTTGGCGGCGACGAGGAAGAATGATCTGCCGCCGGTGGTCGTTCGGCGGATGCGTGGGACGGTGGAGAGGGCGAGGTCGGCAGAGCGAAGCTAGTGGTTCAGGGTGTAGAAGGACAGTCGTTCGCTATGGTATGCTGGTCCAGCGTTGTGGAGTGCTTTGTGAGCCTGGGTGAGGAGCTTGAAGATGATCCTCTTGTTGACCAGAAGCCAGTGCAGGTCTCTCGGGTGGGTGGTGATGTGGCTTTGGCAAGGGAGTCCGAGGATGATGTGTGCGGAGGCGTTATGTATGCGTTGGAGTCTCTTCTGGAGTGTGGCCATGGTTCCTGCGTAGAGGGCATTGCCGTAGTCCAGCTTGCTGCTGACGAGTGCTTGGGTGACCATCCTTCTGGTTTTGGTGGGGATCCATCTTTAGATCTTTCGGAGCATGCGAAGGGTGTTGAAGCAGGAGGAGGAAACACCATTAACTTGCCGGGTCATAGAGAACGTGGAGTCCAGAATGAACCCAGGTTGCGTGCGTGGTTGGTGGGTGTCGGGGCTGCTCCCAGCGTGTCCGGCCACCGGGAGTCATCCCATGCGGAGGGGGTGGATCCGAGGATGAGAACAGAACTGCTTACATGGGCTCCAACTCTGTTATTTGATTTTGTGCCATGAATTGTACCCCTGTATTTAAGGCACTTCTCAGCCAAGGAGAAATATACACACGCATACCTTTCCTGTGTTACTTGCTTGTGCTTACTGTGTCCCAGAAGGCCCCCTCTACCCTCCACAATTCAACACCTAAATTCAGCAATAAACTATTTAAAGATGACCAGTGCGTAGGAACCAGAGTGGTTATATTTTTTGTAACTTTTTATCAGTTTGAGCTAGATTTATTTTTTAATCTGTAGGTTATGCAGTATATGATGGATTGCATGTCGAATACACAATAATGTGAAAAACTCAGAAGACGCAGAATCTCATAAGTCCACTGACCCTGATCTTGAGGAGTAGATTTTAATGTAGTGAACCATTTTTCAACTCCCATCTGAAAATGAAAATAGAAAAAGAGAGAACCTGTATCAATTTTTTTCTTCTTCTGCCATCGTTGATGAAAGCTTGCTCCGTTGTTGATTGCTCCCCTATAGTATGTGCTTACCCTGTGCCCCTCCTGCATCCTTGCTTGCCTGTTCTTTGTACTTGCCTCATGCCCCCTCTCTACTGTCATGTTGTTACTTGCCCCCCTCCTGTTGTTTCTTGCCCCTATCCCATCATCCCCACATAATTCCACTGCACACTACATACATCTACTCCAAACCAAAACACATGGGTAAAAGTAGTTGCCATTTACAACGCTAATAGCTCTAACTCTCGCCTAGTGGTATTGCCAATGCTTGTTATCATAGGATCCGGGACACTCGATACAGCAGCCTCTGGCTTCATGATCTGTTCAAGCACCATTCAGATGAGATAATTCACAGTGTGCTCATTGTCAATATACTGACTGGCCACCTTAGCTGTATCTCCTTTACATCTTACACTACTCCTGTGTTCACAGGTTCAGTTTCATACATGTCGTTCTTACGCGGGCAGTCGCTAAATATGAAATATCCATATGCAATTTGTGTGAAGTTAGTGAATTATCACATGCAGGAACAGATCCTTTCAGTGACAAGTGAATATAGGTCTTTTGCAACTCCGGGAAAACAAACCAAGTTTTTTTTAGTCATGTTCAATGTTCCCTCTCATTTTTTCCCCTCTGTGTGCGGCAATGTAAGGCCTCTATGCGCTGCAGCCAAGGGTATGTGTGCCAAGAAACTTAACGATGCATGCAAGCGCAGCTACCACCATCAGTGGCGTTTGCTACTGTAAATGTTTGTATACAGCCAAAGTAAAAAAAGGAGCATTTGTACAAATTTACTCAACGTAATAGGTTTTTACAGCAATTCTGTGATATAGAGACACACCACTCAGACCTGAACCATTAAGTAGAACCTTCACCCAAGGTATAGAAAACAGCATGATTTACAATATTAACCAATATGAAATTGTACTGAGTATTCTCAATTAGAGTGCTGGTGGAGGAGGGGGGGCGTATATACAGAAAGCACCTCTGTGTCTGTAGTACATTTGATGATATGGCTACAAAGTGACATCAGACTTACACATCACTTTAGGGAATGGGCTTGAGGCTGTTAATGCCCTAAAACTTGACACTATATACTAATGTGACATCCCTTTGGAAATCCAACATCACAGCGTGACCTGGTGAGAAATGTAAGATCAGCCGCGCATGAAAAGAAAACGGAGTGTGACTGACTTGCTAATAGGAGTTAAGGTCAAGCTACTACATTGTAAAACAAACCTGGCTTAAGAATTTCATATCTATAAATGAAAGCAACCCCAGTGTCATGGAAGCTATGTGTGTGGCTCTTTGCTGAACAGATTGCATTAGCAGAGTTAATGAGTATCCTTAAAGAAGACAAGCCATGCCCCAGACATTGAGGTGTTGCAGAGACCCAGAGACTGTGATAGGATCCTGCCACCGGTGCTGCCTGATGCAGGGTTGCAGAATACCAAGGCTGCCTTTCTCTTGAGTCCACTGTTGCAGTTTCTTTTCTTCCGTGCTTTCTCTTTTTTTTCTCATTGCCATTGTTATCCTATATTTTTCTTTTTCTACCTTTTCCTTTTGGCCAGGATCACAAAACTCAACTCACCAGAGGCTAAGATCTGACACTCTCATACTCTACAGATGACACACACCGCTTACTACTGTTCATGTAACAAACTTTTTGCCAGGCAAATGTACACATTCTCTGTAAACTAACGAAGCTGTGAAAATGACGCTCTGCAGAAGCAAGGCTTCCTTTCCTGTGTCCGCTGAATGTGCGCTTCCCCTCAAAACGTATCTGTCTACATTCCGTCATAGTTGTATGACATGTGAATAGCTATCTACATTTGCCCCAACAGCTCACTCTAGTTGAATAATCTAAGAAATAAAGGATATTGGACTACACATTTGGGATTTAATTGAATAACATATTCTTTATCTGTTTACGTTCAATAACATGAATAGGCAAAGTAATCTGATGTTTTATTGGGAATGTGATGTTCATCTTTCCATAGTACTTAAACATATCTTTGCCATTTAGAGCGCGTAGAAGTGTCTTGGGTGCTTCAGTGCGTAACTGAAAATATATGAATTTCTGTATGAAGGGTTCAGTGTCATGGATGTGTGTCAGTACAAAGTGCTTAACTCGATCATGCCGCTACATGAAGAGGGTAGCAGGTGCTTTCATATTAGTCGATTGGGTCAGCATTGCAATGTCTTGAGTGCTATTGCTATATATACATATTTTTTTTTTTACAGTTTTATATGACGCAAACTTGGCCTAGGTGCATTAGAGCGCGTTACTGTAGCACCCGATTGCAATAATTAAGCTTTGGTCCATTTATTTTCTCCTTTGTTTAATTTGTTTTATGAGGCAAGGGGATATTTGGGTCCCTGTGTTCAAAGCATTTTTGTAGTCGCAAATAGCCCAATTCACAGTCGGGCCATTTGCGATCACAACCGTTTTTTTCAATGTACAAACAACAAATTGCGATTTTGGTTTGTTATACAGTATTTGTAATAGGCATGTTTAGGGCATCCCTTCCAAATACCAAAACGGTATGGTATGTATTATTGTTTTGCAACTGAATTCCAGTTGCAAAACAGTAATACTTTACCACCAATTCAAAATTGCAGAGCAGGCAGTCGTCCCACAGACGTTTTAACGTTTAATTTTCTTTTTTTTAAATGCATTTTCATTTAAGGACAACAAGCTGCATTAAAAAAATTTGCTTTATTTAAAAGCAATCACAGATATGGTGGTCTACTGACCAAAGCAAGCAACTATCCCTGTGATGACTGCCATTCCTAATCGGTCGCAAAATGCAACCTACCTTCTTAATATTCATGAGGTCAGTCAATTTGCAACCCACAAAGTTTTGCTAATTGATCAATAAAACTTTTATACATTTAGAATAGCAATTATCAAATAGTGAGTCAGAAAAAAATGCTTTTTGGAAATCGCTGTTCTAAAGGTGCCCTATGTGATTTGCCTAGAATCACCGGTTGAGCCGAGGTTGGCACTTAAACCTGGGTCCCCATTACAATTGCAGGCGGACTTTCACCGTAACGGAAAATGGGACGGACCGCCAGAGGTGCGGCGGTCCCACAAGGCCAATTAGGATGCATCCGCCACACTGACGGGTGCATTCTGGCCTTTAACATTGTGGACAGTGCTTCTGGGTGCAGCTTCGTCTGCAGTGTTCAAAGTGCATGGTTTGCATTGCCATGCACAACGTGACACACACCGCACGGTGCTTGCCACCTTGTGTATGGCAATGTAGCGGGGTACCGTAGGTACCCCCCAAGTCCAGTCCCTCACCCCCCCGGGGGCCCACCTCACCTCGATACTAGTGGAGCTGGCGGCATGCGTGACAGCTGCCACCTCCAAACCCTGTGACCTGCTGCAACCCCCAGAGATACTTTTCCTCCTGCTCCGCTTCCAAAAGCGTGAGAGTCCATTTGTTCGCTGCTTGACTTTTAAAGCTATAGCTAACGCTCCTGAGTGGTCTCTGCTGTATGGAAGCAGTGATTTAAATGGTGAGGTGTGCACTTAGTAAAACCGTGTGATCGCTATGGGGAAGTATGGTGCACATGCTCGCGCACATACAGGGAACACTGGTCATGTCCATCTCTGTTGAAGAGAGATCCTAGGTCAATTGCAACACTTAAAAGGAGTTCACATTTTTGCCTCTGTGGTCCAGGCGCAAGTTTTTTGAAAAATATCCAAGAACAGTCAGGATGATAAGGCTTATATTAGATGATATGATATGTGCCCAGGGTTCAGATCTTGACAATGCCATAACCATGATAAAATGAAGAATGTTTAACATGCTGTTTATTTATGCGCTGTACGCCGGGTTTTGAATTGAATTGGATGTAACCAGTGCTCTTTTTTTTTTTCTTTTTTTTTTATACATTTATGTTTTTTCTTGGTGAATCTTATAATGGTCAAGAAATGGTGAAGGTCTGTGAAATTCAAAGGTCCTCTCTCACGTTTCTTTGTGAGACTAAGTTCGAATCCAAATGCAATACCCTGGCACCATTAAGCGTTATTTTGTTGTCATTTATTGGCCCAGGGCGTAAAGCAGGCAATTCCCTCCTTTGGGTCACACAATGGAGGAAGGTTGTGTTAGAGATGTGGGAGGGACACTCGAAGAAAGGAGCAGTGGATATGATAGAGGCGAGGGTAATAGGTTAATATAGTGCATGTTTTCTAATCTATTTTCAGTTTTATTTCTCGCCCTCTTTACCTGTTTACAATATGGGAGAGCAACATCGAAAGGGGTGTTTCTAGAAGAATTGACTGTAGTTGTAGATATTGTACACTAAGACCAGTTATGGGATGTTTTCTGATGAGTATCTTCGTAGGCTTTTGGGATTTTATAATGAAAGATGCAATTTCTTATGATAGCAACATGCAATGCAAATGGTATATTGCATTAGCAGAAATATGGCTTAATTATGGATTGTTGACTTCTTAAATGAAAGGAAAACGCAATTAAAATGGAGCACTCCAAACTTAATGAGGCCTAGATAGTTCTCTCCCAATATCAGTTGGCAAATAGGAGAATTGAAAGGGGCGGGTGGGTCTTACTAAAGTCTCAGTGGGAGGGTTCCTCTTAAGTTTTGTAAATTACCATGGGCCGATTGAGAATGAGGCCGAGGCTCTATATCGATGCAATGAGGCTGTGATGAATGCCGTGGGCCTAGTCATTTTTGGCAAGGATTTTAATTCATGCAAAACATAAAGTTAGATACTCCAAAAAAAAACAGAAGAGGCAATTAAAACCCCAAACTGCAGCACTACTGCTCCGGTTTCAGCACGATTATGCCTTGATTGACCCAAGATGGTTAGATCATCCTGATATGTGAGAATATACATGCTTTTCAAAAACAGTTCATCAATGCATCTCAAAAATATATTTTTGTTGTTATTCTGTGAGTTTTGAGAAGAGGGATAACTTGTATTTTGGAAAACAACATTTCCGATCACTCAATAGTTTTGTTGGTGGTAGAGATAGAAGTTTATACTAGGCATACACCTAGATGGCGATTCGATAAGCTTCGCCCTTTAGACCAAACCTGGAAAAAAGATTATTAATTATTTTTGTCAAATCAACACTAATTAGGCACAAATTATTTCAGTGTGGGAGGCCTTTAAGGCAAGTTTCAGGGGATGGGTAATTATTCATAACTAAAGGTGATATAAAGATTGTTTGAGGGCAGTTCAGGAATTATAAAAAGGCAGTGGACTCTGCAGTTAAACAACCTAGGGTGTAAGGTGCAAACGAAGATGAAAACAGACTGTCCACAGGACTCCAGACCCTTGGGGCCCTTTTTAATGGAATAAAAAAGCAATAAAAAGACCTTTCAACTGAAAATATATGAGGAGAATCAGCAGATAGTTAGGCGGCTTGCTTGGTCTTCCAAAAAAAGAGCCAATATGGCATCCATACACATGATTGTGAATCCTGAGCCATGAAAATTATATTAGATGCCAGGTCATATTCCGCAGCGAAATACCAAGCAATTTCTTAGCTCCGTTGATCTACCTAAAAACTGAACTATGTATGTCTAATCAGGATAATGGAATACCAGATTGTGAGTCTCAAAGTCAACAGCAATTTTACTTGTCTTTTACCATGCATGTTCAGTCGTGTTTCATTATGATTAGATTTCGTCTTTACACGTTGCACTTTCTTGTGGCTCTCCCTAAACAGGCAGGTTGGTGTGAGAGCCTAACCCCCTGTCCTTGTAATATTTAGCCCATCAGAGTACAATGCACTTTATGTTGTTTTGCACACTTTATAAAGACCCAAGGGCACATTTAGCAAGCCCGTTTTAAAGGAAATACGTCCCTGCTCTTATCAGGAGGGTTTTAATTATTTGCGGTCCCTATCTACTGCTGCTATTTGCAGCGCTGTGCTTAACTTCATCAAAATTGCTTTTTTAATCAGGAAACACTATGAATCCTAAAATTAATTTAAGTTTTTAGAGATTTTAGTTTTTTTTAATCATTTTATATTTTGTATAAATGTGTAGAACTGTAGGAGCTTCTTTTCCCTTTGCACAAAATGTTCCTAAGTATTTTTTATCTCATTGTATGCAAACTTTTATGATTCGATTGCATCAAATGAAGTTATTTGAAATGAACTGAATTAACTTTGTGAAAAAGTATAAGCCACCTCAAAATGTGAATTGCTATTGATCAAGTTGTTTGTTGAACTCTGATTACAAACTATTTACAAACGTTTTATAGACACAAATGATAAATGAAAAGTCAAAACATTAAATAAATACAATAATTGAACCGCGGCTCTACATCATTTTAGGGACGCAGATAAAGAAGCCGGGCACCTCCTTGAACAATGTGTGATGTATGGAACAACATTCTGATTTGAGCCCGGCTGCTTTCGGTCTTTTTAATCCATCTCTTATTGGATGAGATAATCTTGTTTTGACAAAATCTTGACCATAAGCATATACCTACAGCTGTAACTAGTATGTGAATGCTACACGAGCAGCCTTCCGTTACTAAGTTACTGTACGAATCCTGGTAAATCCCCCTTTTTTCTTAACCTCTTCCGTGCGTCGGACGGCCCCCGGCCCTCTGACTTCACTGTGGGAATGTGTGTTCGAGATTTGTGCATGCGTAGAATTTGCCCGCCCAGCAGGGAAATGTACACCACATCAAAGCAGCTAAACAAATTAGATGTGACATGTTCAACAGGATGCTTATTTAAATATCTATGTATGGTGAAATTGTCCTTGAATAGTTTAAAAGATGGTAAAGAAGAGATGGTTTTTAGAACAAGTTAAATATTGTGTATTCACATTCCATTCTATTTGCATTTATTACATTTGAATCTCTTTTCATCCAACAGAAAACAAGCCATGAATGCATGAAATGATTATGAATAATGAAAATAATGCTGTAAAACTGCAAAAACAGAAATGATAAGCTCCAGTTTTAAGGAAAACATCAGTGGAGCCAGGGACAGACGAACATGCACATAAAGTGTTGAATCCTGAAAGAAGCCAATTCAGTGACTGTAAGAGTCTGAGCTGTGCACTTCCGTGCCACAAGACAAAGACATTATGTCTAGAAAATGATGGCAACAATGCTGAGAAACCACCTACTTTGTAAACTGGCGCACCATTTCAGCTTTCGTCATGTGATCAGTATGATGTGCTTAAAGGAGTGTTTTTTTGTCCTAAAATGATAACAGAACATCATTCAGTGCTCTAAGTGTATTGGAAACTCTTTCTGGCCAAACCACAACAAGAAAAAAAGCACAACGGAGTACTGTCCCAGTTTGCAGCGACCAGAAGGAAGATAAATATTTATGCGCCAGTAGGAAAAACCTTTATCTAATCTAAAGACACAATCACCCACAAGGAAACTTTACACATGTTATGAGTGTAGCAAGTATTTAGTGATCATTTTATTTTTTAATCAGAGAGAAGACATGAAAAATAAGACGCACATAAGGGGAATGTAAGGATAGTACAAGGGCCTTATCAAGCATGTCGTCCCATCAGGAAACACAATCATGTGATGTAGACAAATACATACCTGACCCACAGACACTTACCAAGAAAGAAGAGTCATATGCAAGCAGTGAGAGCTTTAGTTTGTCATCCCTTCTACAGTGCCACGAGGAAACGTACACAGGAGAAAAATCATTCAAATGCACTAAGTGTGTGAAGAGCTTTATTCGATTATCTGACCTACAAAGGCATCAGCGAACACACACAGGGAAAAAACCTTACCATTGCAATGAATGTGGCAGTAGTTTTAGTGAAGCCTCAAACCTAAGGATGCATTGGAGAACTCACACCGGGGAAAAGCCATTCAAGTGCAATGAATGTGACAAATGCTTTACTCGATTATCCGGCCTAAAAAGCCATCAGCGAACTCACACAGGGGAAAAACCATACCAATGCAATGAATGTGGACGTAGTTTTAGTAACTCCTCAACCCTAAGAATTCATCAGAGAATGCACACAGGGGAAAAGCCATTCAAGTGCAGTGAATGTGGGAAGAACTTTTCTGAATCGGCATACCTAAAAAGGCATCATATAACACATACAGGGGAAAAACCGTATGATTGCATTGAATGTGGAAGTAGTTTTAGGGATTCCTCAAAGCTAAGGATTCATCAGAGAATTCACACAGGGGAAAAGCCATTCACATGCAGTGAATGTGAAAAGTCATTTAATCAGTTATCACACCTACAAAGACATCAGCAAACACACAGAGGTGAAAAGCCATTCAACTGCAGTGAATGCGGGAAGCTCTTTAGTCAGTTATCACAACTCCAAAGACATCAGCAAAGACTTGCAGGAGAAAAACCATACCAATGCAATGAATGTGGAAGTAGTTTTACTGCTTCCTCAAATCTCCGGATCCATCAGCGAACACACACAGGGGAAAAGCCATTCAAGTGCAGTGAATGCTTGAAGAGCTTTAGGCAAATCTCAAACCTACAAAGACATCAGAGAACACATACAGGGGAAAAACCCTACAAGTGCAGTGAATGTGGGAAGAGCTTTCGTGAATCAGCAAACCTAAAAAAGCATCATAGAACACACACAAGGGAAAAACTGCACCATTGTAGTGAACGTGGAAATTGTTTTAGTGAATCATTATCATTAGGGATTCCTCCGGAAACACGCGCTGGAGAAAACCTATTCAAGAATAATGAATGTGGGAAGAATTTTAGATCTTTATCGAGCCTAAAACAGCCTCAGACAACACGCATTCGGAAAAAGACATATCGTTGCAATGAATGTGGATGTCGTTTTAGGGACTTGTCAGCATTAAGGAGTCATTGGCGAACACACACAGGGGAAAAACCATTCAAGTGTAGTGAATGCGGGAAGAGCTTCAGTCAGTCCTCAATCCTATACAGACACCAGCGAATGCACACAGGAGAAAAATCATTTGAGTGCAGTGAATGTGGGAAAAGCTTTAGTCAATCAGGACACTTAAAACGACATCAGCGAACACACACCGGGGAAAAAACATTCAAACGCAGTGAATATGTGAAGAGCTTTTGTCAATTATCAACACTACAAAGACATCTGCAAACACACTCAGAGGAAGGGGGCGTGGTCAAGATGGCATCTGAGTAAGTTGCAACAAACTGATCTCCGCGAGCCCAGTCCATCGCCATCCATCCTCCAAGGATCCTTCCTCCGGCGCACCCTGCTTCCCACTTACCTCACCCTTGAAGCCTGTTGTGTTGTGGTACGGGCTCGCAGCTTGCCCTAAGATTTGGCCCACCCAGAAAGCAGCCTGTATTCTCTGACCAAGGCACGGCCTCGGGTGTGGGCAGAGCCTACATCTCAACTAGGCTTTCTCCGCTTTGACTAAGAGGAGCTTGAGCGGTGATTTGGACCTGCCCTTGCCATGTCAGGCGTGGTCCGAGCTGTGGGGCCCTCCTGCTGCTGGGCTACAATTGAGGATCATCTGCACTGCCTGACTTGAGCAAGTCTGATGCACGAGCCAGAAGGAATCAGCTGAGCTGCTGCCGGCATTGTGTGTGTGGCACCCCCAATGACTGCACCCTCCCAGCTTAGACGCGCTGGACGAAGCCTTGCAGACGACCCCTACTTCCAGTCTTCATTGCCTGCACGATTGGGGCCCCGAGCAGAGAGCGGCGATCATGAAAGGGCTCACTCCTCTCCCTTGTGACTCTGATGGGCTGCCGCAATTCTGCGAACATAACGTGTTGCACCATGTTGTTTCCTACCACGGAGGAGTCCTATGTGGGGGGTCCCCCCTCCACTTAAGCTGTGGCAGAATTCTCGCTCCGCTACATGTTTTGTATGGGCCGGTTGTGTGGCCAATAAGTCTGATCTGGGGGGAGTGGACCTGGCTTTAGGGCCAGGACATTGTGTCACCATCCAGAGATATGGGAAAACCTGGGGTCTGGCAGGCGCAGAGATGTTGGCGACCTCAGGGCAGAGACAGGAGGGCAGGCCCCACAGAGGAACAAGCGGCCAGGTAGAGGGCTCAGGCTGTTGCCACAACTGAAAAATACAACACATTCCCTCCCCCCACCCTCGGTCGGGGCTGAAGGACTAGACCTTGCAGCATTGTTTACGAACTTTGATCTGATGGACGCTCTGCTGCGGAGAGGCCCAGACTTCACACCCATGTCAGCTGATACTCTGGTATGAGCCACCTCAACGGGTTGCTACGTCTGCTGAGCGAATTGCACCAGGAGGTTGCCCTCGCTTAGTTGGGGCCATACTAGTAGGCTGTACTTTATACGTATTTTACTAAAGATCATAAGCGGGGGGCCCCAGAGCCGGCAGTGGACTGGACACATGGGTCCTCTTCATTTTTGGGTCATTTCTACCACATCAGCGTATTGCCCATTGGTGTAGTGGCTTGGGAAAGGAAGTTGCAGTATTGATTTTCCATTTTTTGCTTTTTATGTATTCATGTTTTCTTAATGGTAAGCATTGATGTGGGGCTGGAGGGGCCCATGCTGTGGGTGGGGTGGGCATGGGTTCCGTTCTTGTTACATTAATCATGCAGGTCAGTAATCACTTTGCCGGGAATGTCATAGGCATATCCATCTATGTTAAGAGGTATCGCATTTATTAATACCTGAGGAGGCGCAGTGTACACATAGCCTGCTTTCAAGAAACCCACCTATTTTCCCCTGGTCTGAAGGGGGTGCACAGGAGATGGAGGGGTACAGTGGTGGTGCCACGTACTCGAGATATGCCAGGAGTATCTTGATTTGTGTTGCTTCATGGGTGCCTCAATCAGTTTTGCATACTAAAACCGATCCCGAAAGGAGGCATGTGGTGGTTGAAGGGTGGCTAGATGAGTTTCGCATTTCCCTTGTATCATTGTATGCCACAAACTCCTACCCGGCCCATTTCCAGGACTCCAGTATTACCAACTGCCACACTTACTCCGGGCTTTTGGGGGTGTGATTATAATTATGTTGTGGATGTGGTATTAGATCCCATTTACCAATCCCTGATGCAAAGTCCATTTCATTAACAAAACACCTGCAGCAACGGGGATCTCATGCTCAGGTATGGGCAGTATCTAGGGAATTCTCATATTACAAGTTCATACAACCTCCTCACCAGAATTGATCTCTTCTACTGCAGTGCTGATAAACTGTCAGGGTGTCACAGGCTGAACACCTTGGGCGAACCTCCTCTGATCACCACCCACTCCAGCTCTCACTCTCATGGGGCCTGCCTGCATTCCGATGTGTCACGTACCAGTGGACGCTTTACAAGACGCACCATTACCACTGCTCTCTCTGACTGTCTGGATTTGCACTGAAGTGGAAAACAGGGCTACTGAGTCAGATGCTCTGATAGAGTGGGACACATTCAAAGTGGTCCTTAGAGGTCTAGCCATCAAAACAGTCTATGGCACTAAGTTAATGCTGCAAGGGGGAGCTTCAACGAGTGGAAGCAGAAATTAGAACAGACTAACTGCTATTACCCACTAAACGTACAGCTTCCACTCACGCAGGCGAGGCTCACACACAGTACTACTTTAATTAAATTGGGTGCCCTGGACTACAAGGAGCACGTGGCTAGGAAACACGTGGTGGGGACAAGATGCGCAGACTTCTTGCCTGGCTCGTCCGTTCAGACTCGCCCAGGACTCGTATCACAGCACTATCATTAACTCCCAGGAAGCGAGTAACCTCACTTTCTGCTCCTACTTCAATACACTGTATGCCGCTCTAGTAATAGCCGACGCCTCCGCAATATGGGCATTCTTGGAATCACTGCATCTCCCTCAATTACAGGCATCCCACTGGCAGACTTCGAAGCCCAGCTCTCCACAGTCAAAATATCTTGGGCACTTAACCAAATGTCATGCTGTAAGACCCCGGGCGAGGATGGATGGCCCGTGGAATTTTATGATGCTTTTGCATCACAGCTGACCCCACAACTCCTCCAGGTCTATGAATCTGCCTACTCGGTGGGAATACTCCCACAATCTATTATGGGAACAGTGCTTGTGGTGCTGCCCGAACCTGACCGCGGTCCGGTCCCTTGTTGATTAGGTCTTATCGCCATTGTCCCTTTTAAATACAAACATAAAATTCTCAGGAAAGTACTGGCCAATAGTTTGATACTAATAGCACAACATCTAATAGATCTCAACCAGAATGGTTTCATCCCTGATAGAAACATCTTTTTAAACTCATGCCGCCTTTTCGGGATAATGACCTGGGCAAGAGAATCTGGTGCTAATCTCTGGGTAGCTGTCCTCGACATAGAGAAGGTGTTCGAAACTCTGGGGGAGAAGGTGCTTACTTGAAGGAGGTCCTTCTCTGACTTGGGGTGTGACCGAAGTTCCTGATATGAGTTGTGTTGCCTTATAACATACCGGTGGCGAGGGTGAAGATAGGCACTACCATATCTGACTTACTACACAATGAGCGTGGCACACAGAAGGGTTGTCCCCTATCACCTTCACTCTGGCCATGGACCCCCTTGCATTTGCTCTACACAGCAGGACCAGTGGCATATAGTCTCATTATAAGCTGACGACGCATTAGTTTACCTTCTTGAGGATGAACACAATATTCAGCGCCTCCTTTTGACTGAATCACTCTGGCCTCAGAGTGAACTGGGACAAATCCCATCTCTTTCCCCTGCCAGCAACTGCAGGCGAGCAGCAACAGAGACTTCCCCGCACCCCCCTCTACTGGAACTATGACACCTTTACACATCTGGGAATCAGAGTTTATCACACTGACAGACCTGGTAGATGGCAATATAGGGAGGTCATTGTCCACCGTGAGTGGCTCCCTATCTTTCGGACATGCCTCCCTCTCTTCCCTATGGGTGCATAGCTTTCTCCAAAATGTTGGAACTCCTGCTCGGCCATCTCAGTCCTTTTGTACCATGGGTATTTCACAGGACTGTGCTCACCCTTGATTGTACTGATATGGGGCAATGGGAGGCTAAGGGCCACGATCACCAAATTATAGGCCCGCTGTCCAAGGGTGGGGTCAAAAACGTTGAGAATTATGTAGCAGCCCAATTGCAATGGCCGACACGCTGGCTGGAGACAGTTTGTCAGAACTGGGACATTAGTTCAGGAGATCATCTCCACCTGAGGTGGTTACTTGGCTGCAAGGTGGTTGACCATAAAGGGGGCGGGGACACCTATACCACCAAGCATTGTACATAGACTCCTACACACCAGGCCAATTAATCATCCTTCTGGTGATATCCGGCTGCCCTGCACTCCAGTTGAGGAATGATGTGGTCCAGTGTACCAGGGCGGGCCTTACCACATTGGGAGGCCTTTTCAAAGACTAGGACAGCATATATTTATATTTTTTGTTAGTAATTGGGACCCCCAGGGCTCTTTCCCATTCCTCTTTGTGGCGCTCCCGTCCCACCGAGGGATATTGCCTTTGCCACCCTTGTGGTGCACTCTTGCCCCTCCCTGCCCTCACTCCTCTTCCCCTCCTCCTCGTTCCCTGTCTTGTGAGATTCCTTTGCGTCGCAGATCCCCTTCTGGGGCTGCCCCCCTCCACTGCTGCATACCTCCAATTATCTGAGCTTGTTGCTTCTGTTTCCTTCAGTGCTTATTCTTTTCAGTGTGCATGATGCGGAGGCAATGCAGCCATGTGTGTACTATTATGTATGCCATGTTAGACCACGTTGCCTAATGTACCTGACCATATGCTGGGTATTGTTGTCACTCTGTGTCATGTATAAGTTTCATAAAAAGCTAATAAAGTTTTGTTTTTTTAAACCATTCGAGTGCAGTGACATTGGAAGTACTTTTCGTGAGTACTTAACAGTAATGATTCTTTAGTGAACGCACACGGGTCACAAGTGAAGTGAATGTAGGGAAGAGGTGTGGCGCCGCGGCTAGGGCGACTGACTCCGGAATCTGGGGATCACAGTTCGATCCCCGGCACCGGCGGCAGGTTAGCCCAGCACCATGTGACTCTGGGCAATAGCTTGCTTAATCTTCCCGACGGCCCCTAGCGCCTAGAGACCCTTACGGTCGATTGTGCACTTTACAAATGTGGATTATAATTATAATCAATCCTTTAAGCACATCAACAATAATTCGGACCCATCTGTTGACACACAGGTAAGCGCAAGACTTGCAGTTATGGTAGATTATGGTTTTACACAAATAATAAAATTTTAATTATGTGGGACATTCCAATCCCAGATAATAAAAAGTAGAAAATAAAAGTCCCTTAATAGCTGAAAAAGGAAAAAAATAGTTATTGGAGAATTCTAACATTGTAGGTGTCTGCAATGTTCATTTCACTCCGCATAAAATACCCGTAAACACATTGGGAGACTAGCACAGTGTGGGCTAAAGAAATAAAAGATGTTTTTTCTTTCTGTGAAATAGTTATAAAGAAAAACATCCACATATACCTTATTGTACTACCTGTAAAAGCTATACTAAGGACAATGCTATTTTCAGATAACTTTAGAGATTCATGACATAACCCATAAACCAAACATCCTTGTGGTGAGTTCTGCTGGGCTGTCCACAAACACAAACCTGCCTTTGACCAAAAAGGACCATGACAACAGACAGAGAACACTGTCCAGGAGCACAAGACGTAAAAGTAGGAAATGTTAGCTGTAGCGCTCAGATTTAATGCTTGACCCGATGCAGAAGAAATTATGGTCATTTCCACCATCACATGAATCTCTAAATGCAGCAACCATGGCCGCACTTCCCCAGAGGTGCAACGTCTACCTGGATCCATGGGAGATTTGCTGGCTCGCCGGACTGAATGATTTGCTGTTAGATTAATTGTATAATATAAATGTACATTTTTTTTAAGGTGTTTATTTTTACAGAACATCATTCAACCAAACTGGTGAAAGGACAGGATCAGTGCATGATGGCAAACTTATTGCTAGGAGAAAAAGCTGTTTAAGATGTAGTTCTTGATAGGTCTCAAATCTTGATGGTTAAGTAAAACAGGTCGAATGCTAACCTTTCATCAGGCTGCACAGAGGCTCGCGTTGTGTGATAGACAGGCAGAAAATAAAGCCTACAAAGTCACCATGTACATCTTTTTGGGAGTATTGTCGAGGGTTGATGGCTAATAGAGTCTAATTTTGAAATTATTGTTGAACATAGGAAAGAGAATAAAGAGTTTGATTGTACGCTCAGAAGACCGCTAGAATAAAACATATGATACAAAATGACTAGATTTTGCATGTTAATAAAAAATGTGTGCTTTTTGATATTAAATAAAAACAAAAAAACTTATTTGAGTTCATGGTATTTGGCTGCTGATGGTATAGAAACAGGAGTTAACCCCTTCAGCGCTGATGACAAAGCCAGCTCGTCATGGGCGTTACCTATGCTACGCGCATGACGAGCTGGCTTTGTCATGTAACGCGGGATTTTTAAAAATCCAGCGCGCAGCGGGAAAATACGCTAGCACGCATGCGGTTAAATGAGATTGCTTCCCTAAACTGTCAAGATAATTTGTGCTTTCAACAGGAGCCTGGCATAGGTGGCATTAGACGGATCCAGACTCGATGGTGTGACTGCTTTTACCAGGGATCCTGGAATTGATGGCATTAGAGGCTCCAGTCTTGATGGCGCGACTGGTCTCAGAAGGGCCCCTCTTTGCATATTTCCTGAAACTGCAATATTTTCTTTGCTTTCTATTGTATTAGCTCTCCTGTGATGATAGATACAGAAATGCTACTAGTAATACTGAGGTCAGAGCTTCACTCCATTTTCTAGGAATTTATTTCAGTTGTTTTAACCCAATCTATATCTAATTATTTGAGGGAAGCTACAAACAAACGTGTTTCCTAGCTCTCCTCTTGTTAATAATCCATATAAATGCCACAGAATATTTAGTACTTTATTTAATTTTTACATTTTTTAACTTTTCTAAGATTCTTATATGGTGCTACTTATTATTCTGAGCGATAGAGGGTATTAGATCTATAACAACAGTACCTGTAAAGGGTGTGAAATGAAAGAACCCAGTACAACGAGTTTCTCATAAAACTGCGAGCACCTTGGTAGGGTGAACAGTTATACAACTATGTAATTTAAGTGATGTATTTTTGTCTAAACGCTTCTTCAGAGATCATATCCAGAATGCCACTATATCTATGACCCGGACTGCTAGAGGTTTTTAAGCATTTTTGATAATATGGGCGACTGTCCTCGGCCTCTATACGAACATACAGTCTGTGGAACCACTCCACCGGTGCACTGAAAGGGACCTGCTCGAGCTGTTATCACATGTAACTTGTAAAGGAGAATTCAGTGGGTTCTTATGAGAGTTAGTAATCCCATAGTCCTATAGGAGCTTAACGTTTACATTTATATGCCACTATGTTGGAATTCCATCCCCTTCTGTACTGGGCCAATATAAGGGCAAGTAAGTGACCTATACTGCAGTATGTCTTGGTTACCTGGCAAACCCTACTGAGAATTTGGGGAGAATGTTCACACAATTATTTTGAGAGCTTTTGATGTCACTGGCTATAAATATGTCTTCACATCTAACATGGGCTTCGATAGGAATTCCATAGAGCATATTATCAAGCCCATTATCACTGCTTTATCTGCAGTTTTCTGCCGATAAAGCGGCGATAATTTTATCACCTGTCTTGATAATATGCCCCCAGTTTTTTTATTTTACCCCAGTGTCAGGCTAATCTTGTGTCTGTGTGTGAGTGTGAAGCCTTGACCTGGCCTTTGACATGAGTGAGGTGCTGGACCTGCCATTGACCTGGAGGAGCAACACAAGCATGTCCTTACTTGTTGGACTTGTTGGTCTCTGTCATGGGTTTAGTATGTAAAAGAGTTGTGGCAGCGTACCATGTTTTGTGACTCAGTAGTTGAGAACAGACCTTTCCAACAGTGTCACAAGAAGGGAGGCCTATTGTCCTCGTGTAAAGTTCTTGTTCTGTGCACAAACCTAGCTCCTAGCGTAAACATCCCTGTGCACATTATGTTTAAGGCAATGCCTCTTTTTGGATGGTCACCCCCAGGTTTTCGGACTGATGCTGCTGTTTTTGGACCGCCAACCAGACGTCTGTGCCAGGGCCCGGCCCCCAAAATGTGTATGTTACATTGACTATACCCAATTGGCATAAGCTAACTTAACTTAAGTTAGCTTATGCCATATTAGTATATGGTATCCAGGACATGTAATTTAGAGAGTCTCCTGTTGTGCAACCCTGGGTGTGACATAGGTGAAACCAGTCTCCCATCAGTCATTGCAGACTGGAAGAGCAGTCAAACTGCTAAGCCAGCTTTGCCATTTACAGCAAAGACAAACCTCCCTCAACAATATGTGCACACCACCCCTAGGTCAAGCCTACCGACCCCTAAAGCAGGGTGCAACATTGTTCATGAGCAGAACATGTATTTTTTATGTTCTGACAGAAAAAACACAAAACATTTGTGGACGGACTTGATTGCCCTATTGGCGAGTACAGGGTTACGCGCTGACCCTTCAGCTGTGCTAACTCCTGAATGATGCGACCACAGTTGATACTCCAAGTATCAATCAACTTGTTGCACTAAGCCTGACTTGACACACGTCGAAATAAGTGTAACCTGTTGTAGCGTTCATCTTCTGCATAGTCCTTCTTTGTTGCATTCAATCTCTTGTATCCTCAACGGTTGGTTGAGAAGCCTGTCCACGAGATACCTTTCTGCCCTTTTGGGGAGGCGTGCTAACAACTCCCAGGATGGAGGCAATAGGGGCTTGCACTGGAGAGAGGCGTTACCTCCCTCTTGCAGGAAGGCACACGGGTGTAGTCTCAAATGGCGAGCTTCTATGGAGAAGCCGTATTTGAAATGTAAATGGGTAACATTTGGGAGAGGGACTGCTCCATTGGTTAGGCAGACAGGCTGGCACTAGGGACAGGGAAGTGAAAGCCAGTTGTCAAACCGGTTTACCAGGAAGTGGTTGTCAGGAGGGAGGAAATCTAGTCGCCCATTGACTACCAACCATATCCCAGCTTGAGGGCCTTGTCATAGCATAAATGGGGGCACCCCTGGTACCCAGATCTCGACTGGATGGGCATGGGCTGCACCTGCTGAACTTGGTGGCTCACAAGAAAGAGGGGCCGCGCCTGCCGGGTCTTGTTGCTCAGTGGACTAATGCGTCCATTGCAGGGGCGTGTGTTCGACCTCATTGTCATAGGTTCAAATTCCCGCGGGTCCACTCAGCCTTTCAT
Source organism: Lissotriton helveticus (assembly GCF_964261635.1). NCBI lineage: Eukaryota > Metazoa > Chordata > Amphibia > Caudata > Salamandridae > Lissotriton > Lissotriton helveticus. Next base: position 2,636,118 of record NW_027611648.1, on the reverse strand, counting down.
CCATCTAAGGTCGATAAAATGAGTACCATTGAGTTGTGTAACAATGAACATCTGTTATTCAGCGCCAAGAGACCTCTGGGTAAACGTGTGCTTTACAAATACACATGTTATGTTATGTTATGCTGTGTGCTACTCAGGGAGAAGTTGTCTCCAGAGTCCAGCCAAAGCTAAGCGACTCCAAGCGTCAGTTGGCTGACCTCCTGTTCACAGCGCAGGGCCACAATAGATGGGAAGCACGCTGGGGCAAGTTGGAAGCCCAGAATCTCCAAGCTGCCATCAATCACCGCCATGCAGCCCCAGGGACTTAGACCCAATGCTCAATTCTGCCCCAGAGTGCACTAAGTCCATCCGGAAGAGTCGTCTGAGTGCTGCTCGGTCATCCAGGAGCTTAGTTATTACCCAGTGAAGGGTTTGGCTGTGACCACTATACCAGGCGACTGGTAGCCCACTGTCACTGAGAGGACTTCAAGGGATGTTGACCGTGCGACCACGACCATCTCACCCCCTTTTGTGGACTGAGGAGTAGCTGCAGGACGGTTGAGGCCTGAGTGGAGCAAACTGGAAGTCCAGTCCTACAGGCAGGTCATAAATGCGGCATTGAACCCAGAGAATACGGCCTAAACATCAGTTTGACGCTCTTCATTCACCTTGCATATTGCAAGTTCATGCAGTCTATCGGCTATTCAGAAAACTCTGCTCCGGCCGTGTCAAAATGAGGAAATAGCCATAGGCGAACACAACAACAGTATACAACTGAATCAGCATTTGTCGCACCTTAGTTTCCTGATCTGGTGATTTTGCAAATCCCACTTCAGTCTCATAACACCGAATCATCTTACAAAGCTAACAGCACAGCTCAGGGCTGACTCTGCTTCCTCCAAGCACTACTCTACATGCAACGTAGGGCACTCGTTTTAAATCAAAAGACTGTGTAATTCTTAAGAAGTTTGGGGCATGTTAGCAAGAACCTCGTTAAAATTATCGCCATTATAGCAGCAGGAAACTGCCGCTAAAATGGCGATAAGGGCTTGCTAATATGCGTTATAGAATTCCAATAGAAGCCCAGGTTAGATGTGCAGGACATCTAACCTGGGCTTCTATTGGAATTCTATAACGCATATTAGCAGGTTCCTGCCACTAAAACAGCAATAATTTTAATGAGGTTCTTGCTAATATTCCCCTGTGGAACCCTGTTCAAGGAATAAGGAACGCTAAGTTGTGGGGTTGAGTGAAAATATGTAACATCAACTGCCTGCCATAGATTATTGTAACTCTGAACTCCACCCTAAAACCATGTAAGTATAGCATGCAATGAGATAATTCGATTCAGAGCCTCAATTTACCAATCACTGCTTCACTGATGAACGGTTGGATAATATAGCACTTAGCACCATAGTAACTTAACATTTTGATTTTGCGCCAGACTATGAACACTTACGCAACGTAGCGCAACTTTGAACCTGTTCTAACATGATGGTTTCCTCGTTTGTATCTAAATGTAAATATTAATATGTAACTTTTACATTCTTAATGATTGCGATGAGAGGAGGGCAGTGCGAAAAGCTTGATTAACATTTTTATACACAGTGTAATCATTTTTAATTAATCAAAACAATAAATTACATTGTTATTGGCTTGTCTTCAGTGCACGCAGCCTTGGCAGCAGCGCACGCAGCACCTTTATTGCTGCACATAGCAGAAATAATTAGCTGGAACATTGGAAACAACCATAATGTACAATACCAAGCTCCTTTGCACAGGTCATTTGACCTTCCGAATCCTTTCATGGAATGTTAACGGTCTTGGCAATAGGCTAAAATGGAAATTGTGGTGAAATTGCTGGTTAGACACGACCCAGACATTGTCCTTCTGCAAGAAACCCACCTGCAACAGTACAGGGTAACAGCTATGGGTTGCTAGCCCAAGGTAGATACTGGTTGTTGGCACACACTGGGGCATATTATCAAGGAACCATCGCCGAGTTATCGGCACTTTATCGCAGTCAAAGTCACGATAATTTTATCTACCCATTCACAAGCTGGTGCTAACAGCCAATATCACCAGTTTACCAGCAATAGCAGCTGCAAAAAACATCGCCACAGATGACCCCCACAACTATCGCTAATGAGATACAGAGTAGGCGTTCCCGTGCCAAAAGCCGCGACAACACCACACTGCAACATTCTCAATGACCAGCCAGATCGAAGATAAAATCACAAAACACGCAATGAGGCGTGTTAGCAGCAGGAAAGTAACACCTGCTCTGACCTGGTGCAAAGTCGGAAGACAGCCTGCACCACAAAAGAGTAGCCCAGCCCAGAGCGACACGTGAAGGGCAACAGATGCCATGGAGACACTGATCATGCTGGCCGGACACCCAAGAGAACCACAACTCCCACCACCACCCCCAACACCCATCACCACCACCCCCGGACCAACACTGAGGCAGCACAGAAAAAGACAGCGACCCTCAGAAAACGCACCAACCTCACAGACCCAACAACAGAGAATGCCATTACCCACTACAGGCTCAAAGGGACAACCTTCCTCCGCATCCTGACCACCATTGCCTACAGGCTGACGGTACCAACACAGCGGACAACCAACATACCTCCGCAGACAAAGCTGCTGGCTGTGCAGGTCGTGTTGGCCACTGGATTCAAGCAAGCCGGGCTGAACACGGCTGAAATGCCAGAAACCGGTCCTCGGTAGCTTGTTTCCGGTCCAGGGAAGGCATGGCTTGGCAATTCGGGCTGGACTGTTCCCATGAGGCACAGGGTCAGACTGATTTGCATATGGCCATGTCTGAACTCGGGTGGCAGAGTGGGCTAAAGAACGGTGATGGATTAAACCCAGATCAGTTGACTGGGGGTGAGTGCTTGTATTGTCAATGCTCCGTCCATCATTTCCTTTGGTTTTTCTTTGTTCGCCATAAGTTGGCAGGGTATGCTCAGACGTGAGTCCCTTGCTCACTTTGCTACTGGATTCAAGCAAGCCGGGCTGAAGACGGCTGAAATGCCAGAAACCGGTCCTCGGTAGCTTGTTTCCGGTCCAGGGAAGTCATGGCTTGGCAGTTCGGGCTGGACTGTTCCCATGAGGCACAGGGTCAGACTGATTTGCATATGGCCATGTCTGAACTGGGGTGGCAGAGTGGGCTAAAAAACGGTGATGGATTAAACCCAGATCAGTTGACTGGGGGTGAGTGCTTGTATTGTCAATGCTCCGTCCATCATTTCCTTTGGTTTTTCTTTGTTCGCCATAAGTTGGCAGGGTATGCTCAGACGTGAGTCCCTTGCTAACTTTGCCACTGGATTCAAGCAAGCCGGGCTGAAGACGGCTGAAATGCCAGAAACCGGTCATCGGTAGCTTGTTTCCGGTCCAGGGAAGGCATGGCTTGGCAGTTCGGGCTGGACTGTTCCCATGAGGCACAGGGTCAGACTGATTTGCATATGGCCATGTCTGAACTGGGGTGGCAGAGTGGGCTAAAGAACGCTGATGGATTAAACCCAGATCAGTTGACTGGGGGTGAGTGCTTGTATTGTCAATGCTCCGTCCATCATTTCCTTTGGTTTTTCTTGGTTTGAAAATATACCATCCAGAGTGTGCCCTGGAATATATGGGTGGGGCCTGTCACCTGTTGACTAAGGTCACCACTCTTCATCATGTCTAAAAGAGCCACTGTATCTGGTTCCATGAGTGCTTCCAAATGATAGTTAAATCCTTTCATGATTGTAAAAGAGTCAGTACAGAGCCCCTCTTCCAGCAAATTGCCAATAGAGGCTAAGAAGATGCTCCTGGGTCCCGGAGGATTATATAGTAGAATGCCCTTAAACGTGTGGTGATAGGATAGACTGAAACTAAAGGAGAGTGCCTCACAGGCTGAATTTGAGGCTGCATAAAAGCCAGCCTTTAGTGAGTTGGGATAAATTATAGCTACACAGTCAAACGGATATTCTCAAGAACGTGGGATAACCATCACAAAATTAACTTAACGCAACTTTCAACAGCGCAGTCTATCGTGGGAAAAGAACGCCGTGTTAACTAAGTATTCACAACACGGAGGCACCATGCGATAGGCCCAGACAACGCATCAAATGTCCGTGATAAGTCAACGCGACGACGCAAAAATGTGAAATACGAAAAAGAAACTTGTGATGAGGCCAATCGCGATACAAAAACCAGCGAAAACCAGCATCAGGCCTGCAAATCCCACACATCTGGCGATAAAATGCTCTATAAAACAACAAAAAGAACACACCAAAAAGAATCCAAAGTGCATAGCAACATGGATGCACCCAGACCTCGTGCAGAGGCCAACCCGAACCCCACAAGCCCCACAGACCACATGCAAGGAACAGAGGGGTCGGAGAAGGCCAAGGAAAAGAGGGAGAGGAAGACTGGCAAACCAGATCAGCATCACAGAGGTGACAGAACATTACCATCAACTGACCCACACTTAGACTACCGTGAATGCAGTTGGAGTGTCAAGGAGGTCAATGGAAGAGGCCAAGAGGCGTTGGCATGATGTTAAAACCAAACAAAGGACAAACCCGCTGTCAACAGGAAGGCAGCAACGGTGACAGGAGGTGGGAGTCCAGCACCACAGGAGGAACTGATGAAACTGAGGCCACAGTCATCAGTGTGGAGATGGTGCAAGGAGCTGGGAGTACGGAGACAGTTCGAGAGGACCTGACACAACATCAACAGAGCAAGTAACGACCGGGGACGGGGGAAGATCGGCCCAATGGCACACATGCACAATGATGTGTAGCACACTGCACACCCACAATGACCCTGGATCATGTCCCTGATCCCTGTGGCCCACTGCAGCACACACACACAATAACAGAACATCCACATTGACGACAATGTGGCACAATGCGCAACCCCGACACAGCAGAACAGAGGACACAACTGGCTCTGTACATGCGCAGAAACAGGCCAAGTCCATCTAACAGAGCAGGAAACTATGAGATGGAAATGTACGCATACAACCTCACATCCATCATGTAGTCCAAATGTCCACTGTCGACCATCAAAATCCAGCACCTCCCAAACAGTCACAATGTACATTGCCATACAGTCTGCATGTAAATAAGAACAATGCGCCAACATACATGTCAACACAATGTCAAAATGCATCTCCCCTTCACATTGCAGAGGGACAAACAACACCTCCAGCAGAGCAGACCAGACAACTCATCAGTGATGCCGGAGCAGACCACCATACCTTCAATACCAATGCCCTACAACAGCTCATGGACATCCCAGGCAACCCACCACCAGGGCAGACAAGCTACATAGAGGAGAACCCAGCCCCTGCACAGACCACAGAGCAGGAAGCGCCCGCAAGCATGGCTGGCTCGCAACACTTCACCGAGCCACACATGCCATTCCAATGCCAGGTATCAGAATGCCAAAAGGAGGTGGCCGAACAGGTGCGGGTGGGGTCCCAACCCATGGAAGACAAACTAGATCCCACACGTGGGTATCTAATATCCTTCAGGAACCACCTACATCCCACAATGGAGACCCACACTGCTACAGAGGCACATACATATGCACATTTCCAGTTCAGAACCATGCCCAGAGGCACACAATTATCATTCACACACCCAGGTTGGCCCTGCGTGCGACGGCCCAGTCCACTCCTCTTACGTATTGAGTGGGTGACGACAAAGCTACATGTCCAAGCGCTAACCCGCTGCCTGCAGTGACATGTCTGCGTCCGCTGAACACAGCACAAAGTAATGTCATAGGGCCGAGGGCCCTCATGCATGCATCATGACCACATGGACACACGCAGATAGTATGTGGAACAGGTTACGGGCGCGTGCGCCTGGCCCCTTTAATGGCAGGGCCACACGTACAGTGACTCCTGTGCTGGATGTGTGTGGGGCGATTATAAGCCAGCCCGCGCAGAGTGGTAGGTGCTGGCAACAGCTTGAACAGTGAACACCATGAAAACGGAAACTGAAAACATCAGCATACCAGAGACAACTGGAGGTAGCCGGAGCACGCTACTTGGACGCACGGATTTTGTGTGCTCCCCCCTTTTTCTTCTGCTTTAGATCACCTCGGAAAGTTTTGGACGTACCCATCCACCACTTTCGTTCCCATTTGAGGCACGGGGTGCCTTGCTCTTATCTCTCCTTTTAACACGTGGCCGACTTCAGATCTGGTGGTCGCGACCACGAACTCGCCTGTCACCACGCCGTGAGGGCAACGACCTTCACTTTGCCACACAGGACCGCCGTGAGGGGAACGGCACAAGTCAAGCGGGGAACACGCCGGGAGGAGGACTACAGTTCCCAGCTGCCCCGGGGACCCTGTGAGACCGCACACGCGCCCGGAGGCGCTTCAAATCAGTGGAATGCCTCTCGCCCCGCGAGTCGCGCGCGGGAGCAGCCGGGAGAAGCCCGGGACAAGGGCGGGGCCATCTGCGGCCATCAGAGGCATGAGGAGGCCGGGCCTGGCCATCCCCCCTTGAAATTGAATCCTAACCGGAGGGGAACGGACCTAATGGACCTAAGGTATAACATTTTTTTTTTTTTTTTTGCCTATTGACTTTTTTAACCCCCTTACAGATCTCTTCAAGCTGCTTTGGTAGCGGATTTGATGAACTACCCCTGGGGGAGGTGATATTGCTTCAGTGTCCACAATAAAAAGCTGGTTCGCTATGAACTGCAAGGGGGCTACTAGAAATCTAGACACTCAGAGTAATTCACTTAGGGGAACAATGGATTATTACATTAAGAGCTCTGTTCTCCCTATTGCCCGTGAACTAGAGAGGATTGAGAGCTCGGTGGTTATGGATAGTTCTCCGAGTGTCTGTTTGTCTCCACAGACTCCCGCTACGACCCAAGCATTTTCATTACTGGAGGAGCTAAATAACATGTGCAGATCCTCATATGCACCTGTGTCATTAGAAAGTTCTCAATCTAGAGCTCCTATTTCCCCTATACCAATAATTAGCCCTAGGACTAGAATACCATCTCAATCTATCCAAACCCCACAGGCTACCCCACATGTAACACGCTCAAAGGAAAATACATACAGCGCTGCTGCTACTCAGGTCCCCTCCAACCAGGTCTCCCCCGCCAGAAAGAAGAAGGATGGGGCTCGAAACTTGGGGAGACAGACCAAAAAATCCACAAATTCTCCACTTCCTAATACTCCTAGTTTTGTAAAATCTAAAGAATCTACCAATGCCACCTTACTGGCCTCGTTTGAAATTTTGATAAAATCCATAATTGCTCCGCTAATTGACAAAATGACCAGCTTGGGGGATAGACTGTCAGGGGTTGAGGAAGCAATCAAGGCAAATCCATTACTTTTAAGAACCAAGGCAGGACCCAATCAGCCACCATGTACCTCTCGTCCACCACACCCAGGTCCCACACAAATATCCTACCCCACCATTCAAAGCAGGATCACTCACAAACAACCAGTAACCCCATATAGTAAAAACTCAAACATCTCTAAGGCAGTTTCATCTTCACAGAGTTTCCAGCCTAGAAAAGGGCCAAACGAAAAAATGTCACCCCACAAGGGAATAGAGGTCAACTTTGACAATGCGCTCCAAAAAACCAAACACCTAAACTTACCACCGGAGGCCGCTCCTTTCGTGTGCGTCATCTCAGGTGCACCAGAACTCCCACTGGGGAAATACGAACACAATCAAGAGCTAAGAAATAAGGTAGTATTTTGGCTAACCAAAAACAGATCTCTCCCACCCAACATTGATGGCACCATACTTAGCGTAAGAAGGGTGGGCTGGTTAGGACATCTCCCGAAAAATATTGCGAGTGATCTGGTACTTGTCAAATTCAGGAACAGGCATGTCGTCTCATACCTCCATTCTCGACATCATCAGTTAGGAGATGGACCTATATCCACTTGGAGTTTAACTGATTTCTATCCCAGAACTTCCCATCCTTTGCCGTATTCCCAAAAAGAACATAACAACATCTGGAGGGCCAGAACTGGTCATGTCTTGAGTGGCCGATTTACTCCCACTTTTAATTAAATTTATCTTACTCTCCTGTTCTTAATGTTTAGTTGATTTATTTTATTGATTTAATCTTTGTTTAACACATGTCAATTTTCATAAAATGAAACCTATTAATGTAATTGTTTTATTTTCGTGCTCTGTACTGTACATGCTTTTATGAAACGTTTTTTACTTTTCGAATAAAGCTAATTGAAATTGAAAAAAAATTGAAAAGTGGTAGGTGCTGGCAACAGCTTGAACAGTGAACACCATGAAAACGGAAACTGAAAACACCAGCATAACAGAGACAACTGGAGGTAGCCGGAGCAAGTACATTTCGTTGCATTTTTTAATGCACAGAGGTTGTGGCAATAGAGCTGAGCGCGCTCATGTGTACAAATTGTCTAGGATGGTGTCCCTTCAGGATATACCTGATGCAGCTGCAGTGGGGTGTGTTACACCTGCATCATCTTCCTCATCATCACCCCACACTGCCTGAGGTGACGTTGCTGCGTAACCTCTCTACAGCACAAAACTCAATCAGTAACGGCCCAGGGGCTGCGGTGCACTGAGTCAGTGGTACCTGGAGTGCTGAGCAGGGTATCAGGCAGGTGATGGCATCCACAACAGGTGTGAGCAACTCTGTCTATACGACTGTTTCAAATCTGGCAGTTGGCAGTTGGAGGTGGTCCTGGCGAAGGTGGCATGTGCCTCCTGCGGTGATGCAACATCCATGCCAGTCAGGACTCAATTTGATGTGTGAGCCCTGGTGGACCGCAGTTGAGGCCGGAGGCAGCAGACAGCGCAGGGCCACAGACACATGTAGTTGACAACCCTAAGGCCATCATCTCAGAGGCCATAAAATATTGAATCAAACAGGGTTCATGACTTGAGCTGCACAGAGGTAGTGGCCCCGGACAGTTTAAGAGTAGTAAAGTTAGGACTCCTAACTTTAGGACTCCAAAATGCCTTCTGTGAATACCGAAAGTCTTAAAGTTAGGATTTTTCTCAGTTTAGGAGTCCTAAAGTTAGGAGTCCTAACTTTACTATTCCTAAACTGAGAAAAATCCTAACTTTAAGACATTCAGTATTCACAGAAGGCATTTAGGAATCCTAAAGTTAGGACTCCTAACTTCTGTGAATATCGAAATGAGTAAGTGCCTTCTGTGAATACCAAAATGGTAGTAAGTTAAGGATTTTGTCTTGAGTTAGTTCTGTGAATCGGGCCCAATAACTTTATTGTCGAACCTTTTTTACATAGGATTCAAATTGTTACGGTTTTAATTAACTAAAACAATAAACATTTATTTGATTTGAATTGGATGCAAAGGTTTGCCTTTATGCTGGTTCCAAAGTATTTCTACATTCTCATCTTGAGGGGTATTTATGTCCAGTTGTTTTTGGCTTTGTAATAAACTAACCTTACGCAGTTGTCTGTGGTTAATATTGTCCAGAGAAATTGCTGTAGAATTGATTGGCAATAATAACAACTTTCTCCCTTGTATGTTATGTTATGTTAACGTGTATTTATAGAGCGTGCGGCTACTCCCTGGAGTGTCCCGGCGCTAAAACACCAAAATGTCACGTAACATAGAACACAACCAATCCACTGCTAAGGATTCACAGCTGAAAGACCCATGTCTTAAGGCTTTTCCTAAAGTCTACACTAAGGTGCTATAGATGGTTTGAAATATAGAGTTGATCTAAAACAAAATGTACTCTTTTATTATCAGGGTGTTGAAGGGAAAAATGTGTTTGATCATTTAACAGAATTCACTTGTACAGATGATGAAGAACTTGATGACCTTCATATTACTGTGAAACAACTTGTTACATAATTTAAGGGAAAGGTGGCCCTGGCAGTTCCTAGACACCATTTTTTACTCGTATTCAAAGCCTGGATGAGTCCATTGATTCTTATGTTACTGCTCTTAAAAGATTAGCGTCCTTTTGTCAATTCAAAGGTTTTTACATCTTTTGCCGCATCAATGGTCTCATAGCATAGAATGTTCTCAGCAGGATGAAAAGCAATTGGAATTGGAAGCGTCACATATGTCAGTAACAAAGATCAACGCTGAATGGGAAAACATAAAATAATTCTCTTACTCCTGATAACTAAGGGTAGAAATTAAAGACATGTAACAACTAAACAAATATATTATCGGTGTGGTTCTAACACCCATATGTCAAATTTTCAAAATTGTCCAGCAATTGCACAAGAAGGCTGACAATTTAAAAAGGTGCGTCATTTTGGCTAAGTCTGCAAGGGTGGTAAACACATACCTGTAAGAAGTGTCCAAGAAAAAAGGTCTTGCATTGATGCAGATAACTTGGACAGAAAAGTAGAGGAACTGGATCTATCTGAGGAATGTATGAAAATTAATAGTGTATCTAACGAAAGTAAATATAGCGACCCTCTAGTTGTAGTAAAACTAGATGTTATTGATATGCCTCTGCTTATAGATTTGGGTGCAAGAATCACTATGATTTCCATTAAAAAGTATATGGAATGTTGGTCCATTAAAGGCTTATTACCAGATGTCAGACTACTGCTTTTGAAGGACGTATAATTGATTTGGTGAGTTATTTCTGGACTGTCATTTCTTTTGAGAGCAAAACTATCAAAGGAAAGGAGTATGTAGCACACAAAGGTGTTAATGTTCTAGGCTGGTGGCATCAAGCGGATTTTGGCATGGTCATTAGGCCTGGTCAGAAATATCCAGTTTCTCTAGTTGGGTCTGTTTTTAACCATGTATGGACAGAAAGGTTTACAGATGTTTAAAAAGAATAAGGTGGTCAAAAAAAATGTTATGCATAGTATTAAGGAAGGTGTTTTTCCTGTAAAACATAAACTTTGTAATGTATCACATGGTGCATGATGTTAATTAACAAAACCTCTTAAAGAAATGCAAGATGATGGGGTTATTGAACCTGTTGATGCCATTCTTTGGCTTTTACTGATTGTTTTGGCAAAGAAAAAATCTGATGACTTGCGTCTGTGTGTAGTTCTTAGGTTCCTTAATAATTCCATCTGGGGGGACGTGGTTTTGAGCTTCAAGATGGCTGTCGCACTCCAAGAATGCTCTGGACCCCTATATCATCCGCTCACATCCTACTACTCCCCCAGTGAAGTCCACCTCGTCACAACACCCCAGATGAGGGGGTGCCCAGGTGTACTGTGTGCTTGGTCCTGAAAGATACCGGGAAAGACTACAGACGCCGCCAGTGCTGATCCACATTGAGATCTGAACTGCAGCAAAATGGCAACGGCATAGCCCGAGTCTGAGGGGCTAGCGGATAGCGAGGCACAGTAGGCCTCCACTCAAAGTGACTAGCAGGAGTCGTGGAGGCCCTATGGTCCAGTCGCCCACTGCTGCTGGTGCCTATGTCCCCATGGGCACTCTGGATGACACGAAGTGCTGCGAGCCTTCGCTCTGGTCGGAAAAGATGGCGACTGGTGAATGAGGGGTACTGACCTGGCAGAAGATATCCCTGATGTGGGGTGTGATGCCGGTGGGGGACGACTAGACCGCCCAGTGGTGCGGTGGCAGCCCTCCTGCTTCGATCTGTCCCTTGTTGTTGGAGGAGGCGGTGGAGACACACGGCCTGCGTTCGGCAGGACGCTCTGAAGGATGGCCGTCAGGATGTCTCTGAAGGGCGACCGGCAGAGGTGAGGCGAGGGACCCCGACCAAGAACATTGCTCATGGGCGATCGGGCGCCTGCTGAGTTCTGCCTCCAAGCGGACCCGGCTTCCTCGTGGTCCGGGGAAAGGCTGCGATACCGCTGTGCGATCTGCGATCGGATGCATCCACTCCTGGTTTGCCCACTCTTCTGAGGAGAAGGCCCCAGGGGATGGGTGGACTGACATGGGCTGCTTGGGGGGCCCCTGATCCAAGGCTGGGATGGCCATACGCCCCATCCACAAAGAGTAGAGGAGTCCAACTGAGCACCGTCGGCTGGCGGACCCAGCTGCCTCCCGATCCAGTATGGGATGGTGATAATAACATTTGGCACGTGATTGGTGGGATAGTGTACTCGTGTAGGTTTGGAGAGGCAGAAAGGCTGACACCGAAGACACGAGCCCCGGGTCGGAGCCTGAGACCCATGGGTGTCAAAACTCGTTCCACAAAAAGGATCCTAGAGGCCTTAAGCTCCTCATTGACTGAAGCTCGACACAGGCGTGCGCCCTCCCCCTCATCCTCCACAGACCCAGCAGGACACAGATAGTATCAGGGAAGAAGCATCCTCTGTGGAATGAATGAGTTCTTCAGGACCCCGGACCTAGCCAAGGTACGAACCACTGAGTGGATGGGCATTCTGAGCTTGAGGGATCATGAGACCGGGTAATGATTGCAGCAATGAGCCGGGGTCCCTTCCCCCTCCTCTGAGCGCATGAAGTGCGATGTCTGCCTGACACCCATTGGACTGGAGCCGCTTCTCCCACACATTCCACTCCCCAGGGTTATGGAGATCAACACGCTTGACTGATGATCTGAAAAGGTGTCCACTGCGCAGGGAGGTGTCCGGGCCCATCTTAGCTCTCTGGGCCTGAAGCCCGGGTCTGCCACCTCAGTGGAAGTTCTACCAGAGGGGTGCGGACAGAAGCTGCTGGCTCAAAGATCCAGGAGCCCTGCTACAATAAGCCAGCGACCTAGAGGGGTGGAGACTGGCCTTTTACAGTCCCACCACTGGGTGTATACAGCCGAGGCGCAGTCACTGTATACCATACGGTGGATGGATATCCCGCTATATGCAGCGGTGATCCAAGAATCGGGCTAACAGCAACTACTATCCATGTCTGGGGCCTGGAAAATTGTGGGGATGCTCCGGATGCCCTCCGGAGAGGAAGTAGTAAGGGGAGTAACTTTTTATTGTTTAGGTTAATTAAAACCATTACAAAAAATACATTAAAACAATCTCCACAAGTAGAATTAAAAGAGAAAATGTAAAAGCAAGAAATTTTAGTTAATAAGTAACATTACTAAAATCAATAAACGTGAGTGGCCCGTTTGGTCCAAGAGGATACCGCTTTGAAGGTCGGGCCCACCTTGCCTTAGCTCTTGTAGCATCACTACTCGAGCCAGATCGGCACAATCACGGTTTGACAGAGGTACAAGACATTCTCGCCAGTCCAACACAACTTTTGAGCAAGATCCAAAAGACTCAACCGCCTCATTGAGACATCTCCAGTGTACAGACCTAGTCCCTGTGAACCCCACCTTGATGAATCTTCTGATAGAGGTCTCCAAGGGGGCACAGTATTGACACGAGCGGCAAGGCCATCTACACTACCAAGGGCATTCAAGGATCAGGGAGTTTGAACAAGGATACACTCTCTAGATTCATACCTCCCCCCCTGACACCGTGCAGCCATGGGAAAAGACAGAGGGGCAAAGCCTCCGCCAACCCAGACCCGTATGGAGCAGTATGCCTCGGCTAGGGAAGATGGAGAGGCGAAAGGCAGACAGCTCCACTTGTTAAGGGAAGACATTAAGCACATATCCCTTGAATCTGCTAAAATGTTATGGAGGTCCTCGACTACCCGGGTTTACGGCTGAGGGGACAAGAATGGCAAGCTGCTTCACTGGCTTGCTTCCCACCCCCTTGCCAACCAGATAGTTCGAGGAATTCGAGATACTGAAGGTCACATTTTCACAAACATTTCGGAATACTACACGGAGCTCTACTCAGCAGACCACTCACAGGCGCTAGTTTCTAGTTGTATTGTATGTCAGAGTGATGCACTGTTCTATGTTGTTGCTTACACAACCAATAAAATGTATTATTAAAAAAAAATCCATCTGGATTGAAAATTATCCTTCACCATGTATTGAAGATCTTATCATGGCTGTTAGTCAGTCCAAATGGTTTACAAAATTATATCTTAGTGCAGGTTACCATCAAGGGGTCTTGGAGAACAATCCTGTCATCTCACTTCTTTCGTCATACCTTATGGAATATTTCACTTCTGCTGCATGCCATTTGGACTGGCCTGTGTTTTTCAGAAGGTTATGTGTCGGATGTTTGTTGAAATAAATAATGTAAATGTTTTTCAGGATGATCTTCTAATTCATACAGATACAACTGAGACATGTGACAGAGCTGTGGAACGTGCTTATCTGTTTTGCAATTGGGGTCACTTAAAGAGGACAAATGCACATTTTGTGTGAATAAGATCACATATCTGGGCATGTGCTGTCCAGTTCTGTTGATGGCATTGTCTGTGCACCTCATCCTACTGACAAAGATATGTGACGTTCATTTATTGGACCATGCGTGTTTTACTTCAAATACATTAAGAATTTTTCAGAGCTTATGGAATTCTTTAGGGTATTGCTAAAAAAGGGAACTGAATTTGTATGGACATCAACATGTCAGGAGAATTTTGAACTAATTAAGAGATGCCTAGTGGAAGCCCGAGCCCTTCAATCGTGCGATGAAGGTTGTGAAACAGTACTAACAGGTGTTGCCAGTGCCTATGGTACGGGTGCTGTGTGGTCACAAGCAGATGGAGGAAAAGAAATCACCCCTGGTTTTGCTTCAAGAAGAATGAGAGATATGGAGGGAAGATATTCAGTAATAAAGAAAGAAATGTTGGCTTGTGTGTGTGGCATATAATAGTTCAAACCATTCTTATGAGGAAAGAGGTTTTACTTAAGAACTGACCTCGGGCCCCTGGTAGATATTATTCAGGGAAATAAGAAAATCACAAAGAGCTTACAAAATGCGAGTGATTATTCACTTAAGATTTATTTTAGGAAGGAATGTATATTCAATGAAACCAACACATCTCAGCAATGTTGATTAGGGAGGAGGGGTGTCGCATAGCATGAACCTGTTATCCTGGACAGGGGCGTAGCTAGAGCTTGTGGCGCCCGGGGCTATCCCTCAGATTGCCGCCCCTGGGCAGGGGGCTGGGGAAAAAGGACCGAGTGTCACGAAGTATCACCGCTAATAGTTACCTCGATCATGCAAGTTACATGCACATACGTGACACGGTCCAAGGCTACACAGTTAAATACACCGGTGACCGGCAGTACAAAGGAGAACACACAGACTGCCACCATACTAACACTTACGTTTGTGACATTTAATTGCAGCTCTCTCCAGTACCTGCACCGCCACATATGCAGTGCAATTCTTAAATCAAATATTGTAGCGTGAAGAACAAACTGACGACTTAATGTTCACTATAAGACAACACATCTTTGCTAACATGGATTTGTATGACTTAGATGCAAGTCTCAGAAAATGTATCTACAAATTGCAAAATGCTCTGACATCATCCTGAACATTTCTTTGTAAATATGTATGTTTATTATTTGGAATCATTTCTCACATTTAAAAAAAAAAAATAACTGTAGAGTACTTTAACGTCGTCTGTGTGTGATATAAAATTTCAAATAAAGAAATAAAAACTTAGAAATTACCAGCATTCGCAGGGTTCTATACTTTATGGAATGTTCTCCGACACCCCACTGTACAACCGGCGGCCATGTCTACATTTCTGCTGTTGCAGAGCAATGCCTGCAATGTTCAGCTCATGGTTTGCGTACGTGGAGTGGCGCAGCTGGCACCGGAAGTACAGGTAACAATAGCAGGCCGGACATAAAGGAAGCATAGCTGCCAAGGTTTCAGATTGCTAAGTGTGACATTTTTATAATGTCAGCGTAATTATGAGTGACATTTCAACAACTATGAGTGACACTTTTTTCGCAAGGAAAATCAAGCAATAAAAACATCGGAAACATAAATATCAGAAATTACACCCATTTGCGCAAAGAGAACTGTAAGAAGATTTTAAAACGGCAGCAAAGTACTGGAAATGGAAGGGTACACGCATAGCTTAGAGGTCACAAACCCTCTGCAGACTGTAATTTATCTCAAAAAGACACATTGAGCAATTTGATAAAAAATTAATTCGCTGATAATAGCAGGGTGTGCGGCGCCGCCCGTTATTCATTAACAACCTGAGGCTGAAGCTACGTTGCATTGCAAGTCTAAGCAATTAACATTGAGACACAATTAAGCATGGTGGTGCATGCAAGCCTCAGGAGAAAAGATTGAGAGGGCTCGGCCACCACCCCCGGTACTTCACTGTCTTTCAATTTGCCAAACTCGGCCCTAGTGTATATCCGGACTAATTGACAGTAATACCATATTTGTGGATCGCAGATTGTGTGAATCATCGAGGGAACACGTACCTCAGGGCATGCCTATGTAACAGTTTTGCACTGCTGACATTGTTTAATAAAAAGAAGTAAAAAAATGTAAATACCTTGATATGTCCCTTATGACAATTATGCACCGTTTCAGTATGCATCACAGCATTTTTCACCCACATGAAAGAAAGAAAGGAGTAACCAAAGAAGTAGACTTAGAAAAGCCAATTCGGAAAAATAGATTTCCTGAGAGTTTCACGTTAAACTTTAGGAAAACTTAAAGAGCAGAATTTATAATGGCTTTATTGGGCGGGTATAACATGAGCCTTTAGCCTGTAAAAATGCTGTTTAATCTTTGAATATTAAAAGCAATATTTTTTGCAGGTGTATGTAGCGCTGACTTCACTCGGAGGTGTTATAATATGAAAACCCAATGGCAGTTCTCGGGGTCGAGTGTATCTCCCAGCTGTCAGTTCCTGTGAGTTGGAGAGGGAGCGCGACCTTCAGTGGCAGGAGGAGAGGTGAAAGGAGGGCGAAGAGGCGGCTGTGCAGGGGGCAGAGTTCACAGAGCCAGTGCAGCGGCCGGGACCGTCCCTGCGTGACTGCACTGCTGCCCATCGATGGTGCACTCTGCTGCAGCCTGTTCTCAGGCTGCCTGGCCACTGTGACTCAGACTCGTCCCGGGCCCCCGTGCCGCTCGCCAGCCAGACTCTCACTGTGAGCCGGCGGCTGCAGAAGAGTTTTGCGCACCCGGGCCGCCTGTCACAATCATGCCTCTTGCGCGGCCGGCGATGCACACTGCAGGCGGCAGCTGAGCTCAGCTGCTGCATGACTCTAGAACCTCACCTGTGGCTCGTCCCCGCATTAGCCCGTGTCTGTGCACGCTGGAGGTTGTCATTGCCCAGGAGAGACTGCCTGACTCGCGCGCGCAGCACACCAACGTGCGTGCAACGTGCCACAAGTGCCGCGCCGCCTTGCCGCCTCCAAAACAGTCCCGCCTGGGGCGGTCCGCCCCCCTCGCCCCCCCTAGCTACGCGGGTGATCCTGGAATGTAAATGGGCTTGGAGGGGAGATAAAAATAGAAAGTATAAAAACCCTAGCCTGAGGTGTTGAGATAATAGGTTTGCAGGAAACCTGGCTATGCGACAATACCCCCGTCTTTGAAGGTTTTATCCAACTACATAAGCCTGCAAGAAGGAAAAGATTTGGTCGCCCGGCTGGGGGCATTATGACTCTTGCCTCGACTAAGATAGCGAAAAGGGTCATGATTGTATATACGACATGTAAATGGTTACTGGTCAGTGATGTATCCCTGCTGGGCTCTGAAGGGTTGTATAATCACACGATAATTGTAAATGTCTATATTCAGTGGGGAACAAACGAAGAATATGAGGTAGAAATGAGACGTTTTGAAAATGATCTAGACATTGTGTGAGAAATTTGAAAATTATACAATAATTGTAATGGGTGACTTTAACCATGAACTGAACCCCTTGAGAGATGACCGGTGGTTTAAAGACCTCTTGAGCTCAAATAATATATCCCCAGCAATGTTTCCAAATTGTACTATTTCTAAACAAGATGTGAAGTTGGGCACATATTTGGGACTAAAAGGATTGTTTTGCCTAAACGGCAGATGGGAAACAGACTGGCCGGCAAAGCAGACCTTTAAGATAGGTTCCCAACTTTGCCCGATTGATTATGTATTCATTCATGTGTGGAATTTTGAACTTATTAAGGGGTTTCGGATAACTCCTTGTGATGGTAGTGACCACAATATTCTGCCTTTTGTATTAGCAAGGGGACCCCCAAGCTCTAGAGAATTAGTTCTCCCTCAACAAGCAGAGTACCCTAAACATCGGACAACAAGACTAACAGAGCAATATATTGAAAAGCTAGCTGGATTTTTACAGGAAGTGGGTTTGGAAGATGCCAGGACTAAGAAAGTGTCTTGGTTCGATGAAAAGATAAAAGAAATGGCGCAGTAGAACTAAAAAGTAAGGAACCATGCACCATTGCTAAACAATCAATGCAAGGCAAACAGCCTAGCTGGTTTAACAGGGAGTGTTTAACTAAGAAAAGAGAAATAAGAAGAGAAGAAAGAAGTCTGAGGAAAAAACATGATCCAATAAGGCACAAAAATCTAAGTAATGTGAGGAAAGAGTATAAAACGTTAGTTAGAAATTTGAAGAGGGCATTCAAAGAGAAATGCTGGGTAAACTTGCTGGAAATTATTGAACCTAAAAGTTCTGGAATTTGATAAAGGAAACATCAGGACAGGCTAACGGGGCTATGCCCTGTGTAGTAGAGGAAGCAGCATGGGTATAATATCTGGCGGGTGGGTATATCCGTTCCTGGAGTGAGGCTGTGGTAGATCTAAAACCTCTATTTACAACAGAAAAGGTAAATACAATCATAAGAAACTTAAACCTAACCCGTGCCGCAGGACCTGATAATCTACCAGCAATTATCATAAAATTCCAGCAAGATTGGTGGGGGGAATTTTTTCCTGTATGTTTTTGGCAATAATGGAGTCAGATCCCTGAAAAGTGGAGAGGAGCAGTAATCAGACCTATCCACAAGAAGGGAGACAGAAAAGCCCCAAAAAAACTACAGACCTATTAACTTACTGGATATTGGGGAAAAGGTATTTTCCAAAATAATTCTGGCCAATTTGAAATACTGGGTGGAACAGTGGTCGATCGTGCCAGTGGAACAAGGAGGTTTTATGATCGATCACTGTTTTGCACTGTGGGCTGTGACGCGGAAGTCTGTGGAAAAGCAGGGGAAGCTATGCTGCTGCTTCGTAGACTTCCG
The DNA here is from genome assembly GCF_964261635.1 of Lissotriton helveticus. Classification (NCBI taxonomy): domain Eukaryota; kingdom Metazoa; phylum Chordata; class Amphibia; order Caudata; family Salamandridae; genus Lissotriton; species Lissotriton helveticus. The sequence continues at coordinate 2,617,145 of NW_027611648.1, read as the reverse complement.
CGCTGCATTTGACCTAGTGGATAGGAGATGCCTTTGGGAGTCCTTAAGAAAATTCAATATCCCAGAGGGGTTCTTGGAAATTATCCAGGAGCTACACAAACATAACTGGGCGCAAGTCATCAAATATACAGACGGAGACTTGACACCTAAAATATTGATTAAGAATGGACTAAGGTAGGGATGTGTATTAACCCCCTTATTGTTTGCAATATGTGAATAGAAGTGACAGCCCTATGATGAATGGGAAACATCTTTCCTGCTTGCTGTACGCCGACGATTTGGTAATCTTCAACCAAACGGAGATTGAATTGCAAAGGAAGTTATCTGCCTTTAATGAATATTGCTTGGCTAAACGCCTGACTGTAAATACGGATAAAACTACATTTCTATGTTATGGGAAGAAAATCCAGAATTTTAATTGGTATCTGGGTTCTATGAAATTAGAAATTGTTAATGAATATAGATACCTTGGTATTTGGTTCGAAAAGTCTTTAAAATGGGACATCCATCTGGTAGTCCAGAACGCCAAAGCCCATACATCAGGATGTGGGCTAAGGAAATTTAGCCATATCTACGGGGATATGTCACATAGACCGTTATTGAAAGCCTATAAGGCAATGATACCCCCACAAGTGCAGTATGGGGCCGAAGTCTTGTGTTTGAGTGGGAAAAATAATTGGGACATTGGGGAAGGGAAATGTATAAAACCATTGATGTCACTACCTGGCTCCTCGATGATCCAGGCAATCCGATTGGAGCTAGGATTGACATCATGGAACATACAGGTACAAGTGGCCCTTTTAAGATTTTGGAAAAGATTAGGATCTGAGGAAGTTACAAAAGTGTCACAATGGTGTAAAGAGGAGATTTTGCACAGTGACTTAAATTGGGCCAATGTGACTAGAATGAAATTGTGCGCAATGTGCAAAAACCTAAAAGTAAAATTTGACAAGGGGACACTGTCGGTTGAAGCTTTAAATGGGGAGATTAGAACAGCAGGAAGAGAAGTATCCAGGCAAAATGACATGATATACCTGAGAAAGAAAGTATCAGTACATTATATGATGAATAGCTGGGAGAATGACATGTGGTATCCCTATTTGGATAAACTACCTAACGCTGGCTTAAGAGCTGAAGTACTCAGATAGAGAATAGGAGTCAACCATTGGGTATCTCATGGAAACAGAAAAGCAGAAATGGTACAATCTGACGGTAAATGTCGCTGTGGATTAGGTATCAAGTGCCACAATTTACACATTTTATTAGACTGCCAAAAATTTGTGCCACAGGGGAAACTGTTTTTACGACCCATTTAAAAAAAAATATGGTATAACTGAGCGCCTGCTAGCAATTAAACTACTTACTGACATGCAAAACTTTGATATAGCAATCGCTATGGCAAAATATATGAAGGCGGTAAGAAGGACCCTGTTGGAACCAAATATGATTAGATAGAAATTGGCATGGAAATAAAGTGAAACATGCTCAAGTAAATTGTGTTTAGGCTGTAACACTAGCTTTAAGTTATATCTCGAGACTGTATTTCTCGTTGTAGTTTTATGAGTATTTTTATAAGAAACTTGTAAGTTGTGGGAGGGAGGTAGGAATTGCCCTTTTAAGGTATTGACTTTTTAAGCGGTCTAAAGAAAGGTACTTCTACTGACTGACTGACTGACAACACATCTATAGTACAGAAGAATACATCAATGTCAAAAATGTATTTAAGGAAATAACATAAAAAAACAAGCATTTGCAATGCAATAGGTTGTGCATCTGCGAGAGTTTAAGCTATTGGCATTGTAAATGACCGTGCCTTTCATTTATCAGTTTACAATACCAACAGCTGAAACGCTTGAAAATGCTAGACTTATTTCATTTCAAAGAAGCGGCCACCATTGTCCTGGGCTACCTGGAAAGTGAAAGCAAACATGGTGCTCTGAATCTTGCAAGAAAACGTATAATCCCTGCACAGTTGGACAAACTAATTAAAGAAAATAGTGCTTACAGAAAAAAGAAGACATACTGTGTGACAACAGTGAGGACAGTTTTTGAACTCCCCTTATGTACTACCTCCCTTTGTTATAAACCTAAATTCAGTCGCCTTCCTGAAGCACCATATTGTACTTTTAATTTGAATTGTATAAAACGTATTAAACACTGAAGAAGCCACATACAGCTGGATCGGTCATGCTGCATGAAGGGTCGTGCAGATGTTGGTGCAGGTGGGGTGTGGAGATTTTTGGGGGAATGAAACATACTCATCTAAAAGGTGTAGGCGAGTGACAGATCTGGATACCTGCGTAAAGGCCAATCTTGTTTAGTGCTTAACAAGGGATCTCATAATGCCTCGTCACCGGTAGTAAGCGCTATATAATTACATTTACTACTTAAATCCTCCTTTTAGGAAAGGAAAAAAACTTGCTTCTGTGCGCTCTCAAAGTATTTAACTAAACCTAATGCAAAAAAAAATATGGTTCACTAACAATTATAGAGGCAGCTTTCAATTTTGACAGACTGGTGGTATGAATCCCCCTCCCCCCGGGCACAGTTTATAGGGTGGGGTCCATGCAGACTCTGCCCTTCACCAAATCTCTTACACCCTGCGCACAGAGCGCTTATTGGCTTTTTCCCTGTGCCCTCTTAAAGCACCACTCATAGGTCCTTGGAGGGAGCCTACCCCCGTCCTCTTACACTCACTACCTCTTCACCAGCGGTTTGTTGCTCTCATCTTCGGCTTCCGCCATCTTCACCAAACAGGGCGACGTCATCGATTCACGGCCACTGCACACAGCGACAGCCGGTCTCCACGGCGACCTAAAGACTCAGAAAGCGGTGAAATGCAGCGGCCATCTTCGAACTGGCTAATTATAAGGTAACAACGTTGCGTTTCTTGAAACATCAAACAATCCTTCTATGCAGCCATACTCTTCAAGAGTTTCTTTTATTGACTGCATTACTAAAAGTTTCCACAATCCATAATGACCACCAAGTCATGCCACTTACCCATAAAAACAAAAGAAGGACATCAGTAGGAACGTCATTATGACACATTATGGTGAATTTGCGATTTTAAGAGTCTGTGAACAAATCTGTAACTGCGTGTTTGAAGAAACCAAACAAGAACAATTTGAGTATTTCCTTTTATTGCCTTGTTATTTAATCAGACTCAAATATTTGCTTCAATGCTGATGCACTGGTATTGGCGCCACACCCGCAGGCAGGCTCTGATCCTCTTTCAAGACCGATTCATGGGCCTCGGTGCAGTATTGATGGTCTGTGCTGTGTTTTGCCCCAAGGAAAAAACAAAACCTGTCGTCCGCCGCCTCAGAGCCAACCAGACTCACCACTTGCTCAGTTGGCAGCGGTAACAACAGTCAAGGTGCCATCACTGGAAACAATGTGAGCGCCTCTCGGGAACTCTGGATTGTTTTTTTTCACGGCTGAGATAGACCACCTGCTGCGCAGCTCCTTAAAGCTACAGTGTTGTCGACGAGCAGGTAAACAAACATGTGTCTGCCTTCTAGTGTGTGCGCTCGGTAGGAGCGTGTCAGCGCGCTGTAGGAGCGTGTGAGCCTGTGAGGCAGAGAGGAGACACCATTCACGTGCATATCGCCTGTCTGGGCATGCACATGGTTTGTCTCCCTTCGCGCATCAAACCCACAACAATAGCCCCGCCAAGGCGATGCAGCGCATGCGCTGTGTTCGCTAGGCGAGACCTAATAACCACAAGACTGGCCAGACTGGCAACAAAAATTCAAGAATCTCATCTCACGGTTATTCATATTGCAGGAGAAAAAAACGTGAGAGCAGATTTTTTTGTCAGGATACCATTTCATTGAGTCAAGCGAGAAGGATGTTTAGGATGAGGTTGAGGAATGTATCATTGCTAGTGTGGAAGATAGTTTCTTTTTTTCTGACATGGATGCATGGTGTGATGCTCTCAGAGAAGACGTTTTATTGATTTGTTGTGAAATTGATGACCACAGGTTGGGTGAAATAGAAGTCAGTTGAAAATATGTTGCAACCTTATTGTAATGTGGCAAATGAATTATCTATAGAGAATACTTTGTTGATAGGAGGAGAGAAGTGGACTCCTCCTGATTGCTTTAAACAAAGAAGTTTAGAAACTGCCCACTCATGTCACCTAGGAGTGTCAGCCACTAAATGTAGGATAAAGCATGATTTTTGATGGCCTGGTTTGGATCGTAAAGTGGAAGCACCCGTGAGAGGGTGTTTGCAATGTAGTTGAAGTGATAAATGTTTGCACTCCTGTTTGAGGTGCATAATTGCCATGTTCACACAGGACTTGGCCTTTCCCCCTCCTCCTTAGTCTTAATACTTACATGATTGTCTTGCAATTATAGTTCATACCATGAAATCTTGAATTTCAAAATGTGCTGAACTCAGCGCGCTAGCCGTCCATCTGGACATGGGAGGAGGGGACCTGATCTACTACACTTATTTCGATCAGAGAGGATGAGTAAGCGGTGCTCAACAGACTGAAATCCTCTGGCTGTGAGTGTCTGTAGTTTCCAATTGACCTTTTGATTGACCAACAGTGTTTCATCAGGCCCCTCAGACCTCCCAATAAAAATGCGAGTAATATTCACTTAAGATTTATTTTAGAATGAAGGTATATTCCATGAAACCAACACATCTATAGTACAGAAGAATACATCAATGTCCAAAATGTATTTTAACATTAACTAATCAATTCATAAACACTGGTAGGAAACAAGGAGCTGCTGCATCAAAAGCATAATGTAATCCCACATCTAAAAATCATTATATGTTTGTTAAACATTCAAAGACACAGGCTAACTACAAGGATTCCATAGACTTTCACACCAATGATTAAACGAAAGCTGCAGAGATATGTCCCAGAGACTCCTATTACTTGCAAGTAACCCAAGCTGCTGCTTCCGCCTAAAAGTGATTTGTTATTTCAGCGTTTATAGAGTAACAGTGTTATTCTTGCCTTCTTCAAGGCAGGGTTTATAGAAGTATGAACAAGCAGAACACTAGATACAGCTCGGTATGACTGACACAGCCTTTCTTGCATTTTTGTTTGGTAAAATGAGCATCAATAAATTCAGTGATAACAGAACTTGTAATTGAAGAGACAAATGAGTGAACGGCATATACTAAATAAGTTGTTGTTTGTATTATTTAGTGTAGAGAACAACCACTATGCTCATATCTAGCTTTTATTCTAGGATATTTTTGGACAAATGTTGTTAGTAGCTTGCTTATTTTGCATGTTGCGTGTCAGCTTGTCTTGGCTCTTCTAATGCTTGTCACTCCCCCGGAGTAAAGCCTCTTTGCCATCCTTCTGATTGGGCGACTTGTATAGTTTCACTGCTCACTCTTAAGAACTGCGTTTGTTTTTTGGTTGAACACTCCATGGGTGTGCACGTGTTTTGGCGTTATGGATTTACGGGTTTTATCACTAATCCCTAAATCTTGCTGAAAGTACTCCTGTCAGTCCAAGCATTGTTCATTCTGTTACTTTTACCAGTCGTGCGATCAGGTGTGCTTGGATGTTGTGCTTTATAACTCTGTTTCACTCAATAAAAACAAATCTTTCTTTTCTATTAGTCCACATTATGCTAGTCTCCCAAAGTGTTTCCTGGTGCTTCATGTTTCTTCCTGCCTGTAGAGAAACGAACAATCGCTGATAATAAACACTATCATAATTCTACAAGTATCTATGTTTTTCTTCTTTCCTGCTAGCCGGGTCTTCTATCATCTACTTTTCATCATCTGGTATTTGAATGTTCCAAATAATTATAATGTTATAATTTTCTGTAATTCCTTAATCTCCCAATAACTTCACTTGCTTGCTCCGTTGTATTTCCACAGATGTGTCAGTATTATTGTTAATGTACTTAAAATCTTGATGAATTCCCTGCAGCTCAAGGATTATTTCAACGTGTGATCAATGACGGTGTGTTTTTGCTTATGTCGGTGTAGAATTGATAATCGACTAAAGGCCTTCACACATTCAGTGCAGTTGTATGGCTTTTCCCCCGTGTGCGTTCTCTGATGCATCCTCGAGGATTATTTCAACGTGTGATCAATGACGGTGTGTTTTTGCTTATGTCGGTGTAGAATTTATAATCGACTAAAGGCCTTCACGCATTCAGTGCACTTGTATGGCTTTTCCCCCGTGTGCGTTCTCTGATGCATCCTTAGGTTTGAGGAGTTACTAAAACTACTTCCGCATTCGCTGCAATGATAAGGTTTTTCCCCTGTGTGTGTTCGCTGATGACTTTGCAGCATTGATAACTGAGTAAAACTCTTCACACATTCACTGCACTTGAATGGCTTTTCCCCCGTGTGAATTCGCAGATGAATCCTTAATGCTGAAGAGTCATGAAAACTACTGTCACATTCACTACAATGGTAAGGTTTTTCCCCAGTGTGTGTTCGCTGATGACTTTGCAGGTATGATAATTGACTAAAGTTCTTCACACATTCACTGCAATGGTATGGTTTTTCTCCTGTGTGAGTTCGCTGATGAGTTGTGAGGTGTGATAACAGACTAAAGCTCTTTCCGCACTCACTACAATGGTAGGGTTTTTCCCCTGTGTGTGTTCGCTGATGCCTGTGTAAGACGGATGACTGACTAAAGCTCTTTCCACATTCACTGCACTTGAAAGGTTTTTCCCCCGTGTGTGTTCGCTGATGTGTTTGTAGATATGGTAACCGACTAAAGCTCTTCACACACTCACTGCACTTGAATGGCTTTTCCCCCGTGTGTATTCGCTGATGATTCCTTAATGTTAAGGAATGTCTAAAGCTTTCTCCACAATCATTGCAATGGTATGGTTTTTCCCCAGTGTGTGTTCGCTGATGTCTTTGTAGGATTGATACATCACTAAAGCTCTTCTCACATTCACTGCATTTGAATGGTTTTTCCCCTGTGTGTGCACGCTGATGATTCCTTAATGCTGAAGAGTAACTAAAACTACTCCCACATTCAGTGCACTTGAATAGTTTTTCACCTGTGTGTGTTTGCTGATGGTGATTTAGTTCTGATGACAAACTAAAGCTCTTGTTGCATGTGTAAGGTTCTTCTTTCTTGGTTAATGTCTCTGAGTCTGGTATATATTCGTCTGCATCCCATGACTGTGTTTCCTGAAGGGCAAACATGGCTGATAAAGCACGTGTGTTATTCTCACATTCCCTGTATGTATGATATTTTGCACATTTGCTTTCTGATTTAATAAAGTGCAAATGTCACGAAACACCTGCCACACTCAAGGTCACCAGAAATCTGTCACACTCATAAAGAGTGCAAGGCTTCTTTGTGGGCGATAGTGTCTTTGGAATGGGTAAATACTTTGCACAGTTAGGGATAATGATCCATCTTCCTTCTGGTCGGCACAAACTGGGCCATAAATTTGTATTTTAGATAGCAGAACTCGTCTTTCTTTTACACTTCAAGTGTCTGGCTCTACGCCATTGTTCTTTTCTCTGGTTCCTGGGGTTTGGCTAGAAAGAGTTTACCATACACCGAGCGCACTGAATGGTGGTCTGTTATCATTTTAAGAAAGCAGAGCACTGCTGTAAACACATCATTACAATCTCAGGATCAAAGTTGGTGTTGGACACCTGCTTACAATAGAGGTGCTTTGTCAGTGTTGTTGTCTTAATTTTCCAGAGTTAATTTCTTAGTTTTGTGGAGTGGAGATGCAGGGCTCAGACTCTTAAATTCACTGAATTGCCCTGGACAGCTTCTTCCAGGATCCGTCAGTTAACGTTCAGGTTCGTTAATATGACGTTGCTGATGCCGCATTGAATACTGGAGCTCAATTCTTCATTGTTTTTGCTGATTTACAGTAGTGTCTTCTAAATCCATTATCATTTCATGTATTCAAGGCTTGTTTCCTGTTGGATGTAAACAGATGTTAAATTACTAAATGCAAACATGAAGGACTTAAATACATTATGTTTAAATTGTGTTACAAGACATTTCTTCTTTACCATCTTTGAACGTTACAGAGGGATTTTTCCTCATACACGGATATTTAACTAAAAGCTCTATCGAAGAAGTCACATCTTATTTACTTCAGAAAAGGAGGTGATTTGCCAGTGTTTACAAAGTAATTTAATAAAGAAACTGCGATCACGGAGCGCCCACATGCTACAGGTACAGGTTTAGGTAGATGCATATGGTTAAGAGTTCATTTAAACAAGAATAGATTGTAGAAAAAGAGGACTCAGGATGAGCTGCTGTTTCTTCAGTTTCGGGAAGTGTATAACAAAGGTACCTCTTCAGGAAGTACATAACAAAGGGAATGCAAGGCACATTGTTTGGAAGAAGATATACTATGTAAATTACTGTTATCCATTTATAGGTTGTATTTCATTTTGCAGTTCATGTTATGACATTACTCTATTGCTCTTGTCTCTGACGAGACTGCAACTGTGTATGTTCTGTTCACGGTGTGCAAACACCAGGTGCAGGATGTTTTTATCTTGTGGGCTTTCTTGGAATATGCTTGCAGGCAGTTTCGGTGCACCCTGTGTGCGCCTCATGATTATAATGATTTATTGTTTGTCAACTGTCTTCAGTGTACTGTTCTCCTACGTGGCTCAACGTGTGCTAGGCTGCTGATTGTAACCCAAGGCAGGACAGTGCAGTTGGTAGCTGGCTGTTCTAATTTGAGCAAGAGCTAATAAACGTTGGTTCCTGACTGCTTACAACTGTGCTTGTCCATGCTTTATTTAGAAGAGTAGTTTGGTTTAACCCCTTGTGTGCTCGTGACGGAACCGTTCCATCACGAGCCTCGGGTGGGCTGTGCTGGTGACGGAACGGTTCCGTTACGGCCCGCTTGCCGCGCCTGCGCAACGCGAATTCCGCGCCTGCGCTGAGCGTTCTAGAAGTGGCACAGTCCAGATACCTCCACCCAGTCGTCCGGTGTAGTATGTAATTACAAAAAGAGTCTCCAGACAGGCCTATTTCTGAAACAATGGCATGAATAAACTAAATCCCATCCAGATTTGCAACAGCCAGGAATAAGATCCTTTGAAAAAGTGAAGTTGGGTTATTTGAGCCAATATTTAATGGCTAGGGAAAGACAGGGAAAGATTTGATTGTTACAATATGAAGCCTTACAATGTTGGGATGTACATGCATGGGTCAGAAACTATGGGGTCCACTTGGAGGGAACAGTAAGGAGACAAGCACAAGCCTACAAAAGAAAGAGAACGCAGAAAACTGGTATCAATACTTCCCAACACTAGAACTGCACCCACTGATCGACGATTTTTGGAGGTAGAAGGGGATGACGATGAAACCAGAAGATTTAGATAAGACACTCCAATGACCAAATAAGAACAGCACAGGCTAGAACACATATATCATGCCATAATGAAAGAGGGTTTAAAGGACTATGGTGACAAGTTTCCGGCCAATTTTAACTTTAGGATGAAGTACCACCCACTGCGAATAGTCTTTGACCAAATAGATTAAATGTGTAAGGATTGGTTTATAACTTACCCCCCAAGTCAGGGTTATACTCAATTATCCCCACTCCAAGATGCTAAAGACATTGAGGAACGTTTTAAAGATACTCATTTACTCCTCTCGGCCCAGACGGCTTATTTATTGACGTTTACCAAACGGTAGACAAGATATTGGACTACATAGATGAATGCAGAGCCATACCTGGGCGTTGAAACAACAAAACGATAAGGAACAATGGTCCTCCCAAGCTAATGTAGAACAGACAGCAGCTCCCTTGTGCGTTAAGCGCAGTAAAGCCTTGCCACTTCTAGAAGGACCATGCTCTGGAAGTGACAAATTCAAAATATGTATGCACATGTCACATGGTCATGCAATGAACTAACTTTTGCCACTTAGTACCCCGATATACGAGAAAACAAGGAAAGGTGGTATTCCCATTCAGAGCGCACATTGCGGGTCACTTTCATGAGATTGGATGATATAGAACAGATGTTTAGTAGAAATTAGAGCAGGAGGAGAAGATGAAGGAGAAGAAACAGGAAGTTAAAACATAAAGTACTAATATAACAGAACAATAGGGGAGGAGGAAGAGAGGGAGGGGGCCCATATGAGGACCAGTTCAGCCCCTCCCAACTAGGGAACACGTTTGCTCCAGATACATGCCATAACTGCAGCAGTCCTGACCATTGGGTTTGAGATTGTATGTACCCCTGCCTACTGAGAAGGCGTGATAGGAGTAGGGGCAGAGGTAGATACTAACTCTGGTTTCCGGTCATAAGCAACAACGGGAAAATGGCCCTAGGCAGAATAATAATTACTTTAACACCATGCGGCAACCACGGTCATGATGCATAAAATACCACACTACGATTATTACCATGTGGAAGATGAAAACTAGGGAGGCCCAAAAGGAGGATGAATAGAAGTGTGTTGCACCTAGATTTAAGAGGCCCATATGTGCTGGGGACTGTAGAGAACAACGCCGTTAAATTTCTCATACACACATTGGCCACCACCTCTTCACTGACTAAACAGACCTTGCCCCAGGGCCCACTCTCCGGGAAAGTAAATGTGCATGTGGGGTTTACCAATGTGCCAATCACCCGTCCCATCACCCAGCCCTTGCACTACGGTCATATAACCAACATTAATGAATTTGTAATCTCAGACAAGTGTGCCTTTGACCTTTTAGGACTATATTTGTTGATGAAACAAAAAAGCGGTCATCAGGAGTATAGCAGATGTGATTTATTTGGAATGCGATTCAGACAATGTGGCCCTGATGACTAGATCTGTGTTATGAGGATGTGGGCGTGGGAGGGGAAGTGGAGGTTGTCTCAGTGACAGTAAGAGGCTGGGAAGCAGAATATCTATATCGAGTTCAGGAAGGGCCTCAAAACTTTCCTCTTTTCCCGAGCCTACAATGCTTAAACCCCCCTCCGCTCCTGCCTGCTTCCTCACAACCCAACAGCGCCAAGAAACCGCATGGTAAAAGTGCGCTATACAAATGTTTTTAAATTCAAATCTCTTTAAACTGGGTTTTATTTTTATGGTACGCCTGGTCCGAAAGGTGAGTCTTTCTCGTGCAAACTCCAGGTTGTTCGTGGTGGCGGGGTCTTGTGGTTCTTCTGGTGGACGTCTGCTGGGTATGCTTCTGGTACGCCGTCTCTGGACCACCAGGGAAAAGAGACCAACAGAGGGAAACCGTTAGTTAATGGCCTGATATCGGCGTACCCGACTTGGGACCGAGTGATAGTGAGGGAACACCCGTGCTTTATACAGAATGAACGTGCTCGTGTTCGTGTTCAGGGAGGTAGGCTGTGAGGAGAGCGGGAGGGTTAAGGAGGGAGGACGGGTATGGGACCACACACGGGAAAGACACACACAGGGATGTTTACACTATCTACAAAGGGGCGCTCTTTTTCCCCACCCAGGTTGCCCAACGCCGCCGTACCTGAGAAAGCCACACTCCTCCCTCGGGAGTGTGGCACGGCGGAACACGGGGTCATTGGCCTCCTGGCTCTCCTCCGCTCTCGTCTTCTCCGTTTTCTCCTCTCTTCGTGTCCGGCTCCGCTCCTCCGCTTCCGACCTCCGGGATGATGACACACCTCCCGTACAGTACTTCCTGCCTTTTGACCAGTCTGGATTCTCTGACGTCAGCAGGGGGCGGGGTCTCATCCTGATCGTCACAGGCCCAGTTAAAGGCGCCGGGGTCAATTGCATCGTCCCGTTCTGACAAGCTGTCCCAATCTGCCCTCGATGAATCAGTCTGTGGGTAAGGAGGGGAGTTAGGGACAGGGGTCCACCAGTTCTTAAGGTCCCGCACCCGACCCCGTTACACACCTCCCCCCCTGGATTCTCCCGATCGGGGAGAATGGGCACCCTAGATAAATAGTCTGCGTTGCCATTGTCTATTCCCTTTTTGTGCACTATTCTAAAGGAAAAGGGTTGGAGAAAAAGAAACCATCGAAGGACTCGGGAGTTCTGGGTCATATTCTTCTGCATCCACTGCAGGGGTGCATGATCCGAGTAGAGCGTGAAGGTTCTCCCCTCCAAGTAGTACCGCAATTTGTCCACTGCCCAGCGAATCGCAAGACACTCCTTTTCTACAGTCGGGTATTTGCGCTCCCTGGGGTGGAGTTTCCGGCTGATGTAGAGGATGGGATGTTCTAGCCCGTCCTCCCCCTCTTGAGACAGTACAGCCCCCACCCCAGTATCTGAGGCGTCTGTTGCCAGAGTGAATTGTTTCTCATAGTTCGGGGAAATCCGCACTGGCCTGGATGTGATGGCTCTCTTTAGAGATTCAAAAGCTATTCTGGCGTTTTCGGGTGGGGGTTTTCCTCGGTTGAGTTTCGTGTTCTTTTTGAGGAGGTCCGTCAAGGGAGTGGCTATTTTGGCAAAGTCTTTAATGAACATCCTATAATAGCCTATAAGACCTAAAAAGGCACGTAGTTCTCTCGTGGTAGAGGGAAAGGGGGAGTTGGTTATGGCGCATATTTTCTCCTCCTGTGGTGCAATCACCCCCTCCCCCAACATAAACCCCAGGTATTTTACTTTGGGGAAAGCGGCCCTCGACTTTTTGGAGTTAATATGGAGGCCGGCCTTTTGTAAGGCTGTGAGGATTCTGTCTATGTGCTTTAGGTGTTCCTCCCATGTCAGACTTAAGATGACAATGTCATTGAGGTACACCGAACTGTACGCGGTGTGGATGGCTAACACTTGGTTCATCAAACGTTGGAACGTTGCTGGGGCTCCATGGAGCCCGAACGGCAACACGTTAAACTCAAATAGGCCATCGTCAGTGGCAAAGGCAGTTTTATGTCTGTCGCTTTCACGCAGTGGCACCTGCCAGTACCCTTTTGTCAGGTCCAGGGTCGTGATGTATCTGGCTTCCCCTATCCTTTCTATCAGCTCATCCACTCGGGGTATAGGGAAGGCATCGAAGGAAGATATAGCATTTAAAGCCGGGAAGTCCATACAAAACCGGGTGGACCCATCCGGTTTTGAAACCATCACTATGGGCGAAGCCCAGCTACTTCGTGATGGTCGTATGACTCCCAGTTGAAGCATGTCCCTGTGGTCTCTGTGATCCTATAAGGCCCCTTCCATTCGCTTCTGAACTTCTGGGTGGAAGAGGGTAGAAGGACTAAGGCCCAGTCACCCTTGTTCAGAATCCTCCACTTCTTACCCTTGTCGTAATATTGCTTTTGTTTGTCCTGGAATTTCTCCAAGTTGGAGTAGGCTAGGTCTCTTAGTTTGCCTAACATGGTTTTTAATTGAGTGGTATACTCCAACAGTGATCTTTGATCCACCGCTTCTTCTCTTTCCCAAGCTTCCTTGGTGATTTCTAGGAGTGATCTGGGCTGTCTCCCATAGAGAAGTTTGAAAGGAGAGAACCCTAGGCTGCTTTGTACTTGCGCCCGCAGAACATAAAGGGCCAAGGGCAACATTTTGTCCCAGTCTTTGTTTTCTGCGGTTAACATTTTCTTGAGAGTGGTTTTAAGTGTGTGATTGTATCTCGCGACTAAACCATCCGTCTGTGGGTGGTAGGCCGAGGTACGAATGTGTCGTAGATCTAGCATTTTGCATACTTCTGTCATCATTTTGGAGACAAAGGGAGTCCCCTGATCCGTGAGGATCTCCCTCGGAAACCCTACCCTGGAAAAGAGCTCGATCAGTTTTTCAGCCACGTTCTTTGTGGTCGGGGTACTGAGGCCAAAGGCTTCAGGGAATCTAGTGTTATAGTCTACTATGACTAAGGCGTACGTGTGTCCCCTAGTTGTTCGGGGAAGGGGACCTATCAGGTCCATTCCCACTCTCTCAAAGGGGTTGCCTATGATGGGTAAAGGCTGTAGGGGCGCTGCGGGTGGCCTGCTCATATGCTTTTTTTGGCAGACCTCACATTGTTTACAGTAGGTCTCTGCTGTCTTGTATATACCAGGCCAAAAGAATAAACGTACAATACTTTGAAGGGTCTTCTCGGCGCCGCTATGTCCTGCTGTCAGGTGAGTGTGGGCGTAGAACAGTATCTGGTCCCTAAAGTCCTTTGGGACAACTAGTTGTGGGGGTTCACCTGCCTTCCCTTCCCTATATAACAGGTCGTTCTCAATCTTGAACTTGGGATACCCTGGGGTTGGTGTCGTCTTTTCTCTATGGGCTGCCTCCCAGGCGTTCATAAGGGTTGGGTCATTGGCCTGTGCAAACTTGAATCCCCTATCTAACTCCCATGGTTCCGCTGTTAGATGGGCTGTCCTTCCATCTCTCTCCTGAAGAGGGCAAGAAAATCAGGGTTGTCTATCCCTATTATCAGGTCCTCTGTTAGGGTGTCCACTACTCCCACTTTCACTGCACATGGATCCCTACCTATAGGCTGGAGGGTGATGTGGGCTACGGGGTAGGGTTTTACATCCCCATGTACACATCTGAGGTATACCAGAGCATTGGGACCTAATTGGGAGGGAAGGACTAGTTTTGTCTTTATCACCGATTGTCTACATCCCGAATTTAATAGGGCTTTCACACATTTGCTATTAACGTAAAAATCCTTACGTAAAAGGATGGTCCCATCTCCGCCGTATACATTACTGCTTTCGGAATATAGCCGACCTCCATAGGTTCTTCCGTTGTTCGTTTTCGGGGACACATTCTGGCGATGTGGCCCCACTCTCCACACTCGAAGCATTGTGGACCCCTGGTGGCGGGGATCTCATATCTCGTTGGCCGAGTCCTCATGTTTTCCGGGGCTGGCTTGTTGCTCTTCTTTTCCTGTTTCATGATCCCTGGGGCGGTTTTGGTTCCCTTGTTGGCTTCCCAGGGGAAGGATCGTGGCATCGCTCTGTTATAATTGGAGGCCATCTCAATGGCTTGTTCTGCTGTTATGCCGGAATGCTGTCTCAGCCACCGTTGGGTGCCGTAGGGTAAGGCCTCCATGAATTGTTCCAGGTATATGCTCGACATGACTTCCTCTTTAGTACGACTCTCTGGCCTCAACCACTTGTCTGCAGCCATTTTTAGTCTAAGGTACAGAGTCTTGGGATGCTCCCCAGCAACCCCTTTTTCCTTCCTGAACCTGAGTCTGTAGGCTTCGGCGTATAGCCCCAAGTGGTCTAGTATCACCGCCTTGATTGTCGGGTAGGGGGTCACTCCCGCCTGGTTGGCTACTTGATATGCCGCTTGGGCTTCGCCGGACAGGAGGGGGGCTAAAAAGAAGGGCCACTTCTCTTCCAGCCACCCACAGGCTCTGGCTGCCCTCTCAAAATTGGGGAGGAAGGCATCGGGGTCCTCACCAGAGATGTATTTCTGCAACTGAACCCCCGATGGATTCGGCCCATAATTCCTTCTCTCCGTAGGTATAGGCACACCGGGACTCGGCACCACTTTCTGTAGACCCTCCAACTGGGCGACGATGGTGTTCTTGAACATGTCCCTGTCCGCATCTGCGGTCGAGATCTGCTGGCTTACAGCCCACTCCAGCTTCTGTTGCCCCTTCCGACCTCCGGGGTGATGACACACCTCCCGTACAGTACTTCCTGCCTTTTGACCAGTCTGGATTCTCTGACGTCAGCAGGGGGCGGGGTCTCGTCCTGATCGTCACAGGCTCAGTTAAAGGCGCCGGGGTCAATTGCATCGTCCCGTTCTGACAAGCTGTCCCAATCTGCCCTCGATGAATCAGTCTGTGGGTAAGGAGGGTAGTTAGGGACAAGGGTCCACCAGTTCTTAAGGTCCCGCACCCCGACCCCGTTACAGTGGACTATTAAACATCCCTCCTAAGTTCTAAAAGGGATAGACCACAGAATTTGGGCCACGCACACCAACCACACAGGAGGAATAAATACAGACCATTTACATGTTATAGTAAAACACATGCTTCCCCAGGATACTGCAATACAGAATATCAGCGGAGGGTTTGAAAGGATTACATAGGATTGTCGGGGATTTAGTAAGAGAGGACATAGTGAAAGAAATATCAGGGAGCTCCTATGACAGCCCCATACTCCCGGTCTTGAAAAAGGGGGACGCTAAGAAGAAAGGAGATCAGTAGCGGTTCATAGTTGACCTAGGAGAGATTAACAAGATAATTGTACCCCAATTCCCTGTTGTGCCTAATGTTTTTCATATACTATCTAGGTTGCCCCCGGATAAGTCCTATTTTTCAGTGATCGATTTAAATAATACTTCCTTTTCTAGCTCTCTTATACAGACAGCTTACTGTTGCAGGAGAGGGTAAAGAAACATGCATAACAGATGCAGTCAGACTGTTGAATTCTTTTAGCTACTCACAGTCGTAAGGCTTCACCACACAAAATACCGTTTTCTCAAACTGAGGTGGTGTATCTGGGTCACCTTTTGTGGCAAGACGAGTGGCGCCTGGAGACTAAAAGAGTGCAGCCCACCCTTTTGATACCTTCGCACAGCAGCAGGTGCATGCCTTCTTGGGCATGGCCAGCTGTTGTCGACACTGGATACCGAAATTCTCAATCATTGTAAAATGTTTCTTAAGACTGACGAGAATAGACGTTCAGGAGCCCAGGAGCATGCTGCTAGATTCCGGACTCTGAAGGACATATTATATAGTGCACCGGCTTTGGGTTTTCCAGACTACGAAATCTACTTTCATCTGTTTGTACACGAAAAGAATGGTTGTGTGTTGTCCATCCTCACGCAACAGCAGGGTGATCACAAGCGCCCATGTGCCTATATTTTCTACAGCACTAGACATGGAAGCTCAAGCCCTTCCCCGGTGTCTAAGGGCAATGGCAGAAGCTGCAGTCTCCCTTCAACAAGTGGAAAATTTGGTTATGGGACATACGGTACACGTCTATCTACCTCACTCTGTGGAATTATTGTTAAATAGAACAAAGACGCAACATTTTACCAATGCTCGACTGACTCGTGAATTGTGTCGATAAATGCAAGATACCTGAGAACTCTGCCCAGGCAGCAGAGCTGATAACACTAGACAGAGTCTGTGAACTAGCCTTGGGGTAAAGGGTGAACATTTATCCGGATAGTCAATATGCCTTTGGTATTGCCCACAATTATGGTAGATTATGGACTGAGAGAGGGTTTATTAATTTACAAGGCGCTAAAATACAACAAGGGGTGTTGATATCGAGATTACTGAATGCAGTGTCCTAACCTGCCAAAGTGTTGGTGATAAAATGTAGTGCTCATATGAAAATAACTGATGATATGAGGAGGGAAATTGATTTTGCAGACAAAAGAGCCAACCCCACTATCCTCACATATGTAGCCCACTTTGACCCTGACATGGCAAAGGGGCCCCAAGACATTAGCCCTGAAGGAATAGCTAAACAAGTTTGAGGGTGAATTGGATAAATGGGCCAAAATGGGCACACAAGTTCAGGGTTGTTGGATGACTATGGACAGAATACGATATCTCCTGCCTGATGCCCCCTTATATTCAAAGACTTTGATGATGCTCCACCCCGATCATCTGGGTCGGGATGGGTGGACCAATAGTATATTGCAGTTTTGGGCAAATTCTAAGATACGGAGAATGGCTGAGCAGTTATGCCAATGCTGTGTGACCTGTGCTCAGTTCTATATAGGCAATGGAACAAAGGTTCCACCAGGACATTTTGCCCCCCACAGATGCCCTTCGAGGAGCTCCAAATGGATTACATTGAAATGACTCTTATTAAGAGATGTCGGTATACTCTGGTGGAGGTTTGTACTTTTTAACTTGCGTCTACATCCACCACTGACACCGGACAGAAGTATACCCCCTCCTGAACCTCTGACACCGCAGAGACCACAGTATCATCTCTACCCCAGACAAACTTTTGGCTCACCAATTCATTCAGCATCTTCTTCCCCTCAGTCAGTGTCACTAATTCAAATTCCAAGTCCATCTTTTGAAGTCAACCAGTGGTAGACTTTCTATGGAGTTCATACCCATGAAGTACTGGGGACATCTCACGGCCTAGTGAGGGTGAACAATAAGGAACCGAGGGCGAACGACCTGGATGGATAAAGACAATGTTAAAGGGAAAGTTCTGCATTCCATTAGTTCTCACCCTTGTGAAGAACACAATCAGAACGTTTCCATACAAATGATGAATGCTTATCACAAATAATTAAATGTACCATTATTTTGCTGAACGTACATTATGGGATGACATTTCTTCACAGTCTGATACATGGGCCCGGATTTTGCTGAAAGTAATATTGACTATAGTAATTTCAAAATTGATTGTCTGCCTGTGTATGAATATGCTCCCTGTCTGCTGCCAAGCCTGTGCTCAGCTATGTACCCCTACCATGAGCAACATTCATTTTTCAGGTGCCATGACTGAGCGAGACCAAGAGGGAATGGAATGGAATGAATGCATATAGATACGGATTGATTCTGATATTAATGTTGAACAATTGTTCTAGGGGTGGATTGTGGAAGTAGATATATTTCGTGAAAAACTTTTCATCCATTTTATAAGTTGTACGTCATCGTGCGGTTCATGGTATTACATTGCTCTTTTGCTCTTCGTCGGTGGAGAGACTGAGACTGTGTACTTGCTGTTGATGGCGTGCAAACACCAGGTGCAGGATGTTTTAAGCTTGTGAGTTTTGTCGGAATGTGCTTGCGGGCAGTTTCGGTTCACCCTGAATTAGCCTCCTGAAAATCGCCTGACCACAATAATTTATGGTTTTCCAACTGCCTTCAGTGGAATCTTCTCCTACGTGGTTCGAAATGTATAAAAGGCTGTTCATTGTAAATCCCCAGCAGAACAGAACAGTGCAGTGCAGAACGGTGCAGTTGCTGGCTGTTCTCGCTTGAGCTGAAGCAGATAAAAGAAATGTTTAAGTCGCACTGAACGGATCCTTTACATTCTTACTTGATTATTATTGTTTAAAGTGGGGAGTGCTGAACCATTGTGCTGTTTTGTTAAGTTTTGGGCAATGCCCTTGGAAGCCTAGGGGTGTGTGGTTTCGGTTCTTGGCAACCACATCCTACAAGCACTTAAAGACCAAAAAAATCTTAGATAGGTGCAGTTATTTTTGCCTCATACCCTTGAAGCTTTTCTGTTGTTTGTCACTAGTCAAGAACCATTTGGAAATGTTTACCCTTCGACCAGATATTCTCCTACTCACAGAAACGTAGCTCACTTCAGAATCTTCACCCGACATCCTAGCTGCCTTACCATGCGATTACTATATCCTACAAACTAACCGCCAGCATGGCAAAACAGGTGGCGGAGTAGCCGCTATTATTCACAAAAATCTGAGTTTCTCCGCCCTTACCCAACTCAACCCCCGTCACTGACAACGCAGTATTAAAACTTGAATACAACTCATCCCCGCTCACATGTATATTACTGTACAGGCCCCCCCACCTGTTACCCGACAAATCACACCTTTAGGGACCAACCACACCAGAATCCTCCAAAAGGGGACTTCAATTACTAGGCAAACGACCCTCAAGGAGCACCACACTCTACCGAGCTGACAGAACTATTAACAAACATGAACTTCACACAACAAATCTCCTCAGCCACCCACTCGAAAGACCCTACTCGAGATCAACTCTGGATCACCAACTTAGTAATGTAAACTGATACTTGTATAGCGCACTACTCACCCGCAAGGGTCTCAATGCGCTTGTATGAATACCGCTGTGGAACCCATCCTGGCTTTCCCTGTGAGGTGTCCACTCCTGGGCACCCCCAAGGTGGAGTTCAGGCATCGTTAGCATTGTGGGGGCCGTTGTGGAGATTAAGCAAGCTATTGCCCAGAGTTGCAGAGTGGGACCGGTGATTGGAATAGGCACCAAGGCGAGAATTATCAGGTCCGTGGAATTTTGAGCCCACGACCCGCCGAGGCGGGGAATTGAACCCTGGTCCCGGGCCAGACCTCTGCATCAGGGTCTGCCGCTCTAACCATTGAGCCACACTTCTCCAGTGACTTCAGTCCCTTCTACCATGCCGTGTGTTTGGTCTGATCACTACTTGGTAAAATTCTCCTTAAAGCATACGCTCAAGGGGGAAAGATGGCAAGGAAATGGTGCTCTATTGACAACAAGGACTTCCCCAGCACCCTTATTAACACAACCCCCACCCCAAAACCGATGTCAACCTGCACGAAAAATCCTTCTCGGCTTGGCTACTAGAGGCCAGCAACTTACACGCCCCACTCAAACGTATCACTCTCATTCGGCGGCATGAGGCTCAGAGATGGTTCTCCCCCGACTTAAACTCCCAAAAACACTCCGTCCGCCAAATGGAAAGGAAGTGGAGGCAGGACTACTCCCAAGAAAGTAAAACCACCTACACCCGATCCTTGAACAATTACAAAAAGGCCATATCCGCTGCTAACAATCAAACCAAAGAATTATTCAAAATAGTTGATGAACTGTCCAACCCTGAGAGAGTCCTACGTAAACCCAAGCCATGTCCAGCCCTATGCGACTCCTTGAATAAATTCTTCATCGACAAGATCACTGCCATCAAAGCCAGCATTCCCCCCAGACCCTCGCAAAATTTCACCCCGCTGACACCTAGGAACACCAACTCTCTGGACTCCCGCTAATCGACATGGAGATACTAAACAAACTGCTAGCCAAAGTAAAATCGGGCTCTCCCTTGGACCACTGCCCCCCCCCACGTCTTGAAAGAGGTCTTTCTGGCCTTCCCAAACCCAGCCCTTGCCCTAGTAAACCATTCCTTGTCTCAGGGCTGTGTACCCAATGCCTTCAAAGAGGCTATAGTGGTTCCCCTTCTGAGGAATCCCAGCTGACCCCCAGATGCTGGCAAACTACCGCCCTATTTCTTTGCTCTACTACATGGCGAAGTTGCTTGAAGCCCGTGTGGCTACGTGCCTGTCCAATTTCTTGGAACAGACGGAATTTCTTGACCCTAGCCAAGCTAGTTTTCGGCCAGCCCACTCCACTGAAACAGTAACCATAGCAATACTTGAATCCCTGCGAGAAAAGCGCGGACAGAGGTGACCACCAGGCCCTGGTACAGCTTGATCTCTCGGCCGCATTTGAGATGGTCGACCATAACACACTAATGGACAGTGTCAGCGAGGCAGGGTTCCAGGGCCCGGCACTTAGTTGGATAAACTCCTTCCTACAAAACCGCACTCGGACAATTCACTGCTCCCAAGTTAAAAACTTCTTGTGGGGTCCCACAGGGCTCCTCGCTCTCGCCACATCTTTTCAGCCTCTATCTACGCCCTCTGATAAGATCTCTAAAAGACAGGAAGGTGACCACCTTTAATTATTCAGATGACCTCCAACTTATGTTCTCAATCGATAACTCCCCCGAATCTATAACTGACTTTCAATCCACTATGACGTTCATCCAGCAATGGATGAACCTCAATCATCTAAAACTCATCCCCAGCAAAACAGAACTTATCTTGACAGGCGGAGGTCATAATCATTGGGTCCCACAATACTGGCCGAGCAACATGGGACCGCCCCCTGCACCCTCCACCTCAGTTAAAAGCTTAGGGATTATCATAGGTAACAACTTAGGAGAAGTGTGGCTCACCGGTTAGAGGCAGCAGACCCAGAAGCAGAGGTCGGCCCGGGACCAGGGTTCAATTCCCGACGCGGCAGGGTACGGGACCAATGCCGGCGGGCTCGATAAATCTCGCCTCGGTGCCTCTCTAACCATGGGTCCCACGCTGCAACTCTGGGCAATAGCTTGCTTAATCTCCACAACGGCCCCTTCGCTGCCGGGGATGCCTGGCTTCACCTTGGAGGGTATGTAACGTTTACAACGAAATTTTTACAACGCACTACCATTACAACGCAGGCATTACCACGCATACCATTACAACGCATTGCGCTGGGGGGCGCTCTAGGATAGGGAATAAGTTTAATTTTCTATCCAACACCTTCCCTAGTGTCCACGGGGACTGGAGTTGGAATAGAAAATTATACTTACCACTATCCAGCACCTCTAAGCGCTATGCGTTGTAACGGTATTCGTTGTAAATACCGCGTTGTAAAGGTATGCGTGGTAAAAGTATGCGTTGTAACGTCATACATCCCCTTGGAGATGCCCAATAGGGACCATCTCACAGGGAAAGCCAGGACGGGTTCCCCAGCGGTACACAGCGCCAAGAAACCCCAGGGTGAACGTGCGCTCTACAAACACATACTAACATAACATAACATAACTTATCCCTAAAAACACAGGTAGGCACAGTGGTATCCGCCTGCCTTCTCCAGTCTTGGCTGGACTATGTGAATGCTACTTACCTGGGACTCCCACTCGGCCTCACCAAGTGACTGCAGCTGGTACAGAACCAAGCGGTGCGACTAATACACAAGCAGCTGAGATGGCAACACGCCTCCCCCCCCTCAAAAAACAGCACTGGCTTCCTGTCCTCCAACACTGCACCATTCAAATTGGCTGCCTAGTGTTCAAGTCCCTAAATGGACGCAGACCAAAATTCATTAACAATCTTATCTCCCGCTATACCCACACTCGGAACCCTTGCTCAGCCAAACTCCATCTTCTGACGGTACCCACCTACAAACTGAAACGCCGGGGATGTTGCAGGTTCGCGACTCTAGCCCCACAACTGTGGAACTCCATGCCCCTGGAAATTAGACTCAGCACCAAGCTGCTCAATTTCAGAAAGACCCTCAAAACCTGGTTATTGACACAAGCCTTTCAATAATCTGTTCCAGACAGGCAACCCCTTGTTCTCTCAGCGCCATGAAACCAACCGGTGTACGAGCGCTCTACAAAACACTGATCAGATAAGCTATGATAAGAACACCAAAACGTATATCAGGCCTGGGTCTACACTGTGCTGAAAAGGCTGTGTTATTAAAGACCCAGTATTAATTTACTCCAGCTGTCTGTGGCTTGCAGTCATCACGCCACCCTTGCCAAGTTTATTTTTGCTTCTTTTCCCAGCTCCTGTCTCCTAAGGTCATGTACTGTCCACAGTCGAGTTTCCTTTTGTTTCACTCTGATGGTTTCAGCCACAGAAGCTCTTTACTTTATTGTTTGTTCCCCATTTTATTTTCAAAGTGCATCATCAGAAAAGATTGTTGGCAGCAAGCCTGGGAGACTTAAATGTGATATAGAGAGCCTGGTTTAGTCTTCAGCAGTCAATCATTCCAGTGGGTTCTGGGAATTGTAGTCTTATTGTTTCTGCATTTAACTGAATTCTCTATAGCCAAAGCAAGGAAAGTAATGATAAAGCTCACCTCTGGGTATTAAATAAAGTGGAGACTTCGGAAAATCTAATCTCAGAGCATGCTACAAGATGTGTCATGGGAAGTGTGTTTTGGGAACATAATCAGGGGGCAGAAAAGAAAGAAGCGAGAAGAGACAATGCGGAAGGGAGGAAGAAGGGAAAAGAGCCCAGCACATCCAAGGGGCAGCCTTAGAAAAAGATCAAATGAAGAACTTTGTTTAGAGGCCTCTATGAGCCCTAATTTCACCACCTTCAGTGAGGGTGCAGGTCACACATGAACTGGAAGTGGGTACCTAATATTCAGGGCATTGCCAGGGGAGGGCCTACTGAGGGTAGAAGTCTGTCAAATGAGGGGACCTGAGATAAAGACACACTTCTTTAGAGTTCTGTTCTTGCTCCAGAGCCCAAAACTTCACTTTAGTTTATAAGACTGTATCACTGCATTGAAAAGCATGTATTAAAAGTGATAGTTCTCAAATATGGACTTAGAACACATTCGTGCCTTCCCCACCCTGAGACAATAGCATTAACAAACCAAGAGGCCAGTCAGGTGCGCCATCTATGTGACCTGGGTTATTATTATACATGGATCAAATTATTGTTTATTAAACCAAACATAAGATGTTTTGGACAGAGCACACGCTGAACTCATGTATTTCCTTCAAAACATACATCCAATGTCCACTAGTAGCAAGGAATGTGTTGTTTGGTGGCCTGGTCCCTGCCTTTAGCTGTGAGCCCCTCCTCGTCTCTCCTTTAGTGTGTTTTCACCTCGGTGTCTCACCGTCCCCAGTCCCTGAAAGAGGCCTGAGGTCTTCTATCATGGGGGGAGGGTAGAGTGAGCAACCCCCCTCCTCTAGCAGCAAGACCAGCGCTCTCCATTGTCCTCAAAGACAGGTGGGCCCCTGCATGTGACGCACCAGCCTTTCCATAGTCAGAAGTGCCCCCAGTCTGACACCGCTGGGTGGGAGCTGGGCTTTCAGTAGATATCCAGGTTTGTGCTATCCTCAACTTTATGGCTCCCAGACACTGGAGGAACAGACACCATTCGACCCTGGTAATATGTGCTGAAGGATGGGGTTTAGTCCCAGGAGCATCACCTCTGGCGTTTGTAGAGTTGGGAAAGTGCATACCCTCTGAAAGAGCTTGGCCTCTTCTCCCCAGAAGGGGGGGTTCTTCAGACACTCCCACCATAAGGGTATTGGATTTCCCAGGGCCCTGCGTCCCTTCCAGCACCGTGGGGAGGCGTTGAGATACATACAATGTACTTAATGGGGAGTGTAGTGCCAACTGTACAAAACTTTGTAGTGTATCTCCCTTCCCAACTATGAGGTGGAGGATATGTGTGTATCCTTCTGCAGTTAGCCCATCGCTGAGACTCTATTTGAATCCCTATGCCCTTCTCCCAGTCCCCACTGTGCCTCCAAGCCTGCAGAGTCTCCTGTGTCTTTAGGAGTCTGTTTAGTGTTGAGATGGTGCCTCGTGTCCCGATCAGTTTGGGGAATTGGAACTCAAAGGGGGTTTTGGCCCTAGTGGCACCCACTCGCTCAGTAGGGTTAGTCAACCAGTCTCTAAGAGCAGGCAATTGCAAAAGCTTCTTTGCACTGCTGCAAGGTTTTTCGGGGGTCATACCTTCATACATGAAGAAAGAAATCGGTAGTGGTGTTCCCCAAGGGGGACTGATCGCACGATCACAAGAATAGTAAAGAAACTAGTAATTGTAGGACACCAATACAACAGTACTTAGACTGTATAGGCGGAGTGCAACAGGGACCCACGTCACTCCTTACCGGGGGTGACCATATGTTAAGTCAAAAGATTTAACACATACATATACAACAAAATTTGGTCACGCGTGCACCATCCTAAATTAAGTAACAACAGTGATGTATTAATCACAATATCTCTAAACACACGTCGTACAGCACATTTCAATTAAACAATATCCCTTGCTTGAGACAGGAAAATCAAATCAATGTTCTTATGTTTGGAAACCGTTGTTCCGTTTATTCAGAAAAATCTTTTTTCATCACAATGGGAACAGCCGACACGTGTTTCGTTGGTACTAGTAAGTACCACAACTTCCTCAAGGCTGTAAACATAAAATAACATAAGTCAGTACATAATGAAGATATAATAATTACACAATGATGGCAATGCCAGACTGTGGAACATTATAAACAAGCAGGTGTAGTAATTCAAATGAGTCACTCTACTAAAGGAGTGAAGAAAGCAGGAAAGAAGCACCACGGTACACCCCTAAAGACAATATAGAACACTAGTGTCAAATACAAAGATTTAAGATAGGAGAAAAGGGTATGTAAGTCGGTGAGAACCAGGTTGTGCAAAAGACAAGATCACACCTCCACAGTGAAAAGCAAGATTTTCATGCATAGTGTAGCAGATCACCACTTTACCCGCAAGTCAAAGTGAGGAGCAAGAGAGCATATATTGCAGAACCAACCTGAAAAGAAAAAATTCAGGAAGGTAGTGAGATGATAAATGGGAAAAATGATGAGCGTCCTGTTCCTGGAAGATAAAATAATCCGAGACGAAGTATATGATTAGGGCAAAATAGAATATCAGAGAAGACTGTGCAAGTGGTAACACAGTGGCGGAATACATAAAATATATACAGTAGTGCCATATAAACAGGGCAAATGGAGACGGTTGCAAGAATTATAATAATCTCTGTCAACTAAGCAATAATTGGAACTCAAGATGGATACACAAAAGTTCGGATTGATGTAAAGAGCCAATAGTTATGAGCTCAAGAAGTGTGCGAAATTGAGTAAACCTAGATGATTCAGTGGGACTAATGTGCTAGAATATAAAGGAAACATAATAACGAATCTAAATAAGTGCAACAAAAACATGTGTAAGGCTCACCAATAAAAATCTGAAAAGCGCGTATGTTTCAAGGTGGCAAATTATCGTAGATGTTGTCACAGAACAAGCAGGAGTCACCGGACGTAAAGCAATGTTTAGAAGAGTAGGTGTTCCAGTAATAAAAAGGACTCCATAAAAGTTCTAAAAGTAAAGTAACAAAACAATCAGATAAAAAGGGACTGCTACTAAATGGAATACAATGAAAAAAGCTAAAAGGTCAACACCCAATATCATATGGGCATAAGTACGCTAATTGTCACGAAGAAAATAATCTAAACACAAGATTAGCAAAAAAACAACAAAGATCCAACTGCTACGGTAAATATATAGGGCATTGCGGTGAGGCATGATATTCTCACTCTTACGAACATCCAATGAATACAAACTATCAGTAGGATGACAGCAACAGAAATAGTTAAAAGCCAAATACAAGTGATGGAAGTACTCACACATCAAAACCAATACATACTCACCAACACGAACCGAATACGTTATGTAGAAAACAACACCATGAAAAAATCTGGTGGGAATTTAGCTCAAATAAAGAAACAAAATTGAATATAAACTAATGCGTAGTCCTATAGAGTAGTGCATCATAAACAGATAAAGGTAACTCTATGTGCATACCTAAAGAAATCGTTAAGTGCCCAAAAGTCTGGGTCACAAAATCAATGGGCAGTCCTGTAGTTGAAGGATTAGTCTTCACAGCATCTCCATGGTAAATGATAAGTATCATGGAACTAAAAAAGAACAAATTGCAAAGTACAGAGCGTCAATATACAGCGCAAAAACCAGCGCAAATGAATGATAAACTCCTCGTACAGATGGGCGTATTACCTCAAGTTAAGAGCAACGTCCGTATAATAACGTGACAAGAAGGGTAACAATCAGAGATGCTGCTATAAGTAGAGAAACGGCGTTCAAGGGCGGTGTCATGTGATATGCCGAGACCACGTGACGGATGTATGACACTACAACGCATGCTTTTACCATGCATGCTGTTACAACTCAGTTTTTACAACGCATGCTGTTACAACGCACAGCGCTTTGGGCTGCTGGATAGTGAATAGTTTAATTTACTATTCAAACTCCAGTCCCCGTGGATACTAGGGAAGGTGTTGGATAGTAAATTAAATCTATTCCCTATCCTAGAGCGCCCCCCAGCGCAATGCGTTGTAATGGTTTTCGTTGTAAAACCTGAGTTGTAATAGCACTGCGTTGTAAAAGTTTCGTTGTAAAGGATGTTTCCCCCACGTGACAGATTAAATATCAATGACGGACTAAATCACTAAGCCTACTGAGTAGGAGTGATTGTTCGTTCCATACTCGCTGCAGTGTTTCGAGATTGGGGGCGTTATGCCGCCATTAGTGACTAGTCCTCCTCTCAACCTCTTTCTATCCAGCTCTATTGCCTTCCAAACTTCTGTTTTTCTTGATTTCTGTTGCCTTTTCACCTCATCTATCAACTTCCACCCTGTCTCCTTGTCCTCTGTTCTTTTCTACCTCAAGACAAGCTCCTACACAAACCCAGTGAGTGAACGTTTCTGATGACCTCCCCAGTCTGAGTAGCCACTCTTACGTGGCATGGCCCAGACTCTTGCACCTCCTGACCCCAGGATGCCTGCTTACACCCATTGTAGGTATATGGGGCCTCGGTTGCAAGCCGTCTCCCATTGGCCACACTGCATCTGCGAGCACCCTCAGGATACGCCAGGCCTCTGAAGGTACCTCTACCGGAGTAAGCCTCACTACAGGTATAGGAATGCTCTGCACTTCATGAGATGGACTACATGAAAGGCAGGGTGTAGGAGTGCAAATCAGCCTTCAGGACCCATGAGCTGAATGCCCCCTCTTCACAGAGCTGTAACTCCATCCAGCTGTGCTAATGGTCCTTCACTGGGCCCTCCAGAGGCCACTGCTGACCCCCCCCCCATTCACTCTGAGTTCTCCACAGAACTGACAGGCTTATTTTCTGCAATCCCTGCAAGCCACTCCAGAAGTCCTTCATACCCCGTCCCCTGGGGATGACATGCCCTGACTGAGCCTCACCCTTCCTAACTCTACCTCCAGTGCCGACACCAGCCCGCTAGTGAGAGCAGACTGATTCTTGGAACTCTATTTCACATGGGTATGCCTGGCTATTCATTCTCATGACACTAACAAAAGCGTACATTGACCTCAGGAGGATGAAAGGCTTGCTTAACATCCAGAGCCCAAAATTCTCCTTAATCCGGCTCACTACTCCCCTACCTGCCCTCTGCAGGTCTGGCGCTGCCACAAGATGCTGAAACTCTTCCCAAGACCACACACATGAGTCCTACCCCCTCTACGATGCCCTTGAGTATGACCGACTACTAGGAGTGGAGGGAAGGTAGTGCATGAGCGAGATGCTGCTGACAGTAGGTGAAAGGGGTGACAGAGTGAGGAGGGGCTGAGCTGAGGGCACCCTCAGGAGAGAGGCTGGGACTGGAGCCTCTGCAGTGGATCAGACATACTAGGGGTGCTCTAAGCTTGGCCTGCCCTATCAGACCTACTCCACTATTGCCCTGTGGCCTTAAATACTGAACATCTGTCTTTATTCGCTCTTCAGCGATATCAGCTAAAAGCCGGACTAGGGCAGGAATCTGGAGTTCTTGACCGACATGGACTAAACACCTGTCTGTCTGGGTGAATGCTTTTTGTTTCCAGGCAAAACACACATTTTTCAACATTGACTGATCACACCTCCCGACCCCTTCCAAACAGAGGCACACTGCCCTAACAAGTATTGGAGCGGTGCATTTCCAGCTCTAGCTGCGGCTGCCGACCGAAGCGCAGGGCGCGACCTGGATCGATGCCAAGTACAGTGATACTTTTACATTAAGATAAAAACAGTTATTCAGTTTTGCGAACACGCGCACAGCCTAAAGGAAGCATAGGTCCCTGCTACTGTGTTTCAAGTTATAGACATTACAAAAAAAATCATCCTTGCCAAAAGAGAAACTATATATCCCTCATGGTGTGAGCAAAAAGCAGGTCAAAGCGCACATATGTCTTATAGTGTAAACATCTTTGTACCGTGAGTGATAATCAGTGCACCTTACAGATCTGTTAATACCCCTTACAGGGGTGGGGAATTATTTTAAAAATCTGCTTGTCCAAAGGGCAGATTGATACAGAAATCTACTTGTCCTTTAGATAAATCCACTTGTCCTACTCACTACCTAAATAATAGATTGACCATAACAGACACATTCATAGATCATTTTAATGGTAAAAACATGTGTGGAGTTGGGACAGCATGAGAAGGTCTTGGTGCAAACTTGGTTTAATTTAGGTGTACTTTTCAATGTATTTTTATTAGGTACATGTGATATAAAGGTAACACAATCTATGCAGTATGTGCATTAACCCACTTATACGGGAGGATGGTTGGAACCTGGGACCCCTTAACTATCGCTGGAGTTGAAATTAGTAACCAGTATGAATATACACGGATCCCTCCAGTTGGCACATTTACACTGTTTGGTGACTGGGATTAAACCCAAGATTCATAGCACTAAAGTTGGTTCAAGTATTGGTCCCACTCAACAGTAAATTACAATTATACCTCTTGAAGAGTCACAATCACATGGCACTTAAATCACATTTTTAGCGCATACAATTCAACTTTTTGGAATTCATAAATAATGTTCAATATTTCCCCTTTACTGCCATTCTTTTCGAACTCTAGTTCCCTCCCCTTCTGAACTATTTCTTTCATATTTTTGCCAATATCTATTATTTACTTTGCTCTACCCTTTGCGTTTTTCTCTCTGTTTCACTCTTAGTTCTCTTCTCTTGCCTCTTCTTGCTTTTTCTGCTTGCTCATCTTGTTCTCCCCTTCCCGCTGACGTGACAAGCAGAGCGGAATGACTTCAAGAGTCTCTTGGACCCTTCACATAGGCTCCTGTATCACAGTACACTCCTAATCGATGCATGATGGGAGAGTGCAGCAACCCTCTGTAGCATTGTCACACACGTGATCCTGGAGGCTTCGGTCACTCACACATTTGGAGGGCAGGTTCAAGTCTCACTCAAACCTGGCTATCTCTTCTAAACTATGGAGAAGAAGTAGAACTTCACAGGTGACGTTGCTCAGACGTCTGTGGTGTGCCGAGTAGTACCCGACTATTCTGCACAGAGCAGACCTTCTTTTCAGCCGGTGAACCTGATGAAGTCTGTACAGAGAAGAGAGGCCAGGAAGAGTGACTGACAGCCCCGCCAACATGTGCCAAGACAGACACCCTGCAAAGAAATGGACACACTGCAGACACGCCTCATAAAGGCACATACAAAGCCTACAAAGACAACCCTACCCTAGTCACAGGTACACACACCCAACCTGCAGACACACCTCCTCCTGCAGAGGTACATTAAAAACACAGGCACGTACGTTCCACTGCTTGACAAGCCTGCACCCTGCCAGACCCAAGGTCTGTGCCCACACACACACAATCTCTGCAGCAGATAATGCCACAAGCCAACCTATGCCACAGGAAACTATTGCAGTGACTGAAGCTTTTGCTTAGTTTGAGAGATGGAAACGTTGGCAAAGGGAGAGAAGAGGCACGGGGTGCAGGGTAGCCTTGACAGTCAACTGACTGCGGTACATACTTCAGACATAGGGATAGGGTTGTGCAAGTCAACAAATTAACAGAGACAGCCGGGCAAAGAGTGTGCAAAGATTGCTCACAGTGCAGTAAGATGCAGCGCAGTGTGTAGATTCCTCACAGTGCAGTAAGATGCAGTGCAGTGTGTAGATTCTTCACAGTGCAGTAAGATGCAGCGCACAGGTCCAGGATTATTCAGTCTATTTCTACAAACACAGCAGAAGGTGCTGACAATCTCCTACCTGAGCAGAGACCTGCGCAGACGTGTCCAGGCTCTCTCCTCCTCCTGGGGGGAGGGGGTGGGGGGGTGGGAGTAGATCTGGGGTCTGGGGGGGGGCAGATCTGGGGTCTGAGGGGGGCAGGGGCAGATCTGGGGTCTGAGGGGGGCAGATCTGGGGGTCTGTTAGGGTCTGTAGATGAAGGTAACTGCTCACCAGACAGGGCTCCTTCCTCTTCGGCAGCAGGCTGCACACAGGGGGGAGAGACAGGAAGTGATGTCACCACTGCTGCTAGTGCTGTCTCTGCCGCCGCTGACCTGGAAGAGGAAACCCTTCTCCTTCCATCCCATGTGCAGCTCCGAGGGTTTCATCAGCAAGCGAGGAGCGCCATCTGGTGGCTGCTGATGAAACCGCCGCCTCCAGCAGTGAAACAAGCATTGGCACCTGTAAACACACAGACAATGGTGTTATGGGAAACAAGCATTGGCACCTGTAAAAACACAGACATGGGTGTTATGGGAAACAAGGATTGGCACCTGTAAAGACACAGACATGGGTGTTATGGGAAACAAGCATTGGCACCTGTAAAGACACAGACATGGATGTTATGGGAAACAAGCATTGGCACCTGCAAACACACAGACATGGGTGTTAAGGGAAAAAAGCATTGGCACCTGCAAAGAAACAGACATGGGTGTTATGGGAAACAAGCATTGGCACCTGCAAAGACACAGAGAAGTGGCTGTTATGGGAAACAAGCATTGGCTCCTGTAAACACACAGACGTGGGTGTTATGGGAAACAAGCATTGGCTCCTGTAAAGACACAAACGTGGGTGTTATGGGAAACAAGCATTGGCTCCTGTAAACACCCAGACGTGGGTGTTATGGGAAACAAGCATTGGCTCCTGTAAAGACACAGACATGGGTCTCGTATGGGAAACAAGCATTGGTGCCTGTAAACACATAGATATGGGTGAGATACTCACAGTCCAAGGGCAGGCCTCGCCCTTGCATGGTGTGCTCTTGAGGAGCCTCAGATTCAGACCCTCATGCCAGCTCTGCCGATCCCTCAGTGAAATACCAGCAATGTGTTAATTTTTTAAACTTCTGCAAAGGAACAGACATGATATTCAGGAGTGAATTGAAATGAGGACTTGTATTTCATTCAATGTGTGCAATGTAGACAGAGCTGCTGCAATGAGGCTGAGCAGCGTTTCTAATGTTCCTGTTCCTGGGGTGATTCTTTATATTTGACAGGGCAGTGAATCCCCAAACCATAGCTGCCAAGGTTTCAGATTGCATGTGTGACATTTTCATAATTTCAGTGAAAGTATTAGGGACCATTTCTCCCTTTTCCGTCTTCATACTGCTTTCCAAAAAAGGTTTTTGTTTTGGTGTTTATAAAAACAGAAGAGTTCAGGTCTTACAAGCAATATTCTGCTTAGGCCGCATGTGGAGAGCAGGGCGCGTGCACACTCCAGTACGGATTACAGCGCTAGGTCAGGTGTAACATGAAAACAAAGTACAGAACTCCTATGATCGCTTTTAGGTGACCTTGAGACGCCACAATGTACTAAAGAAACAGCCCATGAAAATAAAATGCAATTGTTTAGACAAAAACGCAGTCATGTAGATAAGAACCGGAGTATGTTTCAAAACAAGAGAGGTTCGGTATTAAATACACTCGTATCACTGCTAAACAATTCCCAAGCAGGCCTCTGCAACAGGTTATGAAATAATTGCATAACATTATGATGTGAATGCAGAGCCCGCACACTGCCCAGATGAACAGGAGGGCCCTGCACACATTTGTTTTCAGAAGTTGCTGTCACGGAGAGCTACTACATAGATACTGAGCACGTGAGCTATGCTGAATTAAGTTCGCTAGAAGAAACCAAGAGAACCTGTTTACTAAATAGATTAATTCAGTCTAAAAACAAAGCTACATTGGCACAACTTAGCTGAATAGCTTAGACCTGTGGTTCCAAAACTGTGCGCCGCGGCACCCCAATGCGCCGTAATGAGATGCCAGGGGCGTCGCGCACAGCAGGGTGACCACTTTTATCTGTCATTTTGGCCCTCACAGTGAGCAGCGCTGCTCCCCTGTGAGAGGCCTCACCCCCGCTGCTGGAGCCGCCTCGCACTCCTCCAGGAGCACAAGGGCAGCCCCTCCCGCCCATTGAAATTCTGTATGGGGCTGATTGCCACGTACAGAATGACAATGGGGCAGCCAGAGGTGTTCAAGCATGTGGTGGCGGCCTCCTACCTCAGTGTAGAGCAAGGCATTCTGTTATATAAAAGGTAAAACGCCCATGCTGCAATGTTAGAGAACACTTCATTTAAAGAAGCCTGTGAAATAAGTTTAAAAGAACAGGTTATCGTTCTTTCACTGTCTCATCATTTTTGAACTGAAGTATTTTCAATATTATATTCAACAAAGCCATGTTTGCTGCTTTTTTATTTTAAGGAACTAGCAACCATTGACAAAGCCAATAGTCCTGGCTTGTTGTTGGTGCAATGATACTTGCTGTATTATATATCTGGATGCAATGACAGAAACAACATAACACCAGTCGGGCGCAACACTATGCTAAGTGCAGATTTTTAGCCTAGGTGTTTTAAACTGTGCTCCTAATTACATCCAACACCCCCTTTGAAGAGACCCCCCAGTTTTTTTACACCGCTTAAAGCCCTGGAAACAAAACCATGTTACAGTAACCTCACATCCTGGCACTGTGCATCATGCATGACTTCTACGTTTTCAGTCTGCCTATGTGCAGGAGCATAGTGAACTCTCCCCCACTGCACCCCACCCCTTGCTGTAGTTTGTTCTTGATAGGCCTCTTCTGCCTGCAACTCTGCAGACAAAGGCTCAGCTCATAATGTGGAAAGGTGGGTGAGTAAATAAGTGAAGGAATGTCTGAATGGCTGGATGGATTACTGAAAGGATGAATGCATGAATGAAAGGGGAAATGGATAGATAATGAAAGAAAGGATGGATGGATGAGTGAATAAGTGGAAGTATGGATGAGAGAAAAGGTAAATAGATGGATGTATGGGTGGAAAGGTAGATGGATGGGTAAAAGTGTGGATGGGTGTGTGAAAGGATGGATGGATGAGTGAAAGGGCAGCTGATGGGTAAGTGAATTGGTGGATGGGTGTGTGAAAGGATGGATGGATGGATGAATGAAAGGGTAGATGATGGGCAAGTGAATGGGTGGATGGATGAATTGATAAGTGAAATGGTGAATAATGGATGAGTGAAAGGGTGGATGTAAGGATTGATGAGTGAGTGAAAGGGGGTAGATGGACAAAAGGATGGATGGATGAGTAAAGTGAAAGGGTGGATGGATGAGAGAACGGATGGTTGGATGAGTGAAAGAATGCGTCCCAATTACTTTAAGGAAGATAACAGGAGGTACATACCACCCACCCACCGATAAAGAAATGGTGGGGAGCCACGGCCAACTGCCGATTAGGTTAAGGGAGCCACAGGTCAAACAAGTTTGGGAACCACTGGCTTAGACAATTGTGACAAATGGGGCCTCTGTCTTTACAACAATGGAATAAGACACCTGCAATGTATTCGCATGTCTTGTAAAAAATAAAACTCTGCCACACACGCTAGTTACATGAGGAAAGAGAGCGCACAACGGGAACGTCGTACCACACATAAATCAAGGACAGTTTGCAATTAAAGACATTTTTACTTTTTAAGCAACGCTACAAATTGAAGATATTTTCCATTCTTATTGAACGATGCCACTCCAGTAAGCGAAAACATAGCCGGGACTGCATAGAAGAGGGTTTCGCTGCGAATAAGCAGCACAACCTTTTACTATTTAGTACAAACAACTCAGGTCACAAACTGGCTCTGAAAGTATTAGGAACGGCAGCACTGGCAGCGCGCTAGCGCTAATAATAAAATGTAAAGTACACTTTAAAGAAAACTGATACCTCTCGAGCAGAAGCAATTGTACGGACCGGACCTCGCCGCAATGACTACCTCCGACAATCAACTCTCTCCCGTTGCTTTGCACCACATCAGGGTTTGCATTTCCCTGTTGATTTCTTGTCCATCACCCCCTTCAGAGGCTCACTCATAAAACAAGGAAAGAAGCAGGTTGTAGTCTCAATAAAGTCATGAGAAAGAACCATCAGGTGTGACCCACACATGGGTCTCTCACTCAGTGGATGGGTCTGATGGAGAGGGTATTTCACCCACACAGGGGTCTCTCACTCAGTGGATGGGGTCTGAGGAGGGAGGGGGTATTTCACCCACACAGGGATCTCTCACTCAGTGGAGGGGGTCTGAGGATGGAGGGGGTATTTCACCCACACAGGGGTCTCTGACTCAGTGGATGGGGTCTGAGGATGGAGGGGGTATTTCACCCACACAGAGGTCTCTCACTCAGTGGATGGGGTCTGAGGATGAAGGGGGTATTTCACCCACACAGGGACGGTGGCGAGGGCAAGGTCAGCGGAGCAAAGCTGGCGGTTCGGGGTGTAGAAGCTGAGTCGTCTGCAGAGGTACGCTGGTCTGGTGTTGTGGAGTGCCTTGTATGCGTGGGTGAGGAGCTTGAAGGTGATCCTCTTGTTGACGGGGAGCCAGTACAGTTCTCTCAGGTGGGATGTGATGTGGCTGTGGTGGGGGATGTCGAGGCTGAGGCTTGCAGAGGCATTCTGTATGCGTTGTAGTTGTTTCTGGAGTTTGGCCGAGGTTCCTGCGTAGAGGGCGTTGGCGTAGTCCTGCCTGCTGGTGACGAGGGCCTGGGTGCCTGTCCTTCTTGTTCCGGTGGGGATCCATCTGTAGATCTTGCAAAGCATGCAGAGGCTGTTGAAGCAGGAGGAGGATACAGCGTTGACTTGCTGAGTCATTGACAGTGATGAGTGCAGGATGGACCCCAGATTGCGTGCGTGGTCAGTGGGAGTCGGTGCAGCTCCCAGTGTGGCCGGCCATCAGGCGTCGTCCCAGGTGGACAGGGTGCAGCGATCTTGTCCGAGTTCAGTTTCAGGCGGCTGTTCTTCATTCATTCGGTGACGGCCTTCATTCCTTCGGGGAGGTTGGTTTTGGCAGTGGTGGGGGCCTTGGTGAGGGAGATGATCAGCTGGGTGTTGTCGGCATATGAGATGATGTTGAGGTCATGCGATCGGGCTATGTGGGTGAGAGGTGCCATGTAGATGTTGAAGAGTGTCGGGCTGAGGGATGATCCTTGGGGTACGCCGCAGATGATCTTGGTGGCTTTAGATCGGAACGGAGGGAGGCGGACACTCTGTGTTCTGCCAGTGAGGCAGAAGGTGGTCCAGTCCAGGGCTTTGTCGCGGATCCCTGCGTTGTGGAGGCGTGTGCGTAGGGTGTGGTGGCAGACGGTGTCAAAGGCGTCCGAAAGGTCCAGGAGGATGATGGTCGCGGTTTCTCAATTGTCCAGCAGGTTCCTGATGTCATCGGTGGCGGTGATGAAGGCATTTTAGATGCAGTGGTCGCTGCGGAATCCGGATTGGGATGGGTCCAGGATTGTTGTTCTCCTCGAGGAAGAGGGTCAGTTGCCTGTTGACAATCTTCACAATGACTTTTGCTGGGAACGGGAGTAGGGAGATGGGCCGGAAGTATTTGAGGTCCTTAGGGTTCGCCTTGGATTTCTTGAGTAGGGCGTTGATCTCTGCCTGCTTCCAGCTCTCCGGTAAGGTGGCGGTCTCGAAGGAGTTGTTGATGATCATGCCGGAGATGGGGTGCAATGGTGGAGCTTGCTTTATTGAAGATGTGGTGCCGGCAGGGGTCTGATGGTAAGCCGGAGTGGATGGTGTTCATGATTTTGATGGTGTTGTCGTCGTTGACGTGGGTACAGGAGAGCAGGGGGTTGGTGTGGCTGGGGGCGGTGAGTCGGAGGTGTCGGTGGCTGTTGGGGGGCCTGGTTGTTGAAGCTGTTGTGGATGTCTACGATCTTACAGTGGAAGAAGGTGGCTAGGGAGTCGCATAGGTCTTGCGACGGCACGTGTTGTCAGGATGTTGTTGGAGTTGGAGCTGGGGTTGGAGAGTTCCTTCATGATGTTGAAGAGCTCTTTGCTGTTGTGTGCGTTGTTGTAAAGCGTTCCTTAAAAAAAAGTCCTTTTGGCAGTTTGAATGAGTTAGTGGTGTCTGCGGATGGCACTCCTTTGGGCTGCATTGCTGTCCGGTGTCTGTTCGAGGTGCCACTTCATCTCGACCCTTCAACAGGTCTGCTTGGATGCCTGGAGGTCGGCGGTGAACCAGCTGGCTTTTCTGTTGGTGCATCTGTTTGAGGGTTTCTTGATCGTGCAAGAGTGTTGGCACAGTCGTCGATCCATTGCCTGAGGTTGCGGGTAGCAGTATTGGTGTCGGTTTAAACAACAAAAAAGCATCAAGGGTACAAGGCAATATGACCGCACCTATCTACAATTTGGTCTCGTGTGTACAATGAGTATGGGTGCCAAGAACCTGAAGCCACATACCCCTAGGCGCCCCAGGGCATTCACCCCAAATTTCACAACAAAACACAATGGTTCAGCACTCTACAGTGAATAATATTGAGCCAATAAATTTTGAAGAATCCGTTCAGTGGGGCTTACAAATTTCTTTTATTCTTATTTCTTCATGCAAAGCATAGCCAACGAGTTTCGTTCAGAGGACTTCTTCAGGGCTACAAAATTAAATATACAGAAATATACATATTACAAACCACTATTTACAGATAATAAACAGATATTTTAATACTTCAATACACCATAACTTCAAAATACATGATTACTTAGTACAAGTTAAAAAAATGAGACTTTTGCTTTGTAAGCGGACTAGAGTCACCTACTAGACGGATTTCCTTACATGTTCATATTCGTTTTACAAAACACATCGAGCACAGTGATATTTCAAAATTTAACAGAAGGAGAGAAAGAGAGCCTATTTACATATTTCTTTGACTTTACATTTCCAATGGGAAGGAGCTGATCATACATATGTATGTTATGTTTACTTATCAAGTAGATACTATGTTGATCCTAGAATTTTCTATGTTATTCTGATTTCAGATTTTTAAAACATTGCTTACCAAAGGTAGTAAATAGATGTCAACTGTTGATTTTAACGACCAATAGGTGCATTCACGGATGTAATGGTTCAGAGACGCAAAAGTGTGCAGGGATGGCCACCTAGTGTATAGAGAGGAATGTTCTTCTTACTCATACTGATATTTTATGGACATTATGATTGTCCCAGTATTCAACACTAAGGTTTCTACATACCTTGTCAATATGTTATTTGTACGTCCTTCGATTATTTGCTTCAATATGTTTAGCAACAACGGGTTCCTTGGATTGTTCAAGGTTTCTCAACCAGTAATTGTGGCGCTTGTAATCCCCCTTTGTAAAAGGATAAATAAATAAAGTTGTGTATAGACGTTGTTTGCATTATAAGTCCTACACATATTTATGTTAAAAGCATAGAGAAGCACTGAGCCACCAAACGTGTGTTGTTAACCATCACGTAATGATAACGATCAGGAAATACCAGATGTAGGGTGCACTGCTCCTCCGAGCATCCACGGACAGTCTCAAGAGCCCAAGAAACCCGCGATCAAACAAGGGTCCCACCAGCGGCCACAGAGCATATTACGTGCTCCACAGCCGCCGGCAGACCCGCATCAAAACACGGGCAACCAAGCTCCAGGACATCCCCCGGGTGCACCAATTCGCACCGCCCTCAACTAGTATTTCACCGGTCATGTTTTCAATTCGGGAATGGCCGCGACTTACAAAACAATCATAAAATATAAGAAGCCCGTGCTCAAACAACCACTTATAAAAGGATACTACTAGAGTCCAAATCAGTGGGAACACCCAGTGTTAACAGAGTTGTGCTCCAAGACATATCGCTTTGCTGTGAAGCAAGCTCCGTTCGTGGTGACATCGGTTATAATTTGTAACCCCGAGCCTGCACATAAATGATCATTAAATACAATTCTAGATAAAAAATAGAGTACCAAAGGAAGCAATTATTTAAACAGGACCGTTGGATTCCAAAGCAATAGGGACACCCAACAATGAAGCAAAGTGCTCCCAAGATTGGTTCTATTTCGTAATATATAATGCTCATGGCAAAGTTAAAGACTAGTCTACTATAAGTGGAGCCATTTTTAAGTCAAAATTCATCCCCACCCTTAAGGTCCTCACTTACTTAAAAATAGTGGGCCCGATTCACAGAATGAACTTAAGACTCAATCCTAAACTTACTACTATTTTGGTATTCACAGAATTAACTTACTACTTTTGGTATTCACAGAAGTTAGGATTTTGTCTTAAGTTTGTTTTAAGACAGACTTAAGACAGACTTAAGACAAAATCCTAACTTCTGTGAATATCAAAAGTAGTAAGTGCATTCTGTGAATACCAAAATAGTAGTAAGTTTAAGATTGAGTCTTAAGTTCATTCTGTGAATCGGGCCCTAAGTCATCATCCTTCATACATCACCGCTTTCAGGAAAAGTCGATACACACTCATCTCAGAATCGCGGGTTTAAATATCCCGCAATTTGCACTCAGCTTCCAAGTGGTAACGAGACCACTCGATTAGAGTCGCCATTTTGAAGTCGACATATATACTTGTAGTATGATTGAGGCACACAAAATAGATGTCTTTTAAAGAGGTTAAAGGGAACGGTTCATCAAGATTAAGTACTTTTCTAAGTTAGGAATCAAGGCATGTCCGTTGTATACAAAGGGAAATGATCGTGTAACTAAGTCCGATTTATAGACGCCATTTTGGAACGGTCAATCATTCTCTGTTTTAGGAAAAATAAGGAATAAGGAAAAATTCTTCAAAATGTATTGGCTCATTATTATTCACTGTGGAGTGCTGAACCATTGTGTTTTGTTTAGTATTGGTGTTGGTGGTGTCAGTTGGTGGGTTTCGGGCAAGGGTGGCGATTAGCTGATCTTTGGTGACTTTTGCTCCATCTGCAGCGTGGGGTCCGTTGTGTGTGGTGGTGCATGGTGGGTTTCTTGAAGGTGAAGTGGATGCAGCGGTGGTCGGTCCAGTGGAGTTTGGTGGTGTGGTTGAAGTTGACATAGTTGCTCGCGGAGAAGATGCTGTTGAGTATGTGTCCTGCAGAGTGGGTGGGAGTCGTGACTAGCTGTTTGAGTCCGAGGTTGTCGAGGTTGTCGGGCAGGGTGGTAGAGCTGCTGTTGAGGTGGAAGTTCAGGTCTTCGAGGCGGATGTAGTCCGTGGATGCAAGGGCGTGCATGCTGATGAAGTCGGGGATGGAGTCGCTGCACTGTGGCCGGGGGGGTCTGTAGACGAGGGTTCCTCTGATGGTGGTATTGGGGTCGATGTGGATCTGGAAGTGCTGGTGTTCGGCAGTGCTGAGAATGTCGTCGGTGCTGGTCAAGATTCTGAGGGTGTGCCTGTGGATGATGGTGATTCCTCCTCCTTCTCTGTTGGTACGGTCCCTGCGGGTGATCTTGTAGCCTTCCGGGATGGCTATGGCGATGTCGGGTGAAGGGGAGGGGTTCATCCAGGTCTCCGTCAGGAATGTATTGTCCGGAGAGAATGAGTCGGGTAGGTCCCAGAGTTCAATGGCGTGCTTCTGGGCAGAGCGGGTGTTGAGTAGTATGCATCTGACGTGGTGGCGTATTGAAGGCTGGTGAAGCTGCAGCTCCGGCAGGAGAAGGATCCTTAGGTGCGCTTCAGGGTGGCCAGGAAGCAGGGGTATAATCGGCCGGTGTTGAGTGCGTGGAGGGTGCTGGCGTTGTAGTGGCGTTCGAGGTGGCCAGGTGGTCTGGCGCTGGGTGCGGTCCAGGCACGGACGAGCGCAGGCAGGTTTGCATTTGGCGTGCTTTCGGTACGGCTGCCATTAGAAGGGGAGGTGGGAGGGAGGAGCAGGGGACGCATCGGCGGGAAGGGGAGAGGAAGGCTGGAATGCTGGAGAGCTACAGAGCGAAAATGGGAACAGAAGCAAAGAATACAAAGAAAAGGAATACAACAGTGGGCACAAAATAATACAGCAGCAGAATACAAAAAAGTAATACAACAGTGGGGAACAGATACCGCAAAAAGTAATACAACAGCAGACAAATAACAAGGAAAAAGGAACAGAGCGAACACACAGATACTTACGGCTCACCACTGGGCCAACAGGGATGAGGTGCAGGAGCGAGCCTGCGGGTGGAGGAGGATCTTGAACTCGCAGCAGTGGGGAGCGACTTGCCTGGATCAGGGTCAAGGGTCGCTCCTTTATCTCACTCTTGATTCATGGCTCTTTAATCCACCACCAGCTACTCTCGGCTCCTTTATCTCACTCTTGATTCGACCGCGTGGCTCTTTAATCCACCCCAAACACTCTCGGCTCCTTTATCTCACTCTTGATTCCACCTCCTGGCTCTTTAATCCACCTCCAGACACTCACGGCTCCTTTATCTCACTCTTGTTTCCACCTCATGGCTCTTTAATCAACCCCCAGACACTCACGGCTCCTTTATCTCACTCTTGATTCCACCTCCTGGCTCTTTACTCCACCCCCAGACACTCACGGCTCCTTTATCTCACTCTTGTTTCCACCTCATGACTCTTTAATCGACCACCCGACACTCTTTAATCCACCCCCAGACACTCTTGGCTCCTTCATCTGACTCTTGATTCCATCTCATGGCTCTTTAATCCACCCCCAGACACTCTTGGCTCCTTTATCTCACTTTTGATTCCACCTCATGCCTCTTTAATCCACCCCCAGACACTCTTGGCTCCTTTATCTGACTCTTGATTCCACCTCATGGCTCTTTAATCCACCCCAGACACTCTCGGCTCCTTTATCTCACCCTTGATTCGACCTCATGGCTCTTTAATCCACCGCAAGACACTCTCGGCTCCTTTATCTCACTCTTGATTCCACCTCGTGGCTCTTTATCCACCCCCAGACACTCTTTAATACACCCCCAGACAAACTCGGCACCTTTATCTCACTCTTGATTCTACCTCTTGGCTCTTTAGTCCACCCCTGACACTCTCTGTATCTTTATCTCACTCCTGTAGGTCCCTGCATTCTCGCTTTGGCACTTTTTTCTTCTTTCTCTTTCTCTTTCTTCCCGCTCGTGTGTTTTTCACTCCCTCGTTATGGGTCAAAGTCTGATGAGGGAAAATAAGTGCCAGCCTCCAAAACGAGGGTGCAGATGGGCCCCACCTGCGACCACCGGCTCAAATTAAGCTTTAATCAACATCTTACCCCTTGGTTGATAAATGAAAAAATTTCGGGCAATCGGGCAGGGTGAGGGGAAGAAGAAAAACAGGCAGGAAGGAGAAGAACGAAAGGAAAGAAATACAAAAAAGAGAATGCTAAAGTAAGAGAATACGTGCAAGTCACTCCATGACCGCATCTCCTCGACCCATCACTGTGGACTTCTGATACAGCGAATATCTGCGTCTTAGCTGTTGCTTCTTGCTCAAACGTTATGGTGGCCTCATGATCCTACGGGTGGGGTAATCTGGCCTGGCTCATGGTGGTCTCATGATCCTATGAGTGGGGTGTAATCTGCTCTGGCTCGTGGTGGCCTCATGATCCTACGGGTGGGGTAATCTGGTCTGGCTCATGGTGGTCTCATGATCCTATGGGGGTAATCTGGTCTGGCTCAGGGTGGTCTCATGATCCTACGGGTGGGGTAATCTGGCCTGTCTCATGGTGGTCTCATGATCCTATGAGTGGGGTGTAATCTGCTCTGGCTCGTGGTGGCCTCATGATCCTACGGGTGGGGTAATCTGGTCTGGCTCATGGTGGCCTCATGATCCTACGGGTGGGGGGTAATCTGGTCTGGCTCATGGTGGTCTCATGATCCTACGGTGGGGGTAATCTGGTCTGGCTCAGGGTGGTCTCATGGTCCCAAGGGTGGGGTGGTAATCTGGTCTGGCTGATGGTGGTCTCATGATCCTACGGGTGGCGTAATCTGGCCTGGCTCATGGTGGTCTCATGATCCTATGAGTGGGGTGTAATTTGCTCTGGCTCATGGTGGTCTCATGATCCTACGGGTGGGGGGTAATCTGGTCTGGCTCAGGGTGGTCTCATGATCCTATGGGTGGGGGGTAATCTGGCCTGGCTCATGGTGGTCTCATGATCCTACGGGTGGGGTAATCTGGCCTGGCTCATGGT
The DNA here is from genome assembly GCF_964261635.1 of Lissotriton helveticus. Classification (NCBI taxonomy): domain Eukaryota; kingdom Metazoa; phylum Chordata; class Amphibia; order Caudata; family Salamandridae; genus Lissotriton; species Lissotriton helveticus. The sequence continues at coordinate 2,574,106 of NW_027611648.1, read as the reverse complement.
GGTCTCATGATCCTAATGATCCTATGGGGGGTAATCTGGTCTGGCTCATGGTGGTCTCAGGATCCTATGGGGTGGGGTAATCTGGTCTGGCTCATGGTGGTCTCATGATCCTATGGGGGGTAATCTGGTCTGGCTCATGGTGGTCTCATGATCCTACGGGTGGCGTAATCTGGCCTGGCTCATGGTGGTCTCATGATCCTACGGGTGGGGGGTAATCTGGCCTGGCTCATGGTGGTCTCATGATCCTACAGGTGGGAGGTAATCTGGCCTGGCTCATGGTGGTCTCATGACCCTACAGGTGGGAGGTAATCTGCTCTGGCTCATGGTGGCCTCATGATCCTCTGGGGGTAATCTGGTCTGGCTCATGGTGGTCTGATGATCCTACGGGTGGTGGATAATCTGGTCTGGCTCTAGGTCGTCTCATGATCCTATGGGTGGATTCCTCTGGCCTGGCTCATGGTGGTCTCATGACCCTACAGGTGGGAGGTAATCTGCTCTGACTCATAGTGGTCTCATGATCCTCTGGGGGTAATCTGGTCTGGCTCATGATGGTCTCCTGATCCTACAATGGGGGGGGTAATCTGGTCTGGCTCATGGTGGTCTCATGGCCCTATGGGTGGGGTAATCTGGTCTGGCTCATGGTGGTCTCATGATCCTATGGGTGGGATAATCCGGTCTGGCTCATGGTGGTCTCATGGTCCTATGAGTGGGGTGTAATCTGGTCTGGCTCTGGGTGGTCTCATGGTCCTACGGTAGGGGGTTAATCTGGCCTGGCTCATGGTGGTCTGATGATCCTATGAGTGGGGGGTAATCTGGTCTGTCACATGGTCGTCTCATGGTCCTACGGTGGGGTGTAATCTGCTCTGGCTCATGTGGGTCTCATCGTCCTACAGTAGGGGGTGTAATCTGGTCTGGCTCATGGTGGTCTCATGGTCCTACGGTAGGGGGTTAATCTGGTCTGTCTCATGGTGGTCTCATGATCCTATGGGTGGGATAATCTGCTAAATTATGTGAATAGATTGAATAAAGTGTGATTGTTCTATCTTTGCTTTTTAACTGTATTTTCCAAATTGTCAAAGTCGTGTCAGCAAATGTCAAAACTGTACATTTCTGGTTAATGGACCGTTCTTGGAGAGCGGCGGCATCCACACAGTCATCGAGTTAGTATTTTTCAGAAATCAGTCTACAGCAAAGCATTGTTACTAGTTACCTGCTGTTCCCCCAGGTTCCTGGTCTATTAGTTTGGGCATACATTTGTTCTCTTTATAGCATTACTTTGTTTACTGTGCGGTAACATGGGATTCCCTCCTCCACACTTCCACTAAGCGTTATTGCATGGATTCAGAGGAAAGGAGGCATGGCCAGTTCAGATGTTCAGTGCTTCAGGGTCTTTAACAGCTTTATTTTCCACTGTAATGACTCTTTGTGAGGTTCCAGAATCATGGAAGTCTTCCATAACTGTGGTGATTCACAAGAAAGGGGGGAGAGATGACCCCTCCAACTTTCAGCTAATTTCCTTCATAGACAACATCAGGAAAATCTTTGGGAAACTCTTACAGTCACGACTCGAGACATGGACAGAGGAAAACTATATTCTCTCTAACCTTCAGGCCGGATCCTGAAAAGGCCAAAGTAGAATCGACCCGGCTCTGAGGTTGTACATGATCTGTATGAAGTACGTGTCCCTGGAAACTCCCCGCTCTTCGTGGTCTTTGGAGACCTAAAAACAGGATTCTATTCTGTAGCCGCTCCGTCCTTCGGAGTCTTCTGGAGGAAGGAAGATCCCAAGCAACTATTTGAGTATCCGAAAGGATCTGCCCCGCGGCAATCATTCCAGAGTAAGATTCAGTATAAAAGGAGAATGCACAGAGAAGTTTGAAATAAACATTGGCGTTGGGCAGGGTTGCGTACTTGCCCCAGCTTTATTCAACATTCACATCAATGGAACTGATTCTCTCGGGAATCTTGGTCTCCATGTTCCGATATTGGAGAAGGAGAATATTCCGATCCCGCTGGTTGCAGATGATACAGTAATATTAGTGCATACTGAAAAATCAATGCATCAACTTTTGGAAGGCTTTGAACTATTCTCTAAAGTACAGAAGTTAATAATCAATAAAGAGAAAAATATATGATAATTAATCCTAAATCAAAGTTATTGTTGACATTCAGGATTGATAGTAAACCAGCTAAGCTAATTAAAACATGGCTACCTCGGCATAGGAATGGATGACCATTTATATTGGAATTGACTGAGAATTTAGTAGCGCTGGCGCTTGGTAGCAAGCAGGACTGCTACAAGCGTTTTCCTCTTGTATTCCTGCTAGCCAGTATTTTAGCTTGATTCAAAAAGCGATTTTTAGTGTGTACTGATTTTAAAACTGTACTTGTGTAATTTACTTACCTGCTGTGCTCGCTCACTCCCCGGTCCACCGCAGCTACCTGTGCTGTTTGTTGTGGAGGGAGGCAAGCGGCACAACTTCCTGGTTGCTCCATCGGAGGCGGCCATATTTGGTGGGTTGACGCGCTAGTCTCCCACTCCGCCCTGATCACAAAAGGGCCGGTTGGAAGCGCGCTCGAGAATTGACTGAGAATTTAGTAGCGCTGGCGCTTGGTAGCAAGCAGGACTGCTACAAGCGTTTTCCTCTTGTATTCCTGCTAGCCAGTATTTTAGCTTGATTCAAAAAGCGATTTTTAGTGTGTACTGATTTTAAAACTGTACTTGTGTAATTTACTTACCTGCTGTGCTCGCTCACTCCCCGGTCCACCGCAGCTACCTGTGCTGTTTGTTGTGGAGGGAGGCAAGCGGCACAACTTCCTGGTTGCTCCATCGGAGGCGGCCATATTTGGTGGGTTGACGCGCTAGTCTCCCACTCCGCCCTGATCACAAAAGGGCCGGTTGGAAGCGCGCTCGAGAATTGACTGAGAATTTAGTAGCGCTGGCGCTTGGTAGCAAGCAGGACTGCTACAAGCGTTTTCCTCTTGTATTCCTGCTAGCCAGTATTTTAGCTTGATTCAAAAAGCGATTTTTAGTGTGTACTGATTTTAAAACTGTACTTGTGTAATTTACTTACCTGCTGTGCTCGCTCACTCCCCGGTCCACCGCAGCTACCTGTGCTGTTTGTTGTGGAGGGAGGCAAGCGGCACAACTTCCTGGTTGCTCCATCGGAGGCGGCCATATTTGGTGGGTTGACGCGCTAGTCTCCCACTCCGCCTAACCTATTTAGCTCCTAATTACTCGCGCAGCGGTGACGCGCAGCGGTAGCGCCGTAGACGCGCCGGAGAGGCGCCAGAGAGAAGCCAGTCTGCGCCAGTCCGCGTCCAGACGCTCCGGCGGACCGGTGGATAGACTGGTTTGCTATGACTCTACCCACACTCTCTTATGATGTCTCGTCATTGCTCGCCCTACGCCCTCCCTTACGTTCTCATTGTGCCCATCTATTTCACCCGTCCGATATCAATTACCTCTGTAGGAACTGTAACTGGAATCCCTCTACTCCAAATATAGGTACCCAACATTCTTCTCCTGTCCTGGAATGGAGATTGTATCTCCTAAACTGCAGGTCCGTATGTAAACACCACACGGAATTACATCTAATGATTGAAGAGCTCAACCCCCACGCACTCTTCCTAACGGAGACATGGCTTCACTCAGATAACGATCCAGCGATTGGATGGGCCATTCCCCAGGGCTTTACACTCAAGAGGTTGGATCGTCAGACCGGGAGGGGTGGGGGATTGGCTATTGTCTATCGAGACAATTATAAATGCCGCATCACCCCTACCACCTCACCCACTTGCGAAAGTGTTCATTTTTCGTTAGAATTCTCCCCTACTACCACCTTTTCAGGTATATTAGCCTATCGCCCTCCTGGTGCTTTAAAAAATTCCATCGCTCAAATAACGGATCTTGCTGCTAGCGTTGTGTTGTCCTCACCCAACTTTACTTTATTGGGGGACCTTAATCTGCATCTTGATGACCCTCACAATACAGCAGCCAATATGCTCCGTTCTCACCTTTCAGCACTGGATCTTCATCAAAAAGGATTTCATATAACTCACAATAGAGGCCATCTCCTGGACCACATTTATAGCAATAGTGACGATCTTACAGTGCTAACCCCGATCCCGCTACCTTGGACCGATCACTTTTTGGTCCCCTTTATCTGGCATACATACTCTCCCATCCCCACTTGTCATCTTGCTAAACAGCGAGGCAGGAAGTGGTCTTCACTCCCCATCCCTGAATGGGAAACCGCCCTGGCAAGAGATCCCCCGAGGAAAGCACTGAATGCTAACACTGCATCCAACAATTTCGACGGCTGGATCTCCTCCACACTGGACTTGGTCCTTCCCGTGCGAGCCTCCAATGCTACAAGAAGACTTAAACCTGCTCCTTGGTTCACTCCTAACCTCAAATCTAGGAAACTACTTTGTCGCAAATATGAAAGAGCCTGGAGACAAGATTACTCCCAAGACAGGAAGGCTAGTTATAGAGCGGCTATTAGGCTCTATAAACAGGAGCAAAAAACAGCACAAGCCTCCTACTACGGCAGTAAAATTGAGGCAGCCGCAAATGCCCCAAGGGAAATTTTTAAAATCGTTAAACCCCTTATCTCTCCCCCAACGGAATGCCCCTCCGTGGAGGGTGCTCAGGATCGCTGCAACAACGTGGCTAACTTTTTCTCCCAAAAGATTCAGACTATATACTGTTCTTTTGGAGAAGCTGACAGCACCCCGGACCCCTCTTCCTTTCCCTTCCTATCCACTGCTACTCCTTGCCAGCTAAATACCATTCCTCTCTTAGATCTGCCTACTCTGGATAGACTTATCCCTCAGATCACTTCTGGCTCACCCAGTGACTCAGCTTCCCCCCAGACCCTTCTTAAGGTAGTGGACATAATTCGCCCGGTCATACTGGACATCCTCAACACCTCTATCACCACAAAATCCGTACCTCCGTCATGGAAGTGCGCAATGGTGAGGGCTCTGTTGAAGAAGCCCAACCTGGACCAGAACAACCTAGCGAACTACCGCCCTATCTCTTTGCTCCCTTGGCTGAGTAAACTACTGGAGAGGCACGTAAACGACATCTTGATGAGCCATTTGGAATCAAATGGTCTCCTGCGTGCCTCCCAAACAGGGTTTCGCCCTCGACATGGAACTGAAACCGCTCTTTTAGCGGTAACGGAGGAAGCTAGAACTGTGTTGGATCAGGGTGGAAAGGTCGCAATTATCTGATTAGATCTAAGCGCTGCGTTCGACACAGTTAACCATGTCGCGCTTTTACAACGTCTGGCGGACATGGGTGTGTCGGACGCAGCCCTAGAATGGCTGACATCCTTCCTGGCTGACCGTTTCTTTCAGGTCTTCGAGGGCGAGGTGGCATCTCCTAAACACCCTCTCAGATGTGGGGTTCCTCAGGGCTCCTCCCTGAGCCCCACTCTGTTCAATGTTTACATGGAGCCTCTAGACAGGATAGTCCACCCCTTTGGTGTGCGTATTGTCACCTACGCAGACGACACCCAACTGGTGGTCTCCTTAGACCACCAGGAGGGATCGTCTAACACCCTAGGCTCCTGTCTGGAGGCGGTCTCCAGATGGATGCAATCCTCATGCCTAAAACTTAACGGGGAGAAGACAGAGGTCATCTTGCTGGGCAATCCCTCCCCCTCGGGCTTTGCATCCTCCTGGCCTCTATGTCTAGGCCCACCCCCTACGCCCAAACCTCAAATAAAAAGCCTGGGGATTTGGCTTGACACCGACCTGAACTTTTCGGTACAAGCTACGAAGACCGCGGCTACCTGTTTTGGGTTGATGAGGATGCTACGGAGGGTGCTCCCTCTGCTCCCATTTCAGGCGAGGAGGATCCTGGTCCAGGCTCTTATACTATCTCGCCTGGACTACGGGAATGTCCTCTACATGGGAGCTCCTGCCTATACCATCCAGAGGCTCCAAGTCACCCAAAACAGTGCAGCCCGTCTACTTTACAACCTTCCCCGATGGCAGTCAGCGAGGAATGCTTTGAGGGAACTTCATTGGCTTCCTATTGCTGGAAGAATACAATTCAAGGCCATGTGTATTTTACACAAGGCCTTCCATCGTACGGGCCCTGCAATCCTCCAGTCCCTGGTCACTCCCTATGCTTCATCTCGTCCTCTTCGTTCCAGCTCCTCCCAGCTGGCTACTCCCATCAGAGTCAAGAAGGCTCGTTGGGGTGGCCGCTCCTTTTCACATACTGCGGCAAAACTCTGGAACACTCTTCCTCTGCCTTTGCGGGAAACTTTAAACCATCTCTCTTTTAGGAAAATTCTAAAAACACACCTGTATGCTACCCTCTGCTGACCCGCCTTGAGCCCCTGCTAATTAAGTTTCTGTCATAAGCGCTACGAGGCCTCCGGGTAGTTAGCGCTATACAAGTGCCATTTCAATTCAATTCAATATTGGAAAGCTCATCTGGCGAAGTCGGAAACAAACTTGTCGCCACAATTCTACATTTTGCTAACTCAAGCAGCAAGAGACCAATAAAACTAGCACTGACACATTCAAGACAAATGCACGGGTGGCCTGCTCTTATGGTGCTAACTGTGGGATTTTACAAAGGTTCACGCTGTTCAAAAACTGGGAAAATGTTCTTGTAACGTGTACTGATCCTGGGTCCTGGCACCCAGTGGCAGTATTAAGAGCTGAGCTGGGGTTCACCGGAGGATCTCAACCTGTAAGACACCGGGTGCGAGTGTGGTCGACTCCAGCTCTTCCCTCATATAGAATGGTCCTGAAGGAACTGCGACGATGCAGGATTACAATACTTTACCCTGGTTAAAGTACGTTACAAACGTTCTAACATACACTAGTTGAGTAGAGCAATAGAATAACCTGGAACTGATGAATAAGGCAACCATAGAACTGGTTAAAAAGAAATATTGGGCATTCATTTGGCGCAAGCAAGAAGCCAGGAAAGGCATCCTTGAGACTAATTACCAGAAAGTAAAATGTGAACCGCACTGGGAACAGTTTAAGGACTTGCTGTTCCCTCCTGAGAAAAGGGCTTTATATTTCATGTATTATTTAATCAACAAAAATGGACACTTGTAACACTGCTCAACCTTCGGTTCAGTGTAAATAAGGAAACCCTCAGAGAAGTCAATGTATAGATGGAAAAGCGGTATATTTGTTTCATCCGCCCCACATTGACATTCACGCAGTTATCATAGGGTTATTCCTATTTGTGTGTACTGCTTGCCTCATCCAGAGGCACCTCCAGTCTCGAGTGCAGTGTCCAGAGACAAAAAGGATTTTCCCACAAAAAGTTGTTAAAAATGAAAAAATATGCCAAAATAAGTTTATTGCAAGGCAAATTTCCATTAGTTAAAAAGGATTTTATATACTAAGTTTTGGCCGAGTTACTGGGCCATGCAGTATTATAAAAAGAAGGTTGTCGACATGTTTCAGCTCTTTGGGCCCGAAGGTCTGTAGAGCTTTCGTCAGGACTTACAAAACAAAATAAACAAAATTTATATACACATATAATACTACTCACACAATTTGTGCGGTAATCCCTTTCTCATAATTATATGAGAAGTGTGCTCTTCACGATCTGTCGTGTAAGAATGCTCTGCTCTGCTCTAGCCTTGTGCTGACTCTGCCTCCGGGGGCAGAGTCAGCACAAGGCTAGAGCGTAGCCTCCACGCGGCTCTGCATCTACTAGAAGTGGTTCCCCCGCTGGAAGCAGAGCATTCTTACACGACAGATCGTGAAGAGCACACTTCTCATATAATTATGAGAAAGGGATTACCGCACAAATTGTGTGAGTAGTATTATATGTGTATATAAATTTTGTTTATTTTGTTTTGTAAGTCCTGACGAAAGCTCTACAGACCTTCGGGCCCAAAGAGCTGAAACATGTCGACAACCTTCTTTTTATAATACTGCATGGCCCAGTAACTCGGCCAAAACTTAGTATATAAAATCCTTTTTAACTAATGGAAATTTGCCTTGCAATAAACTTATTTTGGCATATTTTTTCATTTTTAACAACTTTTTGTGGGAAAATCCTTTTTGTCTCTGGACACTGCACTCGAGACTGGAGGTGCCTCTGGATGAGGCAAGCAGTACACACAAATAGGAATAACCCTATGATAACTGCGTGAATGTCAATGTGGGGCGGATGAAACAAATATACCGCTTTTCCATCTATACATTGACTTCTCTGAGGGTTTCCTTATTTACACTGAACCGATGGTTGAGCAGTGTTACAAGTGTCCATTTTTGTTGATTAAATAATATATTACTTTTGGGGAAAGAAACGGACACACAAAATCCTCATCCCTCCCTGTTGATTAAATATCTTTATATTTCATGTTCAGATTAGGAACTCTTCCGGTGGGGGCCTTTGCTAAATCATGGGTAAAGCCCCTGGAGGCGGATCTAACACGTGTCCCAGTACATAAGGGGGCCCGAGTCATTTATGTGTTTTATGCTGCTGTGTGATATGTCGCTTAAAATCCAAAGGTACTACCTACGTCCTCTTTTTCTAAAACGTAATCTGAGATGCTGCAGTGCAGCACTTTTCTTATGTTATAGAACTGATCGTATGGAGATTTGCCAGGCAGTTGCTTCGTATATGCAGACCTACTACTAACAGCAGCGAAGAAAGTGGGTGCAAACCATAAACCAACTGTAGTGATGGTTTTGCCATTTTCCGAGTTGTCTCTGGGGGCTGTGGCCGTCCTTGGATAGATCTGCCCTCATAAACTGGAGTGTGGCTCGACTCCGGTTTTAAAGGCACTAGGGCAAAATGGACGACCAGGAGCCCCTTATTGACTGGACAGGGCATCGAGAGGTATTGTTGCACATTTCTACTTGCACCTGCACTTTATAAAATGCTCGCTTAGGTGTTGGACGTCTATTGGCCCATATCTAAGGGTTAATTTCCATAGGGCTGTCAGCAAAACTGTAACTATTTGGTCAAATCCTCGTTTTTGTAACATAATAGATAACGTTTGCGCAGCAGGCTTGTGCTCTTGTTTTATTTCTGTTGCTTATAAGACAGCTTTCAGGCTTCCTATTAGGTTTAATTGCTCTGAGTAGGCAACAAGCAGACGGAGACGCCGGTGTCTGCACCTCGGTATGCGCTTGTTATTTGGGACGCTTTGTAAGATCTAATGACCGCTCTATCTAATTGATTGGTTTTAATAGTGATGTACGTCATCCGTTTGCACTTGCAGTTCACGTCAGATCATGGATTATGCGCAAAGTGTAGTATTTATATGATCTATGCTTAAGTCATTTTAAATGAACAAGAATTGTGATTGTTTTATTACGTGCTGTAAATATCAATGTTTTAGGCGTTATGGCCAATGTTCCCTCTAATTTTTTTCCTCTGTGTGCGGCAGTGGAGGGTCTCTGTGTGCTGCAACCATGGCTATGTGCGCCAGGAATCGAACCTCGCGTGTCTGCAGCGCCAAATGCCACTCGCTTTTGGTGCCCTTCTGCCCTCTGCCCCACTCGTTTTTGGTGCCCTTCTGCCCTCTGCCCCACTCGCTTTTGGTGCCCTTCTGCCCTCTGCCCCACTCGCTTTTGGTGCCCTTCTGCCCTCTGTCCCACTCGCTTTTGGTGCCCTTCTGCCCTCTGCCCCACTCGCTTTTGGTGCCCTCCTGCCCTCTGCCCCACTTTTTGGTGCCCTTCTGCCCTCTGCCCCACTCGCTTTTGGTGCCCTTCTGCCCTCTGTCCCACTTGCTTTTGGTGCCCTTCTGCCCTCTGCCCCACTCGCTTTTGGTGCCCTTCTGCCCTCTGTCCCACTTGCTTTTGGTGCCCTTCTGCCCTCTGCCCCACTCGCTTTTGGTGCCCTTCTGCCCTCTGTCCCACTTGCTTTTGGTGCCCTCCTGCCCTCTGCCCCACTCGCTTTTGGTGCCCTTCTGCCCTCTGCCCCACTCGCTTTTGGTGCCCTCCTGCCCTCTGCCCCACTCGCTTTTGGTGCCCTTCTGCCCCACTCGTTTTTGGTGCCCTTCTGCCCTCTGCCCCACTCATTTTTGGTGCCTTCCTGCCCTCTGTCCCTCTCACTTTTGGTGCCCTCCTGCCCTCTGCCCCACTCACTTTTGGTGCCCTTCTGCCCTCTGCCCCACTCGGTTTTGGTGCCCTCCTGCCCTCTGCCCCACTTTTTGGTGCCCTTCTGCCCTCTGCCCCACTCGTTTTTGGTGCCCTACTGCCCTTTGCCCCACTCGCTTTTGGTGCCCTCCTGCCCTCTGCCCCACTTTTTGGTACCATTCTGCCCTCTGCCCCACTCGTTTTTGGTGCCCTCCTGCCCTCTGTCCCACTCGCTTTTGGTGCCCTCCTTCCCTCTGCCCCACTCGCTTTTGGTGCCCTCCTGCCCTCTGCCCTACTCACCTTTGGTGCCCTCCTGCCCTCTGCCCCACTTGCTTTTGGTGCCCTTCTGCCCCACTCGTTTTTGGTGCCCTCCTGCCCTCTGTCCCACTCGCTTTTGGTGCCCTCCTGCCCTCTGCCCCACTCGCTTTTGGTGCCCTTCTGCCCTCTGCCCCACTCGCTTTGAGTGCCCTTCTGCCCTCTGTCCCACTCGCTTTTGGTGCCCTCCTGCCCTGTGCCCACTCGCTTTTGGTGCCCTTCTGCCCTCTGCCCAACTCGCTTTTGGTGCCCTCCTGCCCTCTGCCCCACTTGCTTTTGGTGCCCTTCTGCCCTCTGCCCGCCTCGTTTTTGGTGCCCTCCTGCCCTCTGTCCCACTCGTTTTCGTGGTTGCTTTTACTCAGGGCGCCACTCAGCACGGGCAGCATTGTTTGGCAGAGCAGCGCACTCTTCACAGGCAGGCCCCTCCCTGTTAGTGCACTTCTTAGAGTTTCTTGTTGCTCAAATGGGTGTCATTTTTGATAATTATATGTTTCTCCATATGTTTCATGCTTGATTTTTGCTTCCGATAAAGTGTCACTCATAGTTGTTGAAATGTCACTCGAAATTACAATGTAATTATGAAAATGTGACACATAGCAATTTGTGGTGCTTGAGGCTATGAGGGAGGGTGGGGTAGACTCTGGCCTTTTGTTTAAGTATTGCTGTTAATCAAAGCCCCTTCACAGGCTCCGATTAACAGTAATACTTAAACAAAAGGCCAGAGTCTTTCCCGCGCTTTTCTAACAAAAGCGTAGGCAGTTTCCAAACACACGCTGTGTTTGGAAACTGTCTGCTCTTTTGTTAGGAAAGCGCGGGGAAGACTCTGGCCTTTTGTTTAAGTATTACTGTTAATCGGAGCCCGTGAAGGGGCTCTGATTAACAGCAATACTTAAACAAAAGGCCAGAGTCTACCCCGCCCTCCCTCGTAGCCTCAAGCGCCACAAGCCCTCCCCCCACCTCCTTACCTGCACGCCTCACGACCGCTCCGCCGCATTCGCGCCGCTCTCTTTCAAAGCGGCCGGCGGCTCGACTTCCTGACCGTGTGCGCGCTCCACGCTAGGTGGTGCATGGTGAGGTCAGGAGCGGTGCGAGCGCGCGCCTTAGAGGGAACGGTGGTTATGGCATAAACCGCTGACAATAAACCTTTGCCATCAAGTACCACACATGCAGGAATGCTCAGTGGGTTGTGCGCTGCTAGATTTAACATGGACGTCTGTGAAAGTGAGTCCCACCAGAAAGCAGAGTAGATCATACGGGGGTCAAGAAAGGTTTATTTAAGTATCACAGCTACAGAGACCCCCTCCTTCATCATGCTAAGACTGAATGACAAATGTCTCTATCCCAGCCCACGGCCCAGCACCCATCCTCACATTCCAGAGTATCATGACACAGGACGACACACCTTCTCCCCCTCACACATTCTAAACTTAAAGAAAATAAAAGGAAACTTAACTATGAATGCAAAGGATACAAAGAACATAAAAGAGAATGCATGTAGGATCTTTGAAAAACTCAACAAAGCAATTTTATAGGCAAAGAGAAAACTGGGGTGCATGGCAAATGGGAAAAGATCTCCCTTTAAGAAACACAATCGTGCAAACGTCGGGGAATACATTTCAAGTGAAGTGGCCCAGAGCCCCTTTCTCCTGCAACAGGCTCTTCCACCTCAGAGCCTGAATCAGGCTCACTCGTCTTTATTGCATTTTTGAAAACCTTGATACCCTTAAACGGAAGACTGAATTTGGATCTGGGAGACTTCATCTTGACCCAGTCTCCCACGTCGACCACTGTTCTCTTCACAGCCCTCCTTTTATCATACAAGATCTGTATTTTTTTATCACCTCTTTCTCTCTTTCTAGTCCTCAATACTACCCACTGTTAGACCTGGTAGCATTGGCATGAGACTCCCTTCCACTAGTACTGCCATGTCGACTTGGTAAGTGCACCCACTGACCAGTCCCTAAACCTTCCCTTTTCGACATGGTAGCCACCCCTAAGGTAGGCCCTAGGGCAGGGTGCATTGTATGTGAGCACTGTGCCACTGCTATTCAGTGCCACAGTGCAAGTGCTCCCTATGTTAATTTGATGTCATGGATTAATGACTCCATGATTGGCTCATTTGGTTTACATGTCAGACCCTAGTACAGTGCACTGTGTGTGCCCAGGGCCTGTAAGTCAAATGCTGCTGGTGGGCTTGCAGCACTGATTGTACCACCCACAGAAACAGCTTGTAAAGTGTGTCTCAGGCCTGCCATTGCAGAGCCTGTATGCAGTCTAGTACTGCCATGTGGACTTGGTAAGTGCACCCACTCACAGATTTACGTTCATTATTTCTCACTGGGGTTCATTGGGCACATACACACAATAGTAAGCACAGTTATTTTGTCTCACTATCACTTGTGTCACCACTTTTTTGTGGTTCTCAAAAAGGAGAACAAACACTGTTTTTTCCTGTCTTTTCTTTACTTCTTACACACTCAGAGAGAGAGTTACCGATGATGAGAAGTGGGTGAGCTGGCGATTGTTAGTCAGAAACCCCGTTGGCGGTTCTACCATGAGGTACTTTCTCCCTTCTCTCACATTTTTTTACTGCTGGAAGGTGGGGAGTCTGGATGGTAGCAGTTGTTGTTTTTAGTGAGACACTGTGACAAACAAGAGTAGTTGAACTGTACACACTTGAGGGAATTGAGAAGAGTATTGAAAACCCTGGATTTGTTATTTACGTTAGGACTAAGTGTCTTTTAGGTGAGGCCTTATGTTGTTTATAAAATGCACCCACTGACCAGTCTCTAAACCGTCCCTTTTCTACATGTTAGCCACCCGTAAGGTAGGCCCTAGGGCAGGGTGCATTGTATGTACTGATGTGTGTAGCATGTCCTGGTAGTGAATTACAGCCAATTTTGTTTTTCACTACTGCAAGAATGGCCAGAATGGCAGTTTGGTTATAACACCTTATAATCTTAACTATCCCAAGGAACATGGTAGAAAAACGAATTTAATATGCCTGAACTCAGTATGATAAAATACATATTTTAGTGAAGTTGGTTTTAAACATTCTGTGTTTGAAACTACCACTTTTAGAAATAGGTATTTTCTTGCCTAACCATCCAAGCCTGCTTCTGCAAGGCTGTGTATTCCATGTCTGGTTTGTGAGTGACAGGGGCTGAGGGGGCTCCAGGAGACAGGGTGAGTCAGCACTGGGCTGAATAGACCTATCTGCATGTAGAGTGGTGGGGGAAGTAGCACCTGGGCCTGAATAGGGCTGTGTCTGCCTTCCACAATGCTGGCTCCACCTCCTGTGGTGTGTCTGATGACCCTGGCCCACCCCGACAAAGGAAGAAGCTGTGCACTAGCAGGATGCACCCAGAACTGGTTTATACTAGGTACAGACACTCTCTGCCTTCAGAGACAAAGGATTTGTGTGTATAAAAAGGGGGACCTAGACCCCAGAACTTTAGATCCCTTCTGGGAAACAAGGAGAAGAACAAGAGAATCAGCAGGAGTTATTTGACTACCCCTATACCAGTGTGTTGTTTGCTGGGGATGGCCTGCAGTGGTTTCTTTATCGCCACGGAAAGGAGAAAAGACTTTTATTGAAACTTTCATCATCTTACAGAAAATCTCTAATGGCTCGAATTTGAGCTTGCCTTCTGTCTGAAATCTCAGGGATACAAAGACTTCACCCCATCTGGAACTTTCTTTTCTTGCTGCTACAGAAGGAAATTGCAAAAACCGACGCCGGCGAGCAAAACCATAATCTGCATCGAAGCCGTGAGCGCTGCTCTGACTTACAACGTCGAGCCGACGCCGGCCGCCGTGCCATATCGACACCAACAAGCGACATCGTAACCTGCCACAAGCCCTGAGCGCTGCTCCGACTTTGTGACGTAGACCCGATGCCAGCTGCTATGCTGCATCGCCTCCAAAGCCGACATCATTGTGGAGCCGATCCTCGACGTGCGTGGTCAAGAATCCATCGACATCGTGACATTGTACAGAACCGTGGTTTTGGCGCTATCGTAAGGAACCAACTCCCCTGCTTTGTGCAAGCATCGAGGACCTGACGCGTCGCCTCCCCTGAAACAAGGAACCGACGCAGCACAGCGCCAACTACGCTGCGAGCTGTCTTTGTTTTCACTTTTCCCAAGGTACTGTTCTTTGTGGGTCTGTTTTGACTACGCGCTCAAAGCCTTGCACCTCACGGTCGGCGCCGTACTTTGGGATTTCTTTGACCTCGACGTTGTGATAACTCGTCTGTTGCTAAAAACTGCGTTTAATTGAATAACCTATTTTTGAGCTACTTCTACCATCTTATTTCTGCTTACAGTATTGTGGATTTTTGTCGTTTGAGTCTTGTGTTAAGTCTATATTAAGAATACTTATTTTTATAAAACCTGTGTGGTGTACATCTGTAGTGTTTTCCCTGTATTACTGTAAGTGTTCACAAATGCTTCACACACTGCCTCTGAGATAAACCTTCCTGCTCGTGACAAGGTACCACAGGGTTGAGCAGGGGTTATTTTAGGAGTGTCACTCCCTTACTCGGACTAGAATCAAGGGTCCCTATTTGGACAAAGGTGCAAGCCATTGCCGACTAGAGAGTCTGAGACCCCCAGTTCTAAAACCCACCTTTTCATCCACTAAGGTTCTTTTGATCATTACCCACAACAGAGTGACCTCCATGTTGGGGACCCTTCCTTTAAATAAACAAAAGGGAATTTCACCAGTGGACGAACAAGAAGTGAACCTATACTCGCTAATCTACTTCCTCATGGCCATCTCCCAACTTTCACCACAGACAAAAGCTTGTTGCAGAGTCTCTTTAACAACCTTGACAAACCTTTCCACCACACCATTGCTTTGTGGATGGTACAGGGACGCCTTCTTATGCTTGATCCCCCTGGAACTCAGAAACTCTTCCATGACTAAGGTTGTGAACTGAACACCATTGTCTGACAAGAGTGTTAACTGGAAACCCTCACGTTCAAATAACTCTTCTAGAAACTCAATCACTTCACCAGACTCAACGGAATAAACCACCTTTGATATCAGGCCAATGGGAAAACATATCAATACACACGATCAAATAGAGATCCTGAGTCTTCAACTTCACAGGTCCCAAAATATCTATAGAAGTGTCCACCACGGACCATTAGCCTGTTCTCTAATAACCATGGGTTGAGTCCTGCACTTCAATATCCTGTCATAACACGCACATTCAGCACATTCACGCACCAACCTCTCTACATGTACATCCATGGCAGGCCACCAATATTCTTACCTGATACTTTGCTTTGTCTTGGCAATGCCCATGTGCGAGGTGTGAGCAGTCTTTACTAGCTTATCCCTTAGTGCAAGGGGTGCAACCAACTTACTACCACACACGAGGAGACCATCCTCCCCCGCCAGATCTTCCCTAACTTGCCAAAAGCCTTAGAGGACCTCCTCACAGTCCTTCTTCTCACACTAACCACCTTTGACCAAGGTGAGGACTTTCTGCAAGTCTAAATCGATCATGTGATGTTCCCTCCACTCTCTCTCTGAAATCAACCCTTCGCTAATCACACACAAATTAATTCCTTCCTCCAATTATTCACCTCCAAACCTCTCAACATCATCTGTCATTTCATACTCCACACCACGAGTCTTGACAGACGGTGTGCCAGAACTGTAGAGCCACAACCCACTTCCGTATCCCATGGGAGACAGAGTCAATGCCTTTCTTGGAGAAGACCTCCCTAAGAGGTTTGTGGTCAGTACGAATTCTGAACCTTTTCCCCCACAAATCCTTTCTCAGCTTGTGCACCGCCCAGGAAAAACCCAGAGCTTCTTTTTCCACAACAGAACAGTTGCATTCAGCACACCTCAAGGGCCTAGAGAGGAAAATAATCATTTTAACCTCCCCATCAACCTTTTGCAAAAGAACTGCTCCTAACCCCTTTGAGCTGGCATCAGTGATGAGATAAGATTCCTTTGTGGGGTCAAACCTTCCTAGACAAGGTGCTTCATTCAGATGTTTCTTAATGCACTCAAACTCTTCCTCACAGCCCTTGGACCAAACACATGTGCCTCCCTTCTTGAGGAGAGACCTCAAACAAGAGGTTTTCCCTGCAAAGTTCGGAACAAACTTGTAATAAATTCAGCCATGCTTAGAAACTTTACAAACTCTTCTTTGTTCAAAGGGCTGTGCAAATTAAAATGGTGCTTACCAATGAGTGTTTAGGTTTGATGCCTGCAGCGGACACAAAACGCCCATGGTACTCTAATTCTTTGACATCAAATTTGCACTGGTCAATAATAAGGGTGAGGTCAGCATCACATAACTTCTTCAATACTGACCTCAGCCTCCCATTATGTTCCTCAAGATCCACACCAAAGATGAGCACATCATCTAGGTACACCTTGAAACCCTGAAGGCTTCCAAGAATGCCCTCCATCGCCCTCTAAAAAATGGAGGCTGCAGAAATCAGTCGAAAGGCATTCTTAGAAACCTAAAAGTACCAAAGGGTGTTACCCAGGAGGTAAGGTCCTGGGAAGAGGTGTGAATGCTCTGAAGAGGAGTGAAGGCCGGCCTGGTGATAGGCGGAGGTCAAGTCCAAGGAAGAAAAATGCCTTGCCCACTCAAGAGAACACAGCATTTTAGTTATGTGGGTGAAAGCATAATGATCAACAATAACTGCTTTGTTGAGCTCCCTCAAGCTGACACAGAGCCTAGCCTCCCCATTGGCTTTGCAGGCCATAACAACAGGAGAGACCCACTCCGTTGCTTCAACTTCTTGAATGATAAACTTGGCTAAGAGATTGCCTAATTCAACTTTCATGCTCTCCCTTACTTACAGAGGTGGATTTCTGACCTTAGCTGTTTTTGGAACAGAGTTAGATTTGACCTTTATCCAATGTACATAGTTTTTGAAACAAACACAGTCCACCAGCAAAGACCTCAAGGAATTCCTTGATCCAGTCTCGATTAGCATTACTAACAACCCTAACTGGTGGTAATTATTTTAGGCAGACAGATCTCATTGGGATAAAGGCAGCTATGTAGATCACGTTGATGGAAGCAACTTATGAGCGAGTCCTGCTTCATCGAGACATAGATTTTACCAGGGATGACTCTCCCTTTGAAATCAATTGTGACCCAGAAATAACCCAGCAACTCAATAGTCACCATACCTTAACCTTTTGGTCTAATGTCTGGCTTCAACAGGGTGAGTTTGCCCAGCAGATTACACTCATAAAATGTTTTGGGGACTAGCAGTATCTTGGCCCCAAAGTCGAAGAGCATGCTCACTGGAGCATCATTGAACAAAACTAGCTCCTGAGGGCCATCTCTAGCATTCCCTGTGACAGGGAGAACATTGATTCCTTCCAAATCTTCTTCATAAAGATAAACTTCCCTGACTTTTTTATGCCCGTGGCCCGATCTGCAGCTCTTTGATACGTGACCTTTTCTCTCTTTTTGCACATGGCCTTCCAACCTGGGCAGTCTTTAACCCGTTGACAGTGGCGCGAATTTCACCGCTGTGCGGGCATATTAATGAGTGGGTGCAGTTCGGACAGCCCCTAGTCGTCCTCCGCACATGCCCACTGTGACGTTAGGGGGCCGTCCGATGCACGCAACGGGTTAAAGTTGGCCATATGGCCAGAGTTGCCACACCTGAAGCACTTCCTCTGAAAATTCTTTGTGTTAAAGGGCTTTGAAGTGGTGCTCAATTTGGGTTTAACAAATCTATCCACCACCACCTTGACATTAATGTTCTCCTTTTTATCACCTGAACTGTCTTTGCGTATAATATCAACACACACTTTTGAATGCCCTTGACTTTTGGATATGGTCAGCACTTCTTAAGGCGATGGTGTGTCTTTTTGCCACAGGGCATGTCTCGTTTTGTCGAGGGCGCATCCTAACATGAACTAATCTCTTAAGCGATCCTCTAAAGCGGCACCAAAATTGCATGTGGAAGCCAATGTGCACAAGGTAGTTATGTACTGTTCGACCGACTCATCCTGCCTTTGCATCCTTCTCCCGAAGTTATATCTTACAAGGACAGTACTCACTTTGGGGAGGTGGTGCAAGTCCAACTTGTTGAAGCAGATCTCGTATTCTTTAAGAGTGCCGGAGTCACTATCAGAGAGTTCAGGAAGGTACTCAAAGAATTCTTGTCCCTCAGAGCCCAAGCAATGCATTAACAATGAGGCTTTCCTCTCTGCACTTAAGGAAGTGCCACAGACACGAGCATAATGTGTGGAAACCTTCTTCCACGAGAGAGGAGGAACTTCTGGAGATGTCAACAAGAAGGGAGGGGCAGTGACATTTTGCATGATGTACGAGCTATGTTTGACCTAGTTACTACTTAAGGGTGATTTTCAGTGATCTGCGTACAGTGCACAATATCCACATACCTTGTAAGCTGTGCGCATCAGGGGAACTGCGTGAAACTTCAGCAATTAAAATTTCGGCCTATGCGCACAATGCCAGAAACTGTATTTGCTGTGCGCATCAGTAGAACGATCAGCCCGATTACTGATGGCACATATTTATTCAGGGAGGAGTCACTTTAGTTTGGTGCTCAATTCCATGTGTAGATGTAAGTCTGGTGGTGCCTGATAACTGAAAGGCACACATTTGTTTACATACAATTTCATATATGTCTGATTTATTATTCCTATTACAGTGCCTTCTACCTTGAGAAGGCCCGTCCTAGACCAGTGTGAGGACAAAACCCATGCCGACAAATGAGCGACCTGAAGTGTAATACTGAGAAAAAGTAACCTGGAGGATTGCTGTAAATGAAAAAATAATAATAAAGAACTGCATAACAACAGCTGGGTGACCTGGAAGCCGATTGTTTCTCAATATAGTACTAGTTTGTGATTACCTTACAGTGCTCACATTATCATCCACGCTAGAAGAGATGGGAGCCTGGGGTGTCTGGTCACAGAAGCTCATTTACATACAAAGGGGGTGACAGCCTGTTCACAACGCACAGCACAACTTGTTTACGTAAAGTGCTAGTACACAGAACAGGTTACAGTCTTGTGTCTCTTTTTTTCATTTTCTTTAATATATCCTGCACCTTGCTCTGTTCTTCTCTTTCTCTCATTTCAATTCATAGCAAATTACTCAAATTCATTATTGCTTTATCAGCACGGCACAAGTCGGGGGGTAGCCACAGTTTGAAGCGGTCCCCCAACTATTATCTAGAAACGGGACTCAGTTCCACATAGCTCCTTAGCCTGCAACTGGTAATTGTTACTTCGTGCCCCAGCACTGCAGACACAGGCCTCTGAGTGTTTGTTTGTGTGAGTGGCGCAAGAGAGGAACAGAGAACTTGACACAATTAGTCCTTCTATTGCTTAATACATTGGCTGGATAAAGAATAACGTCAGGAAACAAGCGCAAATTAAAAGCATATTTTATTTATTCGCTGAAAACTGTTTAAAAATGTAATTTCCAAGTTCCACATATCTGTTTAAAAATATTTACACTTTCAGTCCTTTTTCGAGTTTAGTTACAAACTAATAGTGGGCAAAACACATGATGTATAAAAACTGAAACCAAAAACTTATTTTTACATTATTTTATGTTTCTTGTTTATTGTTTTTAAAACAGTCCATCAACCTTTCACGTGAAAATTATAAGGGCCTGACATCACTTCTTGTGATGTCACTACCTGTGACGTCACTGTGATTTGCATATGATAATGGGCTCCTTCACTATTTTCCTTACTTGTGCCCTGTTTATTGGCATGACATGGGTCTATAGGTATTAAAAATAAACATTAAATTCACAGGTGTTCAGCCCATTTCTCTGGTGATGTCACATATTGGCATGTATTCGGCTGCTTCTTCTATTTTTAGATGAGTACAAATAACGTACGTTCCCCCTCCTTCCAATTCGTTCTTTTTCTCCCCATTTCTTTGTCTCTCTCACTCTCTTTATCTCTCCCCCTCTTTATTTCCCACACACTCCTGTTAGCTTTAGCTTCATGAATGTCACTGCCACTTCTGGCATTCATACGACAAATCCTTCAGAACATTTGAGGACAAGGGACAATCAAGTGTGGAAGATGAGTTGCTGGGAGTGCAACTGATTGTCCTGGCACATATATGCTTTTGATGTGGGATTTCGCTATTTCACCACATTCTTCAAACAGAGTCTACTGCTTACAGTGGCTCAATTCTGGTAAAAAGTAGAGTTTGGCAAGTCACAAAATGAATAGGGAGAGCCAAGTCGGGGAGGAGCCATGGGTCACACTTAGTTATAAGGCCCGAGACACGAGCTGAGCCATTGACCGAAAACAGTGTGTAAGAGATGCAGCAAACGTTACTTAAAAACAAGGTATATGCTCTTTTATATCTGAAAATAGGTTATTTCTTGAACACCTGTGCTTCGCTTTAATTCTTTATCTACACTGCAGTGGCATTTGTTAATAGTAATACATGCATTTTACCAATGAAGTTTCTCATCTCCAGATCCCTGACAACATGTCCACTCTGGGTGTGTTGGGTTTATAGGTTTTATCACTAATCCGACAAGTTAGCTGAAAATACCACTGTTAGTCCCAGTATTGTTCAGTGTTGCTTTTACAGGTTGTGTGATCAGGTGCGATTAAATGTTTTTCTTTGTATCTCTTCTTCACCAAATAAAAATCAACAATGTTTCTTTTCTTTTAATCCACATTGTGCTTGTCTCCCACTGTGTATCCTGGTACATAATGTCACTTTGCTATGTGTACGGAAGTGAACAATCACTGGAAACAAACACTTTTATAATCCTGCAAATACTGTTATCTGTTTTACTTCTTTACTGCTATTCGGGTCTTTTATCATCTGGTATTTCAATGTCCCACATAATTTGCATTGGATCTTTTTCTGTAATTCATTCCTCTCACAATAACTGCACTGTTTTGCTCTTTTCTATGTCCTCAGAAGGGTCAGAAGTGGAGAAATGTGGCTCAATGGTTAGAGCGGCAGACCCTGATGCAGAGGTCTGGCCCGGGACCTGGGTTCAATTCCCGCCTCGGCGGGTCTTGGGCTCAATTTCCTCGGACCTGATAATTCTCGCCTCGGTGCCTATTCTAATCATGGGTCCCACTCTGCAACTCTGGGCAATAGCTTGCTTAATCTCCACAACGACCCCAACAGCGCTGGGATGACTGGCTTCACCCTGGGGGTGCCCAGGAGTGGACATTTCACAGGAAAGCCAGGAAGGGTTCCACAGCGGTATGCGTTACAGCACCAGGACACCCCAGTTGGGGTATTAGTGCACTTTACAAGTACAAATTACATTTACATTTACAAGGGTCAATATTATTTTTGATGTTCTTAAGTTCTTTCCGGAATCTCTGCAGCTCTAGGATTATTTCCATGTGAGTTAAATGAAGGAGTGAATTCACTGAGGGCTGTGTGGGATTGAAAATTGACAAAAGCACTTCTCACTTTCAGTGCCCTTCTCTGTTTTCCCCCTGTGTGTTTGCTGATGACTTTGTAGCTCTAATCGTCGACTAAAGCTCTTTCCACATTCATTGCACTTGAGTGGCTTTCCCCCTGTGTGTGTTTGTTGATGTTTTCGTAGGGTTGATAACTGACTAAAGCTCTTCAAACATTCACAGCAATCATATAGTTTTTCCCTTGTGTGTGTTCGCTGATGTCTTTGAAGGTGTGATAACTGACTAAAGCTCTTTACACATTCACTGCACTTGAATGGTTTTTCCCCTGTGTGTGTTCGCTGATGACTTTGAAGGTGTGATAACTGACTAAAGCACTTTGCACATTCACTGCACTTGAATGGTTTTTCCCCTGTGTGTGTTCGCTGATGACTTTGAAGGTGTGATAAATGACTAAAGCTCTTCCCACATTCATTGCACTTGAATGGTTTTTCTCCTGTGTGAGTTCGCTGATGATACCTTAATGCTGAAGAGCTGCGAAAACTACTGTCACATTCCGAACAATTATAGCGTTTTCCCTCTGTGTTTTATTCGCTGATGTCTTTGTAGTACTGATAATTGACTAAAGCTCTTCCCACATTCAGTGCAATTATATGGTTTTTCTCCAGTGTGTGTTCTCTGATGCTCTTTTAGGTATGATAATCGACTAAAGCTCTTCAAACATTCACTGCACTTGAATGGTTTTTCTCCTGTGTGAGTTCGCTGATGATCCTTTAATGCTGTAGAGAAGCGAAAACTACTGTCACATTCACTACAATGATAGGGTTTTTCCCCTGTGTGTGTTCGCTGATGTCTTTGAAGGGTTGATAACCAACTAAAGCTCCTCCCACATTCACTGCACTTGAATGGTTTTTCCCCTGTGTGTGTTCGCTGATGACTTTGAAGGTGTGATAACCAACTAAAGCTCTTCCCACATTCACTGCACTTCAATGGTTTTTCCCCTGTGTGTGTTCGCTGATGACTTTGAAGGTGTGATAACTGACTGAAGCACTTCCCACATTCACTGCACTTGAATGGTTTTTCCCCTGGGTGTATTCGCTGATGTGTTTGAAGGCTTGATAACTGACTAAAGCATTTCCCACATTCACTGCACTTGAATGGCTTTTCCCCTGTGTGTGTTCGCTGGTGTCTTTGTAGTTCTGATAACCTACTAAAGCACTTTGCACATTCACTGCACTTGAATGGTTTTTCCCCTGTGTGTGTTCGCTGATGACTTTGGAGGTTTGATAACTGACTGAAGCACTTCCCACATTCACTGCACTTGAATGGTTTTTCCCCTGGGTGTATTCGCTGATGTGTTTGAAGGCTTGATAACTGACTAAAGCACTTCCCACATTCACTGCACTTGAATGGCTTTTCCCCTGTGTGTGTTCGCTGGTGTCTTTGTAGTCCTGATAACCTACTAAAGCACTTTGCACATTCACTGCACTTGAATGGCTTTTCCCCTGTGTGTGTTCGCTGATGACTTTGAAGGCTTGATAAGTGACTAAAGCACTTTGCACATTCACTGCACTTGAATGGCTTTTCCCCTGTGTGTGTTCGCTGATGACTTTGTAGTTCTGATAACCTACTAAAGCTCTTTACACATTCACTGCACTTGAATGGTTTTTGTCCTGTGTACATGTGCTGATGAAGCTTGCGTAGTGATGACAAACTAAAGCTCTTGCTGCATGTGTATGATTCTTCTTTCTTGGTTAGTGTCTGTGGGTCGGGTACATATTTGTCTACATCCCATGACTGCATTTCCTGATGGGCCGACATGGCTTATAAAGCACTTGTGTTTTTCTCACACACTTTATATGTGTGCAGTATTTTGCATGTTTTATTTCTGTTTTCACAAAAAATGCGATAGCCACCAAATATTTGCCACACTCCTAATACGTAGAAGGTGTCTTTGTAGGCGATTGTGCCTTTAGATTGGATTATGGCTATGCACGATTGCGGGTAAAGATGTATCTTCCTTCTGACCGGTGCAAATTAGGACAGTCTATTGTATTGTAGCTACAAGAACTCCTCTTTCCTTTACCCGTCAGTTGTCCGGCTCTGCTCTGTTGTGCTTTTCTCTGGTTACTGTGGTTTGTCAGGAAAGAGTTTACAATTCTCCTAGAGCACGGAATGATGGCTTGTCATCATTTTATAAAACAGAGCTCTGCGGTAATCACACCATACAGATCCCATGATATTGGACACTTGTTTATACAGGAGGCGGTTTGTTATTGTTGTTGCCTTAATTTTCCTAAGGTCATTTCTTCGTCTTGTGGCATGGAGGTGCACAGCTCAGCGTCTTACAATCACTGAACTGCCCTTGATGCTTGGTCCGGGATCTGTCAGTTTGTGTGCAGGTTCCTCTGTCGCCGACTGCGCTGATGTTTTCCTGAATACTGTAGCTCAATATTTCTGCTATTATTGAAGATTTACAGCATTCGCTTTATTATTGATGGTCATTTCACACATTCAAGGCTTGTTTTCTGTTGGATGTAAAAATATTTAAAATTACTAAATTGAAACATAATGGAATGAGAATTCACAATAGTGGTAAAAGACATTTCGGGGAAGATTTACCAAATCTCCACACAATGCAGCACAGCCCTCCCCCCGCGAGGCAGCGCTGTGTGGCGTGACAGGAAGGGAACAGGAGAGCACCATATTTTCAAAGATATGGCTCTCTCCTTCCCTTTCCCTTGCGTCGGCACTGATTACAGCAGCCGTGCGCCATGCACACACCTTAGCACCAGAGCGCTAGGGTGTGTGTGTGAGTCCAGCATCGGTTTTGTACAGGAAGGACACCGTTCCTGTACAAAATACTATGTCAGACATGAGGGAAGGCTTTTCCCACTTTGCATGCATGTTGCACAGTGCAGCACACATGCAAAGTCAGAGAAGGAAGGAGAAATTAATTCAGTTCTCCTTCCTTGTGTCTTGTTTAAAAGGGTGCAGTTTTCTCATGCTTAACCCAATCTACTGATTTTGGTAAAATGGGTTTAGCATGAGAAATCTTGGGTGGTTGCACGGGAATGCCCATGCACCCCCCTTGGCAGGTCCCAATGTGTGAAGTAATGCGAAGCAGTGCTATGCGCAGTTTCACATTACTTTTACATTATTTCCAGCGCTAAAAAAATTTAGCGCTGGAAAGTAAATTAGGAAAAAAAGATTTTGCGCTGTTTTGTGCCACTTTTGTGATGCAAATACGGCGCAAAATATTAGTAAATCTCCCTCTTCTTCTTTACCACCTTTAAAAATTAGCAAGAAATATTTCATCATACACAGATATTTAACTAAAGGTTCTGTTGATCAGGTGATATCTTATTAATGTCTGAAAAGGAGGTGATTTACCAGCGTTCACAGAGTAACTGAGCAAAGTAAAGGCGCTCACGGGGCACCCAAGTGCTTGAGGTTTTGCTTAAGATAGACGCATATGGTCAAGATTTAATTTAAACAAGAATAGATTTTAGAAAAAGAGATGGATCAGGCTGGGCTGCAAAATTTCCAGTAACTCTTTACGAAGTATACAACGAAAGTAACTCCATTTACACACTTCTTCTTATTCTTTCCGATTCACTTACGATCATCTCAAATACCAACTCCTGTCTTTACCTCGCTGTTCATAAGTCACCATTGACACTTTCAACAGCTACCTTGGTTGAAGCATTTCTGGTTTCTTCTACCCTAGAAGATTGGAACATTATTGTGGGTTGGGGGGGTTCCTATCACCATAACATCTGTCCATCTCCCTGAAACTAGTGCAGCTTACAGAGCCTGGTTCTGGCCTGAAAGACAACTTTAAAAAGCGGTCTTTAGTTCTTCCTAAAGTAGATAAAGTTCTGTAAGATGCAGCTCCTTCCGGGGCTTCTGTGTAAAACCGAACGAGGGGTTCACTGTAAGGCCCGTCCTTTACATTATAAGCGCAGATATGGCAAACAAACGTTGATTCATATAATTTAATATTCAACAATATCAGTCATTTTGTACTTCTAGAGAATCCATCACACCCAATAATTTACCTGCCATATCCCCGCAGCAGATGTGTGCATATTACTTTTTTTCCCCCCTTTTCCACCATTACATGGCATCTGGTATGACGTTGTCCGTTTGGGGCCCAGGATGCCACTTTGTGACCGGATGGGCATTTGGCAGAGCGGGAGGAGGTCTCAGTTATCCACAGGTGATGCGGCATTTCCACCTTTCCATATTTCCCATCTTCTAGTTTATCTCATTTCCTGCCTTCGGTCCCTCTACTGCTCTCTGGCTGCTCACTCACTCTGTGGGGTATATCAGAAGTCAAATAACGGCCTGATACTCACAAGGCCGTGGTTCTCACTTCTTCTACAACACTTATTGTGTCCTAGTTTAGAGTTTGTCCAACAGATTATTGCCTCAAAACTAGGGGTGGGCGAAGAATTCAGCTCTGCCGGCGGAGCTCGCGAATTTTTGCCCAGAGTGCGGAGTTCCAAAAAACTCCATGAAGTAATGCAGAACTGAGTTTTTTTCTCTAGCAGTTCTCCAACGGTAAGGTGGCGAGCGCTTGTGAGAAAATATAATGCACTAGACCTCCTCCTGGCGAGATTTCTCATTGCGGTAGGTCGCGACCACTCGAGTGTAGAAATCTGCCATTCTCGTTGATGAAGCTGCTACTCGATTAGAATGTCAATTTGAGCGGCAGAAAGCAGCAGCGCCCTCTGGCACAACGCGTAGTGCCGTTCGTGCTGCTTTTATAGTACTAGAAACCGGGAATGGGCTTTGGCTCTTAACCAGTCAGGCTAAACCGACCAAACTTTAGATAACAAAACGTGTGCCAGGACTGATAGTTTTTTAGAGACTATTTACTCATGACCTCTATGAACATAACATAAACGTCTGCTTTAACAATTGCATCATTTAATGACCAAGAATTTATTTTTTCAATTTTCAATCTTAGAAAACAAATATATATACTGTGTGTACAACAACATAAACAAGTATTATATATACAATTATATACAATAAATATACAACACATTTGAAATGACGAATTTTTCACTTATACCACATCCATACTTCTTTCATCCTTCCCAAACATACTACAAACAAAACAATCCCTAAGGGCACCAAAATCCAAATATAAAATGAAAATAGATTTAAATCCAAATCTCAATGGTCGAAATTATTCTGAAATGATGTTTAAGGCACTTTTTTTGTAACAAATTCTTGACAAAAAAGCGGATTGAGATGAGCTATGGTGATTCCTTAGAAAGGGTGACCTGGGATAATGGTCGACGCGTTTCGAACCCTGAAACTTGTGGGGTTCTCATCAGGACCAAGAAGACTCTACAAAAAACAAAACATAACCATTTGTAGGTGAACTAAAAAATTAACTTAAGTGTGCCTCCCCAATGGCGCTTCCCCTACCATGAGTCTTTGCTACCATTCTCCTATGTAGTGGTGGTATATGGGAATCTAAAAAAATTGTTGAAAGTTCTGATTAGGTCCTTCTTTACATGACAAACATTGCATGTTAGTCATATTCATGCATCACATCTCTTATTCTCTCATTCTCTACCCCGACACTTACCCCAATGGGAGGAAGACGATCTGATGGCGGACACACAGCGTGGGCGGCTCGCCTAAGGCTGTTGAGTAGTTCGGATGATCTTTTTCTGTAAGTTTAAAAAAGTAACCACCAATTACGGACTTGTGACCTGCGTTAGCACTTGGTTAGCACCGAACTGGAAACACGCTCGCATATTGAAACCTTTCTTTGCTGAGCTGCGCGCCACAACCGGTTTTAAAATAGAAGTGATTCCACAATTTTCTTTTGCTTAGCGTCCTGCTTTCTGTTAAAGCAATCTCGGACTTGGATGCAGTCTTACCTGAATCAAGCAAAACTTTCTGAGTTAATCAGAGTCCTAGTTCGACAAAAACGTCCTGGTGAGCCATGGCACAGATTGAATTCAGTCAGTGCCTGAGTGAGTGTGGAAAATTACTTCCTGTATGTCACATGATCGGTCTCACGTAGCAAAGCATTCTGGGACCAGAAGTCCAATGTATATAAAAGGCGGTTCTAAACGAAATGAAAATGTTTTTAAGGTCGTCCTATTGTACCATAGATGGGGCTGACTGTGTGGGTGTAGAACAATATTCCCTTTATATCGCATAGTCGTTGTTGCGTGAAGCATTGTGGGAACTGAAGTCCTGTATGTCCTGAGGTAGTCCAAATGAAGTGACTGTTGCGCGCGGGAAGTGGGGGTTCTTAGAATTCAAGATATTGCTTTAGGTGAATGTTGCGAGGCACAGGTAGGTGGGCAGTTCTCATGGTGAACCCAATATTTAGTATGAAGGAAAAATATAAAGGTTCGCAGTTCAACCCTTCTCAATCAGTATTCATAGTGTTAGAAAGGCAATGTATATCTTGATGTTATCATCCAGGGGTGCCTTCTGAAAGTTTTGAGGAGGGCCCTCTCAAAGCTTGAAAATTTCAGAAATTTCATTGAGGCCATTTATTGCGGTATTATATTTCATAATTAACAGAGCTTCCCGCTGGCTCAGTCTGGCATCCAGGTCACTGCCGCGTTTGTCATTTTCGATTTTTGATATTACCGTCCATGAGAGTTCAGATTCCTTATGCTCATTTGACATCCAATGGTTGACGAGTGGTGCATTTGCCACATGTCTTCTTATCCGAGATTTGTGCTGGGTAATCCTTTGACGGATCTCTTGCGTGGTCTTCCCAATATACAGTTTTGGACATGGGCATAATATCCCATAAACTACATTTTTCGTTTTGCAGTTAGTAAAGCTTTCATGCTTCCAATGAGTGCCTTCAAAAGAGAAAACTGATCCTTCTACTGTTTGCTCACAGCATGTACAGGTCCCACATTTATGATGTCCCAATATTGGAGGGAGTTGAAGCATTTGTCTGAGATTGAGTTGTTGTTCATTGGGCAATGCTGCCCTGACCAGATGGTTTGCCACGTTCATATCTTTCTTAAATGCAAACAATGGCAATTCCGAAAAGTCCTCATGTAGATCTTTAACTAAATGCCAGTTGGTATTGATCATTTTCTTTAGTTGGTGTGCATTGGGACAAAAAGTTGTTACGCACACGATTCTAGTGGATTCCTGTTTTTTCTTTTTTTCAAGCAGCGAGTCCCTGGGGACCCACCATGCTCGTTTAAGGGCGTGTCTCACAAGTTTCTTTGGGTACCCTCTTTCAACCAGTCTTTCGACGAGCTGGGAGGCATGTGCAAAGTACTCATCCTTACAACAACAATTCCTCCGTATCCTCAAGAATTGTCCGAAAGGCAAATTCTGTCGTAGACTTCTTGGGTGGTAACTTGTGTAATGGAGGCTTTTATTTCTGTTCGTTGTTTTCCGATATAGAGTTGTTCCTAAGCCGCCATTTAAGGGAAAAACTTTAACATCCAAGAATGTAATTGCTCGATTTGATGATTCCGCGGTGAATTTAATGTCCTGTGTTTTTGAATTAATCCAGCCGACAAATTCCTCCAGAAGTTCTTGGGATCCGGTCCAGATAAAGAAGACATCGTCTATGTACCTCATATATTTAGAAATGCTGTCCGAGTATGGGTTGTTATTGTAAATGAATTTTTCTTCATATAGTCCCATGTAGAGAACTGCCAGCTCAGGTGCAAAGGGGCAGCCCATGGCTACTCCTTTTACCTGGAAGACGAATTCGAAGTCGAATGTGAAGAAGTTTCTCTGTAAAGCAAATTTTGCTAAATTTAACAAAAATTCTGTGGGGACCCTTCTGGGGCGTGGTCTAGAATCCAGAAAAAACTCCAACGTCTCCAATGCTTGTTCTTGTGGTATTTGAGTATAAAGTGAAGTGACGTCCATTGTCACCAATAATTGATTTGTAATGTCAAACTGTACAGTCTTTATTCGGTTCAAAAAAGCTGTGGTGTCTTTCAAATGAGCTGGTACTTCGTTGACAAATGGCTTCAGAAAGAAATCAATATATTTCGCCACTGGTTCTATGAGAGAATCACAGCCCGAAACAATTGGGCGTCCTGGCAGATTTGTGTCATCTTTATGTAACTTGGGGAGAACATAGAACACCGGTATTCTGGGACTTGTATTTTGAAGGTAGAGAAATTCTTTAGGACCAAGGATCCCACACTCAAAACCACTTTGAATGATCCTGAAAAGTTCGGATTGTAGATCATTTGTGGGGTTCTTTCCGATCCGACGATAACAGTTGGTATCATTGAGTTGCCTAAATATTTCTTCCTTATATTTGTTTACATCCCAGACCACTATTCCTCCTCCCTTATCGGCCTGTTTTATGACCACAGTTTTGTCATTTTTTAATGTCAATAGGGCATCCTTTTCACTTTTTTGAAGGTTGTATTTGATGTATTGCTTTTTATGTTCAATTGCTGATATTCCTGAAAGCAAAGTCCTTTCAAATGTTAAAACCTCTTTTGGAATTTTATACCCAGAAGGGATAAAGGTAGATTTCTTTTTAAGTCCAGTGACTTCCAACATATTGGAAGGGGGAGAATCTTTAAAGAAAGTTCTGAGTCAAATCTTACGGCAAAACTCCATTGCTTCCAATTTCATCTTAACGAAGTTTGTAGGTTTTGAGGGGACGAAGGATAAACCTTTGTTCAATATGGCAATTTCTGATGAGGTCAATGTGCGTGTGGACAGATTGAAAACTGAGGAGGTTTTTAATTCTTGTAATACTGTCGGCGCATTCTCATTTCCCATGGTTGTTGGTTGTAGCGCATCCGTCCTCGTCCTCTCCGTTGGCCTCTCCCTAAAAAAGTAGTTTGATTTTGTTGTTGTTGTTGTTGGGGATGAGGTTGCTGATCTTGTTGGTTATCCCTTCTGTCTTGATTGTTCCTTGATCCACCAGAATCAGACTCGCCTCCTGATGAGGATGATGAAGTGTCCGAAAATGTAAGGAATTTGTTCCGTGATCTCCCTTGGTTATCTCCAAGGTAGCGTCTTGATTCTGATCTTAAATAGAAGTCTTTGTGCAGATACGGATATGTTGATTCCAGAGAGAAATTCTTTTTGTCAAGATCAAATTTATTACTTTTCTGATTTACTGTAAAGTCCTTAAATTCTAAAATCTCTTTTTCAATTTTATCCAAAAGGGCTTTTGAGTCCGTAATTAATTGGTTGTTTTGGATTTCAGTTTCCAACACATTGATTTCCTCCAATTGTTTAAGTGAAATTCTGTGTGCCGTTTCAACAGTTAAGACCATGAGGTCTCTGCTGCATTTGGTCTCAATGCAGCTAAAGTTTCTTTTATATTCCGGGTCGTCCGTGAAAACCACTGGAATATTGTGTATTTGCAGTCCAGTTGGTATAGTCCCTGCCTTCAAATGTAACAACAAAAAATGTCCGTGCAAATCCGTCCGGATTTGTTTTTTGCGTAATCTAATTAATTTTTCGGATTCGTTCTGAGTTTTAGCTGAGGTGCTCAATGTAGCAGAAGCGAACACCGGGGGGCACTAATAAGGTTACGAATATGCTCTTCACTATAAGCGAAAGTATCTTTTTCAGCCATACCCAATATCCAGATATTCCACATAAAAATTGGTTAATGACAAACAAACATACAAACAAATGACACTTACTACCACAGTGGGCCCTACTAATGGAACATGTGTATTACAAACCAATAGCAGGGTTCTTAACTGCCTATTTGAAGTGGTAGCTTGTCACACTTCAAAGTAAGCCTCGCGAGCAGCTGCTCGCTCTTAGACCAGAAACCGGGAATGGGCTTTGGCTCTTAACCAGTCAGGCTAAACCAACCAAACTTTAGATAACAAAACGTGTGCCAGGACTGATAGTTTTTTAGAGACTATTTACTCATGACCTCTATGAACATAACATAAACGTCTGCTTTAACAATTGCATCATTAATGATCAAGAATTTCTTTTTTCAATTTTCAATCTTAGAACACAAATATATATACTGTGTGTACAACAACATAAACAAGTATTATATATACAATTATATACAATAAATATACAACACATTTGAAATGACAAATTTTTCACTTATACCACATCCATACTTCTTTCATCCTTCCCAAACATACTACAAACAAAACAATCCCTAAGGGCACCAAAATCCAAATATAAAATGAAAATATATTTAAATCCAAATCTCAATGGTCGAAATTATTCTGAAATGATGTTTAAGGCACTTTTTTTGTAACAAATTCTTGACAAAAAGCGGATTGAGATGAGCTATGGTGATTCCTTAGAAAGGGTGACCTGGGATAATGGTCGACGCGTTTCGAACCCTGAAACTTGTGGGGTTCTCATCAGGACCAAGAAGACTCTACAAAAAACAAAACATAACCATTTGTAGGTGAACTAAAAAATTAACTTAAGTGTGCCTCCCCAATGGCGCTTCCCCTACCATGAGTCTTTGCTACCATTCTCCTATGTAGTGGTGGTATATGGGAATCTAAAAAAATTGTTGAAAGTTCTGATTAGGTCCTTCTTTACATGACAAACATTGCATGTTAGTCATATTCATGCATCACATCTCTTATTCTCTCATTCTCTACCCCGACACTTACCCCAATGGGAGGAAGACGATCTGATGGCGGACACACAGCGTGGGCGGCTCGCCTAAGGCTGTTGAGTAGTTTGGATGATCTTTTTCTGTAAGGTTAAAAAAGTAACCACCAATTACGGACTTGTGACCTGCGTTAGCACTTGGATAGCGCCGAACTGGAAACGCGCTCGCATATTGAAACCTTTCTTTGCTGAGCTGCGCGCCACAACCGGTATTAAAATAGAAGTGATTCCACAATTTTCTTTTGCTTAGCGTCCTGCTTTCTGTTAAAGCAATCTCGGACTTGGATGCAGTCTTACCTGAATCAAGCAAAACTTTCTGAGTTAATCAGAGTCCTAGTTCGACAAAAACGTCCTGGTGAGCCATGGCACAGATTGAATTCAGTCAGTGCCTGAGTGAGTGTGGAAAATTACTTCCTGTATGTCACATGATCGGTCTCACGTAGCAAAGCATTCTGGGACCAGAAGTCCAATGTATATAAGAGGTGGTTCTAAACGAAATGAAAATGTTTTTAAGGTCATCCTATTGTACCATAGATGGGGCTGTCTGTGTGGGTGTAGAACAATATTCCCTTTATATTGCATTCTCTACATGGGACTATATGAAGAAAAATTCATTTACAATAACAACCCATACTCGGACAGCATTTCTAAATATATGAGGTACATAGACGATGTCTTCTTTATCTGGACCGGATCCCAAGAACTTCTGGAGGAATTTGTCGGCTGGATTAATTGAAAAACACAGGACATTAAATTCACCGCGGAATCATCAAATCGAGCAATTACATTCTTTTTCCCTTAAATGGCGGCTTAGGAACAACTCTATATCGGAAAACAACTGACAGAAATAAAAGCCTCCATTACACAAGTTACCACCAAGAAGTCTACGACAGAATTTGCCTTTCGGACAATTCTTGAGGATACGGAGGAATTGTTGTACGGATGAGTACTTTGCACATGCCTCCCAGCTCGTCGAAAGACTGGTTGAAAGAGGGTACCCAAAGAAACTTGTGAGACACGCCCTTGAACGAGCATGGTGGGTCCCCAGGGACTCGCTGCTTGAAAAAAAGAAAAAACAGGAATCCACTAGAATCGTGTGCGTAACAACTTTTTGTCCCAGTGCACACCAACTAAAGAAAATGATCAATACCAACTGGCATTTAGTTAAAGATCTACATGAGGACTTTTCGGAATTGCCATTGTTTGCATTTAAGAAAGATATGAACGTGGCAAACCATCTGGTCAGGGCAGCATTGCCCAATGAACAACAACTCAATCTCAGACAAATGCTTCAACTCCCTCCAATATTGGGACATCATAAATGTGGGACCTGTACATGCTGTGAGCAAACAGTAGAAGGATCAGTTTTCTCTTTTGAAGGCACTCATTGGAAGCATGAAAGCTTTACTAACTGCAAAACGAAAAATGTAGTTTATGGGATATTATGCCCATGTCCAAAACTGTATATTGGGAAGACCACGCAAGAGATCCGTCAAAGGATTACCCAGAACAAAGCTCGGATAAGAAGACATGTGGCAAATGCACCACTCGTCAACCATTGGATGTCAAATGAGCATAAGGAATCTGAACTCTCATGGACGGTAAAATCAAAAATCGAAAATGACAAACGCGGCAGTGACCTGGATGCCAGACTGAGCCAGCGGGAAGCTCTGTTAATTATGAAATATAATACCGCAATAAATGGCCTCAATGAAATTTCTGAAATTTTCAAGCTTTGAGAGGGCCCTCCTCAAAACTTTCAGAAGGCACCCCTGGATGATAACATCAAGATATACATTTCCTTTCTAACACTATGAATACTGATTGAGAAGGGTTGAACTGCGAACCTTTATATTTTTCCTTCATACTAAATATTGGGTTCACCATGAGAACTGCCCACCTACCTGTGCCTCGCAACATTCACCTAAAGCAATATCTTGAATTCTAAGAACCCCCACTGCCCGCGCGCAACAGTCACTTCATTTGGACTACCTCAGGACATACAGGACTTCAGTTCCCACAATGCTTCACGCAACAACGACTATGCGATATAAAGGGAATATTGTTCTACACCCACACAGACAGCCCCATCTATGGTACAATAGGACAACCTTAAAAACATTTTCATTTCGTTTAGAACCGCCTTTTATATACATTGGACTTCTGGTCCCAGAATGCTTTGCTACGTGAGACCGATCATGTGACATACAGGAAGTAATTTTCCACACTCACTCAGGCACTGACTGAATTCAATCTGTGCCATGGCTCACCAGGACGTTTTTGTCGAACTAGGACTCTGATTAACTCAGAAAGTTTTGCTTGATTCAGGTAAGACTGCATCCAAGTCCGAGATTGCTTTAACAGAAAGCAGGACGCTAAGCAAAAGAAAATTGTGGAATCACTTCTATTTTAAAACCGGTTGTGGCGCGCAGCTCAGCAAAGAAAGGTTTCAATATGCGAGCGTGTTTCCAGTTCGGCGCTAACCAAGTGCTAACGCAGGTCACAAGTCCGTAATTGGTGGTTACTTTTTTAAACTTACAGAAAAAGATCATCCGAACTACTCAACAGCCTTAGGCGAGCCGCCCACGCTGTGTGTCCGCCATCAGATCGTCTTCCTCCCATTGGGGTAAGTGTCGGGGTAGAGAATGAGAGAATAAGAGATGTGATGCATGAATATGACTAACATGCAATGTTTGTCATGTAAAGAAGGACCTAATCAGAACTTTCAAAAAAATTTTTAGATTCCCATATACCACCACTACATAGGAGAATGGTAGCAAAGACTCAAGGTAGGGGAAGCGCCATTGGGGAGGCACACTTAAGTAAATTTTTTAGTTCACCTACAAATGGTTATGTTTTGTTTTTTGTAGAGTCTTCTTGGTCCTGATGAGAACCCCACAAGTTTCAGGGTTCGAAACGCGTCGACCATTATCCCAGGTCACCCTTTCTAAGGAATCACCATAGCTCATCTCAATCCGCTTTTTTGTCAAGAATTTGTTACAAAAAAAGTGCCTTAAACATCATTTCAGAATAATTTCGACCATTGAGATTTGGATTTAAATCTATTTTCATTTTATATTTGGATTTTGGTGCCCTTAGGGATTGTTTTGTTTGTAGTATGTTTGGGAAGGATGAAAGAAGTATGGATGTGGTATAAGTGAAAAATTCGTCATTTCAAATGTGTTGTATATTTATTGTATATAATTGTATATATAATACTTGTTTATGTTGTTGTACACACAGTATATATATTTGTTTTCTAAGATTGAAAATTGAAAAAAGAAATTCTTGGTCATTAAATGATGCAATTGTTAAAGCAGACGTTTATGTTATGTTCATAGAGGTCATGAGTAAATAGTCTCTAAAAAACCTATCAGTCCTGGCACACGTTTTGTTATCTAAAGTTTGGTCGGTTTAGCCTGACTGGTTAAGAGCCAAAGCCCATTCCCGGTTTCTGGTCTAAGAGCGAGCAGCTGCTCGCGAGGCTTACTTTGAAGTGTGACAAGCTACCACTTCAAATAGGCAGTTAAGAACCCTGCTATAGGTTCGTAATACACATGTCCCATTAGTAGGGCCCACTGTGGTAGTAAGTGTCATTTGTTTGTATGTTTGTTTGTCATTAACCAATTTTTATGTGGAATATCTGAATATTGGGTATGGCTGAAAAAGATACTTTCGCTTATAGTGAAGAGCATATTCGTAACCTTATTAGTGCCCCCCCGGTGTTCGCTTCTGCTACATTGAGCACCTCAGCTAAAACTCAGAACGAATCCGAAAAATTAATTAGATTATGCAAAAAACAAATCCGGACGGATTTGCACGGACATTTTTTGTTGTTACATTTGAAGGCAGGGACTATACCAACTGGACTGCAAATACACAATATTCCAGTGGTTTTCACGGACGACCCGGAATATAAAAGAAACTTTAGCTGCATTGAGACCAAATGCAGCAGAGACCTCATGGTCTTAACTGTTGAAACGGCACACAGAATTTCACTTAAACAATTGGAGGAAATCAATGTGTTGGAAACTGAAATCCAAAACAACCAATTAATTACGGACTCAAAAGCCCTTTTGGATAAAATTGAAAAAGAGATTTTAGAATTTAAGGAATTTACAGTAAATCAGAAAAGTAATACATTTGATCTTGACAAAAAGAATTTCTCTCTGGAATCAACATATCCGTATCTGCACAAAGACTTCTATTTAAGATCAGAATCAAGACGCTACCTTGGAGATAACCAAGGGAGATCACGGAACAAATTCCTTACATTTTCGGACACTTCATCATCCTCATCAGGAGGCGAGTCTGATTCTGGTGGATCAAGGAACAAACAAAACAGAAGGGATAACCAACAAGATCAGCAACCTCATCCCCAACAACAACAACAACAAAATCAAACTACTTTTTTAGGGAGAGGCCAACGGAGAGGACGAGGACGGATGCGCTACAACCAACAACCATGGGAAATGAGAACGCGCTGACAGTATTACAAGAATTAAAAACCTACTCAGTTTTCAATCTGTCCACACGCACATTGACCTCATCAGAAATTGCCATATTGAACAAAGGTTTATCCTTCGTCCCCTCGAAACTGTGGTAAATAAATAATTAATTACCGGTATTATTTTTTAATACAATCAATAAAACAGATAGCTCAATAAATAAGAGTCAGGATTCGAGGTATCTTGAGTCGACAGGCTTTAATCAGGCATAAAGGACAGGAACAGGACAGCCTGCAATAGAACGGAATGGCAGCTGCCAGGGAACGGGAAAGGACAAGAGAGGATGGGTAACTTTTTGTAACAGTCCACAGTATATATATATTAAAACAATTGCATTACATTCAATACAGTAGGCGTAGCAGTAGGCGTGACTCGTAGCAGTCGCGAAAGATAAGGGCAAAATGATGTAACAAGAAGGCGTGTACAGGGCGTATACATAGACATGTGATGTAAACGTAACAGAAATGTCATAAACGGGGCGGAAACATGGAGGGGGCTACCTGAGCAGCTGGGACCTCTAACCTAGTGGTGCGCGCAAACGGGCAATGACGTGTTACCAGGGAGAACTGGGGGCTATGACATCTGCGCTAGAAGAGGAGACTAAAGTCTGGAGTGTCAGAGCGACATGTACCCAAGGCATATCTGGTATCTGGTGTTTGGAGTACATATTGATAGAATCCAAAAGTTATCAGGGCAAAGGCTACTTGACACTAAGACTGGTGCATGCATAATTCTACATGTGTTGCGTGTGCGAGGAATATTCTATGAATATTAATACAGTATTTCTCTTACATGGAGACATAAAGGCTAGACCATGACGGAAACTATTGATGCGATGCAGTAGCTTAGGAATGCAGAGAAGGAGGGCTGGACTGATAACTAGAAGCATAACATACTCTAGGCAGACTGGGAGGCAGAGCCAGGCCGGGCCGGGCACTGCGAGGCATGAAGTAAGTGAAGGGTCAGGGATGCAGGTGGGGGCTGTATCGCTCCTCGGAGAGGGTTCAGGAGACAGGAGCTGAATCTGAGTCCGGGCCCTTTTGAGGCCTAGAAACGGGGACAATTCAATGAATTAACGTGCACACTGTGAAATGTGGCAACGTAGGTTTACATAGGCCTAATATTCGTTGCTTTCACGATGACTGGAAACTGGCATACTAGAGATGGACACAACTGTAATTGCGTCTTTAATCGATCAGGAGGGAATACATGCATATCGATCATGCACATATAACATAAGATGGGGAACACGTAGGCACATACAACATGGCAAAATTTACTTTTCCACATTCCCTCCTTGTGCCCTACGTTTCCATCAGGAAACATCAATATTCATGATACCATCTATCATTTCATATAGCATCATCTGCTCGTCTCGAATTGTCTTGGAACGGGATTTAGGACTAGGAATACAAGAGGTAGCACACATGCCGCAAATCGCAGGGCCACATTGTATACAGAGGCAGCAACTGAATATGATCATTACTGCAATACCTAGGAATGACAATACTTTCCATCCCCAGGCAGATATAATACTCCAGAGCCAACCGGACCATGTCCAGGTGCCTGGATTCTGGTGTAACTGATGGGCAATTTTATGAAGTCTGGTTATAGCTGAATAAACAGACGGCGCGTTATTAGGAATGAAAATGCAGCAACTAGATCCGATGACTCTACATGCTCCTCCTCTATCGGCCAGTATGACGTCAAGAACGAGACGATTTTGGAGCACGACAAATCTCATAGCAGATTGCTCTTCAGTTAAGTTACCTAGAGCAGAAGTAGTCTCATTCACTACTGCTTCAAGGGTTCTGGTTAACCTACGTATTAACTTACTATTCTGGATAGGTCCTATGAAGAAGAAGAAACCTTTATTGAAGTCTTGATACTGTTCTAGGGTAGTTTCAGTTTGATCGACAATTGGGGACTCGATCTCCCTTCTAGGTCTGACGTGTACTAGATGTGTGTTTCTGTGATAATCAGATGGGGCTAGAAAAACTGGTGGCAGTAGGAAGGCAATGTAACATGTTCCATCCCAATCGAGGGGCAGACGAACATATGCGGTCTGACCACAAACAAAATAAGAATGACGTGAGGCTTTAAAAATAGATTTCCCACTGTCACTATACTCGACAGTAGTAGTACAATCACTATGTCCTACATGTGCGGAACCATTCTTTCTGACACATAATTCGCCTTTGACCGGTAGTACTGAAATAGCAGGCAAATCTGGAGTAGTATCAGACTGAACATTCAGGACCATGAAATTCGAGGAATAATTACCTAAATCATATACTTCATTTTCTAGATCTAACCCTGTTCTATGGGAGAGACCTTGCTTGTCTGGAAAACATGTTCTATTCAGAAGGGACATATCATTGGAGGATGACGTTAAAGTGGACCATGCTCCACATGAACCATTATGTGAAAACGGATAAGGAAAGAGTGGCAGAACTCCCTTCGGTGTCTGGAAAGGGGGGAGTCGACCACACACCCAACAATTAGTGGCATTGCTGGTCTGGTGTGAATAGTGTAACATTCGAATGAATGTGTTATTTCGCATAGCAAGACGATAGGATAGCTTGTGAGGGGGCAGATCACTAAATGTGTGCTCTACTGTAGCATTAGAAAACATATGTACATGTGAAATTGGAAAACATAAAATGTAAAGCATAACTTGTGCAGGTAACCATAAGACTCAAAAATATCAAGAAAAATAAAATGATAATACATCTTTTAGAGTTTTGACTAACTCTCTCACTATGGGGGTCTATCTCATACATGTCAGGAACCTGTCTAACCGTTTCACCCGAGAGGGACTTAGACAATTAAACTGGCTGACTTTTTTTTACTAGACCGAAGCTTCTCCTTATACTCCTGTTGCGGAGTTTTCTCTAACAGGGGAAGCTTGAGTTCAGAGTCTGTTTTTAGGCAGTCTTTAGGAATAAGGCAGTCCTTAGCAAAAGTCTTTTCTCGTAATCCATGGAATTTTTTGATATGGCCCAGGTGGACCCACACCTTCCTGCCTTCAAGTTTGACGGCGGTCCTTGTTGTAAGCAACACCATGCGAGGCTCCTTCCAGCGGGGCTCCAGCGGACTTGAACGATCAAAATTCCGGACAAATACGTGATCACCGGGAACGACTTCATGCGGTTTCACCTCGGTGTTGTCTGGAAATGCGGCGGCAACCTGTGAACGACAAGAGTGTAGGGCAGACATCAAGGAAGCTAGGTAATCTGTCAGCATATTACTGGAAACATCTGTAATACTGCGGGGTCTAGGTGTACCCCACATGTTTGGGGGGCGGCCGAATACGACCTCATACGGGGACAGACCTGATCTGGAATGTGCAACCATCCTCATATAAAATAAAGCAACTGGCAGGGCAACCAGCCAGTCTACACCTTTTTCTCTACATACTTTTGCAATGCGGATTTTCAAAGTCTGATTATGTCTCTCTACGAGACCGGCTGCTTCAGGATGGCGTACACAATGGAACTTCCACTGGTACCCTAACAGAAGGGAAACATGTTTCATGAGCTCAGATGAGAATGGCTGGCCGTTATCTGAATACACGACCCTAGGGAGTCCATAGCGGGGAA
Organism: Lissotriton helveticus; assembly: GCF_964261635.1. Lineage (NCBI taxonomy): Eukaryota > Metazoa > Chordata > Amphibia > Caudata > Salamandridae > Lissotriton > Lissotriton helveticus. Next base: position 2,533,600 of record NW_027611648.1, on the reverse strand, counting down.
AGAACTCACGAACCAACTGCCTGGCAGTGGTCGCGGCTGTGTAATCTGGAACTGGATATGCTTCTGTCCACCTGGACAAAGCGCATACAACTACGAGGATATACTTGAAACCTCGACATCGCTCCATCTGAATATAATCCATCTGGAGGACTTCAAAAGGGTGGTCAGGAGGTTGGAATCCACCTTGTTCCACCGGGACACTTTTACCTGGATTGAACTGACAACATATCATACAGGTACGGACTTTCTGCTTGAAATGAAATGAAATGAAATGAAATGAAATGAAATGAAAAAGGGATTTATAGAGCGCTCTGTGGCCAAGCGGCTTCCTGGCGCTGGGGAACACATCAACATCTGCCTAACAGATAGGGGGAGGAATTAGTCCGGGAAAGCCTGAAGGAAGAGAAAAGTTTTGAGGGCTTTCCGAAAGTGAGAAAAGATGGGGATGGAACGGATAGAGAGGGGGAGGGAGTTCCAGATCTGCGGCGCGCGCACAGAGAAGCGGGTGCCCCCTGTGCGAGACTTTCGGAAGCGGGGAACGTGAAGGAGAGAGAGGGAAGAGGAACGGAGGGAACGGGAAGGGGCATGAGAGGAGATGAGGGAGTTGATGAAGAAAGGAGCGGAACGGGCTTGCGCCCGAAAGGCCAGGCAAGCAAGTTTAAACTGGGACCTGTACTGAACAGGGAGCCAGTGAAGGGTTTTAAGGGCGGGAGTGATATGGGAGAACTTGGGAAGACGAAGGACAAGACGGGCCGCCTGGTTCTGGATGGCCTGGAGACGACGAGTCTCGTAGGCAGGGATGCCTACAAACAGGCCATTGCCATAATCCAGGCGGGATGTAATGAGGGCAGTGATGATAACTTTGAGTGCATCAACAGAAAAAAACCGGGAGATCTTGCGGATAAGACGAAGGGAAAGAAAACAAGAGGATACAACAGAACTAATATGCGCATGCATCGAAAGATCATTGCTGACCTTGATGCCCAGAGTCCGAACAGAGGAAACCGGGGAAGGAGGAGGACCAAAGGAAAGGGGCCAATGAGCAGAGGACCAGGGATTAGAGGGGCCACCAGTGAGGACGAGCTCTGTCTTATCAGGGTTGAGCTTCAAATGATTGAGGCTCATCCACTGGGAAATAAAGACAAGAGTCGACCTGAGCTTGGGAAGAGAGTGAGTGGGGGAAGACAGATCGAAGACGAGCTGGAGGTCGTCAGCGTAGTTATACACCGAGACCCCCAGCTCTAGAAGCGAAGAAATAAGGGGGCGGATATAGAGGTTGAAAAGAAGGGGAGAGAGGGAAGAGGGCTTGGCTGCAGCTCGTAAGTGCTTGTTGAACCAAAGGTTCTGAATACTGTCTAACATAGCTTTTTCTCCTAGATGTGCTGGACTATGTGCGGTATTAATAATGACTTGAACCATAGAGTCGGGGAGAAACCATGTGGCTTTTCCCTTCGTCAACCATCCTTGATCTGTCTGGACCCCTCCTTGTTCGGACCATTTCTTGATTTCTTCGGGAGTAGCGTGTAACTGTATGTCTATGACATCTTGTGTAGGGTCCTTGACTGTCATACAAGTAGTCGGATCTGGAGTGAGTGTCTGTGTCGTGTTAACTAGATTTCTGGGGTCTGAGCTGTAAGCTTGGCTGTTCGATCTGCTAGATCGTTACCTTGGGAAATGATGTCAGTAACTTTTGTATGTGCCTTGCACTTCATGATAGCGATAGCTGTCGGTAAATGTATTGCCTCTAACAGAGCTTGAATGAGGAGACCATGCTGAATCTTGGTTCCATGAGAAGTCATGAAACCTCTCTCCTGCCAGAGCACTCCAAAGTCGTGTACGACTCCGAATGCGTAACGTGAATCTGTATATATGTTTACTTTCAGGTTCTTGGCACGTATGCAGGCTTGGGTCAGAGCAACTAGCTCTGCTGCTTGAGCAGACAGGGTGTCAATACGATGTGTTTCTATAACTTCAGTTTCAGTATTCACTGCATACGCGGCTACTAGTTCTCCTGTACTTGTTCTCATACATGAACCATCCACATAAAGTGTCAGGTCGGGATTAGGTAATGCAATGTCTGTCAGGTCTTGTCTTGGCTTTGTCATAGTGTTAACAACTTCCACACATTCATGTGTGGCAGGATTTGAAGTAACTGACGGTAACAGTGTAGCAGGATTTAGAATGTTGCAGCGTCTGATTTCTATGTGTGGCTGAAACAGTGTCAGTTCATAACCTGTTAAACGTGCAATTGTCAAGTGCTGAGTCTGTGTTCGGTTTAAAAGAACTTCCACGGAATGTGGAACTTGTACTGTCAGGGAGTGTCCTAATACTATGGAATCACTTTGTCTGATAGCTAGAGCTGTGGCTGCAACTGACTTGAGGCACGCAGGCAGAGCCTGGGCTACTGGATCTAATGTGCTCAAAAAATAAGCACAGGGTTTGTACTGTCCTGCTTGATCTTGTGTGAGAACAGATAATGCAGTACCATCACGTTCTGTGACAAAAAGTGTAAAAGGCTTACTGTAGTTCGGTGTTGCTAGAACAGGTGCTTGGCATAAGGCTTTCTTTAATTCATTGAAAACAAGTGTATGTTCCTGGGTCCTAGGGAGGACAGTCGATACGGCTGCCTCCTGTGTCGTTAACTGTATCAGTGGCTTGGCTAGAAATGCATACTGAGGAATCCATTGTCTGCAATAAGAAGTGAGGCCAATAAAAGCTCGTACCTCCTTCTGTGTCTTGGGCTGTGGAAGACTCGCTATTAACTGGATACGGTCTGGTGTCAACTGCCTACCCCACTTGGACAGTAAGTGTCCTAAGTAGACCACTTGCTGGACACAGAATTGTAATTTGGAAGGGGACACCTTGTGCCCCTGCTCGGCCAGAAAATACAGAACCGTGAGTGACGCACGCTCGCAGTCACGTTCAGAACGGGCTGTGATCAGTAGATCATCAACATACTGGAGCAGGGCAGTGTCAGTTGGCATGTGAATATTGTCTAGTTGTCTCTTAAGTGCTTGACTGTAAATACTAGGACTTTCTGTGAAACCTTGAGGAGCTCGTGTGAATTTATAGCTTCTTCCATTTAAACAAAAACCGAAAAGGTACTGGCTGTCTGGATGAATGGGGACACTGAAAAATGCGTTCTTAAGATCGATAACTGTTAAGAATGTAGCTTCAGAATCAATGGCTGTCAATAGGGAAGAAATATCTGAGACTACTGGGTACTGCGGTATGATACATTTATTAAGCTCTCGAAGGTCAATCACTAATCGATATACTGGAGGTGCATTTGGATCAGTACGTTTCAGGACTGGAATGATAGGAGAATTACATACATTGGAGTCAGTTTCTACAACCACTCCTTGAACAATAAGTTCGTCAATAATTTTGGATAAGGCTGCTACAGCCTCAGGTGGCAATCTGTACTGTCTGATTCGTGGCAAAACTATACCTTGCTTGAGAGTCACACGATGGGGTGTGATATGCATACAACCTACATCAGTTGGACCTTGCGCCCATAAATGCTGTGGTACATTCAATAATCTTGGATCAAAATCACGTAATACATAATGACCTTTAAAGTCTCTCAGAAACAATCTGACCCCTTCTGGGGAGCAGCAAATTACTGCACCTAATTCTTTTAATGTTTTAATGCCTAACAAATTTTCTGGACATGATTTCGTAAGTAACAAATCAGTAGTTCGGGACAATGGACCAACTTCTAGAGTGATTGGTTTCGAAATTTCATTAACAATCGGCTTTCCTGAAAATCCAAGGGAAACATTTTTAGAGCCTGAGAGCGGAGCCCCTGGAACCTCGTCATGACTGATAGTAGTCCTACTTGCCCCTGTATCAATCAAAAACTTTCTGTCTTTCCCTAATACTTGACTGTGTAGATAGGGACCCTCTTGATCTACAGGTATCTCGATGAGAGGCAAGCCTACCTCCCTCTCTAGGCTGTTTCATGAATACTGCTGATACTCTGGATACTCTGTCTGGGCATACTGGTACATTTGCTGTGTAACATGCTGTGTTGCAGCGATAGGCTGCGGTGCTGGAACTGTCTGTTGTGCATTCTGTGGTGGCTGAGAAGTCTGTGAAACTTGTTCTTGTCTAGGCGGACGTGGTCTTTCTTTAGTCTTGCCAGTAGCTATGTTGTGTTTCAGAACTGCACACTCGTTTATAAAATGACCTGGCTGTTTACAGTAATTGCAAGTCCCTTTAACGGGAGCTGCAGGATGACTGGCTTGATTCGGACCCCTCTTCTGACTGTCTTGTGGAACAGATTGTGCAACTAATACTTTCATTTTCGTGTCTTTCATACGTCTCCTTTCGTGTTCTTACTCTTCCCTGATTCTGTTCTGGTGATACTGGAGCATTTGTAACATCTGTGACGGAGTATTAGCTTGCCAACTACTTTCGACTTTCAATACTCGATTTTTAACTTGTGGACTTGAATTCTCGACTAGTTTGGTAACAAAAAGATGAGGGTACGATTCACTACTTGTTTTCAAACCACTGTTAATAATAAAACATTTTTCAAATCTAGAATAAAAATCACTAGTGTCTTCATCCTGTTTCTGTTTACAAGCTGAGATTGCATCCCAATCTTCCTTTTTCGTGGCTAGTAACCTTGGCAAAACCTGTATCAATAACTCGGGCAATTCTTTAACTTTACCCCCAAGACCGGTACCTGGTACTCGTGAATTATCTTCAGCTTCTAGAGCTGTCCAATCTATCTTTTTCTCTCCCACCTCCCATTCTTTTTCCTTGAGTTTTTCATATACCCCTGCGGGCAACAGGACCTTTAACATTTTAATGATATCAGGATACGTGTATTCTCCCATACGGAGCATGTCTTTTAATTCTCGATGGAACCCTGCTGGATCTTTGTCGTGACAGGGAATTAACTTTTTCATCTCTAAGAGTTCCATCTTTGTGATAGGGGTGTAAACAAATACTCGTTCTAGCTCACCACCCGCTGTCCTAACTGGGTGTACTTCTCGTAACGGATGCTGTCTATCTATGTAAAATGATTTACTTTCTGGAGGTGAGACACGAACAAAATGCGGATTCAGAAACGTTCGATATTTGTGGCGCTGTTCTAGAATGATACTAATTAAATCAGTACCTAGACCTCTCCATCTATACTGGAGTAACTCGTTCAGAACATCATGTAACGGACCTGGATCAGAATGCTGTCCCTCATACAGTGTAATGAGGTGCTGGATCATATACATACCCACCAGTCGCTGCTCGGCTGGGGGCAGTTTCAGAAACATTCGTGCCACTATTTCGTCTGGAAAAGTGGTAGAATCAGTAGTCCATCGGACTGCTGATCGGGCTAGTTCTTGTTCATGCATGGTACTAAGTTCACTATAACCGATTCGTGATTTCAGAATGTGATCGGTAACTTGAAATACTTGCTCAAGAGAACTTTGTTCTGGTGCTGGAGAAGGGAAAACGTTCTTGTGTTCTAGGCGTGAATGTCGGTCGGGAAGTCTAGTTCTACCTACATACGCTATTCTGGAGGGATTCTCGTCGTCTACCTCTTCAGTATCAGAGTTGTCTTCTTTCTCGGTTACTTGTGCTGCTTCTCGTTTCTCGTGTAACTTTATTATTTCCCTACGGATTTTCTTGTACATACTCTCTATACAGTTCTGTGTCTTGTGTCTTCCCTCGGCTATATGGTCACTCCACCTGGTCAGGACTTTCATTTCTTCCGGATCTTTATCCGGATAATCTTGTTCCCTTATTAAACAATTAATTAGAAACTTTAAAAGCATGAGCTGAATCTCGACTTTTCTTTGGACCATGGCGTTGCCAATACTTTCTGGATCTACTCCTGTACGGATGAAACGATATATTCTGTCTAGATATCCTTTCATATTCGGCAGGGTGTCCAAATATTCGGTCACCCGTCTTACACGCAATGAATACAGGACCATATCATCATCGCCTGGGACTGGATCATAACGGCATTCGGTAAGGGCTCGCTTGATATCTGCAACTGACTGAAGCTTGGGCGAACGCTGTAACGCTCGTTCATGTAGCTCGAGTAACGTTAGACGTCTGTGTTGAGGCGGGGTTCCAGGAGGACTTCCCCCCGTGGCCCCTAGACTAGAATTGTCAACGGGTATTGTACGTGCTGGGAGAGTGACTGATGTAGCGGGTACATGTACTGTAGGCTGGACCGGGGGTACCGTAACAGGTGCTGTAACGGGTGCCCCGGTGGCTGGAGGAACAGGAATTACATTATTTACGGGAGCTGGCGGAACAGGATTTGCATATTCTGGGACTGTGTCGTCCAAATAGGACGAGAGAAAAATATCAGCTGCGGTCGGTTTGTGACGTAGCTTGATCGGAACTAATGGCGGCGGAAAATTACATGGTGCTTCCGGGGTTGCTTTCGGCAAGCCCTCGGCAAGAAGAGGATACATACCCTTAATAAGGGCATTTCTCTGTCTGTCTGACTGTTCGGCTTTAACTCGTTCACCTACTTCGATCAATTCCCTTTCTTGGGCTCTTTCTGAGGATTCCCTACTTAATTCTGTTTTTCTGATTTCTTTTTCGGTTCTTCTATGAGATTCTTTGCGCCATAACTCGATGGCGTCTTTCTGGGACTGTCTGGCTTTCTTTTTCCATAATACTTCTTCTACTCGCATGATGCACTCGGCATCCCACGTACCTGATACGGGCCATCTATATTTCTCTTCTAATTCCTTGGTGTAATCCACCCATAAGTCTAGATATAATATGGCACTTAGGCCATGCTTATGATACATAAAATGACCTGGACTGTCCCTAGGCGGGACAGGAACTGCTTCCTTGAGCAATCCTTTTCTGGTTTTTAACTGACGTAATTTCGAGAATAGAGGCATTGCCTAGGCTGGAATCTGGACACAATACAATACACGATAAACACAATAATAACTGGAAAAACAAATCACTCATACCACGACATTGAAAACACATGAAATAACATTTAAAATAACAATTCGGACAGAACACATGAATTTCTCGAGAACAGAACTTACTAGAATGACTAGATGCACTGCTAAAACAGCACGAAACTTACCGGTCCCATAAAGAGACACGTCAGGACCCGCGTCCACCTAGGTGAACACTTCGTGTTGGATCTGCGTACCCAAACCCACGGACCAGAGACAAATTAATTGACCCTGTCTAGATACTACCCCAGCAACGGTACTCACCGGGCAGCAAGAACGGAAGGCCTCGGACTGGACTGCTACGACGACGGACTACGAACTTCGGACTTCAGTTACAGGTGGGCCTCCGGATACCTCGGACCTTGGACTCTCGGCTTGGGCTCTGGTCGGGACTCGCCCCGTTCCTCACCGCCTCGTCTGGATGCTGGACCGCAATCTCCGTCTCCTCCGTGGGCCTGAGGGATACTTGAAGCAGAAATATCTGCCGGTGCGCAGTAGAGTTCCGTCACGGCTGCAGAGGGTCAGGGGGCCTGCGTGGCTTCGCCGGCGCGTGGGGAAAGGGCAAGTTCCTATTCGGGCGCCATTATGTGGTAAATAAATAATTAATTACCGGTACTATTTTTTAATACAATCAATAAAACAGATAGCTCAATAAATAAGAGTCAGGATTCGAGGTATCTTGAGTCGACAGGCTTTAATCAGGCATAAAGGACAGGAACAGGACAGCCTGCAATAGAACGGAATGGCAGCTGCCAGGAAACGGGAAAGGACAAGAGAGGATGGGTAACTTTTTGTAACAGTCCACAGTATATATATATTAAAACAATTGCATTACATTCAATACAGTAGGCGTAGCAGTAGGCGTGACTCGTAGCAGTCGCGAAAGATAAGGGCAAAATGATGTAACAAGAAGGCGTGTACAGGGCGTATACATAGACATGTGATGTAAACGTAACAGAAATGTCATAAACGGGGCGGAAACATGGAGGGGGCTACCTGAGCAGCTGGGACCTCTAACCTAGTGGTGCGCGCAAACGGGCAATGACGTGTTACCAGGGAGAACTGGGGGCTATGACATCTGCGCTAGAAGAGGAGACTAAAGTCTGGAGTGTCAGAGCGACATGTACCCAAGGCATATCTGGTATCTGGTGTTTGGAGTACATATTGATAGAATCCAAAAGTTATCAGGGCAAAGGCTACTAGACACTAAGACTGGTGCATGCATAATTCTACATGTGTTGCGTGTGCGAGGAATATTCTATGAATATTAATACAGTATTTCTCTTACATGGAGACATAAAGGCTAGACCATGACGGAAACTATTGATGCGATGCAGTAGCTTAGGAATGCAGAGAAGGAGGGCTGGACTGATAACTAGAAGCATAACATACTCTTGGCAGACTGGGATGCAGAGCCAGGCCGGGCCGGGCACTGCGAGGCATGAAGTAAGTGAAGGGTCAGGGATGCAGGTGGGGGCTGTATCGCTCCTCGGAGAGGGTTCAGGAGACAGGAGCTGAATCTGAGTCCGGGCCCTTTTGAGGCCTAGAAACGGGGACAATTCAATGAATTAACGTGCACACTGTGAAATGTGGCAACGTAGGTTTACATAGGCCTAATATTCGTTGCTTTCACGATGACTGGAAACTGGCATACTAGAGATGGACACAACTGTAATTGCGTCTTTAATCGATCAGGAGGGAATACATGCATATCGATCATGCACATATAACATAAGATGGGGAACACGTAGGCACATACAACATGGCAAAATTTACTTTTCCACAAAACCTACAAACTTCGTTAAGATGAAATTGGAAGCAATGGAGTTTTGCCGTATGATTCGACTCAGAACTTTCTTTAAAGATTCTCCCCCTTCCAATATGTTGGAAGTCACTGGACTTAAAAAGAAATCTACCTTTATCCCTCCTGGGTATAAAATTCCAAAAGAGGTTTTAACATTTGAAAGGACTTTGCTTTCAGGAATATCAGCAATTGAACATAAAAAGCAATACATCAAATACAACCTTCAAAAAAGTGAAAAGGATGCCCTATTGACATTAAAAAATGACAAAACTGTGGTCATAAAACAGGCCGATAAGGGAGGAGGAATAGTGGTCTGGGATGTAAACAAATATAAGGAAGAAATATTTAGGCAACTCAATGATACCAACTGTTATCGTCGGATCGGAAAGAACCCCACAAATGATCTACAATCCGAACTTTTCAGGATCATTCAAAGTGGTTTTGAGTGTGGGATCCTTGGTCCTAAAGAATTTCTCTACCTTCAAAATACAAGTCCCAGAATACCGGTGTTCTATGTTCTCCCCAAGTTACATAAAGATGACACAAATCTGCCAGGACGCCCAATTGTTTCGGGCTGTGATTCTCTCATAGAACCAGTGGCGAAATATATTGATTTCTTTCTGAAGCCATTTGTCAACGAAGTACCAGCTCATTTGAAAGACACCACAGCTTTTTTGAACCGAATAAAGACTGTACAGTTTGACATTACAAATCAATTATTGGTGACAATGGACGTCACTTCACTTTATACTCAAATACCACAAGAACAAGCATTGGAGACGTTGGAGTTTTTTCTGGATTCTAGACCACGCCCCAGAAGGGTCCCCACAGAATTTTTGTTAAATTTAGCAAAATTTGCTTTACAGAGAAACTTCTTCACATTCGACTCCGAATTCTTCTTCCAGGTAAAAGGAGTAGCCATGGGCTGCCCCTTTGCACCTGAGCTGGCAGTTCTCTACATGGGACTATATGAAGGAAAATTCATTTACAATAACAACCCATACTCGGACAGCATTTCTAAATATATGAGGTACATAGACGATGTCTTCTTTATCTGGACCGGATCCCAAGAACTTCTGGAGGAATTTGTCGGCTGGATTAATTCAAAAACACAGGACATTAAATTCACTGCGGAATCATCAAATCGAGCAATTACATTCTTGGATGTTAAAGTTTTTCCCTTAAATGGCGGCTTAGGAACAACTCTATATCGGAAAACAACGGACAGAAATAAAAGCCTCCATTACACAAGTTACCACCCAAGAAGTCTACGACAGAATTTGCCTTTCGGACAATTCTTGAGGATACGGAGGAATTGTTGTTGTAAGGATGAGTACTTTGCACATGCCTCCCAGCTCGTCGAAAGACTGGTTGAAAGAGGGTACCCAAAGAAACTTGTGAGACACGCCTTTAAACGAGCATGGTGGGTCCCCAGGGACTCGCTGCTTGAAAAAAAGAAAAAACAGGAATCCACTAGAATCGTGTGCGTAACAGCTTTTTGTCCCAATGCACACCAACTAAAGAAAATGATCAATACCAACTGGCATTTAGTTAAAGATCTACATGAGGACTTTTCGGAATTGCCATTGTTTGCATTTAAGAAAGATATGAACGTGGCAAACCATCTGGTCAGGGCAGCATTGCCCAATGAACAACAACTCAATCTCAGACAAATGCTTCAACTCCCTCCAATATTGGGACATCATAAATGTGGGACCTGTACATGCTGTGAGCAAACAGTAGAAGGATCAGTTTTCTCTTTTGAAGGCACTCATTGGAAGCATGAAAGCTTTACTAACTGCAAAACGAAAAATGTAGTTTATGGGATATTATGCCCATGTCCAAAACTGTATATTGGGAAGACCACGCAAGAGATCCGTCAAAGGATTACCCAGCACAAATCTCGGATAAGAAGACATGTGGCAAATGCACCACTCGTCAACCATTGGATGTCAAATGAGCATAAGGAATCTGAACTCTCATGGACGGTAATATCAAAAATCGAAAATGACAAACGCGGCAGTGACCTGGATGCCAGACTGAGCCAGCGGGAAGCTCTGTTAATTATGAAATATAATACCGCAATAAATGGCCTCAATGAAATTTCAGAAATTTTCAAGCTTTGAGAGGGCCCTCCTCAAAACTTTCAGAAGGCACCCCTGGATGATAACATCAAGATATACATTGCCTTTCTAACACTATGAATACTGATTGAGAAGTGTTGAACTGCGAACCTTTATATTTTTCCTTCATACTAAATATTGGGTTCACCATGAGAACTGCCCACCTACCTGTGCCTCGCAACATTCACCTAAAGCAATATCTTGAATTCTAATAACCCCCACTGCCCATGCGCAACAGTCACTTCATTTGGACTACCTCAGGACATACAGGACTTCAGTTCCCACAATGCTTCACGCAACAACGACTATGCGATATAAAGGGAATATTGTTCTACACCCACACAGACAGCCCCATCTATGGTACAATAGGACGACCTTAAAAACATTTTCATTTCGTTTAGAACCACCTTTTATATACATTGGACTTCTGGTCCCAGAATGCTTTGCTACGTGAGACCGATCATGTGACATACAGGAAGTAATTTTCCACACTCACTCAGGCACTGACTGAATTCAATCTGTGCCATGGCTCACCAGGACGTTTTTGTCGAACTAGGACTCTGATTAACTCAGAAAGTTTTGCTTGATTCAGGTAAGACTGCATCCAAGTCCGAGATTGCTTTAACAGAAAGCAGGACGCTAAGCAAAAGAAAATTGTGGAATCACTTCTATTTTAATACCGGTTGTGGCGCGCAGCTCAGCAAAGAAAGGTTTCAATATGCGAGCGCGTTTCCAGTTCGGCGCTAACCAAGTGCTAACGCAGGTCACAAGTCCGTAATTGGTGGTTACTTTTTTAACCTTACAGAAAAAGATCATCCAAACTACTCAACAGCCTTAGGCGAGCCGCCCACGCTGTGTGTCCGCCATCAGATCATCTTCCTCCCATTGGGGTAAGTGTCGGGGTAGAGAATGAGAGAATAAGAGATGTGATGCATGAATATGACTAACATGCAATGTTTGTCATGTAAAGAAGGACCTAATCAGAACTTTCAACAATTTTTTTAGATTCCCATATACCACCACTACATAGGAGAATGGTAGCAAAGACTCAAGGTAGGGGAAGCGCCATTGGGGAGGCACACTTAAGTTAATTTTTTAGTTCACCTACAAATGGTTATGTTTTGTTTTTTGTAGAGTCTTCTTGGTCCTGATGAGAACCCCACAAGTTTCAGGGTTCGAAACGTGTCGACCATTATCCCAGGTCACCCTTTCTAAGGAATCACCATAGCTCATCTCAATCCGCTTTTTTGTCAAGAATTTGTTACAAAAAAAGTGCCTTAAACATCATTTCAGAATAATTTCGACCATTGATGATTTGGATTTAAATCTATTTTCATTTTATATTTGGATTTTGGTGCCCTTTGGGATTGTTTTGTTTGTAGTATGTTTGGGAAGGATGAAAGAAGTATGGATGTGGTATAAGTGAAAAATTTGTCATTTCAAATGTGTTGTATATTTATTGTATATAATAGTATATATAATACTTGTTTATGTTGTTGTACACACAGTATATATATTTGTTTTCTAAGATTGAAAATTGAAAAAAGAAATTCTTGATCATTAAATGATGCAATTGTTAAAGCAGGCTTTTATAGTACTGGCACTAAAAATCAGTGAGAGCAGTGCAACTTAATAAACTCTGCACTAGCGGAAGTCTGCAGAGTGCGACAGAGTTTCTATGGCACTTCGTGGAGTTCCGCGGAGTAAAACTCTGCAAACGACGGCAAGGCATTATCAAAACGTGACAGATATCCTGCCTGCCTTATTATAATTGCCACAGGATGTAATGCATTCTTAATGGGGCGGGCAGGATACCTGTCACATTTGTGATGGAATAAACCATCCGCTGAAATCTAAATGAGGCCTTTGGTGTACATTGCGTCCAGTGTGGCTAGCTGGGCTTGACGGATCTTGCGGTTTGTTGGTCTCTCACTGCTTTAAGGTCATCGCCAGGCAGACCTTCTGTCAGCTGCGCCTCGTGCAGATCTTCCTTCCAGGCAGGACTTCTGTCAGCTGCGCCTTGTGCAGCTCTTCCTTCCAGTCAGGACTTCTGTCAGCTGTGCCTTGTGCAGATCTTCCTTCCAGTCAGGACTTCTGCCAGCTGCGCCTTGTGCAGATCTTCCTTCCAGGCTGTACTTCTGTCAGCGGCGCCCTGTGCAGATCTTCCTTCCAGTCAGGACTTCTGCCAGCTGCGCCTCGTGCAGATCTTCCTTTCTAGGCAGGACTTCTGTCAGCTGTGCCTTGTGCAGATCTTCCTTCCAGTCAGGACTTCTGCCAGCTGCACCTTGTGTAGATCTTCCTTTCTAGGCAGGACTTCTGTTAGCTGCGCTTCGTGCATATCTTCCTTCCAGGGTGGACTTCTCTCAGCTGTGCCTTGTGCATATCTTCCTTCCAGTCAGGACTTCTGCCAGCTGCGCCTTGTGCATATCTTCCTTTCTAGGCTGGACTTTTGCCAGCTGCGCCTCGTGCAGATCTTCCTTTCTAGGCAGGACTGCTGCCAGCTGTGCCTTGTGCATATCTTCCTTTCTAGGCTGGACTTCTGTCAGCTGTGCCTTGCGCATATCTTCCTTCCAGGGTGGACTTCTGTCAGCTGCGCCTTGTGCAGATCTTCCTTTCTAGGCAGGACTTCTGCCAGCTGTGCCTTGTGCATATCTTCCTTTCTAGGCTGGACTTCTGTCAGCTGTGCCTTGTGCATATCTTCCTTCCAGTCATGACTTCTGCCAGCGGCGCCTCGTGCAGATCTTCCTTTCTAGGCAGGACTTCTGCCAGCTGTGCCATGTGCATATCTTCCTTTCTAGGCAGGACTTCTGTCATCTACGCCTTGTGCAGATCTTCCTTCCAGTCAAGACTTCTGCCAGCTGCGCCTCGTGCAGATCTTCCTTTCTAGGCAGGACTTCTGTCAGCTGTGCCTTGTGCAGATCTTCCTTCCAGGCAGGACTTCTGCCAGCTGCGCCTCGTGCAGATCTTCCTTTCTAGGCAGGACTTCTGTCAGCTGTGCCTTGTGCATATCTTCCTTTCTAGGCTGGACTTCTGTTAGCTGCGCCTCGTGCATATCTTCCTTCCAGGAGGACTTCTATCAGCTGTGCCTTGTGCATATCTTCCTTCCAGGAGGACTTCTATCAGCTGCGCCTTGTGCATATCTTCCTTTCTAGGCAGGACTTCTGCCAGCTGTGCCTTGTGCATATCTTCCTTTCTAGGCAGGACTTCTGTCAGCTGTGCCTTGTGCAGATCTTCCTTCCAGGAAGGGGCTTCGGTCAGCTGTGCCTTGTGCATATCTTCCTTCCAGGGTGGACTTCTGTCAGTCGTACCATGTGCATATCTTCCTTCCAGGGTGGACTTCTCTCAGCTGTGCCTTGTGCAGATCTTCCTTTCTAGGCAGGACTTCTGTCAGCTGCGCCTTGTGCATATCTTCCTTTCTAGGCAGGACTTCTGTCAGCTGAGCCTTGTGCATATCTTCCTTTCTAGGCAGGACTTCTGTCAGCAGCGCCTTGGGCAGATCTTCCTCCCAGGCAGGGCTTCTGTCAGCTGCACCTTGTGCAGATCTTCTTTTCAGGCAGACCTTCTGTCAGCTGTGCCCTGTGCAGATCTTCCTTCCAGGCAGGGGCTTCTGTCAGCTGCACCTTCTGCAGATCTTCCTTCCAGGCAGGACCTTCTGTCAGCTGCGCCTTGTGCAGATCTTCCTCCCAGGCAGGGTCTTCTGTCAGCTGCTCCTTGTGTGGATCTGCTTTCCAGACAAGGACTTATTTCCTCATGGATCCGTTCAAAGGTTGGGAGAGGTAGAACTGGTCAAGGTCATCTTCTTTATTGCAGTTCTACTGGTCAAGCCACAGAGGTCGAGCTCTGAGATGGAGAGTCTGGATTTTCTGAGCTCTATGGAACATTAAGACAGTTCTACCGCCTCCAGCACACACTACAAGACTCCAAGAGTCAACGCTACAAGTGCTGCTCCAAGGTTTAATTCAACCAATGTATCTGAACATCCCCTGGCAAATGCCAACTAGAGAAACAATCAGTCATTTGTTAAGCCGGGGGCCGCTACTGATCGAACAGCCAGGTCTTAGTATCCTCCTGAAGGTCAGCAGGTCTTGGGTCTGTCGTAGGCTCAGTGGGAGGGTGTTCAATGTCTTGGCGGCGAGGTCGGAGAAGGATCTCGCGCAGGTGGTCGTTCTTCGGATGCGACGGACGGTGGCGAGTGAGGTCGGCGGAGCGTAGCTGGCAGTTGGGGGTGTAGAAGGAGAGCCGTCTGTTGAGGTAGGCTGGGCCGTTCTTGTGGAGTGCCTTGTGTGCGTGGATGAGGAGCTTGAAGGATATCCTCTTGTTGACGGGGAGCCAGTGTAGGTTTCTCAGGTGGGGGTGATGTGGTACATCGAGGCTCAGTCGTGCCAAGGCATTTTGGATGCATTGTAGTCGATTGATGAGCTTGGTTGGGGCTCCCGCTTAGAGGGCGTTTCCGTAGTCGAGTCTGCTGCTGACGAGGGCCTGGGTGACTGTCTTTCTTGTATCTGTCGGGATCCATCTGTAGATCTTGCGGAGCATGCGGAGGGTGTTGAAGCAGGAGGAGGAGACGATGTTGACTTGCTTGGTCATTGGAAGTGTTGAGTCGAGGATGATTCCCAGGTTGCGTGCGTGGAGGTTGGTGGTCGGGGCTGCCCCCAGTGCCGTTGGCCACCAGGAGTCGCCAAGGCTGACGGGTTGGAGCCGAGGATGAGCACCTCCGTCTTGTCCGAGTTCAGCTTCAGACGGCTGATCTTCATCCAGTTGGCAACAGCCTACATTCCGTCATGGAATTTGGCTTTGGCGGTGATGGGGTTCTTGGTGAGGGAGAAGATCAGCTGAGTGTCGTCGGTGTAGGAGATTATATTGAGGTCGTGCTGTCAGGCGACGTGTGCGAGCGGGGCCATGTAAATGTTGAACAGTGTCGGGCTGAGGGAGGATCCTTGAGGTAGGCCGCAGAGGATCTCTGAGGCTTCGGAATGGACCGGGGGGAGGCAGACGCTCTCGGTTCTGCCGAAGAGGAAGGAGGTGGTCCATTCCACGGCCTTGTCTCGGATCCCTGCGGCGTGGAGGCATGCGCGTAGTGTGCGGTGGCAGACTGTGTCGAAGGCGGTGGAGAGGTCTAGGAGGATGAGGGCTGCAGTCTTCCCCTTGTCTAGCAGGGTCCTGATGTCGTCAGTGGCGGCGATGAGGGCTGTCTCGGTGCTGTGGTTGCTGCGGAACCCTGACTGGGAAGGTTCCAGGATTCGGTTGTTTTCGAGGTATCGGGTTAGCTGTCTGGTAACAATTTTCTTGATGACCTTGGCCGGGAAGGGGAGCAGAGAGATGGGTCGGAAGTTCTTGAGGTCTCTTGGGTTTGCCTTGGGTTTTTTGAGTAGGGCGGTGAACTCGCCGTGTTTCCAGCTCTCTGTTAAGGTCGCGGTCTCAAGGGAGAGATTGATGAAGTTGCATAGGTGGGGTGCGATGGAGCTGCTTGCTTTGTTGAAGACGTGGTGCGGGAAAGGGTCTGACGGTGAGCCGGAGTGGATTGTGCTCATGGTCTTGATGGTTTTTTAAGTAAACAAGGGAGCCCAATGGATACCCTGGACCATGGGTAGTCAATTATTATAGAGAACAAAGGTCCTAAGGATAGTTCAATAAAATAAACAATGAAATTATAGACCGAAATCAGTACTATAATAAAATTTTCTCCACACAGCCGGGTGAGGAAATATTTAATGTATGATCAAGGAGAAATCAATTGACCTAGGGGAGGTCACATACACACATTTAGATAGGGCACAATCCTGTACCTATCCCAAAGTCAGAAAACATATAGTAAGCAAAGTAAACAAGTCAGGAAAAGGGTTTAACATGTAAAAAACGTTGGAGCCAACTGTCGCTTGCAAAATGTTACACAATCTCAGCAATCTTCGACATACAGTATCTACAGGGCAATATACAGATGAATTAACTGCAGAACTGTTTAAGCGTCGACGTTTCAATCCCCTGGCTCCTAATAAACCGGGATCATCATCAGGACTGTATTAATCATTGCCTGTTTTAATTGCAGAAGCCTGTTGGGGTACAGATGGAAAAAATAATAAGGGAACAACATAAGGCATCCGCCTACAATTGTAAAAGCTTTTCAGTAGCGAGGTCCATAAACACATTTAGCTGGCAGCTAGTGATTAAACAGGTGACCTTAGTTTGTGACTATGTGACATGTTCAAGGCGCAAACATGCAAGTGAGGGCCACCTGGTAAACCACAGCTTAGTGCAAATGGAGGTCACGACATGGGTAGGAAGACCAACCTTTACCGTCACTGTGAGTGGGTGGGTGGGTGCTGAGTTACAATGATCGTGGTGGACTGTTAGCTCTGGCCCCTCCTTGCTTTCAGACAATTCTGATATTTGCAACCAGGCCATTACCTCAATACCGGTGCACTAATATATATTTGCACTAAGCTGTGGTTTACCAGGCGGCCCTCACTTGCATGTTTGCGCCTTGAACATGTCACATAGCCACAAACTAAGGTCACCTGTTTAATCACTAGCTGCCAGCTAAATGTGTTTATGGACCTCGCTACTGAAAAGCTTTTACAGACGCTTAAACAGTTCTGCAGTTAATTCATCTGTATATTGCCCTGTAGATACTGTATGTCGAAGCTTGCTGAGATTGTGTAACATTTTGCAAGCGACAGTTGGCTCCAACGTTTTTTGCCTGGTAAACCCTTTTCCTGACTTGTTTACTTTGCTTACTATATGTTTTCTGAATTTGGGATAGGTAAAGCATGGTCTTGATGGTGTCATGGACGCTCACGCTGGTCCAGGCTAGCAAAGGCATGTGTTCGATGGTGTGCGGAGGGTCTATTGTGTTGCTGTCTGTTGGGGCTGTCTGGGTGTTGAAGCGGTCGTGTATGTCTGCTATCTTGCGATGGAAGAAGGTGGCGAGGGAGTCGCACAGGGCTTGCGACGGCGGGATGTCGTTGGTGTTGGAGCTGGGGTTGGAGAGTTCCTTCACGATGTTGAAGAGCTCCTTGCTGTCGTGTGCGTTGATGTCGAGGCGGTCTTTGAAGGAGGTCTTCTTGGCAGCCCTGATGAGGTGGTGGTGGTTGCGGACGGCGTCCTTGCGTGCTGCGTTGCTGTCCGGAGTTTGTTCACGTTGCCATTTCTTCTCTAATTTCCTGCAGGCATGCTTGGAATCTAGGAGTTCTGGGGTGAACCAGCTGGCCCTATTGCTGGTGTCTCTGTGGGGGGGTTTCTTCAGTGGGGAGAGGGTGTTGGCGCAGTCCTCGATCCAGCATCTGAGGTTGTGGGCAGCGACGTCGGTGTTGGAGGGTTCGGTGGGTGGGCTAAGAGCAAGGTTTGCATGTAGTTGGTCTTCGGTGATTTTGCTCCAGCAGCGGTGGGGGATCTGTTGGGTGCGGTGGTGTGTGGTGGGTTTTTGGAAGGTGATGTGGATGCAGCGGTGGTCGGTCCAGAGGAGTTCGGTTGTGTGGCTGACGGAGACATGCGGACTTGAGGAGAAGACAGGGTCGAGCCTGTGGCCTGTCGGAGTGGGTAAGCGTTGTGACGAGTTGTCTCAGTCCGAGGTTGGCGAGGTTATCGATCAGGGTTGTGGAGTTGTTGTCGTTGTTGTTCTCAAGGTGAAAGTTCAGATCTCTGAGCAGGATGTAGTCGGTGAAGGTCAGGGCGTGCGTGCTGATGAAGTCGGCGATGGAGTCACTGAACTGGGGGCGGGGTCTGGGGGGCCGGTATACGAGGGTGCCTCTGAGGGTGGAATTAGGGTCTGTGTGGATCTGGAAATGCATGTGTTCGGCGGTGCTGAGCGCGTCGTCAGTGCTAGTCGAGACCCTGATGCTGATTCCTTCTCCACCTCCGTTGATGCGGTCTCTGCGGGTGATCTTGTAGCCGTGTGGGATGGCTACGGCGATGTCGGGTGCGGAGGAGTTGTTCAACCAGGTATCTGTCAGGAAGGTGACGTCTGGGGAGGTTGTGTTGAGCAGGTCCCAGAGCTCGACGGAGTGTTTGCGTGCGGAGCGGGTGTTCAGTAGTATGCATCGGAGGTGGTTGAGGTCTTTCTTGGCGAGTGGTTTGTCGGCTCTGTGGCTGGTGTAGCTTCAGTTCTGGCAGGTGAAGGGAGCGTGTGTGCGTTTCGGGGCGGCCTTGAAGCAGTTGTGGGTCCGTCCGGGGTTGAGAGCTTGCAGAGTGCTGGCATCATAGTGGTGGCGGGTGTGGGGGCCAGGGGTTCTTGCGCTGGGCGCGGTCCAGGTGCGGGCAGGTGCAGACAGGCTTGCTGCATGCCAGCAGCGCGAACGCGCAGCGGCCGGCATGTGTGGGGAGGTGGGAGTGAGGAGCAGCTGGGAGGCGGGAGCAGCGAATGGGCAGTCAGGGGGCGGAGCCGCAGGGGACACAGTTGCGGGGGTGGTGAGGGGCGACGAAGGAAACAGAAGGCAAAAGGGCACAACAATTGAGGGGGAAACAAATGGCACAGAGGGCAGAAAGGTCATAAAAAGGGCAAGAAGGTCATAAGAATACAGGGGAAACGAGTGGCACAGAAGGCAAAAAGGTCACAGGAAGGGCAAAAATGTCACAGAAAACGGGGGGAAATGAGTGGCACAGAGGCACAAAGGTCACAAGAAGGGGCAGAAAGGTCACAAAAAACTGGGGGAAACGAGTGACACAGAAGGCAGAAAGGTCATAGAAATGAAGGGGCAGCTAAGCAACAGAAGGCAAAAACGGGCAGAGAGACACGGGGGCCACGAGGGGAGCAGAAGGAAAAACCAGGCAGAGAGACATGGGGGCAGCGAGGGGAACAGAAGGGAAACCGGGCAGAAAGACATGGGGGCAGCGAGGGTGAGAACAGGCACAGGTGGTGCTGTGCGGAGGGGGAGCAACCTACCTGGAATGGTCAAGGGTCGCTCTCCTCACCACGAAGGGGCCAGCCTATATGGGGAGGTGGAAGGGAGGAGCAGCTGGGAGGCGGGAGGTGGGGGCAGCAAATGGGCAGTCAGGGGGGGCGGTGGACACAGTGGCGAGGGGCGACGAAGGAAACAGAAGGCAAAAGGGCACAACAATTGAGGGGGAAACGAGTGGCATAGAGGCAGAAAGGTCCCAAGAAAGGGCAGAAAAGGTCACAAAATACGTGGGGAAACGAGTGGAACAGAGGCAGAAAGGTCCCAAGAAAGGGCAGAAAAGGTCACAAAAAACGGGGGGAAACGAGTGGAAAAGAGGCACCCAGACCCAGCGGCGTGGGTAGGTCGAGAAGTTGGACGCACGGGAGACTTTAACCAAATTTTGGATGTATGAACCCGATGTACAGTCCGCCGGGTACTGTTGTAGCGTGTATACTTGACACATTAGGCAGAAGCAGCACAACACAGGTATATTACCACATGGAACACATTTCCTTTTGTGAGATTTTTAGAATAGTACACTAGAAACTCAGATAGATCCTGCGAACGTAGACAGTCTTCTACTATAGATACTTTCATTACTAAGGTCCTGAAGAATCGCCTGTCATTGTACACACACGCGAGAAACATGTTGACCATTTAGATCACACACTAACTGAGACTCATACAGGAAATATTGAATTCCAACGAGTACCGGCTAGTCTTTCATTTTAATTAAAGCAGGGGACCCCGAGAATAAACTTGATACTGGTACTCCTAGCTTTATTTTAACTCACATATACGTCTACGCTGTTCTGGCCCCACACCCTCACTTCATCTGACGGCAGTTGGATAAAAGATCTCCGCTAAAGTGCCCCTCTTTAAGGTGTTGCCCGTTGGTTATTGCACCGCCGACCCAACGAGGAGCATCTCAGATGATGAAGCATGACACCTGAAAGGGTGTGTGAGGGCATTACATCCCAAAAAATGGATGCCCAACTGTAGGACTCATTGAGACCAACAGTATCCAAACATTAGTGTGACACGTACATTCACCAATTTGAGGAACAGCCAAGCCTTTTTGTAAAACTTACGACTTTAGGGCACACGCTGAGGTTGGACCTACCACTCTTAACGAGTGGAAATTGCCCATCGAAACCCCCTCCCCCTTGTCGTAAACAGAGGCACAAAGGTCACAAGAAAGGGCAGAAAAGTTCACAAAAAACGGGGGCAAACAAGTAGCACAGATGCACAAAAGTCACAAGAAATGGCAGAAAAAGGTCACAAAAAATGGGGGGAAACGAGTGGACAGAGGGCACAAAGGTCACAAACAAGGGTAGAAACGTCACAGAAATGCAGGGGCAGCTAAGCAACAGAAGGCACCACGGGCAGAGAGCCACAGGGGTCGCATGTGGAGCAGAAGGAAAAACCGGGCAGAGAGACACGGGGCAGGGAGGGAGAGAACGGGCACAGGCGGTGCTGTGCGGAGGGGGCGCGACCTACCTGGAAGGGTCAAGG
The DNA here is from genome assembly GCF_964261635.1 of Lissotriton helveticus. Lineage (NCBI taxonomy): Eukaryota > Metazoa > Chordata > Amphibia > Caudata > Salamandridae > Lissotriton > Lissotriton helveticus. Next base: position 2,512,335 of record NW_027611648.1, on the reverse strand, counting down.
GTCGCTCTCTTGACCCGCCTGCCTGCCTGCACCATTACTTGTAATGGGGTAACCCAGTAACCCTCAGAACCTGGGTAGGCAATGGTAAACAAAAATTGGTTCTGTCGGAAAGTGAACAATTTCTTAGTTACACAACATATATTCCTATAACTTTTCTTACTTAGTTATACTTGGAAGTATTTGAATAGGAAAATCACACACCACACATTTTTTATCAAAAAAGAGAGAAGGGTTGTTATTCATCAATCCCTTTACAGAAATTAATTTTCAACACTTAAAAATTGGTTGTCCATACAATAGATTTTCAAAACAAAATGCACAAGTGAATAAATTGTGATCAAGTTATTTGAGTGTATAATACAGTGAAACAATTTTTACAGCTAAAATTAAAAGAAGTACAGGTCCAACAATGGTTTCAATTTCCACAGACAGTACAATTATTTCTATTTTTCTGCTGGGATATAGCAAGGACCAATTGGTTTAGGCATCCTATAGAGGCAAAAATAGGACGCCTAAACCAAGCAACCCCCCCACCCCAAAATACGAAATTTCAGGTGAGCAATTAAATGAAGGGTGTTATCACCCACTTGTCAATTTCACACACCCCGTACTAAAACAGGCACGCCTTTTTTAATTGTAGGTTGTCCCTTCTTCTCTTTCGTCCTGATGAAGACCCGAACTGGTTGCTAATAAGACAGCACCGTACTCCAGGGTCGAAACGTCGACGTTAACTTTCCAATTGGTCCTTGCTATATCCCAGCAGAAAAATAGAAATAATTGTACTGTCTGTGGAAATTGAAACCATTGTTGGACCTGTACTTCTTTTAATTTTAGCTGTAAAAATTGTTTCACTGTATTATACACTCAAATCACTTGATCACAATTTATTCACTTGTGCACTTTGTTTTGAAAATCTATTGTATGGACAACCAATTTTTAAGTGTTGAAAATTAATTTCTGTAAAGGGATTGATGAATAACAACCCTTCTCTCTTTTTTGATAAAAAATGTGTGGTGTGTGATTTTCCTATTCAAATACTTCCAAGTATAACTAAGTAAGAAAAGTTATAGGAATATATGTTGTGTAACTAAGAAATTGTTCACTTTCCGACAGAACCAATTTTTGTTTACCATTGCCTGCCTGCACCAGCAGAGTGCAGAAAGCTTTTCTAGCACCTGGAGGTAAATGGACTTTCTCTATCTGTCGTAACTGAAGATGTTAATCCTTGGTAACATCTATCCCCTTTGGACAAGGTCCTCCATTTAGCTATCAGAATGTAACTCATCCTGCGCAGACACAAACCCTCTAGTCCGTATTGCATGAAGCTGGGAGGTTCTCACCCAAAAGAGGGCCCTCCACAAATTGCTGACATTTTCTTACATCCACTGGACAGCCATGGCAACACACAGACCAACTACACCCCCTCAGGGATCACCAGTCCATCTGCCAGGATCAAGACTCAGATCTTTCAACCTTCTCTGTTACCGTCTTTGGAACGTCTCTGGGATTCGTGGAAGCTCCACACTCAGTGAGCTCGGAGTTGCCTTGTAAAACCATCTCATGAGAGTGGGAGAAAAGAACATTAAGTGACACGCACTGCATAGACGTATAAATAAATCTACTATTATCGTTCCATGTACCATTGTCCTACTACTGATGTTTCGACATGGATGTTTTGCCGTCTATCACAGCAGCTTCTTCATTTAAAATCGTACTCATCAGTTAGTTTTCCATTATACCTATTTACCTATGTACTGTTTCTGACCCTACGACATCTCTGGCAGGCATGCTGTGCTGTCTGTTGCTTCATAAATGGGAAGTAGATTGCTACTGCTGTAGCGTAGTTCCTATATTCCCAATAGGCTCTACGCATTGGAATAATATATCCTATAGATTAGACGTAGGACTGAGGTCGACTAGGTCTCTATTGAATATACTAAACTTAATAGTGAGTGTCAGCTAGCTCAGTGGTCACTAGAAACTTTCTCGAATTCACAAGAAGGGATTAGTTTCTGATAACCGCATAAACATGAGAACTTTGTTTCCCAAGAATGAGAAACATATCTCTAGAGTGGAGGAAACAATAGATACGTATTTTACTCAGTCAATCGTGCATGCTTCGTTTCTACAGAGTTGCAGAGAAATAGTAAGACAGGCATTTTCAATAAAAAGGTTTATTGAACAGTCTTCTTTCTCATACAAGAGAAGTGAACTGCTACAATCGTTAAGCAGACTGCGAAGTATAATGCGTACAGCGAGAATAGTATTATAAAATAATACTGTAAGAGCATTGTATGGGTTCTAAGCCATATAAAAATACATACATAAATACACAGGCTAAAATACTCAACTGGTGCTTCTAAAATACGCCTACTCCAATGTACCTAACCTAAGTCTAGTACAAGGGAAGAAGTAAGTATTGTGTAGAATAGGTTTAGATTTCTTTGCCAAGAATCTATCCAAGATTTCTCTAGGTTCTAATAGGCTCCATACCTTCGTTAGAATGAAGGAGGTCTGGTATCTCTGTCTTGGGACTCGACTTCCCAACTCCCCGCAAGGGGAGCTTGGAAACACTGGAGCTGGATTCTCTGCAGGAGAAGTGACAGCTTCCCGATCAGTGCGTCAGCTGGAAGGTCGGCTTCCTTCGGCACTTTCTTTAGCGAGCTCCGTCGGGCAAGTGTATAGTCGAACTGCTCCGAACCACCGTGTCTTTCTAGAGCAAGTGGAGGTATATTTATACCTTGAAGGTGTCTAGGAATGCCACATTTTGACATGAAGTCGGGCATAATAACGTCAGGAAAGAACCCCTAGGGAACAGTTGTTCTTTGCAAAGTACATGAGTTCTTGGACAAATCAATATTCGAGCAAGGAGAAGTTCCCTAACTGCTTAAGCTGATTTTCCAAGTAATCGTTATGACGTTTGGTACGGGTGGAAGTAGCCATGCCTATATTTGGTCTGCATGGGATATGTCTAAGTAAGGACTTGATTTCTATGCCTATATAAGGGCAATGTGAATCCTACCTATATAAGGGCATGAATCGGGAAAATTCACTCGGAGCCTAAAGGGCCACACAACACTGCAGGAAGAGGGCAGTGACCTTGCAGTTAGATGCACTTGATTGGGATAAAAGGTACCATGTTTGTTAGAAAAGCTGCAACTATTAGAATAATACCATACCAAAAGTAGCACATATAATGCAATAACAGACCATGTACTAGAAAAATGTGATGCAAACAATGCAATAACACAGACCAGGCACTAGAAGAATCTAATGCAAACAATGCAATAACACAGGCCGTGCACTAGATGCAAACAATGCAATAACACAGGCCGGGCACTAGATGCAAACAATGCAATAACACGGGCCAGGCAGTAGGATTGAAGCAAATAATGCAATAACACAGGCCAGGCACCAGAAGAATCTAATGTAAGCAATGCAATAACACGGGCCAGGCACAAGGAGAATCTGATGCAAACAATGTAATAACACGGGCCAGGCCCCAAGAGAATCTGATGCAAACAATGCAATACCACGGGCCAGGCACCAAGAGAATCTAATGCAAACATTACAATAACACGGGCCAGGCACTAGGGTTGAAGCAAATTATGCACTAACACGGGCCAAGCAGTAGGAGAATCTGACACAAACACTGCAATAACATGGGCCAGGCACGAGGAGAATCTGATGCAAACAATGCAATAACACAAGCCAGGCACGAGGAGAATCTGATGCAAACAATGCAATAACACAGGCCAGGCACGAGGAGCATCTGATGTAAACAATGCAATAACACAGATCAGGTACTAGGGGAATCGGATGCAATCAATGCAATAACACGGACCAGGCTCTTGGATTGAAGCAAATAATGCAATAACACGGGCCAAGCAGTAGGAGAATCTGACACAAACAATGCAATAACACGGGCCAGGCACTTGGATTGAAGCAAATAATGCAATAACACGGGCGAGTCACTAGGATTGATGCAAATAATGCAATACCACGGGGCAAGCAGTAGGATAATCTGACACAAACACTGCAATAACACGGGCGAGGCACCAGAAGAATCTGATGCAAACAATGCTATAACACAGGCCAGGCACCAAGAGAATCTGATGCAAACAATGCAATAACACGGCCAGGCACTAGGAGAATCTGACGCAAACACTACAATAACACAGGCCAGGCACTAGGAGAATCTGATGCAAACAATGCAATAACACGGGCCAGGCACTAGAAGAATCTGATGCAAACAATGCAATAACACAGGCCAAGCACTAAGAGAATCTGATGCAAACAGTGCAATAACACAGATCAGGTACTAGGAAAATCTGATGCAAACAATGCAATCACACGGACTAGGCTCTTGGATTGAAGCAAATAATGCAATAACACAGGCCAAGCAGTAGGAGAATCTGACACAAACAATGCAATAACACGGGCCAGGCACTTGGATTGAAGCAAATAATGCAATAACACGGGCCAGGCACTAGGATTGATGCAAATAATGCAATAGCACGGGCCAAGCAGTAGGAGAATCTGATGCAAACAATGCAATAACACAGGTCAGGCACTAGTAATTAAAGCTCTTCTTTGTCTCGCAGTATCTGCCATTGAACCGGCATTGCAAAGATCACCCACTCGGAAAAGGTCGCGGGCGATTATAGTGCGGAACCGGGCATTCTCCCCTATACTACCAACAGGGAGGACCGCGGTGGAAGTTGCCGGTCTAGTCCTGAGTTCCTGGACACGGGCGCGAGGTCTAGACCAGCTGTGAAGTGCGCCGATTGATTTTAGAGCGCTTCGGTGCCTCGGTTAGTTCGGTAATTTAGAACTGGAGAGAAATACCAATTTAAAGTGAATAGGAAAAAAGAAATATAAAGAGAATAATTAACCCTTACCCATTGAATACTTCAGTTCCTGATTTCTTTGTTGCTTGGTTGATGACAGAGGCTCCAGAAGGTTTCTAAGGGAGAAGTAAGAAGAATTCAGAAGATAAGAAAGTAAGGCAGTGAGGGAATGAACGAATGAGTGAAAAAGAATAAATTAACTCACCGAAAGGGTGCGAAAATTTTGTTTATAATGCAGGTTACCAAAGAATAAAATAGTTATATTGAAGAATAGATTAGGAGCAAAAGCCATAGGCTCTCTGGGTAAGGAAATATATATATATATATATATATATATATATATATATATATATATATATATATATATATATATATATATATATATATAAATGAGAGAGAGAGAGAGAGAGAGAGAGAGAGAGAGAAAGTGAGAGAGTAAGAAAGTGGAGAAGGAATTGAAGGAAATTAGTAATGGTGTGCTTTTCTGTTACATCGATTTCCACTCATGCTTGAAGAGAGAGAGGGAGTAAGAAAGGCATAAAACGGAGTACGGCAGAAAGGAAGATGTAGAGTGGAAGAGCCAGATGGCCAGGTAGTCTCTTCTCTGTTCCATTCCCCTTTTTCCCGGCTGTGTTCACACGGCTACTAGTACACTCTTCAGTTGGTGGCTGTGGGAAAACCAGTGGTGGACTTTGGAAAATCTCATAGTTCTGCTCCGAATTTGGAAAATCTCATAGTTCTGCTCCTGGGAGTGTTGGCACTGTGAGTAACCACGACCCTTATCAGAGTGAAGTGCCCACGTCAATACTCACCTGAGCAGAATGGCTAAAGGGTTCAATTATAAAAAATTAGGAAATATTCTTAAGGAGATTCAACAAGAGTTGATGGGAGTCAGGGAGAAAAATATGGTAATCAAATTTTAAACGAAGGCCCACATTTCTTAACTCAGTGCTCATTGTACCACATATGTCGACCTACTGTCTTCCCAGATGCACAATCTTGTAGAACTTCCATCTTGTCGTATCTCAATGGAGACGCAGCTTCATGGTCAATGCCCCTGGTCACCCAAGACTCCCCAATTTTATAGAACTTCGAGGAATTCAAGAAAGTGTTTTTGTGAATTTTTGATAGTCGGGTAATGAATTACTGGAGTTGAGGCAAGGGAATCGAGAGCGTGTCACTTACCTGGCCCAATTTAACAAACTTGTTGTAGAAACTGAATGGCCGGAGGCCAAAAGGGCAGCCTTGTTCTATTGGGGTTTGAAAGAGAACTTAAAGGATGCGGTGTCACCGATCCCAAATCGCCCTACAGAAGTTTCAGCTTTGATTGATTTCGTTTTTGAGATAGACTATCGACAAACGGAAAGAAGGGGTGAAAGACAATGCAAATTTCGGCCCAGTGTACCACGCTTTGACCGGGTCAACACATAGGTTGTTAAATCTGGTGATAAAGAACATGCAGTCGAACCTATGCAAATTGGAACTATTAGAGGCCGCCTTTCCAAAGAAGAGAAAGCAAAGCGTTGACAGAATAATCTATGGCTTTATTGTGGTATCAGTGAACATTTTGTAAAGAAATGTCCCAAGAAGCCAAAAACCTTCAAGAAGGAAAACTCTCTGCACCACTAGTAGAAGGAGTTGGGCTGGTGGTTGCTAACAAGGATACAACTCCAATTTCTCATCAGGTGGCCAATATTCTACAATCTTCCGATCCACACCTTATTCTGACGAGGACCCTAAGATTTCAAGACCGAGTTCTTTCAGGAGTGGCCGTGATGCTGGACTCCGGTGCTACGGGGAACTTTTGTGACCTCAAATATGCCTCGAAAATTGGTCTGAGGCATTACCTAAAGAGAGAAGTGAGGCAGTTAGGGCTGTTGAGGGTACAAATTTATCTTCCGGCCCAATAACCAGTCACACAGAAGTTGTGGAACTTGTCTCTGTTGAAGGTCAGAAGGAAGAGATTCAATTTAACTTGATCGATGCTCCTCAGTTTGGAATCATCCTGGGTTTGCCTTGGTTAACTGAACACAACCAAGTTATTGGTTGAAGAATTGCTTCGGAAAAAAGCAGAACGAGCAAGATGGAAATCTAGCAGCTTTATTATGCAAGCAAAAGATGATGGTGTTTGAGGTGCAAACTGAGTCTTCCGGTAGAATAGCAATAGTTTGCTGAAGTTTTCAGTGGTTTGGAATCAAAGAAGTTGCCCCCACATCACTGGTATGACTGCAAAATTTGATTTGGAACCTGGATCTAACCTTCCTTGTAGCCGAATGTATGCGCTTACTGAAGCTGAAAACCGTCATCCTAAGAAATACTTAGAAAACGGGTTCATACGACCTTCACAGTCCCCCGTTTCTTCACCGTTATTTTTCATTCCAAAATGTGACGGAGATCTGAGACTGTGTATAGATTATCGTGCCTTGAACAAGATTACAATAAAGAATCGTTAGCCTCTTCCCCTGATTTCAGTTATTCTAGATCAGGGGTACTCAAAGTACGGCCCGGCAAGCCTTCAGTGGCGGCCCGCGGAGCTTGAGACACATCGCACCTGTGTGTTTGTTTTTTTTAACTTCAGCAAACATCTCGGGGAGCAGCAGTGCGTAATCAGAGAGCCTGCTCTGTGGGGGCCCCGGGCGATTCCAGCCACAGTCAAGAGTGGAGCTGCAGGGGCACTAAGAGGTGAACAAAGCCTCATTAACAGACAAATGGTCGTTTAAAGACCTGTGAAGTACTGGGGTGCCCGGGAGGCTGTGTCAGCCAGGCTGACACACAGGGGAGAGGGGGTGGGAGGGGGGAGGACAGCAAGAACTGAGAGCCGGTGAGGTGGGAGGGCAGAGCAGGGAGTGAGAGCCCGGGTGAGGGAGGTGGAGGGCAGAGCAGGGAGTGAGAGTCCGGGTGAGGGAGGTGGAGGGCAGAGCAGGGAGTGAGAGCCCGGGTGAGGGAGGTGGAGGGCAGAGCAGGGAGTGAGAGCCCTGTGAGGTGGGAGGGCAGAGCAGGGAGTGAGAGCCCGGGTGAGGGAGGTGGAGGGCAGAGCAAGGAGTGAGAGTCCGGGTGAGGGAGGTGGAGGGCAGAGCAGGGAGTGAGAGCCCGGGTGAGGGAGGTGGAGGGCAGAGCAGGGAGTGAGAGACCGGGTGAGGGAGGTGGAGGGCAGCAGGGAGTGAGAGCCCGGTGAGGGAGGTGGAGGACAGAGCAGGGAGTGAGAGCCGGGTGAGGTGAGACAGATAGAGACAGATAAAGACATATAGAGGCAGAGACAGATAGAGACTGGGACAGACGGAGCTAGATAGGGTCAGAGACAGGGACAGACAGAGACAGATAGAGGCAGAGACAGATAGAGGCAGAGACAGATAGAGGAAGAGACAGACAGCGATAGAGACATAGAGAGACAGAGGGAGAGAGGGAGACAGACACAGGAAGGGATGAGATAGACAGAGGGAGGGAGACAGAGGGAGAGAGGGAGACAGACAGAGGGAGACAGACACAGACAGACAGACGGAGACAGACAGAGGGAGGGAGACAGACAGAGAGAGGGAGGGAAACAGAGGGAGGGAGACAGAGTGAGGGATGGAGACAGAGGGAGGGAGACAGATGGAGATGGACAGTGGGACACAGATAGAGGGAGACAGATGGAGGGAGACGGAGAGAGGGAAGGAAATAGAGGGAGGGAGAGAGAGAAAAAAGAGAGGTAAGACAGAGATAGACGGAGGGAGAGAGACAGAGGGAGACAGAGAGAGGGGGAAGGAGGGAGCGAGAGAGATAGAAGGAGGGAGACAGAGAGAGGGAGGGAGAGATAGGGAGAGAGAAAGAGAGATGTGTGTGTATACTGGTCTGTTGGCTCAGTGGATGAACGCGTCAGCTGCAGGGGCCTGAGTTCAACTTCATGGTCACAGTTTCACAGTTTTTTTCGTTCTAGCCCCTTCCCCCTCCCCCACTGACTCCGCCTCCACCGGTGTGGCCCTTGGCCACAAACCACACTGTAAATTTGGCCCCCGAGAGAAAGTTTGTGAGTACCCATGTTCTAGATGAACTAAAAGATGAAAAAATCTTCAGAAAGTTAGATTTACATGGGGAGTGCCATTTAATTTGAGTGAGAAGTGGAGAGGAATGAAAAACAGCATTCAGAACAAAGTATGGATTATATGAGTACCAAGTGATGCCCTACAGTTTGAGCAACGCTCCTGCAGCCTTCCAGTACTTCATTAATGATGTCCTGAAGGAGTTCATTGATCAATGCAAGATTGTTTACATCAACATTTCGATTTATTCCTCATCAGAAGAAGATCACCAACGGGTCAAAAGAGTTTTGCATTGCCTGAAGGAAAGCAAGCTTTACATAAAACTTGAAAAATGCGCTTTTGGGGTGAAACCTGTGGATTTCTTGGGATTTGTAATTGCTCCAGAAGGTCTTACCATGGATATTAAAAACATTGAGGCAGTCTTAAATTGGCGTCCTCCAACCTCTGTGAAAGATACAGAGCTTCATCGGGTTTGCAAATTTCTATCGGAGATTCATTCAAGATTTTTCCCTGAAGGTACCACCAATTACTAAATTGCTACGGAAAGGAGTACCTTTTTAATCGTCTGCTGAGGCAGAAGATGCTTTCCAGTTCTTGAAGAAGAGTTTTACCACTGCACCAATTCTGCTGCATGCGCATCCTATTCAACTGTTTTACCTGGAGACTGATGCTTCTAAACAGGCCATCGGAGAGGTACTTTCAGAGAGACACAAAGAGACCGAACAGTTGCATCCGGTGGCATATTACTCTAGAAAATTGCAACCAGTGGAAATAACGTATACTATTTCAGATAAAAAACTCCTCGCTATCAAAGATGCGTTCCAAGAATGGCGACATTACCTAGTCAGAGCAAAACATGTGGTGACGGTAATCACCGATCACCGGAATCTTCAGTTTCTGAAGTCTGCCAGAACGCTCACACCATGCCACCTTAGGTGGTCCCTGTATTTCGCCAATTATGACTTTGTAATAACTTATCGGCCAGGAAGAAATAATGGAAAGGTAGATGCCAAGTCTCGCATTGACACGGATGGAAGAAAGAGTCCCATTAGTGATCAAAAGATAATTCCTGAAACTAAGATCGTTGGAGCCACTAGTGAGAAAACGCTTGTAGACAAGGTCAAAGAAGCCTTACCTTCTGAAGGAATACGCGGCTTGGCAGAGAAGGAGTCAACTCAAGAAATTGTTGATGGATTACCGTTTCATTCCAAGGCCTTGTACTTACCAATCAAAGAACTTCAACAACAAGCGTTGATCGACTGTCATGACAGTCCATTGGCTGGTCACCCTGGAATCCACTGAACGGAGGAGTTGTTAAGGAGACAGTTTTGGTGGCCAGGGTTGTCCAAAGATGTTCGAGTTTATGTGGAAGGCTGTGAGATTTGTCCAATGGGGAAGACAAATAAGCTGGCTTCTCGGGGTCTATTGAGACCTTTGCCTACCCCTCCATTTTCCTGGCACACTGTGACTATGGATTTGATTGTTAAATTGCCTTCTAGTCAGGGATTCAGTTCAGTATTACTCATGGAAGACTCGTTCTCAAAAATGGCGCATTTTGTTGCCCTGAAAGGGAAGTCATCTGCAAAACAAATAGCCACACAATTCAATTAACGTGTTGTAAGATACATGGTATTATTCCAAAGGTTTTGATCACAGATCGTGGATCTCAATTTCTATCCCATTGTTGGAAGGTTTGTACAAGGGGTTTGGGAATTGAGACACGTTACCCAACGACTTTTCATCCACAAACAGATGGTCAAACTGAAAGGGCCAATCAAGAGTTAGAAAAGTATCTCAGACTGTTTCTTTTGGATCAAGAGGGAGAGTGGCTTGATCTTCTTTGGACTGCAGAGTTTGCACATAATAATGCTAAGAATGCCTCTACTGGTTTTCCCCCTTTCTACTTGAATTATGGAAGGCATCCTAATTCTGAGGTTTCCTCTCAAGAAGTGTTGGTGCCTGCAGCACAAAACTTTGCATCTTAGCAAGGTACACAAGTCTGCCACCAAGAACTTAATGAAAGCTAAGGAACGCTACAAGCAAAGTGCAGATGAAAAAGAAGACCTGAACCAGATTTGAGTACAGGGGACAGGGCATGGTTAAGCACAAGAAACCTAAAGCTTAAAGGAAATAGAAAGTTTCAACCCCGATTTATAGGTCCATTTCCTGTGGAGCAAGTAGTGAATCCAGTGACTTTCAAACTAAAACTACCACCACAGCTAAAAATACACCCAGTGTTTCATGTTTCTCTTCTTAAAAAGGTTTCACCCCATTTGAAAGAATTGAGGAAAAGAGAACCTATTTTAGTGAAAGGACGAGAAGTATTTTAAGTTAAAAGAATCTTAGTTTCAAAGTCCATTCGAGAGAAAATCTTCTATCTTGTAGACTGGAAGGGTTTTGGCCCAGAGGATAGGTCGTGGGTGGAACAATCAGATGTTTGAGGTGCAAACTGAGTCTTCCGGTAGAATAGCAATAGTTTGCTGAAGTTTTCAGTGGTTTGGAATCAAAGAAGTTGCCCCCACATCACTGGTATGACTGCAAAATTTGATTTGGAACCTGGATCTAACCTTCCTTGTAGCCGAATGTATGCGCTTACTGAAGCTGAAAACCGTCATCCTAAGAAATACTTAGAAAACGGGTTCATACGACCTTCACAGTCCCCCGTTTCTTCACCGTTATTTTTCATTCCAAAATGTGACGAGATCTGAGACTGTGTATAGATTATCGTGCCTTGAACAAGATTACAATAAAGAATCGTTAGCCTCTTCCCCTGATTTCAGTTATTCTAGATCAGGGGTACTCAAAGTACGGCCCGGCAAGCCTTCAGTGGCGGCCCGCGGAGCTTGAGACACATCGCACCTGTGTGTTTGTTTTTTTTAACTTCAGCAAACATCTCGGGGAGCAGCAGTGCGTAATCAGAGAGCCTGCTCTGTGGGGGCCCCGGGCGATTCCAGCCACAGTCAAGAGTGGAGCTGCAGGGGCACTAAGAGGTGAACAAAGCCTCATTAACAGACAAATGGTCGTTTAAAGACCTGTGAAGTACTGGGGTGCCCGGGAGGCTGTGTCAGCCAGGCTGACACACAGGGGAGAGGGGGTGGGAGGGGGGAGGACAGCAAGAACTGAGAGCCGGTGAGGTGGGAGGGCAGAGCAGGGAGTGAGAGCCCGGGTGAGGGAGGTGGAGGGCAGAGCAGGGAGTGAGAGTCCAGGTGAGGGAGGTGGAGGGCAGAGCAGGGAGTGAGAGCCCGGGTGAGGGAGGTGGAGGGCAGAGCAGGGAGTGAGAGCCCTGTGAGGTGGGAGGGCAGAGCAGGGAGTGAGAGCCCGGGTGAGGGAGGTGGAGGGCAGAGCAAGGAGTGAGAGTCCGGGTGAGGGAGGTGGAGGGCAGAGCAGGGAGTGAGAGCCCGGGTGAGGGAGGTGGAGGGCAGAGCAGGGAGTGAGAGACCGGGTGAGGGAGGTGGAGGGCAGCAGGGAGTGAGAGCCCGGTGAGGGAGGACAGAGCAGGGAGTGAGAGCCGGGTGAGGTGAGACAGATAGAGACAGATAAAGACATATAGAGACAGAGGCAGAGACAGATAGAGACTGGGACAGACGGAGCTAGATAGGGTCAGAGACAGGGACAGACAGAGACAGATAGAGGCAGAGACAGATAGAGGCAGAGACAGATAGAGGTAGAGACAGACAGCGATAGAGACATAGAGAGACAGAGGGAGACAGACATAGGAAGGGATGAGATAGACAGAGGGAGGGAGACAGAGGGAGAGAGGGAGACAGACAGAGGGAGACAGACACAGACAGACAGACGGAGACAGACAGAGGGAGGGAGACAGACAGAGAGAGGGAGGGAAACAGAGGGAGGGAGACAGAGTGAGGGATGGAGACAGACAGAGGGCAGACAGAGGGAGGGAGACAGATGGAGATGGACAGTGGGAAACAGATAGAGGGAGACAGATGGAGGGAGACAGAGAGAGGGAAGGAAATAGAGGGAGGGAGAGAGAGAAAAAAGAGAGGTAAGACAGAGATAGACGGAGGGAGAGAGACAGAGGGAGACAGAGAGAGGGGGAAGGAGGGAGCGAGAGAGATAGAAGGAGGGAGACAGAGAGAGGGAGGGAGAGATAGGGAGAGAGAAAGAGAGATGTGTGTGTATACTGGTCTGTTGGCTCAGTGGATGAACGCGTCAGCTGCAGGGGCCTGTGTTCAACTTCATGGTCACAGTTTCAGTTTTTTTCGTTCTAGCCCCTTCCCCCTCCCCCACTGACTCCGCCTCCACCGGTGTGGCCCGTGGCCACAAACCACACTGTAAATTTGGCCCCCGAGAGAAAGTTTGTGAGTACCCATGTTCTAGATGAACTAAAAGATGAAAAAATCTTCAGAAAGTTAGATTTACATGGGGAGTGCCATTTAATTTGAGTGAGAAGTGGAGAGGAATGAAAAACAGCATTCAGAACAAAGTATGGATTATATGAGTACCAAGTGATGCCCTACAGTTTGAGCAACGCTCCTGCAGCCTTCCAGTACTTCATTAATGATGTCCTGAAGGAGTTCATTGATCAATGCAAGATTGTTTACATCAACATTTCGATTTATTCCTCATCAGAAGAAGATCACCAACGGGTCAAAAGAGTTTTGCATTGCCTGAAGGAAAGCAAGCTTTACATAAAACTTGAAAAATGCGCTTTTGGGGTGAAACCTGTGGATTTCTTGGGATTTGTAATTGCTCCAGAAGGTCTTACCATGGATATTAAAAACATTGAGGCAGTCTTAAATTGGCCTCCTCCAACCTCTGTGAAAGATACAGAGCTTCATCGGGTTTGCAAATTTCTATCGGAGATTCATTCAAGATTTTTCCCTGAAGGTACCACCAATTACTAAATTGCTACGGAAAGGAGTACCTTTTTAATCGTCTGCTGAGGCAGAAGATGCTTTCCAGTTCTTGAAGAAGAGTTTTACCACTGCACCAATTCTGCTGCATGCGCATCCTATTCAACTGTTTTACCTGGAGACTGATGCTTCTAAACAGGCCATCGGAGAGGTACTTTCAGAGAGACACAAAGAGACCGAACAGTTGCATCCGGTGGCATATTACTCTAGAAAATTGAAACCAGTGGAAATAACGTATACTATTTCAGATAAAAAACTCCTCGCTATCAAAGATGCGTTCCAAGAATGGCGACATTACCTAGTCAGAGCAAAACATGTGGTGACGGTAATCACCGATCACCGGAATCTTCAGTTTCTGAAGTCTGCCAGAACGCTCACACCATGCCACCTTAGGTGGTCCCTGTATTTCGCCAATTATGACTTTGTAATAACTTATCGGCCAGGAAGAAATAATGGAAAGGTAGATGCCAAGTCTCGCATTGACACGGATGGAAGAAAGAGTCCCATTAGTGATCAAAAGATAATTCCTGAAACTAAGATCGTTGGAGCCACTAGTGAGAAAACGCTTGTAGACAAGGTCAAAGAAGCCTTACCTTCTGAAGGAATACGCGGCTTGGCAGAGAAGGAGTCAACTCAAGAAATTGTTGATGGATTACCGTTTCATTCCAAGGCCTTGTACTTACCAATCAAAGAACTTCAACAACAAGCGTTGATCGACTGTCATGACAGTCCATTGGCTGGTCACCCTGGAATCCACTGAACGGAGGAGTTGTTAAGGAGACAGTTTTGGTGGCCAGGGTTGTCCAAAGATGTTCGAGTTTATGTGGAAGGCTGTGAGATTTGTCCAATGGGGAAGACAAATAAGCTGGCTTCTCGGGGTCTATTGAGACCTTTGCCTACCCCTCCATTTTCCTGGCACACTGTGACTATGGATTTGATTGTTAAATTGCCTTCTAGTCAGGGATTCAGTTCAGTATTACTCATGGAAGACTCGTTCTCAAAAATGGCGCATTTTGTTGCCCTGAAAGGGAAGTCATCTGCAAAACAAATAGCCACACAATTCAATTAACGTGTTGTAAGATACATGGTATTATTCCAAAGGTTTTGATCACAGATCGTGGATCTCAATTTCTATCCCATTGTTGGAAGGTTTGTACAAGGGGTTTGGGAATTGAGACACGTTACCCAACGACTTTTCATCCACAAACAGATGGTCAAACTGAAAGGGCCAATCAAGAGTTAGAAAAGTATCTCAGACTGTTTCTTTTGGATCAAGAGGGAGAGTGGCTTGATCTTCTTTGGACTGCAGAGTTTGCACATAATAATGCTAAGAATGCCTCTACTGGTTTTCCCCCTTTCTACTTGAATTATGGAAGGCATCCTAATTCTGAGGTTTCCTCTCAAGAAGTGTTGGTGCCTGCAGCACAAAACTTTGCATCTTAGCAAGGTACACAAGTCTGCCACCAAGAACTTAATGAAAGCTAAGGAACGCTACAAGCAAAGTGCAGATGAAAAAGAAGACCTGAACCAGATTTGAGTACAGGGGACAGGGCATGGTTAAGCACAAGAAACCTAAAGCTTAAAGGAAATAGAAAGTTTCAACCCCGATTTATAGGTCCATTTCCTGTGGAGCAAGTAGTGAATCCAGTGACTTTCAAACTAAAACTACCACCACAGCTAAAAATACACCCAGTGTTTCATGTTTCTCTTCTTAAAAAGGTTTCACCCCATTTGAAAGAATTGAGGAAAAGAGAACCTATTTTAGTGAAAGGACGAGAAGTATTTTAAGTTAAAAGAATCTTAGTTTCAAAGTCCATTCGAGAGAAAATCTTCTATCTTGTAGACTGGAAGGGTTTTGGCCCAGAGGATAGGTCGTGGGTGGAACAATCAGATGTTTGAGGTGCAAACTGAGTCTTCCGGTAGAATAGCAATAGTTTGCTGAAGTTTTCAGTGGTTTGGAATCAAAGAAGTTGCCCCCACATCACTGGTATGACTGCAAAATTTGATTTGGAACCTGGATCTAACCTTCCTTGTAGCCGAATGTATGCGCTTACTGAAGCTGAAAACCGTCATCCTAAGAAATACTTAGAAAACGGGTTCATACGACCTTCACAGTCCCCCGTTTCTTCACCGTTATTTTTCATTCCAAAATGTGACGGAGATCTGAGACTGTGTATAGATTATCGTGCCTTGAACAAGATTACAATAAAGAATCGTTAGCCTCTTCCCCTGATTTCAGTTATTCTAGATCAGGGGTACTCAAAGTACGGCCCGGCAAGCCTTCAGTGGCGGCCCGCGGAGCTTGAGACACATCGCACCTGTGTGTTTGTTTTTTTTAACTTCAGCAAACATCTCGGGGAGCAGCAGTGCGTAATCAGAGAGCCTGCTCTGTGGGGGCCCCGGGCGATTCCAGCCACAGTCAAGAGTGGAGCTGCAGGGGCACTAAGAGGTGAACAAAGCCTCATTAACAGACAAATGGTCGTTTAAAGACCTGTGAAGTACTGGGGTGCCCGGGAGGCTGTGTCAGCCAGGCTGACACACAGGGGAGAGGGGGTGGGAGGGGGGAGGACAGCAAGAACTGAGAGCCGGTGAGGTGGGAGGGCAGAGCAGGGAGTGAGAGCCCGGGTGAGGGAGGTGGAGGGCAGAGCAGGGAGTGAGAGTCCAGGTGAGGGAGGTGGAGGGCAGAGCAGGGAGTGAGAGCCCGGGTGAGGGAGGTGGAGGGCAGAGCAGGGAGTGAGAGCCCTGTGAGGTGGGAGGGCAGAGCAGGGAGTGAGAGCCCGGGTGAGGGAGGTGGAGGGCAGAGCAAGGAGTGAGAGTCCGGGTGAGGGAGGTGGAGGGCAGAGCAGGGAGTGAGAGCCCGGGTGAGGGAGGTGGAGGGCAGAGCAGGGAGTGAGAGACCGGGTGAGGGAGGTGGAGGGCAGCAGGGAGTGAGAGCCCGGTGAGGGAGGACAGAGCAGGGAGTGAGAGCCGGGTGAGGTGAGACAGATAGAGACAGATAAAGACATATAGAGACAGAGGCAGAGACAGATAGAGACTGGGACAGACGGAGCTAGATAGGGTCAGAGACAGGGACAGACAGAGACAGATAGAGGCAGAGACAGATAGAGGTAGAGACAGACAGCGATAGAGACATAGAGAGACAGAGGGAGACAGACATAGGAAGGGATGAGATAGACAGAGGGAGGGAGACAGAGGGAGAGAGGGAGACAGACAGAGGGAGACAGACACAGACAGACAGACGGAGACAGACAGAGGGAGGGAGACAGACAGAGAGAGGGAGGGAAACAGAGGGAGGGAGACAGAGTGAGGGATGGAGACAGACAGAGGGCAGACAGAGGGAGGGAGACAGATGGAGATGGACAGTGGGACACAGATAGAGGGAGACAGATGGAGGGAGACGGAGAGAGGGAAGGAAATAGAGGGAGGGAGAGAGAGAAAAAAGAGAGGTAAGACAGAGATAGACGGAGGGAGAGAGACAGAGGGAGACAGAGAGAGGGGGAAGGAGGGAGCGAGAGAGATAGAAGGAGGGAGACAGAGAGAGGGAGGGAGAGATAGGGAGAGAGAAAGAGAGATGTGTGTGTATACTGGTCTGTTGGCTCAGTGGATGAACGCGTCAGCTGCAGGGGCCTGTGTTCAACTTCATGGTCACAGTTTCACAGTTTTTTTCGTTCTAGCCCCTTCCCCCTCCCCCACTGACTCCGCCTCCACCGGTGTGGCCCGTGGCCACAAACCACACTGTAAATTTGGCCCCCGAGAGAAAGTTTGTGAGTACCCATGTTCTAGATGAACTAAAAGATGAAAAAATCTTCAGAAAGTTAGATTTACATGGGGAGTGCCATTTAATTTGAGTGAGAAGTGGAGAGGAATGAAAAACAGCATTCAGAACAAAGTATGGATTATATGAGTACCAAGTGATGCCCTACAGTTTGAGCAACGCTCCTGCAGCCTTCCAGTACTTCATTAATGATGTCCTGAAGGAGTTCATTGATCAATGCAAGATTGTTTACATCAACATTTCGATTTATTCCTCATCAGAAGAAGATCACCAACGGGTCAAAAGAGTTTTGCATTGCCTGAAGGAAAGCAAGCTTTACATAAAACTTGAAAAATGCGCTTTTGGGGTGAAACCTGTGGATTTCTTGGGATTTGTAATTGCTCCAGAAGGTCTTACCATGGATATTAAAAACATTGAGGCAGTCTTAAATTGGCCTCCTCCAACCTCTGTGAAAGATACAGAGCTTCATCGGGTTTGCAAATTTCTATCGGAGATTCATTCAAGATTTTTCCCTGAAGGTACCACCAATTACTAAATTGCTACGGAAAGGAGTACCTTTTTAATCGTCTGCTGAGGCAGAAGATGCTTTCCAGTTCTTGAAGAAGAGTTTTACCACTGCACCAATTCTGCTGCATGCGCATCCTATTCAACTGTTTTACCTGGAGACTGATGCTTCTAAACAGGCCATCGGAGAGGTACTTTCAGAGAGACACAAAGAGACCGAACAGTTGCATCCGGTGGCATATTACTCTAGAAAATTGAAACCAGTGGAAATAACGTATACTATTTCAGATAAAAAACTCCTCGCTATCAAAGATGCGTTCCAAGAATGGCGACATTACCTAGTCAGAGCAAAACATGTGGTGACGGTAATCACCGATCACCGGAATCTTCAGTTTCTGAAGTCTGCCAGAACGCTCACACCATGCCACCTTAGGTGGTCCCTGTATTTCGCCAATTATGACTTTGTAATAACTTATCGGCCAGGAAGAAATAATGGAAAGGTAGATGCCAAGTCTCGCATTGACACGGATGGAAGAAAGAGTCCCATTAGTGATCAAAAGATAATTCCTGAAACTAAGATCGTTGGAGCCACTAGTGAGAAAACGCTTGTAGACAAGGTCAAAGAAGCCTTACCTTCTGAAGGAATACGCGGCTTGGCAGAGAAGGAGTCAACTCAAGAAATTGTTGATGGATTACCGTTTCATTCCAAGGCCTTGTACTTACCAATCAAAGAACTTCAACAACAAGCGTTGATCGACTGTCATGACAGTCCATTGGCTGGTCACCCTGGAATCCACTGAACGGAGGAGTTGTTAAGGAGACAGTTTTGGTGGCCAGGGTTGTCCAAAGATGTTCGAGTTTATGTGGAAGGCTGTGAGATTTGTCCAATGGGGAAGACAAATAAGCTGGCTTCTCGGGGTCTATTGAGACCTTTGCCTACCCCTCCATTTTCCTGGCACACTGTGACTATGGATTTGATTGTTAAATTGCCTTCTAGTCAGGGATTCAGTTCAGTATTACTCATGGAAGTCTCGTTCTCAAAAATGGCGCATTTTGTTGCCCTGAAAGGGAAGTCATCTGCAAAACAAATAGCCACACAATTCAATTAACGTGTTGTAAGATACATGGTATTATTCCAAAGGTTTTGATCACAGATCGTGGATCTCAATTTCTATCCCATTGTTGGAAGGTTTGTACAAGGGGTTTGGGAATTGAGACACGTTACCCAACGACTTTTCATCCACAAACAGATGGTCAAACTGAAAGGGCCAATCAAGAGTTAGAAAAGTATCTCAGACTGTTTCTTTTGGATTAAGAGGGAGAGTGGCTTGATCTTCTTTGGACTGCAGAGTTTGCACATAATAATGCTAAGAATGCCTCTACTGGTTTTCCCCCTTTCTACTTGAATTATGGAAGGCATCCTAATTCTGAGGTTTCCTCTCAAGAAGTGTTGGTGCCTGCAGCACAAAACTTTGCATCTTAGCAAGGTACACAAGTCTGCCACCAAGAACTTAATGAAAGCTAAGGAACGCTACAAGCAAAGTGCAGATGAAAAAGAAGACCTGAACCAGATTTGAGTACAGGGGACAGGGCATGGTTAAGCACAAGAAACCTAAAGCTTAAAGGAAATAGAAAGTTTCAACCCCGATTTATAGGTCCATTTCCTGTGGAGCAAGTAGTGAATCCAGTGACTTTCAAACTAAAACTACCACCACAGCTAAAAATACACCCAGTGTTTCATGTTTCTCTTCTTAAAAAGGTTTCACCCCATTTGAAAGAATTGAGGAAAAGAGAACCTATTTTAGTGAAAGGACGAGAAGTATTTTAAGTTAAAAGAATCTTAGTTTCAAAGTCCATTCGAGAGAAAATCTTCTATCTTGTAGACTGGAAGGGTTTTGGCCCAGAGGATAGGTCGTGGGTGGAACAATCAGATGTTTGAGGTGCAAACTGAGTCTTCCGGTAGAATAGCAATAGTTTGCTGAAGTTTTCAGTGGTTTGGAATCAAAGAAGTTGCCCCCACATCACTGGTATGACTGCAAAATTTGATTTGGAACCTGGATCTAACCTTCCTTGTAGCCGAATGTATGCGCTTACTGAAGCTGAAAACCGCCATCCTAAGAAATACTTAGAAAACGGGTTCATACGACCTTCACAGTCCCCCGTTTCTTCACCGTTATTTTTCATTCCAAAATGTGACGGAGATCTGAGACTGTGTATAGATTATCGTGCCTTGAACAAGATTACAATAAAGAATCGTTAGCCTCTTCCCCTGATTTCAGTTATTCTAGATCAGGGGTACTCAAAGTACGGCCCGGCAAGCCTTCAGTGGCGGCCCGCGGAGCTTGAGACACATCGCACCTGTGTGTTTGTTTTTTTTAACTTCAGCAAACATCTCGGGGAGCAGCAGTGCGTAATCAGAGAGCCTGCTCTGTGGGGGCCCCGGGCGATTCCAGCCACAGTCAAGAGTGGAGCTGCAGGGGCACTAAGAGGTGAACAAAGCCTCATTAACAGACAAATGGTCGTTTAAAGACCTGTGAAGTACTGGGGTGCCCGGGAGGCTGTGTCAGCCAGGCTGACACACAGGGGAGAGGGGGTGGGAGGGGGGAGGACAGCAAGAACTGAGAGCCGGTGAGGTGGGAGGGCAGAGCAGGGAGTGAGAGCCCGGGTGAGGGAGGTGGAGGGCAGAGCAGGGAGTGAGAGTCCAGGTGAGGGAGGTGGAGGGCAGAGCAGGGAGTGAGAGCCCGGGTGAGGGAGGTGGAGGGCAGAGCAGGGAGTGAGAGCCCTGTGAGGTGGGAGGGCAGAGCAGGGAGTGAGAGCCCGGGTGAGGGAGGTGGAGGGCAGAGCAAGGAGTGAGAGTCCGGGTGAGGGAGGTGGAGGGCAGAGCAGGGAGTGAGAGCCCGGGTGAGGGAGGTGGAGGGCAGAGCAGGGAGTGAGAGACCGGGTGAGGGAGGTGGAGGGCAGCAGGGAGTGAGAGCCCGGTGAGGGAGGACAGAGCAGGGAGTGAGAGCCGGGTGAGGTGAGACAGATAGAGACAGATAAAGACATATAGAGACAGAGGCAGAGACAGATAGAGACTGGGACAGACGGAGCTAGATAGGGTCAGAGACAGGGACAGACAGAGACAGATAGAGGCAGAGACAGATAGAGGCAGAGACAGATAGAGGTAGAGACAGACAGCGATAGAGACATAGAGAGACAGAGGGAGACAGACATAGGAAGGGATGAGATAGACAGAGGGAGAGAGGGAGACAGACAGAGGGAGACAGACACAGACAGACAGACGGAGACAGACAGAGGGAGGGAGACAGACAGAGAGAGGGAGGGAAACAGAGGGAGGGAGACAGAGTGAGGGATGGAGACAGACAGAGGGCAGACAGAGGGAGGGAGACAGATGGAGATGGACAGTGGGACACAGATAGAGGGAGACAGATGGAGGGAGACGGAGAGAGGGAAGGAAATAGAGGGAGGGAGAGAGAGAAAAAAGAGAGGTAAGACAGAGATAGACGGAGGGAGAGAGACAGAGGGAGACAGAGAGAGGGGGAAGGAGGGAGCGAGAGAGATAGAAGGAGGGAGACAGAGAGAGGGAGGGAGAGATAGGGAGAGAGAAAGAGAGATGTGTGTGTATACTGGTCTGTTGGCTCAGTGGATGAACGCGTCAGCTGCAGGGGCCTGTGTTCAACTTCATGGTCACAGTTTCACAGTTTTTTTCGTTCTAGCCCCTTCCCCCTCCCCCACTGACTCCGCCTCCACCGGTGTGGCCCGTGGCCACAAACCACACTGTAAATTTGGCCCCCGAGAGAAAGTTTGTGAGTACCCATGTTCTAGATGAACTAAAAGATGAAAAAATCTTCAGAAAGTTAGATTTACATGGGGAGTGCCATTTAATTTGAGTGAGAAGTGGAGAGGAATGAAAAACAGCATTCAGAACAAAGTATGGATTATATGAGTACCAAGTGATGCCCTACAGTTTGAGCAACGCTCCTGCAGCCTTCCAGTACTTCATTAATGATGTCCTGAAGGAGTTCATTGATCAATGCAAGATTGTTTACATCAACATTTCGATTTATTCCTCATCAGAAGAAGATCACCAACGGGTCAAAAGAGTTTTGCATTGCCTGAAGGAAAGCAAGCTTTACATAAAACTTGAAAAATGCGCTTTTGGGGTGAAACCTGTGGATTTCTTGGGATTTGTAATTGCTCCAGAAGGTCTTACCATGGATATTAAAAACATTGAGGCAGTCTTAAATTGGCCTCCTCCAACCTCTGTGAAAGATACAGAGCTTCATCGGGTTTGCAAATTTCTATCGGAGATTCATTCAAGATTTTTCCCTGAAGGTACCACCAATTACTAAATTGCTACGGAAAGGAGTACCTTTTTAATCGTCTGCTGAGGCAGAAGATGCTTTCCAGTTCTTGAAGAAGAGTTTTACCACTGCACCAATTCTGCTGCATGCGCATCCTATTCAACTGTTTTACCTGGAGACTGATGCTTCTAAACAGGCCATCGGAGAGGTACTTTCAGAGAGACACAAAGAGACCGAACAGTTGCATCCGGTGGCATATTACTCTAGAAAATTGAAACCAGTGGAAATAACGTATACTATTTCAGATAAAAAACTCCTCGCTATCAAAGATGCGTTCCAAGAATGGCGACATTACCTAGTCAGAGCAAAACATGTGGTGACGGTAATCACCGATCACCGGAATCTTCAGTTTCTGAAGTCTGCCAGAACGCTCACACCATGCCAACTTAGGTGGTCCCTGTATTTCGCCAATTATGACTTTGTAATAACTTATCGGCCAGGAAGAAATAATGGAAAGGTAGATGCCAAGTCTCGCATTGACACGGATGGAAGAAAGAGTCCCATTAGTGATCAAAAGATAATTCCTGAAACTAAGATCGTTGGAGCCACTAGTGAGAAAACGCTTGTAGACAAGGTCAAAGAAGCCTTACCTTCTGAAGGAATACGCGGCTTGGCAGAGAAGGAGTCAACTCAAGAAATTGTTGATGGATTACCGTTTCATTCCAAGGCCTTGTACTTACCAATCAAAGAACTTCAACAACAAGCGTTGATCGACTGTCATGACAGTCCATTGGCTGGTCACCCTGGAATCCACTGAACGGAGGAGTTGTTAAGGAGACAGTTTTGGTGGCCAGGGTTGTCCAAAGATGTTCGAGTTTATGTGGAAGGCTGTGAGATTTGTCCAATGGGGAAGACAAATAAGCTGGCTTCTCGGGGTCTATTGAGACCTTTGCCTACCCCTCCATTTTCCTGGCACACTGTGACTATGGATTTGATTGTTAAATTGCCTTCTAGTCAGGGATTCAGTTCAGTATTACTCATGGAAGACTCGTTCTCAAAAATGGCGCATTTTGTTGCCCTGAAAGGGAAGTCATCTGCAAAACAAATAGCCACACAATTCAATTAACGTGTTGTAAGATACATGGTATTATTCCAAAGGTTTTGATCACAGATCGTGGATCTCAATTTCTATCCCATTGTTGGAAGGTTTGTACAAGGGGTTTGGGAATTGAGACACGTTACCCAACGACTTTTCATCCACAAACAGATGGTCAAACTGAAAGGGCCAATCAAGAGTTAGAAAAGTATCTCAGACTGTTTCTTTTGGATCAAGAGGGAGAGTGGCTTGATCTTCTTTGGACTGCAGAGTTTGCACATAATAATGCTAAGAATGCCTCTACTGGTTTTCCCCCTTTCTACTTGAATTATGGAAGGCATCCTAATTCTGAGGTTTCCTCTCAAGAAGTGTTGGTGCCTGCAGCACAAAACTTTGCATCTTAGCAAGGTACACAAGTCTGCCACCAAGAACTTAATGAAAGCTAAGGAACGCTACAAGCAAAGTGCAGATGAAAAAGAAGACCTGAACCAGATTTGAGTACAGGGGACAGGGCATGGTTAAGCACAAGAAACCTAAAGCTTAAAGGAAATAGAAAGTTTCAACCCCGATTTATAGGTCCATTTCCTGTGGAGCAAGTAGTGAATCCAGTGACTTTCAAACTAAAACTACCACCACAGCTAAAAATACACCCAGTGTTTCATGTTTCTCTTCTTAAAAAGGTTTCACCCCATTTGAAAGAATTGAGGAAAAGAGAACCTATTTTAGTGAAAGGACGAGAAGTATTTTAAGTTAAAAGAATCTTAGTTTCAAAGTCCATTCGAGAGAAAATCTTCTATCTTGTAGACTGGAAGGGTTTTGGCCCAGAGGATAGGTCGTGGGTGGAACAATCAGATGTTTGAGGTGCAAACTGAGTCTTCCGGTAGAATAGCAATAGTTTGCTGAAGTTTTCAGTGGTTTGGAATCAAAGAAGTTGCCCCCACATCACTGGTATGACTGCAAAATTTGATTTGGAACCTGGATCTAACCTTCCTTGTAGCCGAATGTATGCGCTTACTGAAGCTGAAAACCGTCATCCTAAGAAATACTTAGAAAACGGGTTCATACGACCTTCACAGTCCCCCGTTTCTTCACCGTTATTTTTCATTCCAAAATGTGACGGAGATCTGAGACTGTGTATAGATTATCGTGCCTTGAACAAGATTACAATAAAGAATCGTTAGCCTCTTCCCCTGATTTCAGTTATTCTAGATCAGGGGTACTCAAAGTACGGCCCGGCAAGCCTTCAGTGGCGGCCCGCGGAGCTTGAGACACATCGCACCTGTGTGTTTGTTTTTTTTAACTTCAGCAAACATCTCGGGGAGCAGCAGTGCGTAATCAGAGAGCCTGCTCTGTGGGGGCCCCGGGCGATTCCAGCCACAGTCAAGAGTGGAGCTGCAGGGGCACTAAGAGGTGAACAAAGCCTCATTAACAGACACATGGTCGTTTAAAGACCTGTGAAGTACTGGGGTGCCCGGGAGGCTGTGTCAGCCAGGCTGACACACAGGGGAGAGGGGGTGGGAGGGGGGAGGACAGCAAGAACTGAGAGCCGGTGAGGTGGGAGGGCAGAGCAGGGAGTGAGAGCCCGGGTGAGGGAGGTGGAGGGCAGAGCAGGGAGTGAGAGTCCAGGTGAGGGAGGTGGAGGGCAGAGCAGGGAGTGAGAGCCCGGGTGAGGGAGGTGGAGGGCAGAGCAGGGAGTGAGAGCCCTGTGAGGTGGGAGGGCAGAGCAGGGAGTGAGAGCCCGGGTGAGGGAGGTGGAGGGCAGAGCAAGGAGTGAGAGTCCGGGTGAGGGAGGTGGAGGGCAGAGCAGGGAGTGAGAGCCCGGGTGAGGGAGGTGGAGGGCAGAGCAGGGAGTGAGAGACCGGGTGAGGGAGGTGGAGGGCAGCAGGGAGTGAGAGCCCGGTGAGGGAGGACAGAGCAGGGAGTGAGAGCCGGGTGAGGTGAGACAGATAGAGACAGATAAAGACATATAGAGACAGAGGCAGAGACAGATAGAGACTGGGACAGACGGAGCTAGATAGGGTCAGAGACAGGGACAGACAGAGACAGATAGAGGCAGAGACAGATAGAGGCAGAGACAGATAGAGGTAGAGACAGACAGCGATAGAGACATAGAGAGACAGAGGGAGACAGACATAGGAAGGGATGAGATAGACAGAGGGAGGGAGACAGAGGGAGAGAGGGAGACAGACAGAGGGAGACAGACACAGACAGACAGACGGAGACAGACAGAGGGAGGGAGACAGACAGAGAGAGGGAGGGAAACAGGGGGAGGGAGACAGAGTGAGGGATGGAGACAGACAGAGGGAGGGAGACAGATGGAGATGGACAGTGGGACACAGATAGAGGGAGACAGATGGAGGGAGACGGAGAGAGGGAAGGAAATAGAGGGAGGGAGAGAGAGAAAAAAGAGAGGTAAGACAGAGATAGACGGAGGGAGAGAGACAGAGGGAGACAGAGAGAGGGGGAAGGAGGGAGCGAGAGAGATAGAAGGAGGGAGACAGAGAGAGGGAGGGAGAGATAGGGAGAGAGAAAGAGAGATGTGTGTGTATACTGGTCTGTTGGCTCAGTGGATGAACGCGTCAGCTGCAGGGGCCTGTGTTCAACTTCATGGTCACAGTTTCACAGTTTTTTTCGTTCTAGCCCCTTCCCCCTCCCCCACTGACTCCGCCTCCACCGGTGTGGCCCGTGGCCACAAACCACACTGTAAATTTGGCCCCCGAGAGAAAGTTTGTGAGTACCCATGTTCTAGATGAACTAAAAGATGAAAAAATCTTCAGAAAGTTAGATTTACATGGGGAGTGCCATTTAATTTGAGTGAGAAGTGGAGAGGAATGAAAAACAGCATTCAGAACAAAGTATGGATTATATGAGTACCAAGTGATGCCCTACAGTTTGAGCAACGCTCCTGCAGCCTTCCAGTACTTCATTAATGATGTCCTGAAGGAGTTCATTGATCAATGCAAGATTGTTTACATCAACATTTCGATTTATTCCTCATCAGAAGAAGATCACCAACGGGTCAAAAGAGTTTTGCATTGCCTGAAGGAAAGCAAGCTTTACATAAAACTTGAAAAATGCGCTTTTGGGGTGAAACCTGTGGATTTCTTGGGATTTGTAATTGCTCCAGAAGGTCTTACCATGGATATTAAAAACATTGAGGCAGTCTTAAATTGGCCTCCTCCAACCTCTGTGAAAGATACAGAGCTTCATCGGGTTTGCAAATTTCTATCGGAGATTCATTCAAGATTTTTCCCTGAAGGTACCACCAATTACTAAATTGCTACGGAAAGGAGTACCTTTTTAATCGTCTGCTGAGGCAGAAGATGCTTTCCAGTTCTTGAAGAAGAGTTTTACCACTGCACCAATTCTGCTGCATGCGCATCCTATTCAACTGTTTTACCTGGAGACTGATGCTTCTAAACAGGCCATCGGAGAGGTACTTTCAGAGAGACACAAAGAGACCGAACAGTTGCATCCGGTGGCATATTACTCTAGAAAATTGAAACCAGTGGAAATAACGTATACTATTTCAGATAAAAAACTCCTCGCTATCAAAGATGCGTTCCAAGAATGGCGACATTACCTAGTCAGAGCAAAACATGTGGTGACGGTAATCACCGATCACCGGAATCTTCAGTTTCTGAAGTCTGCCAGAACGCTCACACCATGCCAACTTAGGTGGTCCCTGTATTTCGCCAATTATGACTTTGTAATAACTTATCGGCCAGGAAGAAATAATGGAAAGGTAGATGCCAAGTCTCGCATTGACACGGATGGAAGAAAGAGTCCCATTAGTGATCAAAAGATAATTCCTGAAACTAAGATCGTTGGAGCCACTAGTGAGAAAACTCTTGTAGACAAGGTCAAAGAAGCCTTACCTTCTGAAGGAATACGCGGCTTGGCAGAGAAGGAGTCAACTCAAGAAATTGTCGATGGATTACCGTTTCATTCCAAGGCCTTGTACTTACCAATCAAAGAACTTCAACAACAAGCGTTGATCGACTGTCATGACAGTCCATTGGCTGGTCACCCTGGAATCCACTGAACGGAGGAGTTGTTAAGGAGACAGTTTTGGTGGCCAGGGTTGTCCAAAGATGTTCGAGTTTATGTGGAAGGCTGTGAGATTTGTCCAATGGGGAAGACAAATAAGCTGGCTTCTCGGGGTCTATTGAGACCTTTGCCTACCCCTCCATTTTCCTGGCACACTGTGACTATGGATTTGATTGTTAAATTGCCTTCTAGTCAGGGATTCAGTTCAGTATTACTCATGGAAGACTCGTTCTCAAAAATGGCGCATTTTGTTGCCCTGAAAGGGAAGTCATCTGCAAAACAAATAGCCACACAATTCAATTAACGTGTTGTAAGATACATGGTATTATTCCAAAGGTTTTGATCACAGATCGTGGATCTCAATTTCTATCCCATTGTTGGAAGGTTTGTACAAGGGGTTTGGGAATTGAGACACGTTACCCAACGACTTTTCATCCACAAACAGATGGTCAAACTGAAAGGGCCAATCAAGAGTTAGAAAAGTATCTCAGACTGTTTCTTTTGGATCAAGAGGGAGAGTGGCTTGATCTTCTTTGGACTGCAGAGTTTGCACATAATAATGCTAAGAATGCCTCTACTGGTTTTCCCCCTTTCTACTTGAATTATGGAAGGCATCCTAATTCTGAGGTTTCCTCTCAAGAAGTGTTGGTGCCTGCAGCACAAAACTTTGCATCTTAGCAAGGTACACAAGTCTGCCACCAAGAACTTAATGAAAGCTAAGGAACGCTACAAGCAAAGTGCAGATGAAAAAGAAGACCTGAACCAGATTTGAGTACAGGGGACAGGGCATGGTTAAGCACAAGAAACCTAAAGCTTAAAGGAAATAGAAAGTTTCAACCCCGATTTATAGGTCCATTTCCTGTGGAGCAAGTAGTGAATCCAGTGACTTTCAAACTAAAACTACCACCACAGCTAAAAATACACCCAGTGTTTCATGTTTCTCTTCTTAAAAAGGTTTCACCCCATTTGAAAGAATTGAGGAAAAGAGAACCTATTTTAGTGAAAGGACGAGAAGTATTTTAAGTTAAAAGAATCTTAGTTTCAAAGTCCATTCGAGAGAAAATCTTCTATCTTGTAGTCTGGAAGGGTTTTGGCCCAGAGGATAGGTCGTGGGTGGAACAATCAGATGTTTGAGGTGCAAACTGAGTCTTCCGGTAGAATAGCAATAGTTTGCTGAAGTTTTCAATGGTTTGGAATCAAAGAAGTTGCCCCCACATCACTGGTATGACTGCAAAATTTGATTTGGAACCTGGATCTAACCTTCCTTGTAGCCGAATGTATGCGCTTACTGAAGCTGAAAACCGTCATCCTAAGAAATACTTAGAAAACGGGTTCATACGACCTTCACAGTCCCCCGTTTCTTCACCGTTATTTTTCATTCCAAAATGTGACGGAGATCTGAGACTGTGTATAGATTATCGTGCCTTGAACAAGATTACAATAAAGAATCGTTAGCCTCTTCCCCTGATTTCAGTTATTCTAGATCAGGGGTACTCAAAGTACGGCCCGGCAAGCCTTCAGTGGCGGCCCGCGGAGCTTGAGACACATCGCACCTGTGTGTTTGTTTTTTTTAACTTCAGCAAACATCTCGGGGAGCAGCAGTGCGTAATCAGAGAGCCTGCTCTGTGGGGGCCCCGGGCGATTCCAGCCACAGTCAAGAGTGGAGCTGCAGGGGCACTAAGAGGTGAACAAAGCCTCATTAACAGACAAATGGTCGTTTAAAGACCTGTGAAGTACTGGGGTGCCCGGGAGGCTGTGTCAGCCAGGCTGACACACAGGGGAGAGGGGGTGGGAGGGGGGAGGACAGCAAGAACTGAGAGCCGGTGAGGTGGGAGGGCAGAGCAGGGAGTGAGAGCCCGGGTGAGGGAGGTGGAGGGCAGAGCAGGGAGTGAGAGTCCGGGTGAGGGAGGTGGAGGGCAGAGCAGGGAGTGAGAGCCCGGGTGAGGGAGGTGGAGGGCAGAGCAGGGAGTGAGAGCCCTGTGAGGTGGGAGGGCAGAGCAGGGAGTGAGAGCCCGGGTGAGGGAGGTGGAGGGCAGAGCAAGGAGTGAGAGTCCGGGTGAGGGAGGTGGAGGGCAGAGCAGGGAGTGAGAGCCCGGGTGAGGGAGGTGGAGGGCAGAGCAGGGAGTGAGAGACCGGGTGAGGGAGGTGGAGGGCAGCAGGGAGTGAGAGCCCGGTGAGGGAGGTGGAGGACAGAGCAGGGAGTGAGAGCCGGGTGAGGTGAGACAGATAGAGACAGATAAAGACATATAGAGACAGAGGCAGAGACAGATAGAGACTGGGACAGACGGAGCTAGATAGGGTCAGAGACAGGGACAGACAGAGACAGATAGAGGCAGAGACAGATAGAGGCAGAGACAGATAGAGGTAGAGACAGACAGCGATAGAGACATAGAGAGACAGAGGGAGAGAGGGAGACAGACATAGGAAGGGATGAGATAGACAGAGGGAGGGAGACAGAGGGAGAGAGGGAGACAGACAGAGGGAGACAGACACAGACAGACAGACGGAGACAGACAGAGGGAGGGAGACAGACAGAGAGAGGGAGGGAAACAGAGGGAGGGAGACAGAGTGAGGGATGGAGACAGACAGAGGGCAGACAGAGGGAGGGAGACAGATGGAGATGGACAGTGGGACACAGATAGAGGGAGACAGATGGAGGGAGACGGAGAGAGGGAAGGAAATAGAGGGAGGGAGAGAGAGAAAAAAGAGAGGTAAGACAGAGATAGACGGAGGGAGAGAGACAGAGGGAGACAGAGAGAGGGGGAAGGAGGGAGCGAGAGAGATAGAAGGAGGGAGACAGAGAGAGGGAGGGAGAGATAGGGAGAGAGAAAGAGAGATGTGTGTGTATACTGGTCTGTTGGCTCAGTGGATGAACGCGTCAGCTGCAGGGGCCTGTGTTCAACTTCATGGTCACAGTTTCACCGTTTTTTTCGTTCTAGCCCCTTCCCCCTCCCCCACTGACTCCGCCTCCACCGGTGTGGCCCGTGGCCACAAACCACACTGTAAATTTGGCCCCCGAGAGAAAGTTTGTGAGTACCCATGTTCTAGATGAACTAAAAGATGAAAAAATCTTCAGAAAGTTAGATTTACATGGGGAGTGCCATTTAATTTGAGTGAGAAGTGGAGAGGAATGAAAAACAGCATTCAGAACAAAGTATGGATTATATGAGTACCAAGTGATGCCCTACAGTTTGAGCAACGCTCCTGCAGCCTTCCAGTACTTCATTAATGATGTCCTGAAGGAGTTCATTGATCAATGCAAGATTGTTTACATCAACATTTCGATTTATTCCTCATCAGAAGAAGATCACCAACGGGTCAAAAGAGTTTTGCATTGCCTGAAGGAAAGCAAGCTTTACATAAAACTTGAAAAATGCGCTTTTGGGGTGAAACCTGTGGATTTCTTGGGATTTGTAATTGCTCCAGAAGGTCTTACCATGGATATTAAAAAACATTGAGGCAGTCTTAAATTGGCCTCCTCCAACCTCTGTGAAAGATACAGAGCTTCATCGGGTTTGCAAATTTCTATCGGAGATTCATTCAAGATTTTTCCCTGAAGGTACCACCAATTACTAAATTGCTACGGAAAGGAGTACCTTTTTAATCGTCTGCTGAGGCAGAAGATGCTTTCCAGTTCTTGAAGAAGAGTTTTACCACTGCACCAATTCTGCTGCATGCGCATCCTATTCAACTGTTTTACCTGGAGACTGATGCTTCTAAACAGGCCATCGGAGAGGTACTTTCAGAGAGACACAAAGAGACCGAACAGTTGCATCCGGTGGCATATTACTCTAGAAAATTGAAACCAGTGGAAATAACGTATACTATTTCAGATAAAAAACTCCTCGCTATCAAAGATGCGTTCCAAGAATGGCGACATTACCTAGTCAGAGCAAAACATGTGGTAACGGTAATCACCGATCACCGGAATCTTCAGTTTCTGAAGTCTGCCAGAACGCTCACACCATGCCAACTTAGGTGGTCCCTGTATTTCGCCAATTATGACTTTGTAATAACTTATCGGCCAGGAAGAAATAATGGAAAGGTAGATGCCAAGTCTCGCATTGACACGGATGGAAGAAAGAGTCCCATTAGTGATCAAAAGATAATTCCTGAAACTAAGATCGTTGGAGCCACTAGTGAGAAAACTCTTGTAGACAAGGTCAAAGAAGCCTTACCTTCTGAAGGAATACGCGGCTTGGCAGAGAAGGAGTCAACTCAAGAAATTGTCGATGGATTACCGTTTCATTCCAAGGCCTTGTACTTACCAATCAAAGAACTTCAACAACAAGCGTTGATCGACTGTCATGACAGTCCATTGGCTGGTCACCCTGGAATCCACTGAACGGAGGAGTTGTTAAGGAGACAGTTTTGGTGGCCAGGGTTGTCCAAAGATGTTCGAGTTTATGTGGAAGGCTGTGAGATTTGTCCAATAGGGAAGACAAATAAGCTGGCTTCTCGGGGTCTATTGAGACCTTTGCCTACCCCTCCATTTTCCTGGCACACTGTGACTATGGATTTGATTGTTAAATTGCCTTCTAGTCAGGGATTCAGTTCAGTATTACTCATGGAAGACTCGTTCTCAAAAATGGCGCATTTTGTTGCCCTGAAAGGGAAGTCATCTGCAAAACAAATAGCCACACAATTCAATTAACGTGTTGTAAGATACATGGTATTATTCCAAAGGTTTTGATCACAGATCGTGGATCTCAATTTCTATCCCATTGTTGGAAGGTTTGTACAAGGGGTTTGGGAATTGAGACACGTTACCCAACGAGTTTTCATCCACAAACAGATGGTCAAACTGAAAGGGCCAATCAAGAGTTAGAAAAGTATCTCAGACTGTTTCTTTTGGATCAAGAGGGAGAGTGGCTTGATCTTCTTTGGACTGCAGAGTTTGCACATAATAATGCTAAGAATGCCTCTACTGGTTTTCCCCCTTTCTACTTGAATTATGGAAGGCATCCGAATTCTGAGGTTTCCTCTCAAGAAGTGTTGGTGCCTGCAGCACAAAACTTTGCATCTTAGCAAGGTACACAAGTCTGCCACCAAGAACTTTATGAAAGCTAAGGAACGCTACAAGCAAAGTGCAGATGAAAAAGAAGACCTGAACCAGATTTGAGTACAGGGGACAGGGCATGGTTAAGCACAAGAAACCTAAAGCTTAAAGGAAATAGAAAGTTTCAACCCCGATTTATAGGTCCATTTCCTGTGGAGCAAGTAGTGAATCCAGTGACTTTCAAACTAAAACTACCACCACAGCTAAAAATACACCCAGTGTTTCATGTTTCTCTTCTTAAAAAGGTTTCACCCCATTTGAAAGAATTGAGGAATAGAGAACCTATTTTAGTGAAAGGACGAGAAGTATTTTAAGTTAAAAGAATCTTAGTTTCAAAGTCCATTCGAGGGAAAATCTTCTATCTTGTAGACTGGAAGGGTTTTGGCCCAGAGGATAGGTCGTGGGTGGAACAATCAGATGTTCATGCTCCCCGATTAACCAACATTTTTCACTTGCAAAATCCTCACAAACCTCAGCCCGGAGGCTTAACCTTGCGAAGGGGTACTGTCAAGGTGTAGGAAAAAGAAATCAAAGCTCTTCTTTGTCCCGCAGTCTCTGCCATTAAATGGGCATTGCAAAGATTACCCGCTCGCAAATGGTCGCAAGTGATTATACTGCGGAACTGGGTATTCTCCCCTGTACTACCAACAGGGAGGACCGCGGTAGAAGTTGTCGGTCTAGTCCTGCGCTCCTGGACACGGGTGCGAGGTCTAGACAAGCTGTGAAGAGCGCCGGTTGATTTTAGAACCACGCACTTCACCAACGGATTTTCAGAGATTAGTCACGTTCTTTCTGTAGTCTAGTTAGAAATACCAATTTAAAGTAAACAGGAAAAAAATATATAAAGAGAAGAATTAATACTTACTCATTGAATACTTCAGTTCCTGA
Organism: Lissotriton helveticus; assembly: GCF_964261635.1. Taxonomy (NCBI): domain Eukaryota; kingdom Metazoa; phylum Chordata; class Amphibia; order Caudata; family Salamandridae; genus Lissotriton; species Lissotriton helveticus. The sequence continues at coordinate 2,478,916 of NW_027611648.1, read as the reverse complement.
TTTCTTCGTCGCTTGGTTGACGGCGGAAGCTCCTGAAGGTTCCTAAGGGAGAAGTAAGAAGAATTCAGAAGATAAGAAAGTAAGGCAGAGAGTGAACGAACAAATGAGTGAAAAAGAATAAATGAACTCACACGAGTTAAAGGGTGCTAAAAATGTGTTTATAATGCAGTTTACCAAAGAATAGAATACTTATATTGTAGAATAGAAGAGGAGCCAAAGCCATAGGCACTTTGGGTAAGGAAATAGAGAGAGAGTAAGAAAGTGGAGAAGGAAATTAGTAATGGTGTGCTTTTCTGTTACAGCAATTTCCACTCATGCTTAAAGATAGAGAGGGAATAAGAAAGGCATAAACGGAGTACGGCAGAAAGGAAGAAGTAGAGTAGAAGAGCCAGAAGGTCAGATAGTCTCTTCTCTGTCCCATTCCCCTTTCCCCCGGCTGGGTTCGCTTACTACTCCACCTACATCCATTGCCTTGCTTTTACTACTGCCAGAGGCCCAAACATTAAAGATAATCCCTTTGGATAATGGGAACACTGGACAGTTTTTAAACTTCACTTTCACATCACTATCACTGCACACTCAGTAAATATACCTGCTCTGCTGTAATACAGGCCTTGTAGCACAGCAGGGACACACTTGGTGTCACCGGGTAGGCCCGATGATGAAGCATGCCACCAACTAGGTTGGTGGATGGGGGCTTCATAAAAAGAAAGAACCCTTTTCTTTTTATCACTAACAACATAGTTTTGAGTCTCATATCACGTCTTGACAGACTAGTTCTCATTGATTTAACATGCCTTTGTCATGAGCCATCTGGGGCTCAATGGTAACTCTGGATACTTTTCAAAAACTCGGATTACTAGCCCTTACAATAAAATACATTGCATGGAAAGGAGCATCTCTGGGCGGTGAGAGAAGCGGCTGAGGCGGTCCACACTCCTCATACACAGAGGACACGATAGGCCTCAACTCCTATCCCTACCGAGCAAGTTTAATCCCAGCAGGGGACAGGTCTCCACTTCTCTGCATCTCCCTGGATAGCCCTCAACCACTCTGTATCCCCCTGGACAGGCTTCCCCTCCTCTGCACCCCTCCCGGATCAGCCTCACCTCCTATGCACACCCAGCCCAGGACAGACACCACCTCCTCTGCAACCCCTGTGCACGCCTGACCTCCTCTGCACCCCAGGACAGGCCTTGCTTCCTCTGCACCCCTAAAGATGGGCCTCAACTCCTCTGCACCCTGGGGCAGGCCGCACATCCTCTGCACCCCCTGCACAGGCCTCACCTCCTCTGCAATCCCAGACCAGGAACCTCCTCCTCTTCATCCCTGGACAGGCCTCACCTACTCTTACCCCCCTAGACAGGATATACCTCACCTCCTCTGAACCCTGGACATTCCTCACCAGCACTGCACCCCCTGTGCAAGTATGACATCCTATGCACCACTGGACAGGCCTCGTCTCCTCTGCTCCCCCTGGAAAGCATTCTCCTCTGCACCCCTCAGGACAGGTCGCCCCTCCTCTGTACCCCTGGACAGGCCTCGCCTCCTCTTCATCCCTCTGGACAGGCCTCAACCACTCTGCATCCCCTGGAGAGGCTTCACCTCCTCTGCACCACTCCCAGATATGCTGCACCCCCAGCCCAGGACAGGCACCACCTCCTCTGCACCACTGGACAGGCCTCACCTGCTCTTAACCCCCTGGACAGAACATGCCTCACCTCCTCTGTACCCCCGGACAGGCATCACCTGCTGTTAACCCCCTGGTCTGGACATGCCTCACCTCCTCTGAACCCTGGACAGGCCTCACCTGCTCTGTACCCCCATGGACAAGACATGCCTCACCTCCTCTGCACCCCCTGGATAGGTCTCGCCTCCTCTGCTCCCCCTGAACAGGCATCTCCTCTGCACCCCTCATTACCCGCCTAACCTCCTCTTCTCCCCCTGGACAGGTCTCACCTGCTCTCCTCCCCATGGACAGGACTTACCTCCTCTGCACCCCTAGACAGGCCTCGCCTCCTTCGCAACCACTCCACCCCTGAAAAGGACATGCTTCACCTCCTTTGCACCCTTTGGACAAGCCTCAAATCCTCTGTACACCCCCTGGACAAGCCTCACCTCCTCTGCAACCCCTGGACAAGCCTCACCTCCTCTGCACCCCATGGACAGGCCTCACCTCCTCTGCACCCCTGAGAAAATCAACTCCCCAGCACACGTATTTAAGTAATATGTGGTTTCCCTCTAAGTTAAAACAAAGTACAGTAAATGAGTCACAGATTATACACAATTCTTTCTTTCTTTTGTCTTGTTTGTGTTTTTTTCTGGTGTTCTCGGCCACAACCAACATTTGTTTCGTCGCTACAGGGTGTGATTCCGCGACTTTCTCAAGGCTGTGTAAAAAATAAAGGTACAGAACCATGGTCTAAATAGAAGTCACATCCTTCTCAGGCATTGGTATTATTTTTTGTAAAATTAAATACGGCCACAGCGCATATAAACTAAGGGGGTTGTCTATGTTGGGTATACAAACAATAGTAACCTAACCTTGTTGAGAAGATACATGTAAAATAAGCATTCTAAGATACAGTATACGACGGAGAGAGCGAATCTAGATAAAACTCCAATGGCAAAATGACCTCCTCATAGCCCTGCTGCACAAAATCCTTGGAAATTTCAAGTGTGAAAACTCGTGTCTGTGATTTGGTCCGAGTGATGGCTCTCATGTCGTGTGCTCTAGTCTAGGGGTCATAAGTCCCAAACCTTAGAGCCCCAAGTGTATCAAGCATGAAGGTGAGAAATAAACACCTCTACCGTCCCAGTATAACTTTCTGTAAATAAAGAAGGGGTATTTTTAAAGGTCTGAAAATCCATCTCTGTAAAGTTCCAGCGTGATGGATATTTCAAAGAAACCTACTTTCAATGTGGTGTTAATCCCGACCCACACAGGGCTTCCGTTCAGTATCAACGATGAGTCCAAATGATGGGTCCTCTGATTCATGTGTTCTTGTTTTCTTCCAAGAATCAGGCTATATCTGTAAATCAAATACTATGGTCATGTTCTAGTGTGTTCAGCGTCCCAATGAACCAAATGTCTGATAGTGCTCTTAATCCCCAAGTTAGCTATCAAAGCACTGCTTCAAAGCGCTCTGTTATCAGGGGATCCACTCTCAGCCGAGATCCGGCTCTATTGGGAACTCCTTCTCTCGGTTGCTTCAATACGAGGCACAGAAACAGCTCCATAAAGTGAGAGGTGAACCAGGGTTCAATGCAAAGCCGTGTTTACCCAAGCCCGGCCACGCACGGTTGAAGTCTCTCAAGGCCTCACTCTTGATGCAAACGCTGACAGTCACACGCGCCTGCTCTGTATAAGGAAGGGTCCTTGGGTCTGTGGTCAGCCTGGATCTCACCTCGAGAGCCGTTCTGGTATTAAACGTTCATCCTCATGTCTCTCGTGCTCCCTCCGGGTCTTTGGAGCCTGATGACCCGGAAGCTATCAAAGTACATGAAGCCTGTGACCTCAGTCTTACCTTTCTACCGTCGCAGAGTCCAGCAGAGGATCCAAACATCAGCAGAGGAGCCGCTTTATCCAAACCCGCAGCCCGAGCGCGGTGCGCGGGATCCAGATCTGTGCGGCATCAGCAGAGGAACCGGCCGTCGTTTTGGGTGACTTCCGGTATCCCGACAGAGCAATAAACGAAGGACTACGGTCGTGGAAACGGGCGCCATCTTGGAATGGGGAATCTGTCAAATGCTCGTGTTCTGTGCACGTCACAGTTGCTCATGTGCAGGGCGAAGACACTACTTCCTATCGTCGATTTAGGACCTTGCACGGGGTACAGACTGAACTGCCCTGAACAGATGACGCTCCGTCTCACTGCGGCTGCGCAGAGGAAAGACACTGCCCCCTCCCCATAGACGAGCCGAACCGAGGAGCTTTGCACTTAAATACATCTCCGCGGGTGCTGTGGCAGCTGTTGTCTCTCATTCATTGTGTCCCCGCGCGGCCCTGTGCTGGTGCTGAGCTGTCGCCCTTTACTGTGCTGTGAACGAAAGAAAGAAATCTTTCTTACATTCTATCTGTCCTCCGCGCATGCGCAGTTGTTCATCCATCAGGCCCTCTTTAATCCGCGTTCCCCGGCGGGAGGCAGTATCTGTCCTCAGCGCATGCGCAGTTAATCCAATGTCTCCTTACTCTGCACTGTGGGAAGCGGTGTCTATCCCCAGCGCATGCGCAGTTGTCCATGAACAGGCCTCCTTTTAACCCCGCGCTCATGGTGCAGTCCTGGCCTCTGGCTCAGCAGGGAGCACAGCACCCAAACTACCCAGGAGAGGCCCGACCCACAGCAGGGAGCACAAGACCCACATGAAACCCCAGGTGAGGCCATGACCCACAGCAGGGAGCCCAGGCCCCACATGAAACCCCAAGTGAGGCCCGACCCACATCAGGGAGCACAAGACCCACATTGAACCCCAGGTGAGGCCATGAGATACAAAGATTGTCTGGTGCTGTAGGGTCTCGAGCCTGCTCTCCGGGGTTCATTTGTTGTTGTTGTTGTTGTTGCATCGATCGATGATTATTTTGTATCAACAATGCTCCTTGGCCCTCACTGCTGGAGTTGGGTCTCTTTTGAAGGCCTCAGCAAACGGGGACATTTTTTCACCTGAAAAGTCAGTGATGAGAAGATCGACTTGAAGTCCGTTTGTGGCTTTCACCAGAGTGAAGGGGGGCCGCCCCACCAATCGAAAGTGAAAGAACGCACTCCCAGGCAGCACCGACTGCGCCTCATTGCACCTGGGCTGGGCCTGCACAGCATCATCTGATGAGGCTAAAACTCCCCCAAATATGACTCAACCTCACCAGGGCCTCAGTAACCAGGCAGCGGTCAGCCAATGCCCATCAGGTAAACAAGCATTGGCATCGCACTCCCAGGCAGCACCGACTGCGCCTCATTGTACCTGGGCTGGGCCTGCACAGCATCATCTGATGAGGCTAAAACTCCCCCAAATATGACTCAACCTCACTAGGGCCTCAGTGACCAGGCAGCGGTCAGCCAGTGCCCATCAGGTAAACAAGCATTGGCATCGCACTCCCAGGCAGCACCGACTGCGCCTCATTGTACCTGGGCTGGGCCTGCACAGCATCATCTGATGAGGCTAAAACTCCCCCAAATATGACTCAACCTCACTAGGGCCTCAGTGACCAGGCAGCGGTCAGCCAGTGCCCATCAGGTAAACAAGCATTGGCATCGCACTCCCAGGCAGCACCGACTGCGCCTCATTGTACCTGGGCTGGGCCTGCACAGCATCATCTGATGAGGCTAAAACTCCCCCAAATATGACTCAACCTCACTAGGGCCTCAGTGACCAGGCAGCGGTCAGCCAGTGCCCATCAGGTAAACAAGCATTGGCATCGCCAGTAGGTCGCGCCTCTGGGACCTTATAAGTGTTTAGTTAGCCAGCACAATATCCTTGGTGCAACAACATCAACTGTTGCATGGCTAAACACTTATAAGGTCCCAAAGGCGAGACCTATTGGCTATGCCAATGTTTGTTTTCATTGGTTCCTGTTTGTGCCTTTTAGAGATGCATGCTTCTGTTTCGTCCTCCTGTCTAACTACTCCCACCTTTTGTTGATCTAGATCACGGCTACTCACATTTTCCCGGGGCCGCAAAGTTTGGTCTATGATGTGACCGAGGGCCGCACTGATGCCAGCGGGGTGTTAAGTCTGGGTAGGAGAAACCCGAGTAGGACCCTAAGGTCATCAGAGGATCTTCTTATGCAACACGGCAGAATAAAAAGAGCAAGATGGGGAGGAAGGTCCTTCAAGCACTTGGTTCCTAAAATGTAGAACACACTACCCAGGGACAGGCGCATGATAACCAACAAATTAGCATTCAGGAAAAGACTCAAAACATTGCTCTTTCCCTAAAAACTCCAGATCTGAGGCAACTTGACTTAGTCCACCGTAGTTATGTTTCTCTTAGCGCTGGGAAGCCTACGGGCAGCTATGCACTTTACAAATACATAAACATCTTATCTGAGCCTCTTGTTCAGATAAATTGGATAGCCATCTAGGTTCGCGGACTACTGTACAAATGGGTTTAGACAGCAAGGATTTAATTGCTCCACTGAGTTCGGTAAAGGCGCTGATAGCCACTGGGTGTGGAACAGGGCCTCTAAGCAGATTTTAATAAGATTCATGTTTCCCCTAACCATAGAACTGAATCGGTCTGCGTTATTAATGCATCGCCATACCAGTCTGCGGTTATCTGTGGATGGTGATATATCTCCAGCACCATATTCTGTCTGAGGCGTTGGAACTGGAGACACCCGTAACGTTACTTGTATTGGGTTATGGTCCCTAAAGATTGTGCCCATAATTTCTTCTTTAAGCAAGCTTGCTTCAAAAGCGGGGGAGATAAAAAACATTATCAATTGTAGATGAACAGCCCCTTCCTCTGAGTGTCGGTTCAGGGGGTGCATTATCTTTTGTAGTTGCATCAATTTCCATAACATTAATTAAGTTAAAGGTGTTCAAATGGTCCATTAGCTCTCTACCCCTATTGCATGTTTGTCTGCTGCTGTGTGAATAATCGCTTGACCATGAGTAAGATAGCTTAGCATTAAAATCGCCCCAGACAGATTCCTACTGACTTGAAAGAGTCTTTGGATTTTCCAATAGATGCAATAAAATTAATCACATTTATAAAAATGCATATTTGGAACAGAATGAAAATCATTGTTGTAAAAATAAATTATCCAAAAGGAAATTCCCCTATTAAATAATATGCCTAGAAAATTATTGTTATCTGTATGTACAGTTGTTATGCATCCCCCTGTCTTAATATTGACCCAGATTGATGAAGGCCCCCCCCCTGCTTGAGGGTTGTTGCTAGGATATTATGGCATTCAAACCCCTCAATATGCAATTCTTGAGTGGCCCATGTTAACTGAAATAAAAGGATATCTTGGTCTTTAATAAGTTGTACCCAATCTGGCTGGTGAAGTTTAGAGAACAACCTTGCAACATTCCAGCTTAAGATACGGAAGCCTGAACTTGCTGAGGCCTTCGTTTGCATAGGAGGGATAAGTGGGTTGTGGGAATAGTACACTCAGTTACTGGCAGGGCATGAGGTAACCTAATAGCAGGATCAGTATTTTCCCCAAAAGTTGATAGTCAGTCTTGGGTCTCAAATCCAGACACGGTCTGGAATCTATTAGGGGTAGTAATTCAAGAGGGATTGTTGGTGAAAGGAGCATGACTTGGTTTGTAGAAATAACCACGTGATAGTGCGCATATGTTAGTGCTATTATGTGTTATGAATTTGCAACCCCTTAGTAGGTGTCTCACCAAAGAAGGTCTGCGAAAGTTAATTAGAATACTGTGCCCTTCGATATTTTTTGTAGATGCACTGACTCACCCAACCCTCCGTGCCATAATAATATCCTTTATTTCGGATACATGGAAGCTTCTATGCCTTGATAGCCAGTCCGCACATTTATTGCGTAGCTGGTCCCATGACTCATGCTGATCCCTCTTTAAAGTAGGTACTCCTGCCAGTACCAACACATAAGGGCAAGCAGCGGGCGGCAGACTCAGGACATCCTGATTAGCCATTCATACTTGGGGCGGCAGGAACATTAATGCACGAGGTACTAGACAACCTGTTCTGACTCGAGCCCCTGGGCCTGTTTAACCTATTAGCACCATCCCTGGTGGGGTTGGTATTTGAAATGGTTATTGGTATAGGGGGGTGAGGGAGCTGACCCGTTTCTATCTATAGGCAATTAAGGCAGCCCCTGGATTGATCGTATATATCGGGTGAAGGGTGATTGCGGGAGCAGTAACTCTGGCGGTTTGCGACCCAATTTTGGCATCTAAAATACTCATACCAACACCTACACTAATGATGGCCCTTCTCCCATCAACCCCTTTGATTTCGGCCACCTTTTCCCCCATTCTCCCCTTAAAACGCTTGGCTACTAAAATAGCCACCCGCCCTCTTATCATGGGTAGATGAAAAGAACTGCTGGGGAAAGAGTTGTGACCTCAATCTATGCCAATCTTTGGAGAGGAGCTGTGTCTCCTGGAGGAGGCACACATCTGCCTCCATATTATCCAGGTAGGAAAGGATGGACCTCCTTTTATTGGGATTGTTGAGACCTCTTACATTTAGAGTGAGAATTTTCAGTGAGGGCTGGGAAATAGCGTGTCATAGTGAGTGCACAAGCTTTAGCCTGTATTTGGGTCCCTGTGATCCCTTTCCCCCCTGAGCCCCCAACGTCTGCCCGGCCTTCATTGCCCTTTGATCCTCTCTTCAACGTCTTTAACCTACATACCAGTTCTCCACCCTCCCCTTCCTAACTCCAACTTCGAAACCCATTAACCTCAAATTGTCCAGGGCCCGCCTTTCGTGCGTGCGCGTCCTTGGAAATCGGAATAGTTGGGAACGTGTGCGGCCTGTTCCCCGTGTCTCTACACTCCCCGTGTCTCTACGCTCCCAGCAGATTTGTTCGCCGCCCACCCAGCCTTGCAAATGTCACTTATCTGTCCCTCAGTCGTTCACGGTGTCATCATAGGGGAATGTCTCTTTCGACAATGTCTCCAGCACTGCCAGAATTTATCATGCCATGGTCTTGGGGTCCGGTCTTGTTGCTCGCTCTGTGCTACGCCTCCCGTAGACCTTATGCCATCTTTCTCGAGTAGTTTTGATCTGTGGGCCCTCTGTCTCCTCCTGGATTGGATTCTCAATGCCCAGCCCCTGGCAAGTTTCCTGCATGGATATGAGCTGAAGGAGTTTGCCCTGCCATATGAAAATCAGCCGGAAAGGGTGACCCAAAGAATACAGTATTCCTTGAAGACACATGGTTGCCACTCGGAACTCTCTACACTTTTGAAGGGGTATAAGAGCCAGGTCCTGGTACAAAGCTATGGAGTGGTCCTGATATCTTAGTGGTTGCTTGTCCCTGGCAGCACGTAGCATACACTCTTTTAGTTGAAAGTCTGAAATGTAAGCCAAAATATCCGGTGGGGGTGCCCAGTATGCTCCTGAAGAGACCCTGCAGGTATTGTGTGATGTCTGGCCCTTCTTCTTTAGGTGGAACTCCCTTAACACGGATGTTGTTTTGCCGAGACCGATTCTCCAGGTCTTCTCTGTGTGCCTGGAGATCGATCTGTTGAGCCTTGAGCCGGACTATCACTTGCTGTAGATGCTCCACCTCCTTTTCCTGGGCTTGCTCCTGATCCTCGATGGAGGCCATACGGTTCCCAACGGCATCGACGTCCCGCCTTATCAAAAGGCAGGACGTTGATGCCGTTTGGGAACGTGTGGCCTCCATCGGTTATCTCCTTCATCTCCCCCGCTATTTCCCTTTTCAGCGTCTGCAAGTCGCCTTGTAATGCACCGAATAGAGACTCTAAAAAGGTGTGGGTAACTGGGGCTTCAGAGGTGTCCGCATCTTGGCTGATTTGTGTCATTGGGGAGAGCATCCCTTCTCCGCTGCCGGTCATCGGGAGCTTGGTCAGCATCTTTTTTAGAATCTGATCCTTCTTGCTTCTCGCTGAGGACATGGCTGCTATATCTCTTACCACATCACCAGACCGGCCTGCCTTGTCGTGGGGGTCCCAGCTCCAGTGGGTGGCAGTCACCAGGTTGTCCTCCCGCTGAGCTCCACTACCCTGTTGCATGATGGTGACGGCCATAGTTGTCACTCCCTTTCAGTCTCGTCCGGGCCCTGCTGCCTTCAACCGTCTGCTATTGCCCTGCTGGGCATCTGATGCTTGTTCTCAATACTCTAAGCACTTTGCGCCCGAACCTGCAGTGAATCCCCCTATAGGCCAGCAGCCCTATCTGATCCTGGAGCACTAGATGTCTTTTTGGACCACTGTGGCTAATTCCTGCACTATGTGCTTGCAGGCCGTGGCCTCCGGTTTCCTCTGACTTGGCAGTCCGCTCCAGAGAGACTACTCCATGCCCGGGCCCCTCATCCATTGGCACCTTGTGATTCTTACAGCGTTACAGTTCATATCTCATTACCCTTATTGGATTTTGTCATTTTAGTGTCATTTTGTTCAATACATTTTCCTTTATTTTTCTATTTCGGTTTGGGTTTTTTATTGTTTTGCATTTTGACTTTTACTTGTTTGGTTTCTGCATAAATGTTTTACATATTACCTTAAGTTAAGCCTGCCTGTTCGGTGCTTAGGTACCAGGGGGTTGATCCTAGGTTAATTGAATGGCTTTGAAAGTTCACTCTGACAACGGTTGTGATTGGTCCTCATCTACCGCAAATAAAAATTCAGTTTCTTACAGAAACGATCTGAAATTATCTGCAAAACAGGCAGTTGATAACCTACCAGGGTTGAAGCACCATGTGGACAAATTGGAATATGGGAACGGTATTGTGTGGCAATAGAACCTCTAAAAAAAGTCAGCTTGCAGATGAACCAAGATTCACGCTTGAATGTCACAACTTTTTAAAACAAGGTAGTCAGGAAAGTGTGACGAATATATTGCAGCTCTTTGCATTTTGACAGCCCCAAGCAAATTTGAGAACAGAATGGATGTATGTAGCAGAGATGAGTCTGTTCACCCAATGTGAGTGGTGATATCCGCATTGCTGGTCTGCCTGAAGTTATGATGCTGCTGACAGTAGCATGTCTGCTAAAAGCGATGACGTGACTGTGGGAACTATAAAGCCAAATAAGAGAAAGTTATCTTCCGACACCGCAGTCTTCATGACTGAGACCAGTAACACTGAAGACTCTGAGACTCACATCAGTAATTTCTCCTTTCAGAGCGTTATTGCTGCAGATGGAGTGAAGCCAAGAAGTAAGCACTTTACTAAGGTACCAACAAAGTTTAATATTATTAATTTGTATTAACTTTTTCTCTTTTGCAGCATTTGGAAATGCATTTTCTAGTTTTGTTGCTTTTTGGTTAGTTTTTTTATTTTAGGCTCTTATCTTCGGTTTAAAGGGAATAATGTTGTAGTGTGTGACCTTAATGCTGCAGTTTGCATTTCATTACCATCATTTGCTTATCCTGGAAAATCTCCAGGGTGTAGGAGGTTTGCTATTCCAGAGTTCTTTCTTCAGCTTCTGGGCAGTTGTTGCTCTGTGGCGATCTATGGTCCTGTTTTTCTGCTCTCCTTGTAATAGCTCCTATCAGAGCTCCATCCTCCCGCCAATTATAATAAGATGCCAGGCATCACCCAGCACACAACAGCCTATGATGGGCTACGTCTGTCTGCTCGGCGCAGTTAGAGTGAGGATAAAGTTCTCCGGACCCATCAGGCTGAGAATGTAACCTAAGGGCTTAAGATGAAATGAAGAGCTTACCTCCTTCCTGAGTGGCTCCAGACTGCTGTGTGCAGACCCGATAGCTGGCAGCACCCTGCCGTATGTATGTATAAATCAGATTATGTTGGAAGTAACCTGCAATATAGTGGTAGGCAGCACCCTGCAATAGAGTAGGATTTCTCATAGTATTTTATTTCCTGACACATTAATGGAGATTGTCTTTTAACTGGCAGAAGAACAACACTGACCATACATTTTCCTGGGTTTGTCTTTAAAATGACGTACACATTAGGAATGGCATTTCGTTCTGCTGGAATAATAACACAAGTTATCTTGCACTCTATGTTGTTGCATGAATTTTTGGCTGCAATGCATTCCATGTTTCATTCAAACAAGCTTTCTACAGGGCGCATACATGATTTGCTGCTGTATAGAAATAATGCTCCTGTGTACTGTGGCAGACTCAGAAATATTGAAAAACTTCATGATTTCTCTTTCAGCACTTCATAGTAAAACCTTTCAATTTTTGACTCAATCATTTGGCAGAAACATAACTTAGTACCATTAAAATAGTTGTGATGGGGAACATTCATTTGGGGTTAGGACTGGTTCGACCAGAGTGCTTGCTGACTTGGAGGAGTATGGAGTTCACCACATTGCCTGGTCCGGTGTGGAACCAAGCCAGCAATGCTTTGCTGCAGGCTCATTTGCCCTGATAGCTGGTCAACAGTTTGAGGAGGATGAGGTGAAGAGCTGGCTAAGTGTGCCATGAGGCTGGCATTTCAGTACATCCCTGAGAAATGAGCTTTGAGTCGATGTACTGTTCCTCTTATACCACGTGCAATTCACCCTCTCCAAAGCCTCAAGAATTCCTGGGTGTGAAGGACGGCTGATTCTGATTGGGGGCTTGATAGTTTTCCAGAAACTCATGTTCTTGATTGTTCATGTTTGTCAGCAGTTAATGAAACACGCCCTGGTGTTTTATCTCTTCAGTTGACAGAAGCTACAATAAAAGTTTTGTTGCAAAAAAATATGAATGGCCAACGAGCCTCCGTAGGTCAAAGAATGGAAGGGCTGGGGAACTGTCATTCATCATCTCACTGCTAAGCAGAGCAGTGTCATCCTTCACCCTCACTCAGGCCTCTGATTTTAACCAACATCGCTTAGAAATCTGGGACTTTTAATGAGAAAAACAAAACTACAAGTCCCATAAGCAATAGTGGTGGAAGGTGTCACACATGACCTGGGGCAACATCTGATTCAGCACATCCAGTTCCATTTTTTAAGTATTTGACACAATATTGAATTTATAACCTTTGTTTTTTATGGTCATGAGTCACCAGAATACTAAAAACGTGTCTTTTATTTTCAAGGTCAATTAAGTAATGGTCACCAACTTGGAAGCTCTGTTAATTCTTCAATATTTGTTACTGATCTCCACATGTGGCTGGTTTGGGTCTGCCCCCTGCATCGTTCACGCTAACTCGCACAGGTAAGGAGCTTGTAGCAGCAACATGATAACCCCATACTATTCTGTAAGAAGTGCGCTCTGAGGCAGGTATCCGATAATTTTTGTGAAACAAGCAGGCGCCAATATCTGCTATGTACATTTGTTAAAATAAAACACAATCAAATCACAGTATACTGTTCCGGAGGTTCAGTCCCAGAGTCATTATCTGTAACTGAATGCAGACACCCTAGGAAGCAGGTGCTTTTAAGACAAGTTGCGTTTACTCACCTGATGGTGACATGCTTCATTATTGGGCTATACTCCTCACCAGGCTGGCGCTACAATGCCTGGCGGGCACCACCAGAGGGCACTTTGTCGGAGATCTTTTATTAATTATGCCGGATGAGCATAGTAGGACAGAGGATGTTGTGTCATAAGATGTGAGATTGGTGAAAGCCTGAATATAAGATCAACTATCGACCAGTTGCCGCAATATAGTTAATGCGATCATCCTGATCCATGTTGAGATTAAAAACAGTGGCAGAGAAATTGAGGAACTAACGGCCCCTATCACTGTGTGAAAGTGTCGATCACCTATGGACCTGCTGGTAAGCTGGGGTCTATACTTCAGGTCAACTTTTGTTATGCCTCGTGTAGTCATGGAGCAATCTGTTGGCATTTCATCAGGACCAAATATGGGAAAATGGGTAAATGTGACCTAATCTTCTCCACAGCATGAGGAGCTCTGTAACTCAAAGCCCTGCACCGTGCATAGGTGATAAGGTGCCATTTAACATTTTACTGCCACAGGTGAGCGCTGTCTAACAGGGTGCACTAAATACGGTAACCCTCCTAAAATTCAGGACATACTGACTTATCAAATAACGAGGACGGCGCCGCATCAGAGGGCAACTGGTTTGACAAGTACATGCTTCCTAGGGTGTCTGCGTTCAAGTAGAGATAATGTCTGTAGGACTGAACCTCCAGAACAGTATACTGTGAGTTGATTTATATGAAGAATGTGTATACTGGACTGTCATTTTCCACAGCATCTCTTGTGCTATGTAAAATAAAACACAACACACCGGGAGGCCAACAAATCTATCATACATTTAATGCAAAAATGGCAAAAGGCCAAGCAAACTAACAAGTGACAATTGTCTTTGCAATGGACGAGAGCATCCACCCTAAAGCAAGTTGGAGTATATAATGCTACAATGTATTTTTATACACTTTTCTCCTAATACAAGTCAATGAAACATGAACACGTGATAGAAACTGTTACTGAAACAACACTAATGAGTAGGAGGCAGGATCTTCTCTCGAGAGGAATGTGAGGAGTCCGTGAGGTGCAGATCAAAGATACACAGGCAAGCTTTAGAATTCACTGTTTCTGAAAATAACACTTCTGTTTGTCAATATTCAATTTACTACAAGATGCAGTAGAAGTGTGCAGATGGACGTCACTAAATGAAATGGTTCTGGGCCCTAATAGAATCATATAACGTTGCATGCATATTAAGGCGAACAGACACATCAAATTAATATAAGAATATTGTAATTTGGTAATGTAATATATCAATGCATGTTGTGGCATTCATGTGTAAACAATTATCGGTATTAAAGTAACCAGTATATCCAGTTATGCTTTCTCAATTCCTTCTTCCTAGAGGCCACCACTGCTGCTATCCAGCTGCATTCAGCAGTGCCTCCTGTGACCTGGAATCCTGTATTTAATCAATACCAAAGGTCGGCAATGCTTCTAGCCAACTCCGGTCACTGGTGCCACTCGCACCCCACCACCCTTGGGCCTGTTATTCTTTTAGCCAGCTCCAGTCAGTAGTGGCCCCATGGGCCTGTATGTAAGCCTACTAGCCAGCTCCAGTCAGTAGTGGCCCCTTGGACCTGTATGTAAGCCTACTAGTCAGCTCCTGTTAGTACTGCCCCCTGGGACCTGTTATCATTCTAGCCAACTTGAGTCATTAGTAGCACCTTGGGACTAGTGATCATACTAACCAGCTTCAGTCAGTATTGGCCCCCTGAGACCTATTATCCTGCTAAGTAACTCCAGTCAGTAGTGACCCCTGTACCTTAAATCCTGCAAATATTCAAAACCAGAGGTTAACTCTACTGCCCACCAGTTCCAGTCAATATTGACATGTATTGTTACCCTGCTTGTAATGAATAACAGAGGCCCGTTGTTGCTAGCCAGCTCCAGTCACCAGTGCCCGTCACATATTATCCTCAATAGGATCAATGCCCAAGACCTGTGCAGCTGCCAACCTCCTCTAGTCAGCAGTGACCTCCCAGACCTGGTATTCTGCATATAATCAGCAAGGCTTCGGCCCTAATAACACTCACCCCACATCCTTATGGTATCTTAGCAATGTAATTTATTTACATCATACAGTAGGAACCGCACTATATCACACGATCCCAAAAACAAAGAAAATCAAAATTTGCCTAACCATTCAGCACTCCACCTTGTCAAAAATGACCAAATCACACCAAGCACTATAGCCTGTCACATCACATGGCACACTCAGCCACAGCATGACAAGATACAACGGCAGGGATTTGGGGCCATTAATCCTCAGGCATGTATGCTGTAGATGCACATGCTTTGCATACTCCTGCCATCTTGTGTTGGGTCCGGATGTTTGCAAGTTGTTTCAATATTACCCCTAGATTTATATTCCATCGCAAAAATTACCTGCACCACTCCTTCTTTTTGATCTGGGTTATTTAATTTAATTTGTTGCAGGCTATTTTCACCTTGAGCATGCTCAATTAACCTTCCATTATGATTACTAACAGTTTGAGACAATGATTGTCGATGTTTATGGAACTGCTTCGTTTCGGTTTCCAGATCTTGTGGTAATTTAATATCCTTCCAGGTTTTTAACAAATCTCTATTCGTTTCATCCCCTCTGATACTCTCCCTCTTTGCTCTATTTGTTTCCAATTGTGATGGCTTATTTCCACTTGCAGCATTTCTAAGGACTGAATTTTCCCATTCTCTATCATTTTTATACTAGCAGCTTGATTGTTTAGGCAATTATTTTTCATAACTGCTTGTACCTCCGATAGATCCTTATTAAATAGAGGGTAAAAGGGTTTTGTTGGAGATATTTGTTTACCCTCACCTTCACAATATGATATTTGGTCATGATTGTTTCCAGTGTTCAATCTCACTATACCTGATGCATTTGTATTTTTTATACTTTTAGAAGCTTTATTTCTTGCTTTCCGTTGTTTTTTCCTCTATCTTTTTGATAGATGATCCCTCATATCCATTGTTGATGAAAATCAACATTGGATATGGCAAAATTACTTATGGAATTGACCATAAGTAATTTTGCCATTGTATTTCAACATCTCTATCGTAAGACCAGAGCATATTCATGTTATAATCACCGGTAATAATAATCTCAGGTTGAGTGTCATTGTCCAGTTGCTGCAATATCATAATTATCAAATTGGTCGCCATTGTTCTTCGTAAATATATACGTTGATTACTACAAGAGATTTAATTATATTTTGTTCTTTGTATCATATTTTGACAATTAGATAATCCTTTTGACTTGGGACGTCCATTTCACTTTCCATATTTAGCTCAGTTGATATAAAAATAGCCAAACCCCCACAAGGTCTGCCATAGTTACTTGTTCTCTTAGCTAATGAGTAATAACACTATACCCTTCCAATCTAAAAGGAACTAAAGCCCAAGTCTCTTGTAAACAAATGATTTGAAAACAGCACAAAGTAGCTAGTTGGTTATTCTGAATCTTTGATTGAACCCCATTTATATTCCACAAACATAATCTGAGCCTTTCATTCATAATTGTTGGCCCCCTTAAAGGAACTTCAGATTGTAGATGTCAATCCTGCCTGACATTATGGAGGGCTGCTGTTAGCCAACCTAATTTGACAGTGTCAAATAATAGGTCTCCTATTTTTTCCTCTAATGATTTTAAAAGATGCCCGTTGGTCATACCTATGTTTTTTTTTAATATTGAATATTTCTTATTATTCTCGGTTCTCATTTGGTTATGATTTTTTAATTTTGTTGAAACAAAAGGACGTTGCAGGGGAGTTGTTATTTTTATTCCCAAGTCCTGAAAGCGATTATGTTCTTGCATAATAAGGCTGGCGGCAGTAGAAGATGTCCAAATTACTAATATCGATTCGCGATTATTCTTGATTGTGAGGAATTCAATTGATTCTATGTCGGTACATTTAATTTCCTTTAATGAGGGTACTGCATTACACAATTTTAATATGTTCCCATGAGTCAAGATATCATTATTACCCCTAGATTTATATTCCATCGCAAAAATTACCTGCACCACTCCTTTTTGATCTGGGTTATTTAATTTAATTTGTTCCAGGCTATTTTCACCTTGAGCATGCTCAATTAACCTTCCATTATGATTACTAACAGTTTGAGACCATGATTGTCGATGTTTATGTAACTGCTTCGTTTCGGTTCCCAGATCTTGTGGTAATTTAATATCCTTCCAGGTTTTTAACAAATCTCTATTTGTTTCATCCCCTCTGATACTCTCCCTCTTTGCTCTTTTTGTTTCCAATTGTTATGGCTTATTCTCCACCTGTTTATTACATTCCTCCACTTGCAGCTTTTCTAAGGACTGAATGTTCCCATTCTCTATCATTTTTATACTATCAGCTTGCTTGTTTAGGCATTTATTTTTCATAACTGCTTGTACCTCCGATAGATCCTTATTAAATAGAGGGTAGAAGGGTTTTGTTGGAGACATTTGTTTACCCTTACCTTCACAATATGATATTTAGTCATGGTTGTTTCCAGTGTTCAATCTCACTATATCTGATGCATTAGTTTTTTTAAATACTTTTAGAAGCTTTATTTCTTGCTTTCTGTTGTTTTTTCCTCTGTCTTTTTGATAGATGAACTTCCGGAGCCGCGTCTGTCATTGTTGATTGTGTCGAGCATAGGTTTATCACTTCTTGATCTTTTGTTTTATCATCTTTTTTTATTTAACAACAACTTGTTTTTACATTTTATTGTATCTTTAGAGGGGCAGTCGGTCTTGATGGGTTGAATTCCCGCATCAGGAAAATTCCCTTTTACATCGTCAATTATTGTTTTTAAAATATCCGGAATGGTATCCAGTTTAATTAGTGGGGCACAACTACACTCTGCATACGTAGATATTGGCTGAGATTGTGCCCTTACTATTAGATTATTTTGTGGTGTTATCTTCTGCTCAGTTCCGGCAACAGAGGATGCCGTAGCGCTCAAGAGATCTATTTGGACCTCCTTTTTGTTGGACTGATATGTTAAAGCTTCCAGAGTTAATTGCGAGGTTTTGAAGAATAAATCCCAAATTGCTCCCGCGTTCCCACTTCCTGGTACCTAAGTACCTAGGCTATGGTGTTGCCCATTTATGAATGATAGGTCCTTATACTTCTCTTTTTGTGGTCCTTGAAAATCATGTCCCTCGTCACAAGAATGAATGAATTGTGGACTACTATTGAAAACGTCTTTTTGATACGGAGTACTCCAACGCTGCAGAGTTTCTGGGTTGCTGTTGTATTCATCCTTATTAATTTGAGATCCGTTATTTTGATTACATTTCGGCTGGTCCTGTTTCTTAACTGAATTTATTTTAGACAGAGTAAGATCCGATTTCAGTGGGGTATTGGCTTCCCTTATGATTTTCACCCCACCATTTAGTTCATTTGGAGCATCTTGCTCTTGTTGATTTATTTGGCCCAAATTAGATGGTTTCCCTATACCGTTAGCTTTTCTGATTTTTACTTGCACTTCTATTGGCATTGGCCGCCTAGTTGGTAGTAAGTGCTGAGTATCTCCCATTGTTAGATTTGTGCATTTTGTGTCCTTTTGTTGTGAATGACCAGTAAGTGGAATAGTTAACATTTCTAGGTCCATTGTTTGACCCCAGTGGTTGACTTGGTCCTTAGTTGAATTTGACATTCGTTCGACTTCAGCTTCAGACTTAGGGTGGCCTCGTTCACTTACTCCTTGCTTAGGGGATATAATATTTGTTCTACTCAGTGGTTTAATTGGAGTTTGAAGAACACATGGGTTAGTTAGCAATGTTAGCATAGCACCAGTTGGATCTTTCATAAAATCAAACTTTGACAGCTACTTTCCCAGTTCCCCAATGGACTATATGTCACCTGTCTGTTTTATTTTAAACATATTTAATATTAGTGTTTGTTGTATTTTTCTTTACCTTTTGATAGGAGGGAAAGGTGGCCGCTCCTTTCCTGACCTCATAATACACCCTCTAAGGTGAAGAAGTCTTGCTTCTTTCAGAGAATCAAACGGGCCAGTGACAAGACCAAACGGTGCTTTGATTGGACAAAAACACCTCCAAGGGAAAACACCCCCAAAGCACATCTCAGTACAGAATCCGTCGGTGCTGCTGGTTACTTATTTAATGAACTAATTAATCAATCAATTGATTAATATCCGGGCTCCGGGTAGGGCTGTAGTCTAGGCATGCATAGTAAATCAGGGGTCGAGGGGTGCTTTAACAGGGTCAAAGTCTATTGTCACTTTCCCCTTTGCATAATTTCTCAGATTTTGTATTACAGACTTGTTACAGACTCCAATGGCTCAGCGACTTACGGACGGATCAACCTTAACTACTCGCCACATGCCACACACCTCTTGCCACTTGTCACTCACCGCTCACTGTTCATTGCTTGTTCGTTGCTATTCATCCCTGTCAAGAGTACAAGGGAGAATGCTGGCAATTGTTCAAGGGCAAGAGCGGGATCCAGAGCCAGTCCCTCTACAGACGGCAGATGTAGGCACTTCCCTCCACTCCTCTGCTCAGCTCTGCTCTGCTCAATGCTTTGTGTATACATAAAATCAGGCGGCAGTTCCCTGAGTTCTGAGGAATGATTGAAGCGTGTGATGTCAGACCATAGATGCGTCCATTCCTCATCGGAAATAGGACGGTGAATTAAGTCTTCCCACATAGACATATACCGGGGGCGTGGGGAAAGCACTGTTTTAAGGAGGAAGCTATAGATAAATGAGATCACCCCTTTCATGTTAGCAGTCTTGGTGAGAAAGGCCTCAAATTTTGTGAGAGGTGGAGTAGCAGCCTCCCATATCTGAGGTGTGAGGGCCCAGTGCATCAATTGGATATACTGATATCTTTCCGTGTTCTTCAATTCAAAGTGCCTTTGACATTGATCAAAAGTAAGGGGATCGAAATTGTGGAACAAATGTATTAGAGCTAAGCAGCCTCCCCTTCTCCGGGCATCAAAGGGTCCCTTATGTTGGGCCGGGGGGAAAGTTGGATTGAAATGGATTGGAGTGAATGCGGATGGAAAAGGAGTCCATACTTTAAGAGTGGTGCGTGTGGGGCAGCTAAGGTCACCCTGGCAGCCGCCTGGAAGAGAAGGGAGGCTCCAACTATTTCCCTATGGCACTCGCGTCTTTGGAGACTGCTTAGTCTAAACCGTATGGCTGATATTTTCAGGGATAATTATAAGAATTTCGAATTTAAATGGGGCCCCCTTGTCTCCTTCCTCTCCCAGGGCCGTCCGTCTGCGGTGTGTCCATCCACCATCAGAGCCCGCCACCTCTTCCAGTTTTGATCACAATCCCAGTGTCGACCAACCTCTCGTTAGTATGAACACACCGCCACCACGGGTGGGGTGGAGGGTGGATTTTTTTCTTTTTTTTTTTCTTTGTTCCTTGTTAGAATCATAATTACTTATCCCATGTTAAGATGCGTTTGTCCACGCTTTTTGGCTATTCCGCATACAACACCTCGGTGGAGCAACCTGGAGAAATTACCGTTACAGAAGCCCGTTAAGTTTTCTTTAGACCTATCTGCAGGCTTAGCAAAGTTGCATGATCTTCTTTTTTTATCTTTCTATCTCATCTCCGGGGCACTTAGAAGCTGTATCTTTCATTTGGCTTATCTAATAAGAGGAGGAGCTGGTTTATATATTTTTTTTTGTTCGAGTTTTTATATAGCGCGAACTTGAACCGATTAGGTTATCAGAGCGCTTTACATAGCACCAGTTACGTTACATAAGGACACACATTCATTTTTGTTAGGCACGGGGAGATTAAGTGATTTGCCCAGAATCACAGGATGTTTTAGCGACATTACCGAGACTCGAACCCAGTTCCCCAGACTTTCTGATCCCCTGCGTGGGACCAAGTGATGATGTAATTTATGCCTGTGGACTGTGGAAAAAAAATTAATGAACACATTTTTGACATAAATAAGGTGGCAGGCGAAAGGCTCCTCTGTGCCTTGCAGCAGCCGCCGCACGAGCAGCACCACAAGCGCCTTAGCACCGCGGTGCCGGTAGCGTCCGTTCGTGCCCCCAAAGCAGATCCGTAGAACTTAATGAGCCTGTATAACAGGACGCGGGTGAAGCAGGAACCGGTCACAAAACAAACCCTGGCAGTCGTCCCAGGCTCCGCTCCGCTTGCTCATCAACTCCTCTTCGGCTCGGCCCCTCGGCTCTAATCGATACGCTCTGCACTCAACGCCGAATCACAGGCCGACAACAACTGTGAACACCAACAGAGGGAAGAATTGTGTGTTTCCCCCAGTTAGTGAAAAAAAACCAGCATAAGCATTGGCTGCTTCTGCTGCACCCAGAGTCTTGTGCGTCTTTTCAGTCTAATTTTTCTGTCTGGAAAAAGATTGTGTCCTGGTTTTCTGCACCCAGTAAATCCAGGTGCAGAAAAACCTAACAACTGATAATCAAGTGGAATAAAATGAACACATGAAAGTACGCCTTAATTTCATTGCCCTTGATTCACACTCTGGACCAAAGTTGAGGGATAGGTCTAGGCATAGTCCTCGCAGCACACAATAGATTTGCTTGAGGCAGAGGCCAAAACTCAAAAGTCAGGAAACCAGATACAAGTAGGTGGTAACTCAGGGCAGGGGAAAACGCCTGTTGTCCGTAGAGGAGCCATTCCCGTCCCAGAAATCTGCATTACAAATTAATTAATAGTGTATATTTTTTAATATCTGTTTGGTGCCAGTCCATATGACTTTCATATCTGCCTTTGGGATTCTATGTTGCAACTTTATAGGGTAAATGTATCCTTTGTGAGCTTAATAAAATGTTAAAAATTCTACAAATCCTCACTCCTACATCCAAGTACTCTCTTGCTACCATTCTACACTCTGCTCTGTCTGAAAAACAGCTCAGCATATTCAAAATTCTGCATTGATTTGGCTTGTAAATTATATTTTTGGAAATGCACATGTATTAACTATTTAATTTTAATACTATAGGTGATTGAAATTACGGACGAAGAAAGCAAGATTTAGCACTAAGCAACTGAATGTCAGTGCCATAAGAAGGATTATTTTAAAAAACTGAAGGACATCCGGCATTCTACGTTTAAACAATTTCCAAAAATCTAAGTGTGGCGAGGAAAGTACTATACCTGTAAGTGAAGTCTCTAATTTTGCATTTCATTAACCCAGAGCAAAGCCATATCTGTGCACACAGCATCAGAAATAATGTAGAAAGACCGCTTCAGCATCCTCATCTGAAATATTATCAGAAAGACACATTGCCTCAGCATGACAGAATAACGTTCATCTAAAGCATCATGTAATTCCAGAGAGGAAACACACACTGCATAAAAGAAAGTTACAACTAAAGGTTTCTTCTGGATACCATCAAAGAAAAGACACTGAAAGAAGACTCCGAAGCTGACACGTTAACAACTAAAAGATTGGAAAATCACCTTTGTTCAACAACCGTTTTTACAGTTACGCAAGTTTGAGACTATCTGCTTCGGGATATAACACCTCGACCCACTCTGCTCACTCTTGCGAATACCTTAAAAATTCACCACTTTATTGTGTTAATGACCATCTCAGATTGTTTCCTTTTTATTGTGTACTGTTCTGTAATTCTATGTAAATCGCCTCAACATTATCTGTTGTGCAAGAGTGATATGTACAACTGTTAAATATAAAAATGGATTAAAGGATCACCGTTGCACTATAGGTAATGTAAATAAATCCTCATCTTCAAAACTACAATCCTTAACCTTACACCAAACATAGAAAGGGTAAAAGGAACTGATGTTCTGCGACTGGTGATCCACAATAGTACTGTGCACGTTCAAACGCCCTCAGTTACTGCCATTACATCAGTGCAAAAAGGTTTCAGGCGTAAATCTTATCTCACTGAGCATATGAGAATCCACACTGGGGAAAAACCTTATCAGTGCTCTGAATGCCAGAAAAGCTTTAGAGTCAAAGCGAGTCTATATCAACATGCATTAACCCACTCTATGGAAAAACCTTACCAGTGCGCTGAATGTCAGAAAAGGTTCAACCAAAAATGTTATCTCACTGAACATATGAGAATCCACTCTGGGGAAAAACCTTACCAGTGCTCTGAATGCCCAAAATATTTCAAACTTAAATCACTTCTAACTGCACATGTGAGATTCCACACTGGGGAAAAACCTTATCAGTGCTCTGAATGCCAGAGATGTTTCAGTGACAAAATGAGACTCACTAAACATACAAGGACCCACACTTGGGTAAAACGTTATCGGTGCACTGAATGTGACAAATGTTTCAGTGAAAAAAGCAGTCTCACTCAGCACATAAGAACCCACACTGGGGAAAAACCTTATCAGTGCTCTGAATGCCAGAAATGTTTCATTCAAAAAAGCAGTCTCACACGCCACATAAGAACCCACACTGGGGAAAAACCTTATCAGTGCCCTGAATGCCCAAAAGATTTCAAACTTAAATCACATATAACTGAACATGTGAGAGTACACACTGGGGAAAAACCTTATCAGTGCTCTGAATGCCAGACATGCTTCAGTTTAAAAAGTAGTCTCACACGGCACATAAGAATCCACACTGGGGAAAAACCTTATCAGTGCTCTGAATGCCAGAAAAGCTTTAGAGTCAAAGCGAGTCTATATCAACATGCATTAACCCACTCTATGGAAAAACCTTACCAGTGCGCTGAATGCCAGAAAAGGTTTTGTAACAAACCGAGTCTATCTCGACATGCATTAACCCACTCTGTGGAACAACCTTACCAGTGCGCTGAATGCCCAAAAAGTTTCAACCAAAAATGTCATCTCACTGAACATATGAGAATCCACACTGGGGAAAAACGTTATCGGTGCACTGAATGTGACAAATGTTTCAGTGAAAAAAGCAGTCTCACTCAGCATATAAGAACCCACACTGGGGAAAAACCTTATCAGTGCTCTGAATGCCAGAAATGTTTCAGAGTCAAAATCCGTCTCACTCAGCATATAAGAACCCACACTGGGGAAAAACCTTATCAGTGCTCTGAATGCCAGAAATGTTTCATTCAAAAAAGCTGTCTCACACGGCACATAAGAACCCACACTGGGGAAAAACCTTATCAGTGCCCTGAATGCCCAAAAGATTTCAAACTTAAATCACATATAACTGAACATGTGAGATTCCACACTGGGGAAAAACCTTATCAGTGCTCTGAATGCCAGACATGCTTCAGTTTAAAAAGTAGTCTCACACGGCACATAAGAATCCACACTGGGGAAAAACCTTATCAGTGCTCTGAATGCCAGAAATGTTTCAGTATAAAAAGTAGTCTCACTCTGCATACAAGAACCCACACTGGGTAAAAACCTTATCAGTGCATTGAATGCCAGAAATGTTTCAGTGAAAAAAGACATCTCACGCTGCATATAAAAACCCACACTGGGGAAAAAACTTATCAGTGCTCTGAACGCCCAAAAGATTTCAAACTTAAATCACTTCTAACTGCACATGTGAGATTCCACACTGGGGAAAAACCTTATCAGTGCTCTGAATGCCAGAGATGTTTCAGTGACAAAATGAGACTCACTAAACATACAAGGACCCACACTTGGGTAAAACGTTATCGGTGCACTGAATGTGACAAATGTTTCAGTGAAAAAAGTAGTCTCACTCCGCATATAAGAACCCACGCTGGGGAAAAACCTTATCAGTGCTCTGAATGCCAGAAATGTTTCAGAGTCAAAATCCGTCTCACTCAGCATATAAGAACCCACACTTGGGTAAAACGTTATCGGTGCACTGAATGTGACAAATGTTTCAGTGAAAAAAGTAGTCTCACTCCGCATATAAGAACCCACACTGGGGAAAAACCTTATCAGTGCTCCGAATGCCAAAAATGTTTCAGCCAAAAATCTCATCTCACTGAACATGTGAGAATCCACACTGGTGAATTAAATTATCAGTGCTCTAAATGTCAGAAAAGATTCAGAGGTAGAGATGGTTACAAGCGCCATAAGAAAACACACTGTAGGAAGGTGGATATCTGACTATGGTTACCCCCAACTTTTTGCCTAGTGTTTAGCTGGTTTTCGACTTAGCCTGGGCCCTGAATAGCAGGATCCCAGGCCAACTATCGGCTCTCTCCTTAAAATGGATTCCATGTACCTTAGGTACATACACAATTGGATATTGGTTCACCTTATGAGTCCCTGTATAGTGTACCCTAGGTACTCAGGGCATAGGCGCAACCAAGGCCTACCAGGGGCTGCAGCATGTATTATGTCACACCTGGCTGGCCACCCAGACACAACTGGCTTTTCACTCAGCTGGGGCAAGGTTGTGTAATCACCCCTTGCTTAGGTGTAGTATTCCTATACCTACATACATATAGACACATAGTAACCTATAAGTCACTCCTATGGCAGGCCTTAACAATCCTGAAGGCAGAGTGCTTGGTTATATGTGAGATGGTGCTCTAGCATGAGCTGAGCCTGTCTGCAGCATTCGGAACTGCTTCCTTATAGCTGTTCTATGATATTGCCAAACCATATACTCTTAAGTGCATTATAATCCTCGCGGTTAATGCTAACTTTGGTTTGGCTTTATCGAAACATGTCGTGTAAGGTGTCATACACTTTGGAATACTACCCCCTCGCCAATTCTGGCGACGGGGGTAGCATTCCGCCCTTCTAGAGGGAGAAGACATGTTAGTTCTGACGATCACGGTTAAAGTTAACCAGAGCCCCAGCGTTACAAAATGGACGCTGCTGCCCCAGACACAAGTCTGACCTTCTGCTGCTGGGAGTCCTTCCAGCGAGGGAGGCCTGGACAATAGGTTTCCTGCCTGGAGAGGTGCGAGCACCGCCCCAGACAGGAGTTTGTGTATTAGGACAGGGAGGGTTGAAAAGAAACACACTGCCTGGAGCACTCTAGGTGCTCCATGCATACCCCAGTTCAAACCGGTTGCTGGGGCACCCCTGCCCCAGCTCTGGCGCGAAACTGGACAAAGGAAAGGGGTGTAACCACCCCCCTTCCTGGTCCCACCCATAGGAGGGACCTAGTAGGTAAACCAGCCCACTTTAGTTGTATAAAGATAGGAGCTGACACAGGAGACTTTAGATTAATCCTGGAATCGAACTGAAGACGAAACTCTGGACCCTTCGACATTCACCTAAGCTGAAGACTGAAGAATCTCCCTTGTGGCCAAGGAGTGACCACCCTGGGCAACCAGGCACCATCCAGCAACTCGACGGCTTGCTTTGCCCCCGTTCCCGCCGGAACCCAAGCTCATAGCCTGACAAGATCCTGACTCCCTGAGCCCTCTGACCCCACTGCACGACTCCAGCACAGATGAGCACCTGGACGGCGTTGGACCTCGTGGACCGGACATCTTGAAAAGTCCTTCTTTTTGCTACCAGCGCAGCTCCTGAGGCATCCTCGAAGCTGTGCACTGGGGACCGAGACACCCCGACAATGAGCACCACCTGCACCGAAGATCAGCCCTCCACACTCCACGTGTTCTGCGTGGGGCCCTTCTGCTTGTGTTCTACTCAACGCGTTGTCCCGGTTGCTGGCCAGTTGGCTAGTAGCCCTGTGACGACAATCCTTTAAGAAATCCATCGCTGGTCTGGTTGTTCCAGACTGGCACTTGCTTCCCTGAAAAGGTGAAGTACCTCAGACCCTCCTGGTCTGCACCAGAAGCCTTTTGTGTATCCTGCGTGGGTTGCCTTTGCTTAGGCTTGTTGGCTCCGATCTTGAAGTCGACCCCTCCTTCTGCGAAAACCTTCGTGGGACAGCTCCTCTCCAGCGCCTGGTCGTCCTCGACACCTCCTGGTCCGCGTGGCTGCAGAGACCAGCTTCACGACAGCACCTGATTGCTCCTCGACGACGTCTGGTTGCTTCCTGATTCCACCCGGTCACTGGCTAGTGACCTAGACTCTGTCCCCTCTGCTTTCAGGTCCTTCTTCAACTTCGATCCACCCTTGGATCCACCCGGACATCTTCCTCCTGGTCGCCTGCAGCATCTTTCTTCACGGCTCCATTGGAATCAACGGCGAAACCAGACACACTTTGACACCTATGCACCCGCAGCCCGTCGGTGAGGTAACGCGAGTACTTCGGTGCTCCTGTAGGGATTGACTATCCTAGTGTCCAGATTTGCTTGTAGTTTCCTCCTATCTAAACCGGAAGTGTCCTAAAACTATAATTACTTACCTTTTAAGTTCCCATAGACTTTCTATTGACTCCCGCGTGAGTGTTCCAACTCTGCACGCGCCGCCTGTGGGCCTCCTACTCCTAACCTAAGGGTCAGATAGTGTAGCCCCAGCGATTCCCTAGGCCTTCTCCTTTCACCAGTCGTGGTTCTTATACCACTTACTTAGTATATGGTTTTACGCGCCCCTAGGGCCTAACTGTAAATTGTGCTATTTAAAGTATTTCTAAGTGTAACTTGTTATGTGCTTTTGCCTCTGTCCTCATAAAGAGTTCAGAGGAGTGGGTTAGTGAATAAATACATATATATTTTATATATATCCTGTGTGGTGCCCCTTTCATTTTGGTATTCAAGGTGTTACGTATGGTAAAACAGCTGGCTTTACACGCCCTCTAGAGTTATAGCCTAAGACTGCTCTGTCCATGCTACCCCTAGGATAGCTGGTCTATAAGGGGTCACGTGTTTGTAATTATACCTTCACACTGTGTTAAGTTAGCATGAGCGTTTTACAAGTTTAAACGCCATTTTCCTTTTCTGCTACCTCTGCACACGGCACATTATGTTATTACAGCTTTTCGCCTAGTTGCATATTTTGTTTGACGCGAGAATAACAAGGTTTGCTTGATAATCTATGTCCGTACAGTGAGTGCCGAGGCCTTCAAGGTTTTTCAACACAGTGCTTGTTGTTCGAGTTGATCAGCGCACGGTCTAGACATAACACATATGCAGCTGTGGCCAACTTTGGGTTTGAGCGGGTTTAATAATGCACTGCACAGAGAAGTAAAACACACTTGATGGAGATTCGTATGCTGAGTGTTGGTGCAGGAGATGATGTGATCCGTTTCTGCTAAGACCAAGAGGTATGGGTCTGCCCTTCTAAACCCAAAAGAGACCTTCTTTAGATATAATATACAGGCTAGGGAGGGTAAACTTACGTTTAATGTCACCTTTTACTATTAGCATTTTGACATGCTTTCTCCTTTTGTATTTTATGGAATAGTAACAATGCTGATAACCTTGTTCTTGATTATATGTTTCCTTGTATTATCTAAGACACTGTGCTTGAGAACACAGCATTAGAAATAAACATTTCAAAATTGCACGTGTCTTCATTTACTCCTCGTTCTGGACTGATGTGTGTATGACGAAAGAGTGTTCATTTATTCCACTTTACCTGAGGTGTTCTGAGTTCATGTTCTGGGTTGTCTAATCATTGGGGATGAGAAAGAACCAATGAGACATTGATTGCTAGTCTGGTAGGGGATTTTGGATACTGAGGTGAGTTTTTGGCACACCCTCATTCACTGAGGTTCTGGGTTTCTATGCACAGTTCTGTATAGGTACAGAATCCCTGCTACAAAGGTTGACTTTACAACCATCACCATAAGGGTTGTTTGGACTGGTGCAAGGTGCTCACTAGAAGAGTGAACATCATTTATGTGTGTTCTGAATGTCAGATAAGGTTTAGTCTTGAATACAATGTCATTTCACATGAGAGAATTCACACTGGACTAAAACATTATACAGGAGGAAAAAGCCAGAAACGTTTTACTCAGAAAGAAGATCTCACTAAACATGAGAAATGCATGCACATGAGGTGAAAAGTAAGGCGTATCTTGAGTTGCAGAAAAGCTTCTAACAACCTGACTTTACATGAGAGAGCACATATTGTAGTTGCAATAGAGTTCATCAAGAAACTCTTGCAGGATAACTTAGGCTGCCCGCATGCAACCTCCAAAGAAATTTCAGACCTGGAAATATTTTTAATTGCAACAGAATCCACAATTTGAGTATCTGAAAGTCACAAAACTCTCAAGGTCTTTACTTTACACAGAGACGTTTTAGTGCTTGCAAAAATCAACTAATTGCCCTAAAAATCATAATAATAATGTCTTAAATTTTACTCCACCCAAAAGGTTTCTACTCACCTTTGTTTCTTAACATATGACTGATATCTATTTTTTCATGATAAGATTAAGCCTATGTGACAAAAAAACTCTGGCTGTCTACGCGGAGTTCCGCAAGCAGCGGAATGCGAAAGGGTCATGCCGTTTGTGGTGATTTCATCCCATGTCGGAGGATCATTTGGCCCTTCTCTTCCAAGAAGTTATGGATCTCTTTGCCAAGGGAGCTATCAAACGCGTCCCTGTGCCAGAAGTAGGTCAGGGTTGCTACTCCCACTACTTCTTGGTACCCAAGAAGGACAAAGGCCTGCATCCTATCTTAGTCCTCAGGGACATCAACCGCTTCCTCCTAAAAGAGAAATTCAAGATGTTAACCTTGGCTCAGGTCTTGTCTGCCTTCGAGCCTGGAGATTTGATGGTAGCATTGGACTTGCAGGACACTTACTTTCACATCCCCGTCTTGCCTGCCCACCGTCATTACCTCGGTTCACGGTAGGCCACACGCATTTTCAGTTTACCATGCTCCCCTTTGGCCTTACCAGCCCTCCCCCCGGTGTTCACGAAAGTGATGGCGGTTGTCGCAGCTCATCTGCGCAGATCAGGGGTTCCAGTCTTCCCCTATCTCGACGACTGGCTGTTGAAGGCGAGATCGCCCAGGCTGTCGTCTCCCTCCTCCAGACTAAGACTGACTTCCTGCATTTGCTGGGGTTCACAGTTAACGTGCTGAAGTCGCAACTGATTCCCTCCCATAAGCTCCTTTTCATCTGAGCGGTTCTGGACACAGCACAGTTTTGGGTCTATCCTCCCTAGCAGCAAGTCCAGGATATTCGGGCTATGATACCGATGTTTCAGCCTCCATCCCGGTGTTCGGTGAGAATGAGGCTGCTGGGCCTCATGGCCTCCTGCATCCTGCTGGTGCATCATGCCAGATGGCATATACATGCTCTGCAGTGGAACTTGAAGTCCCAGTGGGCGCAGCACCAGGGGAATCTTTCCGATGACGTTCAGATTTCGGAGGGGACTCCAAGTCAGTTGCAGTAGTGGTTCACGAACCAGGATTGAGTCAACTGCAGATCCCTCTCCCTTCCCCAACCTGAGTTCACAGTAGTGACGGATGCGTCACTCCTGGTTTGGGGCAGCCATATGGGAATGGCAGAGATCAAAGGCCTCTGGTCTCTGGCGGAGTCCAGGCACCACATCAACCTTCTGGAGCTCCGGGCGATTCGTCTTGCATTGAAGGCATTCCTTCTTTCTGTCAAAGGAAGAGTGGTGCAGGTGTTCACGGACAACACCACTGCCATGTGATGCTGCAACAAACAGGGTAGGGTCGGGTCATGAACCCTATGTCAAGAGGCTCTTCTCCTTGGACATGGCTGGAACATCAGGGCATACCTCTGGTGGTTCAACACCTAACAGGTTCCCTGAAAGCCAGGGCGGAAAAACTCCGCTGCCGGTGCATGATGGATCACGAATGGCGTCTTCACTCGAAGGTGGTGCAAGGTCTCTTTTAGCAGTGGGGAGAGCCTTGGTTAAATCTATTCGCCACCAAAGAGAACGCGCAATGTCAGCAGTTCTGCGTGTTGGAGTTTTCAAGGCGGCTCTCCCTCGGCAACGCTTTTCGTCACGAGTGGAGTTTCAGCCTCCTGTACGCCTTTCTGCCTGTACCACTTCTGCCAAAATTGCTGAAGAAGATCAAACACGACCGGTCCCAAGTCATTCTTGTGGCTCCGGACTGGGCACGAAGAGTCTGGTACCAGGAGCTCTTGAGCATGTCCATCGATCCTATTGTTAACAGATTTCTGAAGTGCATTACTCATCTCTTTCCTGCTGCTCCTTTCGTAATGCCCCAGTGGGACTTGAATCTTGTCCTCACTTATCTTATGTGTGCTTCCTTTGAGCCCTACATAATTATCCTCTTCGCCTCCTTTGAAGACTGCTTTTTTGCTTGCCATCCCCTCTGCTCGCAGGGTGAGTGAGCATCAGGCTTATCTTCGTGACCTCCATTTCTTGCTGTCCATCCAGAGAAAGTAGTCCTCCGTACTAAGCCCTCTTTCTGCCCAAAGTGATTACCTCTTTCCACATAGGTCAGACCCTCACATTGCCCACCTTCTTCCCGCCTCTAAACCCTTCCAAAGAGGAGGGTAGATTCCATTGTCTGGACCCAAAATGTGTGCTGTCTTTCTACCTTGACCGCACTAAAGACTTCCGGGTGGACGATCAACTCATTGCAGATTATGTGGGCACCAAGAAAGGTCGGGCAATGCACAAAGGTACCATCTCTTGATGGGTCGTCCTATGCATTAAGATCTGTTATTCTTTGACTAAAAGGAACTTCCAGTAGGACTGTGCACCCACTCTACCAGGGCGACGGCAGCCACTACTGCTTTGGGCCGTGGAGTTCCACTGATTGACATCTGTCACACAGCCACGTGGGCATCCCTGCACACGTTAACTAAGCATTACTGCCTGGACAGCCAAATCCGGAGAACTAGCTTTTTTGGCTGTTCTGTTCTCCAGGACTTCCGGGTGTGAACTTAATTCGCAGACACACCACCTGGTTTGGTATTGCTGGGGTATCTATTCTAAGGTAAGGAATCTATAACTAATAGTCTATTTCAGATGAACAATTTACTTACCTTCGGTAACGATGTTATAGATGTATATTAGTTATAGATTCCCTACCTCCCCACCCATCCTCCCCATTCTGCACACGGACTTCTAGGGACAGGGACTCCCTTACAGGGCCCTAGTTTTGTGCACCAGGGGTCAGTGTCTTGCATGGCTCTGCGCTTCTGGCATGGACGTCGTATCAGAACTGACATTAGTGCGCAGGAGCAGAGTCTAAATAGACACCACTGCGTCATCCCGGCGACCATGATGCCCATGACAGACGCTGAGTTGACCGATGCCACCTACCGACACGTAGGGGTACTGCTAAGTAAACATTTCTTCGCATCCAGTCTGACGCCTGGGGGTAATTCTAAGCTAAGGAATCTATAACTAATATATGTCTTACAGATACATCGTTACCAAAGGTAAGTAACTTGTTCGTTTTGTGCCTACCAGGGATGGTGCATCAATTGAGAAAGAGGGCAGATAATGAACAACATTATTATAGAAAGAAAACTGGGTGGGCGCCTGTGCACAGCCCTGGTGAACACCTTAATTGATAGTTAATCGTTCAGTCACCAGGCCCTGGGTTCTACAGCGAACCTGGGCATAATTACCCTCATGTAGACTGATCACTAGGCTCAAGAGCCTCCTGGGATGGCCCATATCACCCCAGACCTTCCATAGCCTGCTTCGTGGAACCAGGACAAAAGCAGATTTAAGGTCGATGAACGCAACATGCAAGTTTCCCTGCCGACCACAACGATCTTCCAATAGAGTAAAAGGAAGCGGAAACCTGATGAATCGTGGATATCTTCTTCCTAAAGCCTGTCTGAAAGGGGGATACAATGGCTTTAGCTGCTGTCCATTCCTCAATCTTGCTCAAGACCAATTGGGGAGAAATGCTCTTCACACAATTGATCAAGCTGATCAGCCTGTAATTGGCTGGATGGAATCTATCCCCCTTCTTATATATTGGGATGACGTCCGCTCCCTTCCAAGATTCAGGTACTGGGGCACCACTGATAATGGCATTAGTTAAGAAAAGGTTATACCAAGACAATTTATCTCTTTCTAGCAGAAGGATATAAGCTGGAATGCTGTCTAATCCTGAAGCTCTACCTCTGGTTATTGCATCCAGAGCTGAGGATGTCAGCCAGGTCAAGGAAAGGGCCAGGTACAGCTATAGAGTAGTCTGTTTACACAGTCCCCAGCACAGTGTCTGGCTCATTAAAAGGAGTGACTGAATAAAGATTGGAGAAATTATCAAACTAGGTCTGGGGAGAAATGTTATTTTGCAGAGGTGAAGCAGAGACCTCTCTCCCCTCCACTTTACAAGTGCCCATTACCTGGTGAAGTTCTTAAAAGAGAAAGCCAATTTGAGTTCCTGCCATTCTTTCTTAGCCCGAGCCTGGGCCCTTTTATACCTCTCTCCATCCAGACTGATTTCTGAGATGTCCTTTGTGAAGGATATCTACGTGAAAGTCTGAATTCCTTATTAAACCAATGGTTTACTTCATGAAAATTCAGTTTGTGGACTTTAATAGGGACTATAAGGTAGTACAATATTTTCTTGAAGTTGTTGTGGAAGCAGTCATTGGCATGCCACACTCTTAGTTCTTGCAAATCGATTTCCCGAAGGTAGTGATAGATTGATCTTCACCTCGCCAGATGATCAAAATATCGTTGATACACACATATAACTGAAATCCCAATTGGCACCGACAAACCATGGGAACCAAAGCAGTGATTTGGATCGGACGGGGCCTAAACACCATTCTCCCTTGTCCATGTAGGATAGTCCCAAATCTCCATTGGTTGCAATAGGAACAGGGGAGTTGTCCCTTCTATGACGGAAGGGGCCCCATTAGACTTGACCATTTCCACATGAGCGATTTTTCAGAGTGTGTGGTGAAGTGCCACCGGCCACCTAACATACAAGAGAATACGTATGGCTAACCTTATAGAACTATGGCTCCTGATAACCAGGTGCCTTAGAATATGTGCGAGAGACACTGCCTGTTCTTTTCTATATTTTCATATATATGTTTTTTTATTGTACTCTCATAAGCTCAGAAGATTACCTCCTCCAGATACCTGTGACAGACTGTCCATTGGACATGGCCCAAAGATCCTACACTTATACATACAAGATTGGGCACTCTGATTCAGGTGCACTGACCTCTCTATACCCTTAGACATATGGGGCTGACCGCTTGCAACAGGATACATGTGTAGTACAAGGGACATGGTTTACACACCCATCACTCATTTCTACTTTCGGGTGTGCTGATTTTTCTAATGATTCTTTCGCCCTTGGGTATACAGCGCTGACCCTTTAAAAACACATGCCAGTACATCGTGGTATTTGCATTTACCTTCGATGGAGGCCTGTCTTTAGTGATTCTATTCCACGTGAAAAAGCGGCTGTGTGTGACAGAGGCAAGAAAGCCTGCAGCATTTAGTGCGCGTTCATTCAGATTCATGCTGCCGGCATGGGAATACATTTCCCAAGTACTCGTGGTCACGTGACTGCATCAGAGTAATGCGATTATACAACCTGAGTGAGTAACCTTAGTGGAGTGGTGTGGCTCACTGGTTAGAGGCGGCAGACCCGTAAGCAGAGAACGGCCCGGGACCAGGGTTCAATTCCCGACGCAGCAGGGTCGTGGACCAGGGTCAACGGACTCGATAAGTCTCGCCTCGGTGCCTACTCTAACCAGGGAACACACTCGGCAACTCTGGGCATTAAGCTTGCCTCACCTCTACAACAGCCCCCCACAGACGCCGGGGATGCCTGGTTTCACCTTGGAGATACCCAGAACGGGACCATCTCACAGGGAAAACCAGGACGGGTTCCCCAGCGGTCTTCAGCGCCAGGATACTCCATGGAGTCACAGTGTGTTTTACAAGTACACCCACATTTACATTTACATTTAGCCACACACCAAATTCAGCTTTAGCTAGCTCCGGATCCTCTATTCGAGCAACTGCGATTACTCTGGATACCGTCCTCCATCTGCTGTGGTATAACGGATTGCTGGCTCCCTGTATACAGTTATGGGTCTCTGACCCGCCGTTTGTTATATCTGTAATTTTTTCTGCACCGAGGCAGCGTGTTCCCTGTATACAGGAATGGGTCCCTGAACCTACATTTTTGTTTAACTTGAATCTTTTGTGCCTTGAGCGCGTCTTTTTTTTTTTTCTTGTTATGAAAACGTAAAGCATGCTGCATTCATGTTAAAGATATGGAAGTGTCAAAGCACACTCTCTCATGCCATAGGAAAGTTCTCAGTGCACATGTGGCAGGTGTTGTGTCTTGAAAACAAAGCACGCTGCCCCCATGCAGAGGTCAACTATTTTAAGCCCATTTACTCCATTGCATCGCAGCCTTGTTATTGCAGTGCACATCAAACACGTCCCGCTTCCCGCCACCACCGCCGACCCCGCCCCTTTTTTCCTTCTGTTCCCTCCCCGTTCCCGCCTCCCAGCTGCTCCGCCCACCCGCGCACTTCGCCTTAAATGGCGACCGTGCGAACGGGCAGCGTTGACGCGCAGCAGGCGCGCCGATTGTGCGCCGAAGGCGCACCAAAGGTAAGCCCGTCTGCGCCCGTCCGCGACCGGATCGCGACCAGCGCCAGGACCCCTGGCCCCCACCAATGGAAGCCGACCCGACGAACCTACAACGCCGCCGATCTCATCGCACGCAACACCGGCCGCATCCCAGGATGTCATCGAGCCGCCCCGAAGCACACCCACGGACCCTTCAGCTGCCACGCCTGCAAGTTCACCTGCATCCGGACCTTCCCTGCACCCGCCAAGCCGAACACCAGCAGCAACCACCTCAAGTGCATCCTGCTCAACACCCGCTCCGTCCACAGACACGCCGTAGAACTCTGGAACCTCCTCGACACCACCGCCCCTGACGTTGCCTTCCTCACCGAGACCTGGATGAACGCCTCCTCAGCCCCAGACATCGCCATCGCCATCCCAGAGGGCTACAAGATCACCCGGAGGGACCGCACCGCCAACCAGACGGGAGGAGGCATCGCCATCATCCACAGAGACACCATCCGCGTCACGACCAACACCGACGACACCCTAACCACCGCTGAACACCTGCACTTCCAGATCCACACCAACCCGAACACCACCCTCAGAGGCACCCTGATCTACCGACCCCCAGGGCCACGCACACGATTCAGCGAGGACATCGCCGACTTCGTCAGCCCGCATGCCCTCCCCTCCGCCGACTACATCCTCCTGGGGGACCTCAACTTCCACCTGGAGAACAACAGCGACCGCAACACCATCAGCCTGCTCGACAACCTCGCCAACCTCGGACTCAAGCAGCTGGTGTCCACCCCCACCCACCTCGCCGGACACACACTCGACGCCGTCTTCTCATCCAGCAAAGACGTCACCTTCAGCCACGCAACAGGACTCCACTGGACGGACCACAGCTGCGTCCACTTCACCTTCAGAAGAACGACGATCCACCATCACCAGCAACAGGTTGCCCGAAGAAGCTGGAACAGGATCACAGCCGACCAGCTCACCGCTTCCCTGAGCCAGCACCCTCCCGCCAGCTCAGCGAACCCCAGCCAGGCCGCCAACAACCTCACGAAGTGGATCAACAACTGCGCAGACGAACTCGCCCCTCTGAGAACCCCACCCAGCAGACCCTGCAGCAGAAAAACACCATGGTTCACCGACGAACTCAAGAGCTCCAAGAAGAACTGTCGAGCCCTCGAGAAAGTCTGGAGAAGGGAACCAACTACGGACAACATGACCACCCTCAAGCTCGCCACCCGGAAACACCACCAACTGATCCGCGCCACCAAGAAAAATACATACAAGGATCGACTGGACAACAACGCACACAACTGCAAGGAACTCTTCAACATCGTGAAAGAGCTCTCCAACCCCAACGCCGGAAACAATGACATCACCCCGTCGCAAGACCTCTGCAACTCCCTCGCGTCCTACTTCCACAACAAGATCACGGACATACACAACAGCTTCAACAACCAACCAACGCAAGCCACAACCGCAACAACGCCACCCACCACCACCCTCCGCACCTGGACCCCGATCAGCACCGAAGACACCATCCGCACAATGAACTCCATCCATTCCGGATCTCCGACTGACCCCTGCCCTCACCACGTCTTCAACAAGGCCGACGCTGTCATCGCACCCCACCTGCGGGACATTATCAACACCTCCTTCGACACCGCCACCTTCCCTGAGAGATGGAAGCACGCCGAACTCAGCGCGCTTCTCAAGAAACCCACAGCAGACCCCACCGACCTCAAGAACTACCGTCCCATCTCGCTCCTCCCGTTCCCGGCCAAAGTCATCGAGAAGACCGTCAACAAACAGCTGGCCGCCTTCCTCGAGACGAATGGATCCCTCGACCCCTCACAGTCGGGCTTCCGAGCGAACCACAGCACCGAGACCGCCCTCATCGCTGCCACCGATGACCTTCGAACTCTGATGGACAACGGAGAAACAGCGGCCCTCATCCTCCTGGACCTCTCCGCGGCTTTCGACACTGTCTGCCACCGCACCCTAATACAGCGCCTCGGCAACATCGGAATCCAGGACAAGGCACTGGAATGGATCACCTCCTTCCTCGACGGAAGAACACAGAGAGTCCGCCTACCACCGTACAAGTCAGAGGCCACCAAAGTCATCTGCGGCGTCCCTCAAGGATCCTCACTGAGCCCCACCCTCTTCAACGTCTACATGAGCCCCCTCGCGGCCATCGCACGCCAACACAACCTCAACATAATCTCCTACGCCGACGACACCCAGCTGATCCTCTCCCTGACCAACGACCCCGCCACCGCCAGAGCCAACCTGCACGAAGGGATGAGAGATGTAGCCGAATGGATGACGACCAGCCGCCTGAAACTGAACTCGGACAAGACGGAGGTCCTCATCCTGGGCTCCTTGCCCTCCGCCTGGGATGACTCCTGGTGGCCCCCCGCCCTGGGCACCGCACCCAAACCGACGGACCACGCACGCAACCTGGGCTTCATCCTGGACTCCTCCCTCTCCATGACCAGACAAGTAAACGCCGTCTCCTCGTCTTGCTTCAACATCCTGCGCATGCTACGTAAGATCTTCCGGTGGATCCCCACCGAGACGAGGCAGACGGTCACCCAGGCCCTCGTCACCAGCCGACTGGACTACGGCAACGCCCTCTACGCCGGAACCACCGCCAAGCTCCAGAAGAGACTCCAGCGGATCCAGAACGCCTCGGCCAGACTCATCCTCGACATCCCCCGACGCAGCCACATCTCCGTACACCTGAGAGATCTGCACTGGCTCCCGGTCAACAAGAGAATCACCTTCCGTCTCCTCACCCACGCGCACAAAGCCCTACACGACAAAGGCCCGAGCTACCTCAACAACCGGATCAACTTCTACACTCCCAAGCGCCTCCTCAGATCAACCAACCACGCCCTCGCCGCCATCCCCCGCATCCGAAGAGCGACAACAGGAGGAAGGTCCTTCTCCTACCTGGCCGCCAAGACCTGGAACTCACTCCCGACCGACCTGCGCCTGACCCAAGACCACCTCTCCTTCAGGAAGAAGCTCAAGACTTGGCTGTTCGAGCAGTAACGGCACCCCCCCCCCCCACCCAGCGCCTTGAGACCCTACGGGTGAGTAGTGCGCTCTATAAATGACCTGATTGATTGATTGACTGTTTTCAACTTGAAGAATGCTGCATCTATGTTTAAACTAGGCAGTGTTATCATGTGCTTTACCGCTGCATATTTTAATGGGGCAGTTGCTTCTGGAATCTAAGCACGCTGTACTTGTGTGTTAGGCCAACTAGCTCTAAGAGTCTCTTTTTGCCCCACAACACCACATGTTTCCTTTGGAAGTTACTGCACTAGGTTCTGCCTTTGTTCACCCTGTGCTGCTGCAACCCAAGCCTGTTATGAGGCACGAGCCATCAAAAACATTGATACACAAACTTCAAGGCAGACACACGACTGCATCCACGGTCTTGGCGTGTCTCCCCCCTAGTGTTAAACACCATTACGCTGCCCGCTTGTCTCGATAAACCTTAGTGACATTTGAATACATGCTCGGAGAACGTATTAGGGACTTCACAGCCATACGAAAATACCTCAGTCACTATTGCAGACACCGCCTATGAGTATATGGACAGTTTTTAATCTACATGGGCACACTTTTTCTTTACACTTGTTCTGAAATGCCTAGAACTGTTACAGCCTTCCAGAAGACTTATTTTCTTACCATGCTCACCTTCCTATAATTCTTTATTAGGGCGGAGAGTCACCCTGAGCCGCATGCCATGGTGAGTTGAGGCACATTTCCCGACGTCGGCGGATTAACCTTTTTTACAGTATATTATTATTGTAGTGAATCTTGTCTATAAATTATTTTATTTTTCACCTATACTAAGAATAACAAACATTGACTATACAGTATATGGTTGTGTCCCGTTTGGACAGGTTTGTATGTCCTGGACTGAATAGCTTTGAAATGTAACGCTAGCACAGTTGTTCAAATGTCTGACCTCGATTTTTTCAAACCATTCTTATATTTCCTATGTATGTATTCTTTTTGGTACCACCAGTGAATTAACCACTCTATGAAGATTAATATGATCACTGGATGGTTTTGTATATTAAAACCCTTCTTTATACTTATATTGGTTCATACACCATTTTTAGGTCTCGCCTGAGCCAGGCCGCATGCGTTGCTCTGCGAGGCTTTTAGTAAGGGCTTTAAACTCTGAACACACTCTTGCGCGTGTGCTTATTTATCCTTGCTGTCTCTCTTTATCACCTTCCCCTTTTC
The DNA here is from genome assembly GCF_964261635.1 of Lissotriton helveticus. Classification (NCBI taxonomy): domain Eukaryota; kingdom Metazoa; phylum Chordata; class Amphibia; order Caudata; family Salamandridae; genus Lissotriton; species Lissotriton helveticus. The sequence continues at coordinate 2,439,293 of NW_027611648.1, read as the reverse complement.
TGCCTTTCCCTCTCTTGCTTTGGGACCTTTTCAATGTTTAACAAAAAGCTGTAAAACCTGCTGACCGATCTTTGTACTTTTAATAAAGCGTTTTTTTTAATCACCCTGTGCCTGGAAGCTGAGGCACATTGGAGTACGAATAACCCCTGAAATATGGACCTGGTCTGCCAGTTTCTAAGCATTAACCAAGGAGAAATGTATTCTGTGATAGCTTGGAGGGATGAACTGACAAGTCAGAGATTTCATGGCAGCTCTGTGGAGACACAAATTCACGAGCTCCTTCTTGCAAGGAATTATGGGAACCAAATCATGCATGCCATGCCATCTGACCTTTTGCAGGCAACATAGTTCATTTTAAATCCCTCCTTGCACAAAAAAATTCAGAATGCCTAAGAATCCATTCTTTTGAGGTCCAGAGACAGGGAAATGTGACCTCTGCCCTTTATTTGGACTGTGGAAAACAGCACTAATCATTGTTCTCTGGGCCCCTCAGAACTCTGTTTGAACTGTGACAAACAGCAGTTATCAGGGTTCAGTGGGCCTTTAAGGCATCTGGGACCTGGTGCCACTGCACCTGCTGCACCAATGGGAAGCTGAGCCCCTGCCCTTAACAGCTTCTATTCTAGCCCTACTGGAGAACTGAAACAGCCAAGTAGTGATCTGGCCATATATGCAGGCATGCAGCCGCCTCTTCGACTGAAGGGATTTAAGTCGCATGAAACCAGCATGCGGGAAACAACCATTTTCTGAGGTAAAGTCTGTTCCAACCTGAATCCATTTAAAACCAGGGACGAAAACACGGTTCAGATTAATCTAACATTACAGTGTACCACATAACAAATTGTGATTCTGTTTACAAATTAAAACTCGCATGCATATAGAAAGGGCAGCCTTTAGCCAAAATAGCCATTTTCCCTACCCATTCTGTTAACACATCTTATACAAAAAATGCTAATTACATTGTCATCCGGAAATAGTCATTAGTGCCTACTCATAACCAAATGCCACTTAGAATTGTCTTTCACTTCAAGCTTTCAAAGGTAAATTGATATAAAAGCAGTATTGAATTTTTTGACGTTGTGTACTCTTACCAAAATTTAGAGCATCAATTTTATATGACACACCATAGAAAAAAGGAGTTGTTTATATATACTAAACCTCCAGAAACGTTTGATTAAACAGTTATAAAGTCACGTCTAGCTTAGTTAGTTTATAGTCTTCTTTTTTTATAGTAATTATTTCATATTGTTACTGAATATGCATCGCTAAACACTTATAAGGTCCCAAAGGCGAGACCTATTGGCTATGACAATGCTTGGTATTGATTGAGTACATTGAGCGGCAGAACTTTTGATTAAGTCCTGAAGAATGCCGCAAACACCTATTTGGAGTGTTAATAGGCTGAAACATGTTGACCTCTTATTGACTCTAACAGTGCATATATATTTCTCCCACAGTGTCCTATTTTTAATCCTGGCCCAGGGGCGTACAAATAATGAAAACCGCATACCCTTTAGCAAGTTTTAACTTTCACTCTGCTGCCCCCACTGCCCTGAGCTCATTATTGTGGTATTTAGTATACCTTTTTCAATAACAAAATATGCCTGAACTCCTCCCTCTCAGTGAGGGGGTTGTTTCATGGTGCAAGGAGATTCCCAATAAGGAAGCATGCCAACTATGGTGGGTGAGGGAAATCATCCTTTTGAAGGGATATTTCATCTTAGCTAGGTCTTCATTTGCAACAGTAATCCTCAGAGACCCAAGGGTTTCTTGATTGTGGTAGAAATGCATTTTTACCCCTTCATTGTACGTTCAAGCACAGACCATTGCATGAAATGTGATCTATGTAGGGAAAATACTCTGTGCACTGACAAAATGTGTTAAAATAACAGAAAGTTGATAATCGCAAATATAACTTGAATGTTAATTCTAGCATATTTTTGATACCACAAGGTATAAGAAATGTGGGGATCTTTATCTGATATCTTTATCAGTAAGTTATCTGAAATGATTGAAAATAAACTTTTCCAAGTATTATTTCGAAAGATTAAGTAATTGGTCTTTTCTAAACTAACCCCAGTGCGTATGACTACAATAACCACCTCTCTCAAATCAATATTGTGCTTGTTTTAGTGAGAAAGCTAAATGATGTAGGAGAAACCAGGAACTGGCGTCAGTATTTTTCTTAGGATGCTTCAAGTTCGAGAGTGAAAACACTTTTTAGAATGCCCCAAAAATTGTGATAAAGATATTTCAATATGTTTGACAAAAAGAATAGGTACATATAATGACAATATTGAAATTCTGAACTAACAGGAACAAATATTTACACGACATTACAAAAATATTAGAGACTAAATTTCAGCAATATAGGAAATACTGAGGTTCATGTACTAATAATCCATTTGGTAAAAAGTGGTTGCTTGTAGAGTCAGCACACTACTGGGAATGTGATGGCTTTAAAATAAAGGAATTTTTAATGCACCCCTTTTTACTTTCAGATTCACAAATGTCCCCTTGGGTTACTACCTCCTGTTACTGTTTTTCAGCCCACATTTGGTTTCAAAGCTTAATACATACCTTAAGGATGTATTAAATATTCAGAAGGAAACTATTAACATTACCCTTCCAAATTCTGAATTGTTAAATGGGCTTAGTACATTTCAAAAAAGGGTTTAGCATTTGCAAACTCTGTGAATTACCGAACCAGTGAATTTTTTAACAATAAGACCCTTGGTACATGAGGCCATTTTTCTCAATTCCCTCCATATTAAGTTTGCTAATAATGTTAGTTGAATGATAACCTGTGCGCGAACCTAGTTTGTGTTAGTGTTTCTTCAGATCAAATAAAAATCATCACACATAACTCTTACACAATACTTAAAGACAGAATTTCTGACATCCAGCTTTAATGTTTTGTTAAATATATTTGCAAATGTTGTCACTTAAACAGGAAAGCAGCTAAAGCAGTCTCTGGACATAAAATAGGATGTAATCATAATCTTTAGATACATTTTCTGAGTTTCAGGAACAATGTGTGTCTTCTGGGTTTTCTCTCAACCACTGTAATAAACATATTCAATGCTTTTAGATTTGATCTGTTTGTACTGGTTTCTATTGCAGACAATAATCTAGATTTAGACCAAGGATCAATTCCAACCATGGCTTTTAAAATCTATTTATCAATGATCTCTATTAGTGTTATTGCAACTAAAACTGTAATAGAACTGATCTGAGAGATGGACCTTCAAGTATTATGCTCAGTCAATTTATTGAACAAACTATGGAGTTAAAATCTGTATAGATTAGATCCACAAGCATTGCCTGACTACTGTATTTTACATCAATAGATTACTTATCAGCACATTTTCACTCATCTTCTATTTTTCGTGGAGCTCGTGCTGGGTCTGTTTGAACTCTTTTAAAATATGACATTTAAATGTCCAAAAGTTCAGGAATTCTAGTTTCAAGCATGGTCAAACCTTAATGAATGCTACACCAAAATATGCCCTTCTGTTCCTACATTTTATTGTGCACCATGATTCAGAAATGGTATGTTTTTGCTTTCGGAGGTAATATACTAAACATATTTATTGTTGTTGTCATCTGAAACATTATCACTAATTGGGAAGATAACAACAAGTGGTCCTGTGATGCTTGCTGGAATGGGAAGTGTTTGATTAGAAGGTGGATTGAATTAAAGTTTAGCTGACAATTTTACAAAAGTGTGTGGATTTTGTATATATTTGAAATTGTTGATCTCCAAAAAGGCTTACATCAATACATTGAATTGAAATTCAAGTTTATCATTTGAATCCTGTTGTTGGAAAAGATGTGATTTTGAACCCCATGAGGTGGTTCCTTTTCAGAAAGCATTCAGGTTGTAATCATGAGTCAAATAATGTTTAGGAGGTTAAAATATTCAAATAGAATTCTAATTACACATGAAATGTTCATTGTTCATTATATTTCTCGTAGTATTTTAATGTGCGGACTTTATTGCTTAAGGAAAATAATTAGTATTTGTTGTTCTATATGTAGGAAGCATTAAATTAATGAAATAACTGTATCCCACCTTCTTTGTTTCCTTTCCTGTTCTTTATGAACGTTTCTATTGTTGAACTTTAAAGATTGCCCAAAATTAGGAATTGTGCTCTACATAACTTTGCTGTGTATTTTGATTTTTATGTACAACTTTTGTCTCTTATGTGTATGGCAACTGATGTTTTGGTTTGCTTTAATAATCAGCTTATGTTTATTAGGTTTTATTATTCAATAAAATGTTTCAAACGCAACAAATGGTAGTTGATATGTATTTACAACTGCAGCATTTTTATTTTATGGGCACTTTCAAAGGGGCCAAAAAGATGGTCTGCGGGATGACAGAGGACCACATTGGCATCAGCTGGGAGAGGTTTGGGCAGGTGATTGGGGTTACATGTAAAGTTGGAAGTAGGGGAAACAAAGCATGTACATTATGCGAACTGTGACTCCTGGAGTTATTGTGAGGGATACCATGCTACCCTGTAAATGAATCCCCTAGTGATTATTATCAACAAACTTTATTCGGTTTTATAAAAGACAACCATAAAAGTCATACATAAAATGATAAAACATTTTCCAAGTTACAGATAGGAAAAATATAATATGTCCAAGTTAGTCAGAACACAAGATAAAAATTCATGAATTACAGTACAGAAGTTTATCGCAGCTTGACCTGAGTCTAACAGTGACCCATAAAAAGTTAAGCGTATGCAAAACAGTGTCATTAGAGCAGTTAATAAAAGATAAGAGCTGGTCTCACCCCCCTAAAACCTGCTTTTTTGAGAATGGGAATAATAAATAACTTTCTAGGGACAGCATAAAAACTACAAAACCTTAAAAAGTGCATCTTGTCCTGAGGAGACTCACCGTTGCAGCCACAGGGCATGAGGCACAGGCCTCTATGAGAGCCACGAGGGTGTGCCAAGAGGTAATGGAAGAGGTTGAGCCGAAACAGGGTCAATAGAAAACAATCATGGATGCTTTTAAGCCCTAGAAGATAAGGTTCGCTGGTTGGTCCGGTTTTTAACACGATGTACATACGCACACTAGGCTTACACAGCTCATTTCCCTCTCTTTCACAGCATCTCATTCTTAAAAAACACTCTTTGACCAGAGAAAGGTCCCTCTTACATATGCACTCAGGTTTAGCAAATAGTTTCTACCTACCCTGGAGAGACCAACTCTTATATACTGGAGCCATCGGAAGCTTGAGACATGGTCAAGTGAAAGTCATTCCTGTAGGACATCTTTGCAAGTGTATTTTCTTAACCCCTTGGCTGCGGAGCATATTCCCCTGCTTTGCTGGGGGAGTGGAGGGGCGCGCACAGTGCCCCGGTGCTCATGACGAGCTCAGCTCGTCATAAGCCACGGTTCTTGTGTACGAGCTGAGCTTGTCACGGCCACGCCCGTTTCAATAGAACGCTCAGCACAGCAGGGGAATAATCCCCGCGTGTGAGCATTCTAACGGCCGGGACGAGCTCAGCTCGTCATGAGCACACGGGAACCGTGGCTCATGACGAGCTGAGCTTGTCATGAGCATGGGAGGTGTTAATAAGCCCAAATATTAAGCCACAAAGACAGGGGAAGGAAAGCCAGTACATCTGAGAGGAAAGAAATCCCCAACTCTTCGTGCACAACATAAAATGGGTTGCTTTGTGGGACAGAAAGGGCACGTCGCAGGAAAGAGTTTTCAGCACTTTGCACTGCCCCTACCCCAATGTGACCGCATATCTCACTCCCTTAACTAACCATATATCTTCAAAAGAGCCCCTATTGGCTTCCCTTCCACTCTGCTGGCAAAGTTAAGAACAGCTGCAAAAGCTTTCACTATATCCCCTTTCTTGCAAGTCAGCAAAGGGCATCAACTCAAGGAATCGTTACACAACTCCTAAATAGGAGAAAACATTCGTCTTCGGTATTGACGAAAGGTGAACTGCTTAGCTTTACAAGGTCCCACCTGAAAAAATGAACGAATTGGAATGATTAAACGTAAGGTTCAAGTCCTTCATAAAAAGGGCAAAAGAATTAAGAAGTTGTAGGCCCCTAGTTGTCCTCGCCCAAGGACTGCGTCGTCCGCGTAAAGGAGGACTGGCAGGCTACGCTTGCCTACCTGGGACAATCAGCATTTGTGCTTTGCAACATCTACATGAAGTCATTACCGGTACTGATCATTCAATTTCACCTCACGTGCTATAACTATGCCGATGACACACAAATACTCCAACTGGAACACCCCAAAGACATTGGAAAATCCCCAATTTTCAGTTGTTTCAGAGCTGGGGATCAGTGGATGACTTGGAGCCATCTCAAATTGAATGCTTCTAAAATGGAAATATGCAAATGTAGCGATTGGAAACTGTTGGACCTTGCCCTTTTGGCAGGTTCACCCCGAAACTTTTTGCTTTTTCCTAACCCATTTCTGTAACCTGGTGTTGGTGATTTTAGGCCTCTGTGCACTTTTTCACTGTGGTCCAGTGTAAAGTGCGTGCGCTCTCTGTGTATGTGTGGTGAGTGACCTGCCCTCCTATACGAATGCATGGGGAATATGTGTGACCATGGTAGTTCCTGATGTGTGGGGAGTGCAGGGTCGAGTTTGGTATGTGCGAACTCATGAGATTGAATGCTGCGTAATGATGTATGCGGCATGAATGTGTCTAGTGTGGAAGTGCCACTTCTAGACATGGGTGTGCGTGGGTAGTGAGTGTGCTGACACGTGATTGGATGGAGCCGGGCTCCAGGAGTCTGGATGGGTCTGCCCAGTGGTGAGTGTTGAGATTAGCATGCTGATGTGAGGGGAGGGGTGCACCTGGGTCCTGAATAGGGCTGGGCTTTCCCCCACACAATGCTGGCTCCGCCCCCTGTGGTGCGACTGATGATCCTAGCCTGACTAGTGAATGGGAGGGGTGGCTGAGTTCATCAAGGGGGCTCCCAAACCAGCTGTGCCTGGTTTTTCCCCCACCCTGCACCTTTAGACAAAGGAATTCCCTGTATAAAAAGGAGCTGTGTCCCCTTACAAAATGTTCTTGTTCTTAACTTGAATCCTGCCAGGGGCGTGCTGCTGCTTGGGCCCAGGGGAAGGCTTGCCTCCCTGGGCCCTGCCCTGCCCCTGGATGTCTGGAAGACTTTCCCTGGATAGGAGCTGTTGGTGCTCCCTCTCTTTGTCCCTGGGCTGGTGTGTCTCTAGCGCTGGGGAGCGCTTTTAATTTCCTATAACGATTGGAAGTGCTTTATTTGGTCCTCTAGCGCTAGAAGCGCTCTATTTTCCGATAGCGCTTAGGAGCTGTGGCCGCGCTGCCGTTGGCGGCCCTCCGAGGCAGGAAGCCAGGCAGCATGTGAGCCAGGCCTGAGGAGGACCAGGGCGTGAGCTGGGACCTAGGAAATATCAGGGTATAAGTTGGGGCCTGGAAAGGACAAGGGCTTGAGCCAGGGCCTGGGGATGATCAGGATGTGAGCCGGGGCCTGGTGGGGACCAAGATGTGATCCGGGGCCTGGTGGGGACCAGGATGTGATCCGGGGTCCGGTGGGGATCAGGTTGTGAGCTGGGGTCCGGGGATGATCAGGATGTGAGCCGGGACCTGGTGGGGACCAGGACGTGAGCTGGGGCCTGGTGGGGACCAAGATGTGAGCCATGGCCTCCTGAAGACCAGCGTATGAGCCCGGTGAGGAGCAGAGCATGACCAGTGGCATGGTGGTGACCAGGACGTGTGCTGGGGCCTGCTGAGGACAAGGATACGGAGCCCGCTTTCGCTCACCCGGGGTGAAGAGCCATTCTGGGACGAGAGGGTTCTGCTGCATTGGAGTGCCAGAGCAAGGGGGAGGGGTCCCAAACCATGACCTTCAAAAGAAGGAGGGGACAGGCAGAAGAAGCCAGTTTCATTTACACCCCTACCCTCTGGACCCAGCCAGATGGCAGGCGTAAGGAAGGAATGTTCAGATTCCGGGGGGAGGGAGAATATGGAGATGAGCCATCCTGGAGGGTGGTTTAGTCAGCTCATGTCTCTCTGCAACCACATTGAATTTTGGAGAAATAGTGCTTTCTGGGAAAACCATTGTGCAACACTTTGGAAGAAATGGTCATGCACTGGGGTGTTGCCCTGCTCTTCATTGGATAGGAGTGCCTTCCTGTGCGACCCCAGAGAACACAGAATAAGGACTGCCAAGCAGGACACTTGATTTGCACCATCAGGCCCGGCATCCTGACTGACTGCGCTTGCTGCATTATCTGAACTACAGCCCTTTAAATGTACCTTGTTTCAAGAGGAATAAAGAGTGGGCTCTGTGCAAGCTACAGGTTAACAGAGCTCACCTGCATCAACTCCACCAAGAGCCCCCTGAATGGAGTGAATCAAGTGGACTTGTAAGGGTGGTGTCCAGGTGCATTGTGGGAATTGTGGTCCTAACCTTTCAAGGACCATTTTGGCGATTCCAGACCCCTGGATTGTGTTTTGGGCACTTTAGACCATCAAGAGTAACTCCAGGAAGAAGTTCCAGATGTTTGGGAAAGTTTGGTGAACTTTTGTGAGAAAACTCCATAGGGAGGCTGGACTCTCACAGAAAGGCAATCCGGCGAACCCTCACTGAATCTGGCCTGCTGGAGGAGGTTGCACGACGTCTGGTGAGAAATCCTCCAGAAAAGGTTCCTCGTGTTAAGGTAAAATCTTGTCCGGGTCATCCCACTTAGTGTATCCAACCAGGGATCGATCTCGTCAGCCTCAAACTATGACCTTGTCCCGGTCAGAGGCGACCAAATGTACAGAAGTGGCTCTATTAGTTTCTGAGCACTAGAAAGTATTTTGGGGCCGATGTAGGTCGTCAATTACCGGCCGGTAACGGCCGATTTCGGCCGTTACCGACCGGTATTTGGAATTGGACATGTAGGTAGGCAAAATTTACAGAATCGGTATATTTACCGATTGAGTAAATTTACCGATTCTGTAAAATACCGAATCGGTAAATTTACCGAATCGGTAAATACAGATGTAGGTGGCACTGAAAATAGTGCCACAGGCCATTACCGATTCGTTATTTACCATGTAATACTATTACATGGTAAATATCGAATTCCAGTGTACATGCACATCTGTGCATGTACACCTGTGCCATGTGGCACAGCCCTAAGGGCATGTCTGTGTGTCACATGGCACACAAGCCAGAAACATGGGTGCAACAGGGTGTCAAAGTGACACCCTGCCACCCTTCAATGTTTCCCCCATTTACCGAATCGGTATTTACCGATTCGGTGATTGACATTCATTGTTATGGGCCACCAGGCCCATAGGAATGAATGGCAATTACCGAATCGGTAAATACCGATTTGGTAATTACCGAAACGTACTGATTCGGTAAATATTTAAGAAAAATTACCTACATCCCATTTGCCTGTTCTTAAATACCGAATTGGTATGATTCGGTATTTAAGAATCGGTAATCTGGGATTACCTACATCGGGCCCTTAATCTTTAAAAAACCACATCTCTGGTAACCTACATTAGATTTTTGGTTTTGATGTAATTTAAAAGAGAAACATATTTCCAAATGTTATAAATTGGTGTTGGATTTTTATTGTGGGTTGTATCTTAATTATTTACTGGATTGGTGTTTTTAAATGCTTTACATACCTGTCTCTGAAGTTAAGCCTGCCTGCTCACAGCCAAGCTACCAAGGGTTGAGCATGGGAATACTTTTCTGAGACCTATTCTGAGCCCTATATCGTGTCCGTGGTATTATTGCCAGTGGTAGATATATATTTACCACAACTATTATGTCACTTTCCAACAATGGGCCTTACTTCCCCTGCATGCCCTGGAGAGACCTCCCCTTCCCTGCACTCCCCTCCCCGTTGACAGGCTCACCTCCTCTACACCCTCCAGACAGGCCTCACCGCCTCTACAACCCCACCGGACAGGCCTCATGTCCTCTGCATCCCTCCTAGACACGCCCCACCTCCTCTGAATCCCCTCCCCCCAAGCTCAGGACAGGCCTCCCTTCCTCTTCATCTCTTGGACAGTCCTCACCTCCTCTGCACCTCCTTGGACAGGCCCTACCCCCTCTGCAGCCCCTCAGACAGGCCTCACCACCTCTTCACCCCTTCTGGACAGGCTCAAACTCCCCTGTACCCCCAGCTCAAGACAGGCCTCTCCTCCTCCTCACCTCCTGGATAGGCCTAATCTGCTTTGCACCCCCTGTACAGATAAGGCCTCACTTCCACTGCACCCTCCAGGACAGGCCTCACTTCCTCTGCACCCCCTGGACAGGACCGGTGTCACCTCCCAACCACACACCCCTGCCTCCCCCCAGGACAGGCCTCACCTGCTCTGCACCCCTTAGATAGGCCTCACCTTCTCTGTATCCTTCTGGGTAGGACAGGCCTCACCTCCTCTGCACCCACCTGGGCAGGGCAGGCCCCATCTCCTCAGTACCCCCTAGACAGGCCTCGCCTCCTCTGCAACTCTTTGGACAGGCCTCGCCTCCTCTGCAACTCTTTGGACAGGCCTCACCTCCTCTGAAACTCCTTGAACAGGCCTCGCCTCCTCTGCAGCCCCCGACAGTCCTCACCTCTTCAGGACAGGCTCCTACTCCTCTGAACTCCCAGCACAAGACACACATCCCTTCTTCCCCACCCATTGTGCAGGCCTCACCTGCTGTGCACCCCCCTGGACAGGAAAGGTCTCACCTCTTCTCCACCCATCCTGGACAGGCCTCATGTCCTCTGCACCCTTCCTAGACAGGCCCCACCTCCTCTGAAACCAACCGAGCAAAAGACAGGCCTTCCCTCCACTTCACCCCCTGGACAAGCCCCACCTCCTTTGAACTACCCCAAGCACAGGCCACACCTCCTCTGCACCCCTCAGCACATGACAGGCTTCACCTCCTCTGTACCAGCTTTGGTACGGAAGGCCTCACCTACGCTACACCCACCCCCAAGCCCCATGGACAAGACATCCTTGGCACCCGCTGGACAGGCCTCACCTCCTCTGCACCGCCCACCTCCTCTGCACTCCTCACCTCCCCTGCACCCTTGGACAGGCCTCATTTCCTGAGCACCCCCTGGACAGGACAGGCCTCACCTCCTCTGCACCCCTCACCTCATCTGCACCCCCTAGACAGGCCTCACCTCCTCTGCCCCCCCTGTACAGGCCTCACCTAATCTGCACCCCTCACCTACTCTGCAGCCCTGGACAGGCCTCAGCTCCTCTGCCTCTGGACAGGCCTCATCTTCTCTGCACCCCTCACCTCCTCTGCACCACCTGGACAGGCCTCACCTCCTCTGAACCCCCTGGACAGGCCTCACCTCCTCTGCACCCCTCACCTCCTTTGCACCCATGGACAGGCCTCACCATCTCTGCGCCCCTGGACAGGCCTCTAGGGGGCTGCAGTGGCTGCTTCTCACAGGCCTCTGCACCCATGGACAGGCTTCTGTACCCCTGGGCAGGCCTCACCTCATCTACTCTACCCTGGACAGGACAGGCCTCACCTCCTCTGACCCCTGGACAGACCTCACCTCCTCTGCACCCCTCTGAACAGGCCTCACCTCCTCTGAACCCCTGGAGAGGCCTCCCCTCCTCTCCACCACTGGACAGGCTTCACCTCCCCTGCACCCCTGGACAGGCCTCACCTCCTCTGCACCGCTGGACAGGCCTCTCGGGGCTTCTAACAGCAGCCGTCGGTGAAGGATTCTCATTAAGGACATAGGATCCCAGAGTTCCATAAACCCATACAGCGCCTCTGACCCCACCCTGAGCCTCTGTGCACTATTCACAGGCCCCAAAGAGAGACACTGCACCCCAGGACAGGACACTACACCCATGCACCCCTCACCTCCCATGCACCCTCTGGACAAGCCTCACCTCTTCTGCCCCTAGACATGCCTCACCTCCTCTTCACTCCCTGGACATGCCTCACCTCCTCTTCCCCCTGGACATGCCTCACCTCCTCTGCCCCCTGGACAGGCCTCACCTCCTCTGCACCCTGGACAGGCCTCTCCTCCTCTGCACCAACCTGGACAGGCCTCACCTCCTCTGCACCCCATGGACAGGCCTCACCTCCTCTGCACCCCTGGACGGGCCTCACCTCCTCTGCACCCCCTGGACTGACATCACCTCCTCTGCACCCCATGACAGGCATCATCCCCTCTACACCCCCGGACAGGCCTCATCTACTCTGCACCTCTGGACAGGCCTCACCTCCACTGCACCCCTGGACAGGCCTCACCTCCTCTGCACCCCTGGACAAGCCTTGCCTCCTCTGCACCCCTGGACAGGTCTCACCTTCTCTTCACCTCTGAACAGGCCTCACCCGCTTTGCAACCCCTGGACACGTCTTACCTCCTCTGCCACCACTGGACAGGCCTCACCTCCTCTGCACCACTGGACAGGCCTCACCTTCTCTGCACCTCCTGCATAGGCCTCACCTCCTCTGCACCCCTCTGGGCAGGCCTCCTGCCCAGAGGGGTGCAGAGGAGGTGAGGCCTGCACCCCTGCACCCCTCTAGACAGGCCTCACCTCCTCTTCACCCCTGGATAGGGCTCACCTCCTCTGCACCCCTGGACAGGACTCTACTCCTCTGCACCCCTTGGACTGGCCTAACCTCCTGTGCATCCCTGGACAGGCCTCACCTCCTGTGCACCCCTGGATTATTTTATTTTATCTGTTCTTGTTTCTCGTTTGTTTCTGCAACGTGTACATTTGTAATATTTTCCTCTTGTAACATTCTTGGTTATATTGTGAAGAGCTCTGACACCTTTGGGTAAAGTTTGCGCTATATAACAATGCATTAAATAAATAAATAAACCTCCCATGCACCCCTGGACAGGCCTCACCTCTTCTGCACCCCGCAATGATAGGCCTCACCTCCTCGGCACCCCTGGACAGGCCTCACCCTCTCTGCAACCCTGAACAGGCCTCACCTCCTCTGCCCCCTGGACAGGCCTCACCTCCTCTGCACGCCCTGGACAGGCCTCATCTCCTTTGCACCCCGTGGACAGGCCTCACCTCCTCTGCTCCCCCTGGACAGACCTCACCTCCTCTGCACCAGACAGGGACAGACACTTACCAGGCAGGGGCAGCACACCAGACAGGAACAACCACACACCAGACAGGGACAACCAGACAGGGACAACCACAAACCAGACAGAGAAGACCACACCAGACAGGGAGAACCACAAACCAGACAGGGAGAGCCATACACCAGACAGGGGCAACAGTCCAGACAGGAACAACCACACATCAGACAGGGACAACCAGACAGGGACAACCACACACCAGACAGAGAAGACCAACCACCACAGGGACAACCACACAACAGACAGGGAGAAAAACACCAGACAGGGAGAACCACACCAGACAGGGAGAGCCACACACCAGACAGAGAGAACCACACAACAGACAGGGAGAACCACACACCAGACAGGGGCAGTCACACATCAGACAGGGATAACCATATACAAGGACAACCACACACAAGACAGGGACAACCACATACCAGAAAGAGACCAACCACAAGACAGGGACAACCACACACCAGCCAGGGACAGCATACCAGACACGGACAAACACACACTAGACATGGACGACCACATACCAAACATGGAAAACCACACACCAGACAGGGGCAACCACACACCAGACAGGGGCAACCACTCACCAGACAGGGACAATCACACACCAGACAGGGGCAACTATATAGATGGACAACCACACACCAGGCAGGGAGAATCACACAGCAGACAGGGAGAACCATACACCAGACAGGTACAACCACACACCAGACAGTGAGAACCGCATACAGGGACAACCACACACCAGACAGGGACAACCATACACCAGACAGAGAAGACATACCACCAGACAGGGATAACCACACACCAGACAGGGACAACCACACACTAGACAGGGACGACCACACACCAAACAGGAACAGCCACACACCAGACAAGGACAAGCACACACCAGACAGAGGAGACTAACCACCAGACAGGGATAACCACACACCAGACAGGGACAACCATACACTAGACAGGGACGACCACACACCAGACAGGGAGAACCGCATACAGGAACAACCACACACCAGACAAGGACAACCATACACCAGACAGAGAAGACTAACCACCAGACCGGGATAACCACTCACCAGACAGGGACAACCATACACTAGACAGGGACGACCACACACCAAACAGGAACAACCGCATACCAGACAAGGACAACCACACACCAGAAAGTCTTAAAACCATCAATATGTATCTCGTTCAATAACCACGTCTCCTGGAAACAAAAAATATCAAAATTACAGATAAAATCCATCCATATTGGATTATTCACCTTGGTTTGCAGGCCTGCAGTATTCCAGAAAACCACTCGAACAGTCCCAGTGATAGTTTCATTTACTGTACAAATCGCTTGACCATTCGAATCCTGCCCTTGGCTCCCCGTCCTCCATGCTTCTCGACTCGAACTAGAGTCAATAATTGCACTAAGTGGTGCATCTATAGGTTCGCCCCTAATTGATAGCTCGCTCCGATTAACCGTTAGTGGCCCCGCTACTCCTGTTGGTGTAGTATCACTTAAGTTTAGAAACACAGGAGAAACATTAGGGTAATAGTAGTTATTGGTTGTTAAGAGTGAATCATATGCTGAAGCTGCCCCGCTAGTGTCTTCACTCTGAGCAGTATTTAATAGCCCAGAGGATTCAATAAAAATTACCCTCGAGGGTTCTTTAGCAACCAAGTTTGTGACAGGATTATAATAATCTTCAGCAGCTTGAAGTCAATCAACCTCATCAAGAGATTGAAGGGGCCGATTCTATTTGCTACCTCTAGATTATAAATCAGGTTACTGTTGGACTGTGGGTGTGAGGCTATATTCTTATTATACATTCTGGGCTGATAGAAATAGCCCAAAGGAAGAACTTTAATGCCATCATTCATGAAATTATTGTCGCCAAATCGTACAAGGATTTCATGAACCAAAGCTGTGGAACCCAACGAGAGAACAACACAATCCCCTCTAAACGCTTTTCTGCTTGTTCCCACCCAGGAGACGCGTCTTACCATTTTAAAATAAGAGAACATCTCTTGTGTCAAGACTATTTTACTCCCGAGGCAATGAATAGCTTTGTTTCTCAAGGTAACCGAGGTTTCTTTATCTCCCTCAGGGAATGGAGGAACGTTAGCCAAACCAATGTATAGGGAGCCACAGCAGGCAGAAGATTTAAATTAGGTTGTTTAGGGGAAAAGTCCTGCTTATTTGCCAAGGGTGCTCCTAGACTAGGACGTGAATCACATACAAATAAATCGCCCTGTCTAGCTTCAACTCTATCTCTAGCACTCCCTCTGGTTTCCACAACTTTGTTTAGTGTACCACTGATTGGAGTATCCTTTATATTCAAGGATCCAAGCAACCCACTAGTTCTCTCCCTCTCAGTTAACTGGTCTCCATTACCTAGGTCACTAGCTGATAAGGTCTGGCTGTAAGGTTTGGCAGTTCTTTCATCCCCATAGGACTCGGGCTGACTTTTTATCGCTTCCTTTATAGGGCTGATACACCCTAGAATGGTCTCCTTGCCTATTTCTATCTTATATAATCTCTTCTCCAAAGTGCCAATAGAATAGAATGTACAAAAGGCCAATAGCATAGAACATATGTTGAACAATGTGTGAACGGAAAATGAATATGCTACTTACCAGTATGCATCTGTTCTTGGCATGTAGGGCTGCTGACATTCATATCTATAGCATAGATCGCCGCCTAGTGTTGGGTCCGGATGTTTGCACATTGTTGTCCTGGAAGAGTCTTCGAAGTATCACGAGATAGGTGGCTCCTCCCCTGGACTACAGTGCGCATGGGCATCGACTCCATCCCCAGATTGGTTTTAGCCATTGTGGCGAAGATGGAGTGTAACAGTGTGAGCGATGACCATGCTAAGAGTAAGTGTGAATTCTGCAGCCGCTACAGGCGCCGGGGAGGAGGACGGGCGATATGAATGTCAGCAGCCCTACATGCCAAGAACATATGCATACTGGTAAGTAGCATATTCAGTTCGAGGCATGTGGGTTGCTGAATTCATATCTATAGCATAGAATAAACAGCAATCCCTCCATTAACGGCGGCTGCCTGTGCCAGCTGCAGACGTTTGAAAAAGTGTCTTAAGAACAGCCTGCCCTACAGCTGCCTGCTGCTTGGAGTGCACATCTACACAGTAGTGTTTAGTAAATGTGTGTGGGGTAGACCATGTGGCGGCTCTACAAATGTCTTCCAAAGGGATATTACCAAGGAAAGCCATGGAAGCCCCCAACTTGCGAGTGGAGTGGGCTCTGGGGGGGACCGTTAAAGTGCGCTTAGCCTTGTGATAGCAAATCTGAATACACTTAACGATCCACCTGGCTATACCTGCTTTGGAAATGGGGTTGCCTTTGTGTTGGGCTGAAAAGGCAACAAAGAGTTGTTTTGTCTTCCTAAAATCTTTGGTCCTATCTATGTAGTACATCAAAGCTCGTTTGACGTCAAGAGTGTGGAGCATTCTTTTGGCTACTATCTCTGGGTTTTGAAAGAACGTGGGCAGTTCAATGGTCTGATTGACATGGAACTGTGAAACCACTTTAGGAAGAAATTTAGGGTTAGTGCGCAGCACCACCCTGTTCGAGTGTATTTGTATGAATGGCTCTTGTACGGTGAGCGCCTGGAGCTCACTAACACGTCGCAGAGACGTAATGGCTATTAGGAAAGCCACTTTCCACGTTAAAAACTGAACCTCGCATGAATGCAGAGGCTCAAAAGGTGGGCCCATCAGCCTGGTGAGGACCACATTAAGGTTTCTTCAGGAGCTGGCGGGGTCCTGGGAGGGATGACCCGTTTCAGTCCTTCTAGGAAGGCTTTAATGGCAGGCACTCTGAAAACCGAGAGATGCTGCCTGTTTTGGAGATAAGCCGATATGGCGGATAAGTGTATCCGAATGGAAGCATATGCTAGATTGCATTTGTAAAGATCTAACAAATAACAAATGATGTTGTGAGTAGATGCATCTAGCGGGTTGATGTTGTGTTCTGTACAGTAAATGACAAACCGCTTCCATTTTGCTGCATAGCAAGCTCTGGTGGTGGGCTTCCTTCCCGTATGATATCCATGCAGTCGGGAGGCAAGTTAAGGTAGCCAAATTCTAAGACTTCAGGAGCCAGATCGCCAGGTTAAGCTGTTGCGGGTCTGGGTGCTGAATGTCGCCATGGCTCTGCGTCAAAAGTCTGGGTGGGAGGTGCAGCCTTTGATGCAGTACCACGGAGAGTTCTAGAAACGTGGTGTACCATGGTTGGCGTGCCCACGTTGGAGCAACCAGGATGAGTGTCATCGAGTGCTGCTTTAGCTTTCGAGCCACCAGCGGTATGAGAGGTGCTGGGGGAAAAGCGTGCGCAAATCTGCCTGACCAGTTCATCCATATAGCATTGCCCTGCGACTGTGAGTGAGGGAACCTGGTGGCAAAGCTTTGGCATTTTGCGTTTTCCCTTGTGGCAAACAGGTCTATCTCTGGATGACCCCACTGCTGGAAGTACTGGTGGAGTACTGATGGATGTATCTCCCACTCGTGCACCTGGTGGCTGTACCTGCTGAGCAGATCCGCCATCTGATTGTCCTTGCCTGGGAGGTGTTCCGCCATGAGGAAGATGTTCCTCTGAATGGCCCACTTCCACATGCTCTGAGCCAGATGAGACAACTGTGGGGAGTGTGTACCTCCTTGCTTCTGAATGTAGTACATCGCCGTCATGTTGTCCGTCCGGATCAACACGACCTTGTTGCACAGATGTACTTTGAATGCCTTCATTGCCATGAAGGTTGCCATCAGCTCTAGGTAGTTGATGTGCATCTTCTGCTGCTGCGGTGTCCATAGTCCCTGCACTGTGAAGTGGAGTACATGAGCTCCCCAACCCTGGAGAGAAGCTTCCGTTCTTAAGATGATTTGTGGAACAGGCTCCTGGAACGGTCGGCCCTTGCAAAGGTTGTGTGGATTCCACCAATGCAGAGAGTTGTAAGCACGACCGGTCACCAACACTAGGTCTTTCAACTGTCCGTGAGCCTGATTCCACTGACGTGCTAAGCACTCTTGAAGCGGACGCATATGTGGTCTCGCGTGTGGGACTATGAAGATGCAGGAGGCCATCATGCCTATCAACTGCATGAACACTCGTGCTGGAAGCGAGTGTTGCGGTCTGAATTTCTGTATCAACAGTTAAATGCTGTCGATCCTCACAGAATTTGGCTGCGCTGTGGCCGCCAGAGTATCTATTGTCGCGCCTAGATACTGCCGCACATGGGCTGGCTGAAGGTGCGACTTTGGATAATTCAGTGAGAATCCCAGATCGTGAAGAAGGTGAATGGTGTGGGACATGTTGGCAGCGCACTGCTGGGCCGACTTTGCTTGGACAAGCCAGTCGTCCAGATAAGGGTAGACGTGAACATTTTGCCTCCTGAGGTGCGCAGCCATTGTCGCCAAGGACTTTGTGAACACCCTGGGCGCTGTAGTCACTCCGAAAGGGAGGACTTTGAACTGGTAATGCTGATTCTGAATGGTGAATCTGAGATATTTTCTGTGTGACGGATGTAGTGGAATGTGAAAATATGCATCTTTTACATCTAATGTTGCGAGGAAATCCCCCTGATTGAGCAACGGAAGAACCTGCTGCAGCGTGAGCATATGAAAGTGTTCTGAGAGAATGTACTGGTTTAGGGGCCTGAGGTCCAGTATGGGTCGAAGGGACTCGTCCTTCTTTGGGATTAAAAAGTACAGGGAGTACACTCCCGAGCCTCTTTCTTCCACCGGTACGAGCTCGATTGCCCCTTTTTGCAGCATGACGAGCACCTCTTGCTGCAATAAGTGCAAATGCTCTGTGGATATAGGACGGTGTTTTGGGGGAATGTTGGGTGGAGTGGACGTTAACTCCAGACAATAACCGTACTGGATAAGCTTCCTGACCCACCTGTCTGTGGTGATGGACTTCCAGACTGGCAGGAACTGTTGGAGTCTCCCCCCGACAGGTGTTGTATGGTCGGGGGGAAGTGACAAGGCGTCACTGTTTGTTGGTGGTGGAGGACCGGGAGTTGTTGTTTCCACGACCTCTGCCCTTGGCGCTGTTTCCGCGATAGCCACCTCTACTCTGTTTGTTGTATGAGGTTTGTGCCCCACTTTTCGCGTACTGTGTTTGCCGGGACAGCTGGCCTCTGGAAACACCTCTATTGCTTGAGCGACGAAAAGTACTACCCCATAACTGCTGGGACTGTAGAGCCCCCATAGACTTTGCAGTCTTGGTGTCTTTTTTAATTTTTTCAAGGTTGATGTCCACCTCAGGTCCAAATAAGCGATCTGGGTTTACAGGCTGATTTAGGATGGCGGTTTGTATCTCCGGCTTGAACCCGGAGATTCTGAGCCATGCCTGACATCGCAACATTACGCTTGTGTTAATGGCCCTGGCCGCGGTGTCCGCTGCGTCCAGTGCACACTTAATTGAAGCATTTGAGATGAGTTTCCCTTCTTGAACGAGCATTTCCGCTGCCTCTTTATATTCGTCTGGCAAGTGTTGTAACAGGGTCTCAAGTGTATCATAGTGTGCCCTGTCATATCTGGCCCGGAGTGCCTGCGTGTTAGAAATGCGCCAGATATTGACCGCTTGGGCCGCCACCCTCCTCCCTGATGCTTCTAGCACCTTAGATTCTTTGTCAGGGGGAGGAGCATCACCAGTAGTTTGTGAATTTGCCCTCTTCCGGGCATTAGAGACTACCAGAGAGTCTAACGGCAACTGGCCCTTGATGTAGGTAGGGTCGCCAGGTGCCGGTTTATACTTTTTTTCAATTCTGGGGTTTATGACTCTTGCACGTGTTGGTTCTTTAAAAATGTCTGCAGCATGTTTTAAGACACCCTTCAGCATTGGCAGAGCTGGAAGAGCGCTGTGGTAAAAGCAGTCCTTAAAAAACCCCAGCTCGATCCAGCAGATATGGCAAACTACCGACCAATATCAGTCCTTCCGGCAATCAGCAAGGTAGCTGAGAAACT
Organism: Lissotriton helveticus; assembly: GCF_964261635.1. NCBI lineage: Eukaryota > Metazoa > Chordata > Amphibia > Caudata > Salamandridae > Lissotriton > Lissotriton helveticus. Next base: position 2,419,214 of record NW_027611648.1, on the reverse strand, counting down.
GGTCAACGGACAATTGTCCCAGTTCTTTGAAACAAACAACGTCCTACGGGAATCCCAAACTGGATTTCGCCCGGGTCATGGCACAGATACTGCCCTCCTCGCCGTCATCGAGGAGGCAAGGCGCATACTGGATTCAGGAGGGTCAGTGGCAGTGATCCTCCTGGATCTCAGTGCAGCCTTCGACACAGTTAACCATCGTGTCCTTCTCCACCGACTCGCGGCAGCAGGGATCACCGGGATGGCACTCAGCTGGATAGAATCCTTCCTCACCGGACGCACGTTCCAGGTATGGGACGGCAATTACCACTCATCCACCCTCCCCCTCACAAGCGGGGTCCCTCAGGGATCTTCCCTGAGCCCGACGCTTTTTAATGCATATATGGCCCCTCTTGAAGACGTGGTGACACCATTTGACATAAAAATGGTAAGCTACGCTGATGACACTCAACTGGTCGTCTCCTTATCCCAACTAGTCGACCACCCAGAGAACCTGGCCAACTGTCTCACACAAATCCACAGCTGGATGAGTGATTCATCATTAAAATTAAATGGGTCTAAAACGGAAGTGACGCTCCTGGGAAAACAATGGGCGACCATCCCCCCAACAGTCTGGCCTGACGTGTACGGAGAAATCCCTTCTCCGAAGCGTGAAATCAAAACCCTTGGAGTGTGGCTCGAACCTGAGCTCACCATGAAGACGCAAGCGGCCAAAACTGCGGGTACCTGTTTTGGGCTCATGCGTACTACCCGTAAGATTCTCCCCTGCTTCCAGGAAACTCCTTATCCAGGGACTAGTATTGTCCCGTCTGGATTATAGCAATATGGTCTACCTGGGAGCCCCAGAGGCCACATTGACGAGACTGCAGCGGACACAGAACGCTGCGGCACGTCTGCTCATGAACCTTCCCTCGAGAGTGTCAGCAAAACCAGCCCTCAAGGCCCTGCACTGGCTCCCTGTGTGCCAAAGGGTGGAATTCAAAGCCATGTGCACGACACACAAACTAATCAACGGATCTGGCCCTGCGATCCTCAGCAGCTTGGTCACCCCCTACAAAGCATCCAGATCCCTCCGTTCGGAGAATGAGCACTTAGCCAACATCCCCAAATTCAAAAGGACACGCACAGGAGGACGACGATTCTCGGTTCGAGCGGCCATGGGATGGAACTCCCTCCCACGCACCCTCAGACTGGAATCCAGTTACCTGGTTTTTCGCAAAAAACTGAAAACGCACCTATTCCCGAAATAAATGTCCCTCCTCCCTTCCCTTCCCTCAATGGATATCAACCTTTTTACAGCGCGGGGATGCCCTTGGGTCACCAGGCGCTATACAAATCGCTAAATAAATAATAATAATAATACGGTCTTTTCAGAGGTGGAAAAGGTGTCAAAGAGGAAGTCCACTTCAACAGGGTCAGCATGAAGCTGGACGTCATGATTTTTTGCTGCCCTCTCAATAAGCGCATTAAATGCTGCAGAATCCTCAGTAGGGGATGTTTTGACAGCATACACTTCAGTGTCCGGGGCAGGTTGTGGGTCTCCTTGGTCTGCAGCATCTGCCCATGTGTCATGCTGATCTTCAGGATCAGTGTCAGCAGGGTAGTCGTATTTATTATAGTCACCTTCCCCAGCCTCCACATCCAAGTAAGTGGGCGAGATTGTGGCAGTGTCCTGAGCACGTGGATTAATAAGTTCAACCAGAACTGGTGCATCTGTGGAATCCTTTTTCTTCTTTAAAGAAATAGTGTAGGACTCCATAGGCTGTGCTGGTGTGATTTTCCTTTTGTAAATGGAAAGTTTACAAGTGTTGGCGTCGATAAACTGCTCCGACTGCTCTTCCAGTAGGGGTTGTCGATGCTTTGTGCCTGCGACTGCAGGGTTAGACTGTGGAAAAGTAGATTTTGCCATGTTCTGTGTCTCTACGTGTCATCCATCATATGTTATGTGTGCATGACCAATATGCATATGTTATTTCCCATGTCCGATTAATGACGCAATTACAGTTGTGTCCCCCTCTAGTATGTCAGTTTCCAGTCCTCGTGAATAATACGATCATCAGGCCTATGTAAAGCTATGTTGCCACGTTTCCCAGTGTGCACGTTATTTCATTATAAAGTCCCCGTTTCCAGGCCTCAAAAGGGCCCGGACATCAGATTCAGCTCCTGTCTCCTGAAGCCTCGCTGAGGAGCGATCCAGCCCCCACCTGTATCCTCGACCTTTCACTTACTTCCTGCCTCGCAGTGCCCGGTGCAGCTTGGCTCTGCCTCTGAGTCTGCCAAAAGTATGTTATAGTTCCAGTTATCAGTTCAGTCCTCCTTCTCTGCATTCCTAAGCTACTGAACTGCATCAATAGTTTCCGTCATTGTCTAGCCTTCACGTCTCCACGTTAGAAGAAATACTGTATTTAATGGTCATTTAATATTCTTCATCACGCACTATATGTAGAATAAATGCATGCTCCAGTCTTAGAGTCAGTTAGCTTTTCCCCTCATGACTTCTAGTTTATATCAACATGTTCCCTAAACATCAGATACTAGATAGGGTTTAGGTACATGTCGCTCCGACCCTCCAGACTTTAGTCTCTGCTCCTAGCACAGAGTTCATAGCCCCCAGCTTCTCCTAGTAACACGTCATTGCCAGTTTGCGCGCACCACCAGGTTAGAGGTCCCGGCTCCTTAGGTAGCCCCCTCCATGGTTTCCGCCCCATTCATGACATATCCTGTTACGTCTGCACCACATGTCTATGTATACGCCCAGTTACACCTCTTTTTACTCTTATCTTTCGCGACTGCTACGCGTCACGCCTTCTGCTCCACCCACTGCTACGCCTACTGCAATGTAATGCTATGTGTTTGCGTTATGTATATATACTCATGTATTGTTATTAAAAGTCAGCGCGCTCATCCCAGCCCCAGCAGCTGCTGGGTCATCCTATTCCTATGCAGGTTGTCCTGATCCTGTCCTTATGCTGTATTAAACCTGCAAGACTCCTACTACCTCGAATCTTGACTCTTATTTATTGAGCTATCTGTTATGATATATGTCTAGTCAAAAATAGGGTATTATTTATTTATTTACCACATAATGGCGCCCGAATAGGGACTTGCCCTTTCCCCACGCGTCGGTGAAGCCACGCCGACCCCCTGACCCTCTGCAGTCGTGACGGAACTCTTCTGCGCAGTGGCAGATATTTCTGCTCAAGTATCCCTCAGGCCCACGGAGGAGACGGAGGAGGCGGTCCAGCATCCAGACGAGACGGTGGAGGAACGCGGCGAGTCCCGACCAGAGCCCAAGCCAAGAGTCCAAGGTCCGAGGTATCCGGAGGCCCACCCGTAACTGAAGTCCGAAGTTCGTCGTCCATCGTCGTAGCAGTCCAGTCCAGTCCGAGGCTTTCCGTTCTTGCTGCCCGGTGAGTACCATTACTGGGGTAGTATCTAGACAGGGTCAATCTAAATTGACTCTGGTCCGTGGGTTGGTGGTACACAGACTCACAAACGAAGTGTTCACCTAGGTGGATACGGGTCTTGATGCGTCCCTTTATGGGACCGGTATGTTCCGTACTGTTTCAGCAGTGCATCCAGTAACTCTAGTCTGTTCCGTTCTCGAGAAATTCTTGTGTTTCTGTTCTCAGTATTCCAGGTAATATTCTGTCCGAACTGTTGTTGTTCAATGTATTTCCAATGTCGTGGTATGCCTGAATTGTTCTCCCAATTGTTATTGTTCCTCGTGTATTGTATTGTGTTCCGATTCAAGTTTACAATGTCTCTTTTTTCGAGACTACGTCAGCTAAAAACTAGAAAGGGTTTGTTAGAAGAAGCAGTTCCTGTTCCGCCCAGGGACAGTCCAGGTCACTTTATGTATCAGAAACATGGCATAAACGCCATATTGTATCTAGATTTATGGGTAGAGTATACCAAACAGTTAGAAGAAAAGTATAGATGGCCCGTATCGGGTACATGGGATGCCGAGTGCATCATGCGAGTAGAAGAAGCATTATGGAAAAAGAAAGCCAGACAGTCACAGAAAGATGCCATCGAGTTATGGCGTAAAGAAGCTCATAAAAGAACCGAAAAAGAAATCAGAAAGTCAGAATTAAGTAGAGAATCCTTAGAACGAGCACAAGAAAAAGAACTAATCGAGATAGGTGAACAAGTCAAAGCCGAACAGTCAGACAGACAGAGGCATGCCCTCATTAAGGGTATGTATCCTCTTCTTGCCGAGGGCTTGCCAAAAGCGACCCCAGAGGCATCCAGTAATTTCCCGCCACCATTAGTTCCGACCAAGCTACGTCACAAACAGACCGCAGCTGATATTTTTATTTCGTCCTATTTGGACGACACAGTCCCAGAATATGCAAATCCTGTTCGCGCTCCGCCAGTCCCTGTAAATCAGGTACTTCCCGCTCCTCCAGACACCGGAGTACCTGTTACGGTACCCCCGGTCCAGCCCGCCATACAAGTCCAGCCTGCATTTCCATTTCCCACTCTGCCAGGACGTAGAGCCTCAGTAGACGACTCCAGTTTAGGGGCCGCAGGAGGAGGTCTTCCTCAAACTCCGCCGCCATACAAGCGTTTATCAGCACTCGAATTACATGCTCAAGCATCACAACGTACTCCTAAAAGTAATAAATCTGTTGCAGAAATCAGGCAAACCCTTGGCGAATGTGTCTATGACCCAGTTCCAGGCGAGTTTAATATGGTTTTATATTCCGTACGCGTAAGGAGAGTGACCGAGTATCTAGTCACCCTACCAAATATGAAAGAAGATCTAGACAGAATATATCGTTTCATCCGTACAGGGGATGATCCAGAAAGTATTGGCGAGGCCATGTCTCAAAGGAAAGCCGAGATCCAGCTCATGATATTAAAGTTTCTGATCAATTGTCTAATAAGAGAACAAGATTACCCGTCTAAAGATCAGGCTGAAATGAAAACCCTGACAAGGTGGAGTGATAATATAGCCGAGGGTAAGCACAAGACCATTGGTGCCATGGAAAGTATGTACAAGAAAATCCGTAGAGAAATAATAAAGATACACGAACAACGTAAAGCAGCACAAGTAAGCGAGAAAGAAAGTAACTCTGATACTGAAGAGGTAGAGGACGAGAATTCCGCCAGAATAGCGTATGTAGGAAAATCTAGATTTCCAGATCGCCATTTACGTCTAGAACACAAGTCTACTTTCCATCATCCAGCACCAGAACAAGGTTCCCTAGAACAAGTGTTTCAAGCTACCGATCACATTCTGAAATCACGAATCGGTTATAGTGAGTTAAGTACCATGCATGAACAAGAACTAGCCCGATCAGCAGTCCGATGGATTACTGATTCTACCACTTTTCCAGACGAAATAGTGGCACAAATGTTTCTGAAATTGCCCCCAGCCGAGCAGCGACTGGTGGGTATGTATATGATCCAGCACCTCATTACTCTGTATGAGGGTCAGCACTCTGATCCAGGTCCGTTACATGATATCCTGAATGAATTACTCCAGTACAGATGGAGAGGTCTAGGTACCGATTTAATTAGTGTCATTCTAGAACAACGTCACAAATATAGAACGTTTCTAAACCCGCATTTTGTTCATGTCCCACCCCCAGAAAGTAAACCATTTTACATGGAGAGACAGAATCCGTTACGAGAAGTCCACCCAGTTAAAGGAACGGGTGGCGAAATGCAACGAGTGTTTGTATACACTCCGATCACAAAGATGGAACTCCTCGAGATGAAGAAATTAATTCCCTGTCATGACAAAGATCCAGCAGGGTTCCATAGAAAATTAAAAGACATGCTCCGTATGGGAGAATACACTTACCCAGATATCATTAAAATGTTAAAAGTTCTGCTACCCGCAGGGGTGTATGAAAAGCTAAAAGAGAAAGAATGGGAGGTGGGAGAGAAAAAGATAGATTGGGCAGTTCTAGAAGCAGAAGATAAGATACGTGTACCAGGTACTGGTCTTGGAGAGAAATGTAAAGAATTACCAGAATTATTGATTCAAGTTTTACCCAGATTATTGACAACGAGAAAAGAAGACTGGGATGCGATCTCAGCCTGTAAACAGAAACAAGATGAAGATATTAGTGATTTTTACTCTAGGTTTGAAAAATGCTTCAGTATCAACAGTGGTCTCAAGACAAGTAGTGAGTCATACCCTCACCTTTTCGTTACTAAATTAGTCGAGAATTCAAGTCCACAAATTAAAAACCGAGTTCTGAAAGTCGAAAGTACCTGGCAAGCAAATACTCCGTCCCAGATGCTCCAGATGCTCCAGTATCACCAGAATAGAATCAGGGAAGAGCAAGAACATGAGAGAAAACGTATGAAAGACACGAAAATGAAAGTGCTAGTTGCACAATCTGTTCCTCAAGACAGTCAGAAGAGGGGTCCGAATCAAGCCAGTCATCCTGCAGCTCCCGTTAAAGGGAACTGCAATTATTGTAAACAGCCAGGTCATTTTATAAATGAGTGTGCAGTTCTGAAACACAACATAGCTACTGGTAAGACTAAAGAAAGACCACGTCCGCCTAGACAGGAACAAGTTTCACAGATTCCTCAGTCACAGAATGCACAACAGACAGTTACAGCACCGCAGCCTATTGCTGCAACACAGCATGTTACATCGCAGATGTACCAGTATGCACAGTCTGAGTATCCAGAGTATCAGCAGTATTCATGAAACAGCCTAGAGAGGGAGGTAGGCTTGCCTCTCATCGAGATACCTGTAGATCAAGAAGGTCCCTATGTTCACAGTCAAGTATTAGGGAAAGACAGAAAGTTTTTGATTGATACAGGGGCAAGTAGGACCACAATTAGTCATGCCGAAGTTCCAGGGGCTCCGCTCTCAGGCTCAAGAAATGTTTCCCTTGGATTTTCAGGAAAGCCTATCGTTAATGAGATTTCAAAGCCAGTCACTTTAGAAGTAGGTCCATTGTCCCGCACTACTGATCTGTTACTTACTAAGTCATGTCCAGAAAACCTATTAGGCATTAAAACACTGAAAGAATTAGGTGCAGTTATATGCTGTTCCCCAGAGGGAATACGTCTGTTCCTACGTGACTTTAAGGGTCACTATGTATTACGAGATTTTGATTCCAGACTGTCTAAAGTTCCACAGCATTTATGGGTGCAAGGTCCAACTGATGTAGGTTATATGCAAATCACACCCCATCGTGTGACTCTCAAACCAGGTGTAGTGTTACCACGAATCAGGCAGTATAGATTGCCACCTGAGGCTGTAGCAGCCTTATCCAAAATTATTGACGAGCTCATGGCTCAAGGAGTAGTTGTAGAAACTGACTCCAATGTATGCAACTCTCCGATCATTCCAGTCATGAAACGTACTGATCCAAATGCACCCCCAGTATATCGATTAGTGATTGATCTACGAGAACTTAACAAATGTATTATTCCTCAGTACCCAGTTGTCCCAGATATCTCTTCCCTGTTAACTGCTATTGATTCCGAAGCCATGTTCTTTACTGTCATAGACCTCAAGAATGCATTTTTTAGTGTTCCCATCCATCCAGATAGCCAGTTTCTTTTCGGATTCTGTTTAAATGGAAGGAGCTATATGTTTACACGCGCTCCTCAAGGTTTCACAGAAAGTCCTAGTATTTACAGTCAAGCACTTAAGAGACAACTAGATAATATTCACATGCCAACTGACACTGCCCTGCTCCAGTATGTCGACGATCTACTGATCACAGCCCGTTCTGAACGTGACTGCGAGCGAGCGTCACTCACGGTTCTGTATTTCCTAGCCGAGATGGGGCACAAGGTGTCCCCTTCTAAGCTTCAATTCTGTGTCCAGCAAGTGGTCTACTTAGGACACTTACTGTCCAAGAGGGGTAGGCAGTTGACACCAGACCGTATCCAGTTAATAGCGAGTCTTCCCCAGCCCAGAACCCAGAAGGAGGTACGTGCCTTTATTGGCCTTACTTCTTATTGTAGACAATGGATTCCTCAGTATGCATTTCTAGCTAAGCCACTGATACAGTTAACGACACAGGAGGCAGCCGTATCGACTGTCCTCCCTTGGACATCTGAACATACACTTAGTTTCAACGAGTTAAAGAAAGCCCTATGTCAAGCTCCAGTTCTAGCTACACCGAACTACAGTAAGCCTTTTACACTTTTCGTTACTGAACGTGAAGGTACAGCATTATCTGTTCTCACACAAGATCAAGCAGGACAGTACAAGCCCTGTGCTTATTTTTCGAGCACATTAGATCCAGTCGCCCAGGCTTTGCCTGCGTGCCTCAAGTCAGTTGCAGCCACAGCACTAGCTATCAGACAAAGTGATTCCATAGTTTTAGGACACTCCTTGACAGTACAGGTTCCACATTCAGTGGAAGTTCTTTTAAACCGAACACAAACACAGCACTTGACAATTGCACGTTTAACAGGTTATGAATTGACACTGTTTCAGCCACACATAGAAATTAGACGCTGCAACGTCCTGAATCCTGCTACACTGTTACCATCAGTTAATTCAAATCCAGCCACACACGACTGTGTGGAAGTAGTTAACATTACGACAAAGCCAAGACAAGATCTGACAGACATTCCATTACCAGATCCTGACCTGACACTTTATGTGGATGGTTCATGTATGAGAACTAGTACAGGAGAACTAGTCGCCGCGTATGCAGTGACTACTGACACCGAAGTTATTGAGACACACCGCATTGATACTCTGTCCGCCCAAGCCGCAGAGCTAGTTGCTCTGACACAAGCCTGTATACACGCCAAGAACCTGAAAGTTAATGTTTACACAGATTCACGTTACGCATTTGGAGTTGTACACGACTTCGGAGTGCTCTGGCAGGAGAGAGGTTTCATGACTTCTCATGGAACCAAGATTCAGCATGGTCTCCTTATTCAAGCTCTGTTAGATGCCATACACTTACCGACATCTATCGCTATCATGAAATGCAAAGCACATACGAAAGTCACTGACATTATTTCCCAGGGTAACGATCTAGCAGATCGCACAGCCAAGCTTACAGCACAGACTCCAGACAGTCCAGTTAACATGACACATACTCCAGATCCGACTACATGTATGACAGTTAAGGACCCTACACAAGATGTCATAGATATCCAGTTACATGCTACTCCCGATGAAATCAAGAAGTGGTCCGAACAAGGAGGGGTCCAGACAGATCAAGGATGGTTGACGAAGGGTAGAGCCGCATGGTTTCTCCCCGACTCTATGGTTCAAGTCATCATTAATACCGCACATAGTCCAGCACATTTAGGAGAAAAAGCTATGTTAGACAGTATCCAGAACATTTGGTTCAACAAGCATTTACGAGCTGCAGCCAAGCAGAAAGTCCGTACCTGTATGATATGTTGTCAGTTTAATCCAGGTAAAAGTGTCCCGGTGGAACAAGGTGGTTTCCAGCCCCCTGACCACCCTTTTGAAGTCCTCCAGATGGATTATATTCAGATGGAGCGATGTCGAGGTTTCAAGTATGTCCTTGTAGTTGTATGCGCTTTGTCCAGATGGACAGAAGCATATCCAGTCCTAGATTACACAGCCGCGACCACTGCCAAGCAGTTGGTTCGTGAATTCTTCCCTCGATATGGACTCCCTAGAGTCGTATATTCTGATAACGGTCAGCCATTCTCATCTGAACTCATGAAGCACGTTTCCCTGTTGTTAGGGTACCAGTGGAAGTTCCATTGTGTACGCCATCCTGAAGCAGCCGGTCTAGTCGAGAGACATAATCAGACTCTGAAAATCCGCATCGCCAAAGTATGTAAAGAAAAAGGTGTGGACTGGCTAGTAGCCCTGCCAGTTGCTTTGTTTTATATGCGCATGGTCGCACATTCCAGATCAGGTCTGTCCCCGTATGAGGTCGTATTCGGCCGCCCCCCTAACATGTGGGGTACTCCTAGACCCCGAAGTATTACTGATGTTTCATGTAATATGCTGACAGATTACCTAGCTTCCTTGATGTCTGCCCTCAACTCATGTCGTTCACAGGTTGCCGCCGCATTTCCAGACAATACCGAGGTGGCACCACATGAGATCGTTCCAGGTTCGATGGTGATGGTCCGAAACTTTGACAGATCAAGTCCGCTAGAGCCACGTTGGAAGGAGCCCCGTCAGGTCCTCCTCACCACCCGTACAGCCGTGAAGTTGGAAGGACGCAAAGGATGGATACACCTTTCTCATGTTAAACTTTTTAAAGGACTGAAACCCGTCTTCAAGAACATTTCCCAGGATATCAAGACTTGTCAAAACATTGTTCCTAAGGACTGTCCCGCAAATGACATTGACACAACCCCTCCCTTGGTAGAGAAAACTCCGCAACAGGAGTATAAACAAAAGCTCCGGTCTAGTAAAATAAGTCAGCCAGTTTGATTGTCTAAGTCCTCCCCTAGGTGAAACGGTTAGACTGTTTCTGACATGTATAAAATAGACCCCCATAGTGAGAGAGTTAGTCAAAGCTCAATTCAATGTATCGTTTTTCTAAGTTTCATATTATTTCTCAGCATTTTGATTTCCTGCATCAGCTATGCGTTCTATCTGTATCTCCCAGTTCCTCATATGTCTGCTAATATGTCTGCTAATATTACAGTAGAGCACACGTTTAGTGATCTGCCTCCTCACGAATATTCATACCGCCTCGCTATGCGTAATAACTCATTTATCCGCATGTTACATTATTCACACCAGACCAGCAATGCCACTAATTGTTGGGTGTGTGGTCGACTCCCCCCTTTCCAGACATCGAAGGGAGTTCTGCCACTCTTTCCTTATCCTTTTTCACATAATGGTTCGTGTGGAGCATGGTCCACGTTAACGTCATCCTCAACAGATATGTCTTTTCTTAACAGCACATGTTTCCCAGACAAGCAAGGTTTCCCCCACAGAACAGGTTTAGATCTAGAAAATGAAGTGTATAATTTAGGTACCTATTCTTCGAATTTCATGGTCCTGAATGTTCAGTCTGATACTACTCCAGACTCACCTGCTATTTCAGTATTACCAGTCAAAGGCGAATTATGTGTCCGTAATTATGGTTCTGTACATGTAGGACATAGTGATTGTACTACTATTATCCAGTATAGTGACAGTGGGAAATCTATTTTTAAAGCTTCACGTCATTCTTATTTTGTTTGTGGTCAAACTGCATATGTTCGTCTGCCCCTCGATTGGGAGGGAACCTGTTACATTGCCTTCCTACTGCCACCTGTTTTCCTAGCCCCACCTGACTACCATAGGAATTCCTTCCTAGTACATACCAGACACAAGAGAAATCTCCCGATTGTCGATTATACTGAAACTGCTGCAGAACAATTCATTGATATTGATAAAGGTGTGTTCCCTTATTTAGGCACAGTTGTAAATAGTAAGCTAATCCGTAGGTTAACAAGAACCCTTGAAGCTGTAGTAGATGAGACTGCCTCCGCTCTAGGTAACTTAACCGAAGAGCAATCCTTTATGAGAATTGTTGTGCTCCAGAATCGTCTCGTCCTTGACGTCATACTGGCCGATAGGGGCGGGGCCTGTAGAGTCCTCGGATCTAGTTGTTGCATTTTCATTCCAAATAACGCGCCGTCTGTTTATTCAGCTATAACCAGACTTCATAAAATAGCCCATCTGATACACCAAGATCCAGGCACCTGGACATGGTCCGGTTGGTTCTGGAATATAATTTCCGCATGGGGATGGAAAGTCCTGTCCTTTCTAGGTATTGCAGTAGCGATCATATTCAGCTGCTGCCTCTGTATACAATGTGGCCCTGCGATTTGCGGCATGTGTGCTACCTCTTGTATTCCTAGTCCCAAGCCCCGTTCTAAATCTCGTTCCAAGACAATTCGAGATGAGCAAATGGTACTGTATGAAATGATAGATGGTATCATGAATATTAATGTTTCCTGATGGAAACGTAGTGACAAGGAGGGAATGTGGAAAAGTAGATTTTGCCATGTTCTGTGTCTCTACGTGTCATCCATCATATGTTATGTGTGCATGACCAATATGCATATGTTATTTCCCATGTCCGATTAATGACGCAATTACAGTTGTGTCCCCCTCTAGTATGTCAGTTTCCAGTCCTCGTGAATAATACGATCATCAGGCCTATGTAAAGCTATGTTGCCACGTTTCCCAGTGTGCACGTTATTTCATTATAAAGTCCCCGTTTCCAGGCCTCAAAAGGGCCCGGACATCAGATTCAGCTCCTGTCTCCTGAAGCCTCGCTGAGGAGCGATCCAGCCCCCACCTGTATCCTCGACCTTTCACTTACTTCCTGCCTCGCAGTGCCCGGTGCAGCTTGGCTCTGCCTCTGAGTCTGCCAAAAGTATGTTATAGTTCCAGTTATCAGTTCAGTCCTCCTTCTCTGCATTCCTAAGCTACTGAACTGCATCAATAGTTTCCGTCATTGTCTAGCCTTCACGTCTCCACGTTAGAAGAAATACTGTATTTAATGGTCATTTAATATTCTTCATCACGCACTATATGTAGAATAAATGCATGCTCCAGTCTTAGAGTCAGTTAGCTTTTCCCCTCATGACTTCTAGTTTATATCAACATGTTCCCTAAACATCAGATACTAGATAGGGTTTAGGTACATGTCGCTCCGACCCTCCAGACTTTAGTCTCTGCTCCTAGCACAGAGTTCATAGCCCCCAGCTTCTCCTAGTAACACGTCATTGCCAGTTTGCGCGCACCACCAGGTTAGAGGTCCCGGCTCCTTAGGTAGCCCCCTCCATGGTTTCCGCCCCATTCATGACATATCCTGTTACGTCTGCACCACATGTCTATGTATACGCCCAGTTACACCTCTTTTTACTCTTATCTTTCGCGACTGCTACGCGTCACGCCTTCTGCTCCACCCACTGCTACGCCTACTGCAATGTAATGCTATGTGTTTGCGTTATGTATATATACTCATGTATTGTTATTAAAAGTCAGCGCGCTCATCCCAGCCCCAGCAGCTGCTGGGTCATCCTATTCCTATGCAGGTTGTCCTGATCCTGTCCTTATGCTGTATTAAACCTGCAAAACTCCTACTACCTCGAATCTTGACTCTTATTTATTGAGCTATCTGTTATGATATATGTCTAGTCAAAAATAGGGTATTATTTATTTATTTACCACAAGACTTCGACTCCGTGGACATCTTCGTGGACGCCTCGACGACCTTCCTGGGCGCGAACGCCTTTGGCGCCTCTTTAGGCGGCAGCGTGTACTGAATCGGTGCCGTCGACTTCAGCGGTTTTGCGGCAGGCTTTGGTGTGGAAGTATCCTTCGGATCGACCGCGGAAGCCTTGTCCCGAATGCGCTTCATCGAGTCCGACACTTGCTTCGTAAAGGAGGCGGACGGCTGCGTCGATTCGATAGGCGCCTTCGAGTCACTACCATGTGCGGACTCGAGGGCAGTAGTACTTTTGGCCTTATCCATCTGACGTGCATGTTCGACAGCCTTCGGAGCTCCTAGCCCCTTGTCCGTGTCGACGACCTTTGGCGCCGACGGCTTCGGCTCGGCGGCCTTAACAAGCGATTTTGGCACCCCAGTCTTCGGCTCGACGCCCTTGAGCGACTTCACCGGTTCCACAACCTTCTTTGGCTTCGCCTGCACCGACAGGTGTGAAGACGTGGAGCCGACCAAGGCGACAGCCGTCTTCAGTTTCGATGGCGTCTCTTTCAGTTTTGGTTTGGTCGAGAGGGAGTGGGTAACACACTGGGCATTGACAGACGTTTGGCGACTGCGCAACCCAAGCACCAGAATATACTCCTTCCATTCCATTCCTCACGACTTGCGAGTGCGCATGGACAGATTCCTCTGCTCTGCCACCATACTACCAAGAGTGCAGCATACTGACTACCTGGGGAGGGTGCTCTCAGATCACGACGCACACACACTGTCCCTAAGAAAGAGACCGCTACACCCCCCATTCCAAGTTACCGAGAGACTGCCTCACAGATCAAGTGTTTAAACATGAACACAGGGAACACATCACACTGAACGCTGGCACAGCGGCGTCACGCCTGATAGAGTGAGGCACATATAAAGTAGTGGCGAGGGGGCACTGCATACAACAAATAGTAGGGATCCATAAAACTCTAGAAGACGCGCTGCAAAAAGCTGAACACGCCCTAGCGAACCTCTCCAAACAGGCGGATCGGGCGAGACCATGCCAGAACAAATGGAAGAGGCAAAAAGGCTTTCGCGGAAACACTTACCGACCTCCATAAATATAATTTTCAACTGTATGCAGCAAAGGTCCACCGGGAGGGTAGTAGAGGGGGTGCGCTCCTGGCTTGGTTAGCCTAACAAGATACGGAGAGCAAGCCAATCACAGCAGTGATGGATATCACAGGGGTTCTCAGACACTCACAATTGGACATCCTAAATGTCTTCCATGGCTACTACTCCGGCATTTACAAGGCCTCAGAATGGGACAGTTGTCGAGCAAGTGCCAATTTCCTGGACCCATTACCAATCCCCTAAATCTCACCGGAAGATAAAAAACAATTAGAGGCGCGGATCAAGCCGACGGACGTGACCCAAGCAATCAGGGTGCTGGCGCATAATAAAACCCCAGGAATGGACGGCTTCCCAGTAGAATATTACAGCACTTACGCAAACCAATTGGCCTCCCGCATAGCAATAATGTATAATGATGCACTAGACAGAGGGATACTTCCCGGCTCCTCAGAGAATCAGTCATAGTCACCTTCCCCAAACCGCACAGAGATCCCACCCAGCCCTCTTCCTATTGCCCAATAACTCTCCTCAACACGGATTGCAAGATACTAGGGAAAATCTTAGCGGAACGATACACTCAAATTCTGACACCATTAATCCACCCAGATCAAAGCGGATTAATTCCAAGACGCACTACCTCACAAGAGACACAGATACAATTCCCACGAGCTGTATGTCTCATATTGGACCTTGAAAAGGCCTTTGACACATTACTATGGCCCTATTTGTTTGCGGTCCTCAACAGGGTAAACATAGGCCCCACATTAGTAGCCTATACAAAACTCCTTTACACTAATCTCACGTTGAGAGTCAGGATAGGCAAATATATCTCCTCAGCATTTGCTGTGGAGAGGGGAACAAGGCAGGGATGCCCATTATCCCCTATCCTGTTCGCCCTAGCCCTGGCTATACGTTTACGCCAGGAGGGTGAGGAGTGGGGCATTCCATTGGCAGGCATGACGCACTGTGTGTCCCTTTACGCGGATGACCTTTTGATATATGTCCGTGACGCTACCCGAGATCTGACACCCATATGGCAAACGTTGCAAGACTTCGCGGAGGCTTCGGGCCTGGTAGTTAACTGGGGAAAATCCACCCTGTATCCACTCAGCCCACACATAGCCCCATTCGAGATACAGATAGGGACGCAATCGCTCACGTGGAACGCCGAGGCGCCCAGATATTTGGGAGTGCGCCTGTACCACTCCCTGATGGACATGTAAGAAGGGAATCACCACAGGGCCTTGGCAGGCCTTCGGTCGGCGGTGTGGTTCTGGAAATCACTACCCCTAGCCCCCATAGGCCGAGTGGCGCTGGCGAAAATGATTATGGTCCCACGAATGTTATATTACTTTGCTAACATCCCAGTTATACCGCCACGGCAATTCTTCAAGGAGTTAGACTCCCTACTTGCTGAACTGATTTGGGGTGGGGGACGATACACAGGGTGGCCCTGACTACACTATACATCCCCACGACGGAAGGGGGGCTGGGAGCACCTTCCGTTAAGGCATACTTCCCCGCAGCTCAGCTGCAATGGCTGTCCTATTGGACGGCGTAGCGGCACATAGGGGAGACCGTCACCACGGAAGGTTGCACGCCACTGCCAGTTATTCGCGGGATGCTACTCCCTGGCACAAGGCCCATACGCACGCGGCCCCTGCAGTTGTCTATAGCCCGTACTAGTATGCTGCGCATCCACCACATATCCTGAAATAGGCCCCCATACTCACCCTTGCTCCCGCTAGTGGGCTTCCCCAGGGATGACGCGCACTACACCGCCAGCGCCCTCCAAGTCTGGACTGACCTGGCAATTACGGAGATGGAAGCCCTATTTGAGAATGGCCAAATTAAAACGTAGGCCCAAATGTCTGAACAGTACGGTCTTCCCCCTGGACAATTGTTACTACACAGACAGCTGATTGACAGTAGCAGTAGGTATTGGGACAGCAGGGGAACCGCCAACACACCCAGTGATTCATACTATTTTACACATGGGAATAGGGCGCCACCTAGTTACGTGGCTTTACAAAGCTATACGGACACTCATTCTCCCCTCCCTGCAACCGCTACGTCAGAAGTGGGAAGCGGAAATAGGAAGGACATTACATGATAAAAAATGGGAAAAGACCCTCGAGTTTCCTAAAAAAGTATCCAGGAATGCACGCTTCCGCAATATACAATTTAACATCCTCCACCGGCCTACCTTACACCCCACCGGCTTCATAAGTTCTATCCAGACACAGATTTTACCTGCCCCCGATGTCACTTACCGAGCGCAGACTTCAAACACATGTTCTGGGATTGCCCTACACTTCATGAATACTGGGACCAGGTCCACCAGACACTCGGAATCACAACTAACATCACAACCTTCTCCAACTGGGAGGCGTGCGCCCTTGCGGTACTCTGTAGACGGAAGACTCACAAAACACAGTATTGCTATCTATCCCTTGCCATCCTCTTAGCGAAACGGGGAATAGCCATGTACTGGCGAGCCCCGGCAGGCTGCCCGGTGGCTGCCTGGATAGGAGCCTTGAAAAAATGGGGGAGGACGGAGGAGGAGTTTTTGCGAGATGAAGAAGCAAAAGGTACCCGCAAACATCCCATCTCTCTCGAGTGGGCACAATTACTACATACCTTTATCCATGAAACCACCCCCAAGACTGAACCAGCAAGCCCCCAGCCCCAGGCCTCGCGCGCATCCCCTATAGGGTCCACCGTGGACCCTTCAGGGGTGCAGGAATGTACTTAAGTCCTCACCAACGCATACGGCGTACCCGCGTGCCCCTCTTTCAAGTGAAAATGCTCCTTCAGACCTGCTCCAGGCCCGGACCCCCTCCCTGTATGCCAGATCATAGATCATAGGATAACCGCATCACACAGAAACAACGCCATCACCCACACTGCAGCTCACATCCAGCTGAACTCTGAAGGCCCTCTGCCAATCCCACCAGCCCGTACCCAAACAGTTATTGGTTCACAGTTCTGCACCAGAAGTTATGGTGTTAATGTTAATTGATTGGGGACACAAGCACTCAAGCACGGACACATTGAGCATGGCATAAGCAGGTACACACAAACGGTGGGGTCACACAAGCCCAGCGTCAGCAAGCGCACCCACAACTGCAATTGTAATGATCATGAAAAGCGCAACAAAGGGGATACCCACCCCTCGTATGTCACGCCCCACTGCAAGGGGACTGTACTAGTTGAATGTTGATGACATGATGAATTGTTGACCTGCGCCGGATGCATGTCTTGAAACAACTGTAATAAGATGTATAACGAAAGTGCAATGATTTATGAGCTTACTTATGAAAACCTCAATAAACAAATTTAAACAAAAAAAAACTTAGCCCAGGGGCATCAAGGCGCTGCGGATAGGGATCATGATAAGGGGTGTCCATAGATAGAGGGCTCACAGATACGTATTGGTAAATAGCCAGGTCTTCAAGGACTTACGGAATGAGGAATGAGTTTCCAGAATCGAAATTGAAAGAGCAAGGGAGTTCAAGAAATTGGCTGCAGCCAGTGAAAAGGACCTCCCCTCATCTAGATTTCCTGAATCTAGGCACAGTCACCGAATTCTTGCTGGAAGATCTTAACTGCTTACCAGGGACATATCTCCGAAAGAGTTTTTAATGCCTTCTGACCCCATATTATAAAAAGGCCTTGTGCACCAAACACAGGGCTTTAAACTCAATACTCCGACCCAAAGGAAGCCAAGGAAGGCTCTTGATGGTAGCCGCAACAGAGTGGAATATAGGAAGGCCCGTCATCAGCCTGGCAGCAGCATTCTACACAAGATGGAGTCGGTGTAGGAGACCCTTATTGATCCCTACATAAAGGGCATTGCAGTAATCCAATCTGGACAACACAAGGGCCACCACTGCCTGTTTCCGCGTGGAGGGGGAGAGAAATTGACATATCTTTCTGAGAGTTCTTATCATTCCGAAGTAGGTGGAGACTGTTCTATTTATTTGTGGGTCCAAGGAAAGGGAGGTATCAACTATGATGCCTAGATTTTTGGCACTGAGGCCACGGCGAGGGCAAGATCCAAGCGTATCTGCCGAGCCCTCGAGAAAGTCTGGAGAAGGGAACCAACAATGGACAACATGACCACCCTCAAGCTCGCCACCCGGGAACACCACCAACTGATCCGTGCCACCAAGAAAAATGCATACAAGGACCGGCTGGACAACAACGCACACAACTGCAAGGAACTCTTCAACATCGTGAAAGTGCTCTCCAACCCCAACGCCGGAAACAACGACATCACCCCATCGCAAGACCTCTGCAACTCCCTCGCCTCCTACTTCCACAACAAGATCGCGGACATACACAACAGCTTCAGCATCCAACCGACGCATGCCACAGCCGCAGCAACGCCACCCACCGCCACCCTCCGCGCCTGGACTCCAATCAGCACCGAAGACACCGTCCGCACAATGAACTCCGTCCACTCCGGATCGCCGACCGACCCCTGCCCTCACCACGTCTTCAACAAAGCCGACGTTGTCATCGCACCCCACTTGCGGGACATTATCAACACCTCCTTCGACACCGCCACCTTCCCTGAGAGCTGGAAGCACGCCGAACTCAGCGCTCTACTCAAGAAACCAACAGCGGACCCCACCGAACTCAAGAATTACCGTCCCATCTCACTCCTCCCGTTTCCGGCCAAAGTCATCGAAAAGACCGTCAACAAACAGCTGGCCGCCTTCCTCGAGACGAATGGATCCCTCGACCCCTCACAGTCTGGCTTCCGAGCCAACCACAGCACCGAGACCGCCCTCATCGCCGCCACCAATGACATCCGAACCTTGATGGACAACGGAGAAACAGCGGCCCTCATCCTCCTGGACCTCTCCGCGGCATTCAACACTGTCTGCCACCGCACACTAGTGCAACGCCTCGGCAATATCGGAATCCAGGAGAAGGCACTGGAATGGATCACCTCCTTCCTCGACGGAAGAACACAGAGAGTCCGCCTACCACCGTACAAGTCAGAGGCCACCGAAGTCATCTGCGGCGTCCCTCAAGGGTCCTCGTTGAGTCCCACCCTCTTCAACGTCTACATGAGCCCCCTCGCGGCCATCGCACGCCAACACAACCTCAACATAATCTCCTACGCCGACGACACCCAGCTGATCCTCTCCCTGACGAACGACCCCGCCGCCGCCAGAGCCAACCTGCACGAAGGGATGAGAGATGTAGCCGATTGGATGACGACCAGCCGCCTGAAACTGAACTCAGACAAGACGGAGGTCCTCATCCTGGGCTCCTCGCCCTCCGCCTGGGACGACTCCTGGTGGCCCCCCGCCCTGGGCACCGCACCCAAACCGACGGACCACGCACGCAACCTGGGCTTCATCCTGGACTCCTCCCTCTCCATGACCAGACAAGTCAACGCCGTCTCCTCGTCATGCTTCAACATCCTGCGCATGCTACGGAAGATCTTCTGGTGGATCCCCACCGAGACCAGGAAGACTGTCACCCAGGCCCTCGTCACCAGCCGACTGGACTACGGCAACGCCCTCTACGCCGGAACCACCGCCAAGCTCCAGAAGAGACTCCAACGGATCCAGAACGCCTCAGCCAGACTCATCCTCGACATCCCACGAAACAGCCACATCTCCGGACATCTGAGAGACCTGCACTGGCTCCCCGTCAACAAAAGAATCACCTTCCGTCTCCTCACCCATGCACACAAAGCCCTACACGACCAAGGCCCGACCTACCTCAACAACCGAATCAACTTCTACGCCCCCAAGCGCCACCTCAGATCAACCAGCCACGGCCTCGCCGCCGTCCCCCGAATCCGGAGAGCGACAACAGGAGGAAGGTCCTTCTCCTACCTGGCCGCCAAGACCTGGAACTCCCTCCCGACCGACCTGCGCCTGACCCAAGACCACCTCTCCTTCAGGAAGAAGCTCAAGACCTGGCTATTCGAGCAGTAACGGCACCCCCCCCCCCTCCCAGCGCCTTGAGACCTTACGGGTGAGTAGTGCGCTCTATAAATGTCTTGATTGATTGATTGATCTGGCCACCTGGCTGGGGACCAAATCTCCTGATTGTCTCCGAAAATTTAAATCTCAGTTTTATCCCCATTGAGTCTTAGATAGTTCTCTACCATCCATGCAGCTACGGCCTGCATGCAGCTTTTAACATTTGCTACTGATGCTTCAACACTCTCAGTGGTGGTAATCATGATCTGAGTGTCATCAGCATAGGATAGGATAACACTTCTAGGCCAAAAGATCTTACAACCCTGACAAGCAGGGATACATAAAGGTTAAAAGGGTGGGACTCAATGAGGATCCCTGGGGAACTCCGCAGAACAGCCGTTTAGGAGCAGAAAGGAATTGACCCATCGTAACTCTTTGAGCCTGTTTCATAAGGAAGGATGTAAGCAAATTAAGGGCGGAGCACTCAATCCCTATTTCCCGGAACCTCCCAGCCAATCTAAGGGGAGAGATAGTATCGAAGGCTGCCGTTAGGTCCAGAAGGGTCAGTAAGATGGTGTGACCTGGTTGACCTGTTGTCGAAAGTTGTTAAAAACAACGGTTAAGGCCGTCTCGGTACTGTGCTCACTTCTGAACCCATGTTGCGAGCCATCGAGCAACTGATGATCCTCCAGATAGGTGCTAAGATGGAGGTTCAGGTGTTTCTCCAAGATTTCAGCTGGGACGGGCAACAGGAAATTGAACTGTAGTTCTTTAGTTCCGCCGGATCCAGAGAGGTTTAACCACGGCGGTTATCCAGGCAGTGGGATACTGGCCAGAAGTAATAGCGGCATTAAGAACTACGGTCAAAGGAGGAACAATAGCCTCCATTCCTAGTTTCAGGATCTTCAGGGGACAGGGCTCCATAGGGGAGCCAGATCTAATTCCCCTTAACATCCGCGTCTTCTTGAAGTATAAGGGGAAAGGCGCTCAAGCGGCAATCCTTTGGAGGAGCTACCAGAGAATCTGAAGGACGCTCAGCCTTTGACCATCCGATATTGGGATTGCCCAAGGGTAACCAGGCGCTATATAAAACTCGTTAATAATAATAATAATAATAATAATAATAATAATAATAATATTGGATATCTCCAGGGAGGAATATATGTCCTTGATTTTGTCATAAAAAAGCATGCCCTTTTATCACATAGCTCCTGGGAGACCTCGGTGTTGGCAGAGGCCGAGGGGGCTAGGAGGGCATTAATCACAGTGAAGAGTTCCCTCTGGGATTTGATGGATTCCGTCATCTTGGGATAGTAGATGACCTTTTCCTCATTAATAGCTAGCCTATATTCCTTCAATCTGAGTTTATGCAGGTCCCTTTCGGGTGGGATACGCTCACGGCGCCATATTCTTTCCTGCTGTCGGCATACCTGCCTAAGGTTTCTTAACCTTTCGGTGAACCAGGGCGCCGAAGGGCGTTTTCTGGCCACATAATGCTCCTTAAGAGCGGCAAGAGAGTCCAGAGCCGGCAAGAGCCAGTTAGAAAAATCATCATAGATTGAGTTAATATCCAGGTGAGGGAGACAGCAATAATTGTGAAGCTTAATTAGAAGACCCTCCTTATTTATGCGGCTACGGTTTCCCTTCATCTCCACCCTGTTCTTAAAATAGGGACCAGGGTGAGATTCTGCAATTTGCAGAACAAATGGAATGATCAGACCAAGAGAGTGGGATGGGATCCTTCACCTCTATCCTCGGATCGTTAGAGAAGATCCCGTCCAGAATGTGTCCCCCCGTATGAGAGGGGCTCCTCGCCAGCTGAGGAAGGCCACAGGAGTCCATAGTTTCCAGGAATACCTGCGTTTCAGAGCACAGAGTTTTCTCCAAATAGAAGTTAAAATCACCCAAAAGAGTGACAGTGGATCTCACTAAATAAGGCTCAATTTGAAGTCCTAATTAAACATTCCTCTGGGTCCGGGAGGCCGGTAGCTGACCACTCCCACAAAACTATCAGTGGGTAGGATCTTCAAGGAGAAATATAGGGCCTGATAGGGATCTGAGGGAGTGGTGAGGGCCGCAGTGAAGCACGAAAAGGTGTCTTTATAAAGGACTCCCAAACCCCCCTATCAAGTCTGGACAGAGCAGACCCTGAGGGGATGGCCTCCACCAGGTCAAGTCTGGACAGAGCATACCCTGAGGGGATGGCCTCCACCAGGTCAAGTCTGGACAGAGCATACCCTGAGGGGATGGCCTCCACCAGGTCAAGTCTGGACAGAGCATACCCTGAGGGGATGGCCTCCACCAGGTCAAGTCTGGACAGCGCATACCCTGAGGGGATGGCCTCCACCAGGTCAAGTCTGGACAGAGCATACCCTGAGGGGATGGCCTCCACCAGGTCAAGTCTGGACAGAGCATACCCTGAGGGGATGGCCTCCACCAGGTCAAGTCTGGACAGAGCATACCCTGAGGGGATGGCCTCCACCAGGTCAAGTCTGGACAGAGCCATACCCTGAGGGGATGGCCTCCACCAGGTCAGGCTCTGAGCAATCTCTAGCCCAGGTTTCAGTAATAAATACCCAATCAGGCCTAAGGGAGGAGACACAATCCTTAAATTCTGCCCTATGTTTAATCAGAGATCAGGAGATACCCTGAAAAGGACTGTTTCATGGGTAAGGGTAGGGCTGGCACGTTTCCCCTTGGGTTTTTTTAGCTACCGCAAATGGAATGACTGTCTTACAGTTAACACACTCATATAGCCCAATGCTCACAGTTCATCGACCTGCAGTGCACATCCTTCTATCCTTCTCTCTTGAAGCTCCAAGAGCTGTCCTCTCGGGTAAACAAGGGGCTTACCAGGGTCTACAATAAAAAGGCCAGCGTCCCTGGCACAAGGCATAAACTTGGCAGAGACTAACACAGACTAACACAGACAGGCGTGCCTTTGGTGCGCCTGCTGCGTGCGTTCACTGCGCGTCCTGATTAAATAGCTGGGCCAGTCAGGAGCAACTAAAGCGCTGCCCATCGATATGAGACAGGAAGTGGAGTAGAGCAGCAAGAGTGAAACACTCACTTCTCTCCATACAATTGGCGAGCCGTGGTGGACCGGGGAAGGAGCAAAAGAGCCCCACAAGCCCCCCACCTCCATCCCCGAAGTGAAGAAAAAAGCAGAAGAGTGTCTGGAAAAAATGCAGTAACCCCACACAAGTAAGCAATTATAATAGTTTTTAAAACATTCCCCCCATTAGAACGCACACAATGATTCAATAACATTTTAAAATCACAGTCACTTTCTAAACGCAGTGGCAGCGCAACAGCGTGGCACCTCTAATCAGGGTGAACCACCATCACGTGGTGTAGAGGAGAAGACAAATGTGATAAGGGTAAAGGATATGCTGGGCTAAACTGACCTAAAAAGGAACTGGGCCTGCAGTGCACCCCCCCAACATGTTCCAAGAGTGGAATGTGGCTCCATCAGATTATTATCAGAAGTTTGATAACAAGAAGAATAGTGCACAGAGTGAGTCAAATGTTGAAGCTGAAGAGACAAAAACAAAACAGAGATCAAGAAAGGGAAGAGAGAAAGAAGAAACAGGGGAAAAGGAAACATAGAGTTATAGGAATCCTTACCTGACAATTATTTTATTTGTTCCCCCAAGGGTGGCAGCCACGCTGCACTGCCTGTCATCCCAGAATACCTTGAAAGGAAGTAAAGAAACAATTTTGCATCAGACGACAATCACACTACATCACATTTTACAAATAACCGTCCTGGATTTACAAAACAACCGAGCCCACGGAGAGCCAGAGTCTGACTTCAGCCTCCTTTAACAGCTATTGCTGTGAATGTTCAACAATTAACCGCAGTGGTCCCGCATGCGGCTGTTAACTGTTCAACATTCACTGCAACAGCTGTGAAACAAAGTTTCAGAGTACCAGAGGTGTTTCAAACCCTCGGTCTCTGGGACACCGTTGTTTTATTAATTAACACATTCTGCCCTCATGGGGCAAACAATGTAATGACCTTATAGTCAGACATAGCAGGCAATACTGCCCATTAAAGGACCGCTCCCTCGGTAAAGGCACTTGCCTTTGGAGCTACAACAAGCTTCAAAGCTATAGTAAAGGTTTCAAATAATTACTGAAGACATAAACATGGTTACTCAGTGAGAGAAATAATTTTCATAATATTTGCAGTCGGATCACATAATGGTAACCTCTAAAGTATATCAAAAGCCAGAATCAGAAATAGCTCTAGCTGTAAATCAATTGACAGACCAACACAACAAATGTGTGCTAAGAAATAAGAAAACGTTTTTCTTTAATATCAAATAGCAAACAGACATAGAATCTGCTTAGTTAAAAATCAAGGAAAAGTTCCTAAGTACAAAATCAGTAAGAGGACTGACTTGTAGTCTGCCTTTAGGAAAAGGGTAAAATAAAACAATTCCAGCAAATATTCTAAAACAGTAAATTTTATACGTTTTCAGACAGAGAGAACACATTATTGACATGGTTCATGATGAGGTAAAAATGACAGCAATCAATGAATGTTCATGAAAACATAGCACAACAAAATGTAATTTAATAAACCACACCTACAAAATGAATAATTAATTGTGACTCTTCCCCTAAAAGCCACAAGTCATTTTACAAGGTTATTCCCTAACATAATAACAGGCTCTTAATCACAGTTTAAGTTTCTGGCCATTCATCATTGACCAATTTGTAAAGGAACATTTGCTGGCAGCTTATTAGTTTATTAGAAATGCCTACAACTTGGACTCCTTTCCCAAGAGGGGTGGGTTGGGAGCTCCCGTCAGTCTAACTGTGGAACGGGAAGCACATTTATTGATTAAAAGTGATGCTGAATTCCCATTTACTTCTTCTACAGAAGGGCCACTCTGGGTGACCTCTAGGACTGCACCAAGCACGCAATCCTTCTCCCGTCTCAGGCACCGTCATTGTGTCTGATTCAGTCCAGTAGAAACTCCTAGTGTAGGAGGAAGTTGTGGAAAATCCTTATTAATCACTGAAGGATTTTGTTGAAATACTGAATTTGTTGAGAATTTGGCGTTCTATTCTGCACTGGGCTGTGGGACCATCGGGACTGAAGGCATGTTCCAATATATCTGCCTTTGATTCTGCATGCTAGGCAGAGAGGCCAGTTGGGCTGGGACCATTGACTGTGACATCCCATTCTGGCCATCTGATTCATGTTCCAGTTTCCCAGGTTCCTGCAAACATCGCAAGGAGGGTGTCTTATTCTGCACACTATTAGTGTTTGAGGTATTTAAATTGCCACTGTCAGTAAAACCTACACCCTGAGCAGGGCCGGACTGGCCGTAACAGGCTTCGGGTGTTTCCCCGGGAGGCTAGAAGAGTGGGGGCTGATTCTTCAGTGCTGGGAAACATATTTGTTACTGGGGGCTGGTTTTGCTCTGGTGCTGCTATATCACCCCCAGTAACAAAAGAGGCAGGAGGCTGGTCTGTCAAAATTTTCAGGCCTGGTTTAGGTTCCCAGTCTGGCCCTGACCCAGAGGAACAACATTTCCTCCTTGCACATACTGAACATCATTACTCTACATACCAACGCCGTGCATATCCAAATTCACACCAGCAACAAACCTAGAATCAAAACGAGAATACAATCCGTGAGAACCACTTTCCTCACCCGTTATTTTTTCTTTGATATTTTTCTGCTTAGTAACAAAATTCTCAATACAGAACTTTGCGTAAAACAAAATGTCTTCCGGAATATTAGTCTGCAGCCCCTCACATTTTGCTGGATATGTGAACTAACCTCTGGATGCAACGCTAAATGATGCGTCCTCTTTTACCCGGTCTTTGCCTTTGCAATATTGTCTGTAAATCTGCATTAATCTCTTGTACTATATAATAAAATATTTTGAGGCACTTCACTCTGTGGTTCTTCAATTGGCCAGTTTACAAGCAACTTACAATCATTCCATAAATCTCTTGGGACAACAATTAACAAACTCAGCTCTCGACCACCCCGCCTCTCAAACAGGCCTCATCTCCACTGCATCCCTCCTGGAGAGGCCCCACCTCCATTGAACCACCCAAACACAGGACAGGCCTCACCTCCTCTACACCCTCCTGGACAGGCCTCTCCCCCACTGCACCCTTGGACAGGCCTCACCTTCTCTACACCCCCCTGGACAGGCCTCACTCACCTCCTCTGAGCCCCTGGACAGGCCTTGCTTCCTCTGCATCCCCCCGAGAGGTCTCGCCTCCTCTGCACCTACCTCCAAACAGGCCTCACCCCCTCTACATCCCATGGACAGTCCTCCCCTCCTCTGCACCCCTGGACAGGCCTCACCTTCTTTGTGCCTCCCCTTGGACAGGCTTCACCTCTTCTAACCTCCCCCCGACAGGACAGGTCTCACCTCCTCTGCCCCTCCCCCCTCTCCACAGGTCTCACCTCCTTTGCCCCTCACCCCTCTCCACAGGTCTCACCTTCTCTGCACCACCCGGACAGGTCTCACCTAGGCTGCACCCCCCTGGACAGAACAGGTCTTACCTCCTCTGCACCCCTGGACCGGTCTCACCTCCTCTGCACCCCTGGATAGGCCTCACCTCCTCTGCACCCCTGGACAGGCCTCGCCTCCTCTGCACCCCTGGACAGACCTCCCCTCCACTGCACCCCCCTGGACAGGCCTCCCCTCCACTGCACCCCCCTGGACAGGTCTCACCTATTCTGCACCCCCCAGTTCTGGACAGGCCTCACCTCCTCTGCACTACCTTGGACAGACCTCACCTCCTTTGCACCCCATGGACAGGCCTCACCTATTCTGCACCCCCCAGTTCTGGACAGGCCTCACCTCCTCTGCACTACCTTGGACAGACCTCGCCTGCAGCGCCCCCTTCCCTGACAGGCCTCACCTCCTCTGCACGGCACCACACCACAGAACAGGCCTCTTCTGCAACCCCCCACCAGAAAGCATCACCTCCTCTGCACCCATGGACAGGCCTCATCTCCTCTGCACCCCTGGACAGGCCTCTCCTCCTCTGCCCCATGGACAGGCCTCACCTCCTCTGTCCATGGACAGGCCTCTCCTCCTCTGCACCCCTGGACAGGCCTCACCTCCTCTGCACCCCTGGACAGGCCTCAACTCCTCTGCACCCCTGGACAGGCCTCTCCTCTGCACTCTGGGACCGGTCTCTCGATGCTTCTCAAAGGAGCTCTCAGTGAAGGATTCATATTAAGGACAGAGGAGCCCAGAGTTCATTCCCCCCATACAGCGCCTCTGACTCCGCCCTGAGCCTCGGGGCGCTATGCACAGGGCTCAAAGAGAGACACTGTTCCCCTGGATAGGCCTGACCTCCTCTCCAACCCCCTTGACAGGCCTCACCTCCTCTGCAGCCCTGGACAGGCCTCACCTCCACCGCACCCCTGGACAGGCCTCTCCTCCTCTGCACCCCTGGACAGGCCTCACCTCCTCCACACCCCTGGACAGGCCTCACCTCCTCTGCACCCTTGGTCAGGCCTCTCTGTGCTTTTCACAGGAGCTCTTTGTGAAGGATTCTCATCAAGGACAGAGGAGCCCAGAGTTCATTGCACCCCATACAGCGCCTCTGACTCCTCCCTGAGCCTCGGGCGCTATGCACAGGCCCAGAAGAGAGACACTGCTCCCCTGGACAGCCTTGCCTCCTCTGCACCCCTGGACAGGTCTCTTCTCCTCTGCACCCCTGGACAGGCCTCTCCTCCTCTGCACCCCTGGACAGGCCTCTCCTCCTTTGCACCCCTGGACAAGCCTCGCCTCCTCTGCACCCCTGGACAGGCCTCATCTCCTCCCGACCCCTGGACAGGCCTCACCTCCTCTGCATCCCTGGACAGGCTTCTCCTCCTCTGCTCCCCTGGACAGGCCTCACCTCCTCTGCACCCCTGAAAAGGCCTCACCTCCTCTGCACCTCTGAACAGGCATCATCTCCTCTGCACCCCTGGACAGGCCTCACCTCCTCTGCACCCCTGGACAGGCCTCACCTCTTCTACACCTCTGAACAGGCCTCTCCTCCTCCACACCCCTGGACAGGCCTCACCTCCTCTGAATCCCTGGACAGGCCTCTCCTCCTCTGCTCCCCTGGACAGGCCTCACCTCCTCTGCACCCCTGAAAAGGCCTCACCTCCTATGCACCTCTGAACAGGCCTCATCTCCTCTGCACCCCTGGACAGGCCTCACCTCCTCTGCACCCCTGGACAGGCCTCACCTCTTCTACACCTCTGAACAGGCCTCTCCTCCTCCGCACCCCTGGACAGGCCTCTCCTCCTCTGCACCCCTGGACAGGCCTTTCCTCCTCTGCACCCCTGGACAGACTTCACCTCCTCTGCACCCCTGGACCGGCCTCACCTCCTTTGCACCCCTGGACAGGCCTTTCCTCCTCTGCACCCCGGACAGGCATCACCTCCTCTGCACCCCTGGACAGGCCTTCCCCTGCACCCCTGGACATGCCTCACCTCCTCTGCACCCCTGGACAGGCCTCAACTCCTCTGCACCCCTGGACAGGCCTCTCCTCCTCTGCACTCTGGGACCGGTCTCTCGATGCTTCTCAAAGGAGCTCTCAGTGAAGGATTCATATTAAGGACAGAGGAGCCCAGAGTTCATTCCCCCCATACAGCGCCTCTGACTCCGCCCTGAGCCTCGGGGCGCTATGCACAGGGCTCAAAGAGAGACACTGTTCCCCTGGATAGGCCTCACCTCCTCTGCACCACTGGACAGGCCTGACCTCCTCTCCAACCCCCTTGACAGGTCTCACCTCCTCTCACCTCCACTGCACCCCTGGAGAGGCCTCACCTCCTCTGCAGCCCTGGACAGGCCTCACCTCCACCGCACCCCTGGACAGGCCTCTCCTCCTCTGCACCCCTGGACAGGCCTCACCTCCTCTACACCCCTGGACAGGCCTCACCTCCTCTGCACCCCTGGACAGGCCTCACCTCCTCTGCACCCTTGGACAGGCCTCTCTGTGCTTTTCACAGGAGCTCTTTGTGAAGGATTCTCATCAAGGACAGAGGAGCCCAGAGTTCATTGCACCCCATACAGCGCCTCTGACTCCTCCCTGAGCCTCGGGGCGCTATGCAAAGGCCCAGAAGAGAGACACTGCTCCCCTGGACAGCCTTGCCTCCTCTGCACCCCTGGACAGGTCTCTTCTCCTCTGCACCCCTGGACAGGCCTCTCCTCCTCTGCACCCCTGGACAGGCCTCTCCTCCTTTGCACCCCTGGACAGGCCTCGCCTCCTCTGCACCCCTGGACAGGCCTCATCTCCTCCCGACCCCTGGACAGGCCTCACCTCCTCTGCATCCCTGGACAGGCTTCTCCTCCTCTGCTCCCCTGGACAGGCCTCACCTCCTCTGCACCCCTGAAAAGGCCTCACCTCCTCTGCACCTCTGAACAGGCCTCATCTCCTCTGCACCCCTGGACAGGTCTCACCTCCTCTGCACCCCTGGACAGGCCTCACCTCTTCTACACCTCTGAACAGGCCTCTCCTCCTCCGCACCCCTGGACAGGCCTCACCTCCTCTGAATCCCTGGACAGGCCTCTCCTCCTCTGCTCCCCTGGACAGGCCTCACCTCCTCTGCACCCCTGAAAAGGCCTCACCTCCTATGCACCTCTGAACAGGCCTCATCTCCTCTGCACCCCTGGACAGACCTCCCCTCCACTGCACCCCCCTGGACAGGCCTCCCCTCCACTGCACCCCCCTGGACAGGTCTCACCTATTCTGCACCCCCCAGTTCTGGACAGGCCTCACCTCCTCTGCACTACCTTGGACAGACCTCACCTCCTTTGCACCCCATGGACAGGCCTCACCTATTCTGTACCCCCCAGTTCTGGACAGGCCTCACCTCCTCTGCACTACCTTGGACAGACCTCGCCTGCAGCGCCCCCTTCCCTGACAGGCCTCACCTCCTCTGCACGGCACCACACCACAGAACAGGCCTCTTCTGCAACCCCCCACCAGAAAGCATCACCTCCTCTGCACCCATGGACAGGCCTCATCTCCTCTGCACCCCTGGACAGGCCTCTCCTCCTCTGCCCCATGGACAGGCCTCACCTCCTCTGTCCATGGACAGGCCTCTCCTCCTCTGCACCCCTGGACAGGCCTCACCTCCTCTGCACCCCTGGACAGGCCTCAACTCCTCTGCACCCCTGGACAGGCCTCTCCTCTGCACTCTGGGACCGGTCTCTCGATGCTTCTCAAAGGAGCTCTCAGTGAAGGATTCATATTAAGGACAGAGGAGCCCAGAGTTCATTCCCCCCATACAGCGCCTCTGACTCCGCCCTGAGCCTCGGGGCGCTATGCACAGGGCTCAAAGAGAGACACTGTTCCCCTGGATAGGCCTGACCTCCTCTCCAACCCCCTTGACAGGCCTCACCTCCTCTGCAGCCCTGGACAGGCCTCACCTCCACCGCACCCCTGGACAGGCCTCTCCTCCTCTGCACCCCTGGACAGGCCTCACCTCCTCCACACCCCTGGACAGGCCTCACCTCCTCTGCACCCCTGGACAGGCCTCACCTCCTCTGCACCCTTGGTCAGGCCTCTCTGTGCTTTTCACAGGAGCTCTTTGTGAAGGATTCTCATCAAGGACAGAGGAGCCCAGAGTTCATTGCACCCCATACAGCGCCTCTGACTCCTCCCTGAGCCTCGGGCGCTATGCACAGGCCCAGAAGAGAGACACTGCTCCCCTGGACAGCCTTGCCTCCTCTGCACCCCTGGACAGGTCTCTTCTCCTCTGCACCCCTGGACAGGCCTCTCCTCCTCTGCACCCCTGGACAGGCCTCTCCTCCTTTGCACCCCTGGACAAGCCTCGCCTCCTCTGCACCCCTGGACAGGCCTCATCTCCTCCCGACCCCTGGACAGGCCTCACCTCCTCTGCATCCCTGGACAGGCTTCTCCTCCTCTGCTCCCCTGGACAGGCCTCACCTCCTCTGCACCCCTGAAAAGGCCTCACCTCCTCTGCACCTCTGAACAGGCATCATCTCCTCTGCACCCCTGGACAGGCCTCACCTCCTCTGCACCCCTGGACAGGCCTCACCTCTTCTACACCTCTGAACAGGCCTCTCCTCCTCCACACCCCTGGACAGGCCTCACCTCCTCTGAATCCCTGGACAGGCCTCTCCTCCTCTGCTCCCCTGGACAGGCCTCACCTCCTCTGCACCCCTGAAAAGGCCTCACCTCCTATGCACCTCTGAACAGGCCTCATCTCCTCTGCACCCCTGGACAGGCCTCACCTCCTCTGCACCCCTGGACAGGCCTCACCTCTTCTACACCTCTGAACAGGCCTCTCCTCCTCCGCACCCCTGGACAGGCCTCTCCTCCTCTGCACCCCTGGACAGGCCTTTCCTCCTCTGCACCCCTGGACAGACTTCACCTCCTCTGCACCCCTGGACCGGCCTCACCTCCTTTGCACCCCTGGACCGGCCTCACCTCCTTTGCACCCCTGGACAGGCCTTTCCTCCTCTGCACCCCGGACAGGCATCACCTCCTCTGCACCCCTGGACAGGCCTTCCCCTGCACCCCTGGACATGCCTCACCTCCTCTGCACCCCTGGACAGGCCTCAACTCCTCTGCACCCCTGGACAGGCCTCTCCTCCTCTGCACTCTGGGACCGGTCTCTCGATGCTTCTCAAAGGAGCTCTCAGTGAAGGATTCATATTAAGGACAGAGGAGCCCAGAGTTCATTCCCCCCATACAGCGCCTCTGACTCCGCCCTGAGCCTCGGGGCGCTATGCACAGGGCTCAAAGAGAGACACTGTTCCCCTGGATAGGCCTCACCTCCTCTGCACCACTGGACAGGCCTGACCTCCTCTCCAACCCCCTTGACAGGTCTCACCTCCTCTCACCTCCACTGCACCCCTGGAGAGGCCTCACCTCCTCTGCAGCCCTGGACAGGCCTCACCTCCACCGCACCCCTGGACAGGCCTCTCCTCCTCTGCACCCCTGGACAGGCCTCACCTCCTCTACACCCCTGGACAGGCCTCACCTCCTCTGCACCCCTGGACAGGCCTCACCTCCTCTGCACCCTTGGACAGGCCTCTCTGTGCTTTTCACAGGAGCTCTTTGTGAAGGATTCTCATCAAGGACAGAGGAGCCCAGAGTTCATTGCACCCCATACAGCGCCTCTGACTCCTCCCTGAGCCTCGGGGCGCTATGCACAGGCCCAGAAGAGAGACACTGCTCCCCTGGACAGCCTTGCCTCCTCTGCACCCCTGGACAGGTCTCTTCTCCTCTGCACCCCTGGACAGGCCTCTCCTCCTCTGCACCCCTGGACAGGCCTCTCCTCCTTTGCACCCCTGGACAGGCCTCGCCTCCTCTGCACCCCTGGACAGGCCTCATCTCCTCCCGACCCCTGGACAGGCCTCACCTCCTCTGCATCCCTGGACAGGCTTCTCCTCCTCTGCTCCCCTGGACAGGCCTCACCTCCTCTGCACCCCTGGACAGGCCTCACCTCCTATGCACCTCTGAACAGGCCTCATCTCCTCTGCACCCCTGGACAGGCCTCACCTCCTCTGCACCTCTGAACAGGCCTCATCTCCTCTGCACCCCTGGACAGGCCTCACCTCCTCTGCACCCCTGGACAGGCCTCACCTCTTCTACACCTCTGAACAGGCCTCTCCTCCTCCGCACCCCTGGACAGGCCTCACCTCCTCTGAATCCCTGGACAGGCCTCTCCTCCTCTGCTCCCCTGGACAGGCCTCACCTCCTCTGCACCCCTGAAAAGGCCTCACCTCCTATGCACCTCTGAACAGGCCTCATCTCCTCTGCACCCCTGGACAGGCCTCTCCTCCGCTGCACCCCTGGACAGGCCTCACCTCCTCTGCACCCCTGGACAGGCCTCACCTCTTCTACACCTCTGAACAGGCCTCTCCTCCTTCGCACCCCTGGACAGGCCTCTCCTCCTCTGCACCCCTGGACAGGCCTTTCCTCCTCCGCTCCCCTGGACAGACTTCACCTCCTCTGCACCCCTGGACCGGCCTCACCTCCTTTGCACCCCTGGACCGGCCTCACCTCCTTTGCACCCCTGGACAGGCCTTTCCTCCTCTGCACCCCGGACAGGCATCACCTCCTCTGCACCCCTGGACAGGCCTTCCCCTGCACCCCTGGACAGGCCTCACCTCCTCTGCACCCCTGGACAGGCCTCACCTCTTCTGCACCCCTGGACAGGCTTCACCTCCTCCGCTCCCCACTCAGGCTGGGGGGAGGGGGGAATCTGATCCATGGATTAATAAATTGCAGCCAAGTGAGTTGGCAGCTCGACCTACCTGAGCAGAAACCTGTCCAGGTGCTCTCCTCCCCCTGGGGCTGGGGGGGCGGGCAGATCTGGGGTTTGTGGGGGGGTCTGTGAGGGTCTGAAGATGAAGGTAACTGCCCACCAGACAGGGCTCCTTCCTTCTCTGCAACAGGCTGAACACACCAGGAGAGGCCGGAAGTGATGTCAGCACTGCTGCTGGTGCTGTCTCTGTTGCAGCTGACCCGGAAGTGGAAACCCTTCTCCCTTTCATACAATGTGTGCTCCGTAGGTTTCATCAGCAGGCGAGGAGCGCCTTCTGGTGGCCGCTAACGGAACCGCCGCTTCTAGGCTGCAGCAGTGAATACATTTCACACGAATAAGCATTTATACCGGTAAAGACCTGGAATTTTAGATGTCACAGACGTGAATGGTTTTAAGGGTCAGACAGTTCAAGTACAGGTCCTCACACTTGGTTGCTGCTGTAAAAAAGCATTTATAGCTTCACTTCAGATGAGCATCTTCCAAACACTGACGTAAAGGACTTGAGAGTTTTTACAGAAAGTGACAACTGGAACGGGCAGTCTGTATTTCAATGAATATATCTGTATTTCAATGAATATATCGGTATTTCAATTAATATATGGGTCAGCTTTGCAATTAAACTGGACAGCGTATTTATTCTTTTAAATAATTTATTTGCAGTTTTTTCAAATCTACAATGTGCTAGATAGCAAAGTAAACAGAGGTAAATACCATGGAGTTTTATACACCATATCAGTGAGGCATAGGTTATGTGTCAAAGCGACAATTGAAGGAACAGCTTATTTCTAATTTTCCTATGTCTGTGGCTTATTCCTTATATTTGATACGGTTTTATATCCTCGAACAAGACTGAATTGTAGGTTCTAATTAGGTTTTGAGTTTCTGGTTTAAGAGCACAACTGTCTCCTAAAATATTAAGATAGTGGTCTCTTCCAGGCTTTGTTGTTTTGTTTACAGTAACCACTATCCTCTCTCAACAAAGATTCACTGACAAAAAATAAAGCAATTTATCTTTGAAACAACTAATTCCTAAGATAGAGATATCAAGTATGAACCAGAAATTTCTCACACAGTTTGCATTGTATCATAAAAATGAGTGGGTGTTACTGGTCTGAGGGGCATTTCACTACTCGAAAATATTCTACTCCTTCACATAGGCCCCTATATTATAGTACAATCATCATCAATACACCATTGATTAGTGAGTGTGTCAACTCTTTGTAGCATTGTCGTGCAAGCAGTCTTGAATGCCTCGACAGCAACATTAGTTCGGACATGCATACATCAGAGCCCTCAAACCCCACTCATCACGAGTGACACTCACACATTTGGAGGTCGGTCTGAAGTGTCACTCAAACCTGGCTCATTCTTCCAAAAGGCAAAACATTTCTTATATTTCACCATGAGTGTTGCACACAGTTCAGTGGAATGTTAAATTGAATGTCAATTTTAGTGAGACTTGGTTGTTAATGTTATCACTTTACATTTGTTCTGATCACGTCTATAAATTCAGTAATGTCTCTTCCTTTGGAATTGTCAAAGTCAAATGTTAAGTGACACCACTCCCTGTGTCTTTTTTAAATATCTAATTGTTTTATTGACTTTTCATACACAATGAGCATATAACAGGGATTGAATTTTATCAATTCAGCGGAGTCCAAGATACTGTGTAAACTAGAACTGGTGAGACGACATTGATAACAGGAAAAACGATAAATAAAATAACATCTCCAGATAGAGGTGATGTGTCCTACAAGATCCCGCAAAAGATCAGGGAAGGAGGACGAGGGGGAAAAGGAGGGGAAGGGCCATGGAAACAGGAGAGAAAAGTCAGGGTGCCAGGCCCCATGGTCGCCCCCCAAAAAACCAACTCCCACTTCGAAGGCCATAGCCATGTAACTCTTACCATGGGGTGTTAAATCCTGGAATATTGACATTTTGTGAAGCAAGGTCTGACAGGCTTGCACCCATGCACATATGATGTGCTTCCCATTGTTCAATTCGTCTATTTCCCTGACTGTGGGCCCCGCTCCACTGGACATGCAGGTGTGGGCATCATTGGTGTAGGAGTCAACTGTGTCCTCTGTGCAACTTGCTAGACATATGTATTGAGTGTGTGCAGATGACTTAAGGGACACTCCCGTACCCAGGCTGATGCGACATTGCCTGTGCCCATGGTGTGTGTTGTGTCGGCATGTCTGTGTGTGTTCACATCCCTTTTTCCACACAGGCTGTGTCCCCTTAATATGTTTGTATTGGTGATGCTTGCTGAGTTGTCCTGTGTTCACCCCACAACTTTGTCCTGGGCTTCCAGAAATGTGGGTGCATGACACACTACTGTTCTTTGGTGTGTCATCATTAGGATTTGTCAGTTCTGAGTGGTGATGATGTGGTCAGACGCAGATGGGACACAGTCAGGGGTCCCCATGGCACTTGTTTGTTCCCAATATCATGTAGTTCTCCCTAGGTGGTATCTTTCAGTGTTTGAGACACGTGTATGTGTGTGTGACTTCTCCCACTCGTCAGGTTCAGAGGTGCAATGTTGGCAGGTGTCAGCATGTGTGCGTTGTCGTTCTCCTTGGCTTCTTCATTGTCCTGGGACTGTGGCAGGTATTCCGAAGATTACGGGAGCTTTGACGTCTTGGCCATGTACCGCATACTGTGCAGTATGTCTGTCATTCACCGGGGTTGTAGACTGTCCTTGTGTGATGAGTCTGTGCACCTTAGATCCTCCCAACATCACTGTGTTTGTCATGGGTGCATGTGCGATATCACCAGTCCATGTGGGCTTCACTGGTGCACATTGGTGCAGTTCAGGGTGTGTGGTGTTGAGGGTGGACAAATGTGAATGTTTGCATGGCTCGGCCCCTGCCTCCCTTTTGTCCCTGGATGATGGGCCATGCTGAGTGATTTATCTTTGTGGAGGTGTGATGTACATTTGTGGCACAGGACACATGTCTGAGTTTCACAGTTTGAACGACATCTACCTTTGTCATCACAGTGGACGTATCATGCAGGCTTGTGTCACCCCAATGTATGGCCCCTCGGGGTAGTGATGTTGTGGGTCTGTCTCTTGCTGCTTTAGTTGCTGTTCCTGTTCCTGTTCCTGTTGGGATCCCTCTCATCTTACAATAGCTGATTGCCCACTAAGGGGTGTCCTATTCATGGGTTACTTTTGTATGGCACTGTGTCCACATCTGTGTCATTGTAGTACAGCCCCCCTCATGTGCTGTGTAGTTGCCTGGGGATACTGAGACACACACATACACATGTTGTGTGAGATGTGCAGTGTGAGGTTGCCGGTTTGTGTTTGTGCATTTGCACTGGTGCATTGGTATTGCTGTTGTGGGCCATTGGCTGGATGTTGTTTGGGTGTTTTTCCTGCTTTCCCTGTGAGTCATATCTCATCATTCTGCACATTCATGCTGGTTGTTATGTCCAATTGCTGCCATGGAATGGGGAGTTTGTGACCTGACACCTACAGTCTACACATGATGTATAGATTTGTGTGTCTATATTTGAGGTGTGTGTATGCATATGATGGTCACTTCTGCTGTTGTGTCATCGTACACTGTATGCAATGTCAGCCCCCATGGGTGGTGCTTGTCTGCACATGGCCGAGAGTATGTTTTATTTTCACTGCACTGTTAGCCTCACCACATCTCTGTGGGTATGTGACACAACCACTACCACTAAAGTGTTTCATGTGTTGGGACCAGGAATCACACATGCTGTTTGGCATTTGCAGCTTTTACCATGATGACACTTACCTTTTGGTCACTGCGATGATGGGGGTTTAGACCCCATTACCACGATGCTCAACATTTTCTGCAGTTTAGAACCCCACACTTAACTTTTGTTCTACACAGTAATGGGGGTTAGTGCAAATTTTCAGTGCTCATGTGATGCTTGACTTGGTAGCCTACACTCAGTTTTTGGTCACACCTGTGATGAGAGTTACGTTGTTTTTCGAAGTCATATTCACTGTTGTGGGCATTTGTCACAGACGACACACTATTGTCATGATGTTAGAGGGGATGTCTTTTGCTGACATACCTAATGTTGGTGTATGATGGATGTGTGGCGCATCACCCATCCTATGGGTGTGGGTGTTGATAGTGATAATCACACAGCACCCTATGAGTGGGGGTGGCAGTAGTGATAAGCAACAAGTCCCTTATGAGTGGGGGTGGCAGTAGTGATAGGCAACATACGCCCACAAGTGGGGGTGGTAGTAGTGATAAGCATCAAGTCCCCTATGAGTGGGGGTGGTAGTAATGATGGGCAACACGTCCCCTATAAGTGGGGGTGGCAGTAGAGATAGGCAACATACCCCCTATGAGTGGGGGTGGTAGTAGTGATAAGCAACAAGTCCCCTATGAGTGGGTGTGGTAGTAGTGATGAGCAACAAGTCCCTTATGAGTGGGGGTGGTAGTGGTGATAGGCAACATACCCCATATGAGTGGGGGTGGTAGTAGTGATAAGCAACAAGTCCCCTATGAGTGGGGGTGGTGGTAGTGATGGGCAACAAGTCCCCTATGAGTGGGAGTGGTAGTAGTGATAAGCAACAAGTCCCCTAAGAGTAGGGGTGATAGTAGTGATAGGCAACATACCCCATATGAGTGGGGGTGGTGATAGTGATAAGAAACAAGTCCCCTATGTGTGGGAGTGGTGGTAGTGATATGCAACAAGTCCCCTATGAGTGGGGGTGGTAGTAGTGATAAGCAACAAGTCCCTTATGAGTGGGGGTGGCAGTAGTGATAGGCAACATACGCCCACAAGTGGGGGTGGTAGTAGTGATAAGCATCAAGTCCCCTATGAGTGGGGGTGGTAGTAATGATGGGCAACACGTCCCCTATAAGTGGGGGTGGCAGTAGAGATAGGCAACATACCCCCTATGAGTGGGGGTGGTAGTAGTGATAAGCAACAAGTCCCCTATGAGTGGGTGTGGTAGTAGTGATGAGCAACAAGTCCCTTATGAGTGGGGGTGGTAGTGGTGATAGGCAACATACCCCATATGAGTGGGGGTGGTAGTAGTGATAAGCAACAAGTCCCCTATGAGTGGGGGTGGTGGTAGTGATGGGCAACAAGTCCCCTATGAGTGGGAGTGGTAGTAGTGATAAGCAACAAGTCCCCTAAGAGTAGGGGTGATAGTAGTGATAGGCAACATACCCCATATGAGTGGGGGTGGTGATAGTGATAAGAAACAAGTCCCCTATGTGTGGGAGTGGTGGTAGTGATATGCAACAAGTCCCCTATGAGTGGGGGTGGTAGTAGTGATAAGCAACATACCCATATGAGTGGGGATGATAGTAGTGATAAGCAACAAGTCCCCTATGAGTGGGGTGGTAGTAGTGATAAGCAACAAGTCCCCTGAGAGTGGGGGTGGCAGTAGTGATAAGCAACAAGTCCCCCTATGAGTGGGGCTGGTAGTAGTGATAAGCAACAAGTCCCCTATGAGTGGGGGTGGCAGTAGTGATAAGCAACATACCCCATATGAGTGGGAATGCTAGTAGTGATAGGCAACATACCCCCTATGAGTGGGGGTGGTAGTAGTGATAAGCAACAAGTCCCCTATGAGTGGGGGTGGCAGCAGTGATAGGCAACAAGTCCCCTGAGAGTGGGAGTGGTAGTAGTGATAAGCAACATACCCCCTATGAGTGGGGGTGGTAGTAGTAATAAGCAACAAGTCCCCTGAGAGTGGGGGTGGCAGTAGTGATAAGCAACAAGTCCCCCTATGAGTGGGGTTGGTAGTGGTGATAAGCAACAAGTCTCCTATGATGTGGGGGTGGTAGTAGTGATAAGCAACCTACCCCGTATGAGTGGGGGTGATAGTTGTGATAGGCAACATACCCCCACGATTGGGGGTGGTAGTAGTGATAAGCAACAAGTCCCCTATGAGTGGGGGTAGTAGTAGTGATAAGAAACATACCCCCTATGAGTGGGGGTGGTAGTAGTGATAAGCAACAAGTCCCCTGAGAGTGGGGATGGCAGTAGTGATAAGCAACGGGGTTGGTAGTAGTGATAAGCAACATACTGTGGGGGTGGTAGTTAACCCTGGGCGTAGTACTTCGCTACGCCCACGGAGTAGGCGTAGTGTTGCCTACTTCGCCATTTGCAAAGTAGGCGTAGCAGGCAACACTACGCCCACTCTGTGGGTGTAGCGAAGTTGCCTGCTACCTGCCTCCCTCCCGCCCTACCTAAATACTTAAATAACCTTTTTAAAAAGAATAAAAAGAATAAAAAACACTTACCTTGTTGGCTGCGTCCCCGGGGCTCCCTCTCGTACTCACGCCGCCGTCTCGGATACTAATGCGCATGCGCGGCCGCCCGCGCATGCGCATTTCTCACGTAGGAAGTACGCATCGTACTTGTACGCACGGAAAATGCAGTGAAAATGGTTGCGTGCGACTTGATTGTTCGTTTATGGATCCGTCGTGTATGGAAATTGTGGATGGAGTCGGAGCGTACGTGTCGGTCGGGAATTTGCCACATTTCCGTATCGTACTTCTTCGCCCAGACGGTCCGGCTCCTGGAACGATTTGGTCATAAGATAAGGCTACGGACAGCTCTCGGTGAGCTTTCCGACCGAGATCGGAATCGACTCCTTAGTTGTAAATATTATGAAATATATATATATTATTTTATATGTTTATTTTTTTTTACATTATATGTATTACTTATAATTTTAAACATATTTTTAACTATGTTTATTTTAAATATATCTATTATTTACTTATTTTACATTCTTTTTTAACTTTAAAAAAAACCAATATTTTTAACAACGATATTTTTTATAACAATATTTTTTGGGGGATATTTTTGTACTTACCATAATGTAGATAGGTCTTCGATATTCTTGACAGCAATATTTCGGATCCGATATTTTTGACATCGATATTCTGTCAGTGATTCGAACTGAACACCATTGTCTGACAAGAGTGTTAACTGGAAACCCTCATGTTCAAATAACTCTTCTAGAAACTCAATCACTACACCAGACTCAACGGAATCAACCACCTTGATATCAGGCCAACAGGAAAACATATCAATACACACAATCAAATAGTGATCCTGAGTCTTCAGCTTCACAGGTCCCAAAATATCTATAGAAATATCCGTCCACGGACCAGTAGCCTGTTCCCTAATAACCATGGGTTGCATCCTGCACATCAATATCGTGTTACAACACGCACATTCAGAAAATTCACGCACTAACCTCTCTACATGTACATCTATGACAGGCCACCAAGATGCTTCCCTCATTATTTTCTTTGTCTTGACAATGCCCATGTACGAGGCGTGAGCACTCTTTATTAGCTTATCCCTTAGTGCAAGGGGTGCAACCAACTTACTACCACACATGAGGAGACCATCCTCCACTGCCAGATCTTCCCTAACTTGCCAAAAGCCTTCGAGGACCTCTTCACAGTCCTTCTTCTCACACCAGTCACCTGTGACCATGATGAGGACTTTCTGCAAGTCTAAATCATTCATGTGTGGTTCCCTCCACTCACTCTCAGAAATCAACCCTTCACTAATCACACACACATGAATTCCTTCCTCCAGTTCGTCACCTCCAAACCACTCAACATCATCTGTCATTTCACACTCCTCACCCCGAGCCTTGACACAGTCTGCCAGGATATTATTGGAACCAAGTTACGTATGAGATGTCAAAGTCAAATTCTTGTAGAGCCACAACCCACTTCCGTATCCTATGGGAGACAAAGTCAGTGCCTTTGTTGGAGAAGACCTCCCTAAGAGGTTTGTGATCAGTAAGATTTCTGAACCTTTTCCCCCACAAAATCTTTCTCAGCTTGCGCTCCGCCCAGAAAACACCCAGAGCTTCTTTCTTCACAACAGAATAGTAGTATTCAGCACCCCTCAAGGGCCTAGAGACTAAACGAATGGCTTTATTCTCCCTATCAACCTTCTGCAAAAGAGCTACATCTAACCCCTAGTCATGAGA
Source organism: Lissotriton helveticus (assembly GCF_964261635.1). Lineage (NCBI taxonomy): Eukaryota > Metazoa > Chordata > Amphibia > Caudata > Salamandridae > Lissotriton > Lissotriton helveticus. Next base: position 2,377,775 of record NW_027611648.1, on the reverse strand, counting down.
TAAGATACCTTTGTGGGGTCAAAACTTCCTAGACAAGGTGCTTCATTCAGATGTTTGTTAATGCACTCAAACTCTTCCTCACAGCCCTTGGACCAAACAAATGTGCTTCCCTTCTGGAGGAGAGACCTCAAACAAGAGGTTTTCCCTGCAAAGTTCAGAACAAACTTGTGATAAAATTCAGCCATGCCCAGAAACTTTACAAACTCTTCTTTGTTTAAAGGGGTGCGCAAATTACAAAGGGTGTTTACCAATGAGTCATTGGATTTGATGCCTTCAGCGGACACAAAATGCCTAGGTATTCTAATTCTTTGACATCAAATTTGCACTTGTCAGCAATAAGGGTGAGGTAAGCATCACATAACTTCTTCAGTCCTGACCTCAGCCTCCCATTATGCTCCTTAAGATCCACACCAAAGATGAGCACATCATCTTGGTACACCTTGACACCCTGAAGGCTTCCAAGAAAGCCCTCCTTCGCCTTCTGAAAAACTGAGGCTGCAGAAATAAGTCCGAAAGACATTCTTAGAAATCTAAAGGGTGTTACGAAGGCAGTAAGGTCCTGGGAATAGGAGTGAATGTTCTGAAGAGGAGTGTAGCCCGGCCTGGTAATAGGCGTAGGTCCAGTCCAAGGATGAAAAATGCCTTGCCCCCTCAAGAGAACACAGCATTTTAGTTGTGTAAAGGGTAATGATCAACAATAACTGCTTTGTTGAGCTCCCTCGAGCCGACACAAATCCTGGCCTCCCCATTGGCTTTGCGGGCCATAACAACAGGAGAGACCCACTCCATTGCTTCAACTTCTTCAATGATGCACTTGGCTAAGAGATTGCCTAATTCAACTTTCATGCTCTCCCTTACTAACAGAGGTGCATTCCTAACCTTGGCTGTCTTTAGAACAGCGTTAGATTTTACCTTTATCCAATGTATATAGTTTTTGAGACACACCCAGCTCACCAGCAAAGACCTCAGGGAATTCCTTGATCCAATCTCGATTAGCATTACTAACAACCTTAACTAGTGGTAAGTCCTTTAGGCAGACAGAGGGATTCTTATTAGGATCAAGGCAGATATGTAGATCACATTGATGGGACCAACTTATGAGCGAGTCCCGCTTCATCAAGACATAGATTTTACCAGGGATGACTCTCCCTTTGAAGTCAAGTGTGCCCCAGAAATAACCCAGCAACTCAATAGTCACTCCACCTTAACCTTTTGGTCTAATGTCTGGCTTCAACAGGGTGACCTTCCACGGCAGATAACGCTCATGAAATGTTTTGGGACTAGCGGTATCTTAGCCCCAGAGTCGAAGAGCATGCTCACTGGAGCATCATTGATCAAAACTACCTCCTGAGGGCCCTGTGACTGGGAGAATGTTGATTCCTTCCGATTCTTCTTCATAAACTTCAACTTCCCTGATTTTTTCATGCTTGTTGCCCGTTCTGCAGCTCTTTGAGACGTGACCTTTTCTCTCACAAGTTTTTCACATAGTCTTCCAGCCTGGGCGGTCTTTAAAGTTGGCCATTTGGCCAGGGTTGCCACACCTGAAGTACTTCACCTGAAAATTCTTTGTGTTAAAGGGCTTTGAAGTGGTGCTCGATTTGGGTTTAATGAATCTATCCACCAGCACCTTGACATCAATGTTCTCCTTTTTATCACCTAAAGTGTCTTTGGGTATAATATCAACACACGCTTTTGAATGCTCGTGACTTTTGGCTATGGTCAGCACTTCTTGAAGCGATGGCTCTTCTTTTTGCCACAGGGAGTGTGTTGTTTTGTCGTGGGTGCATCCCAACATGAACTGATCTCTTAAGCGCTCCTCTAAGCTGCACCAAAATTGCACATGAAAGCCAATTTGCACAAGGTAGTTATGTACTGTTCACCGACTCATCCTGCCTTTGCATCCTTCTCCCGAAGTGATATCATTCAAGGACAGTACTCACTTTGGGAAGGTGGTGCAAGTCCAACTTTTTGAAGCAGATCTCATATTCATTAAGAGTGGCAGAGTCACTATCAGAGAGTTCAGGAAGGTGTTTAAAGAATTCTTGTCCCACAGAGCCCAAACAATGCATTAACAATGAGGCTTTCCTCTCTGCGCTTAAGGAAGTGCCACAGACACAAGCATAATGTGTGAAAACCTTCTTTCACTTCAGCCATGAGAGAGAAGGAACTCCTGGAGATGTCAACAAGAAGGGAGGGGCATTGACATTTTGTATGATGTACGTACTATGTTTTGACCTAGTTACAATTTAAGGGTGATCTTCAGTGATCTGCTTACAGTACGCAATATTCACAAACCTTATAAGCTGTGCGCATCAGCGAAACTGCGTGCAACTTCAGCAATTAAAATTTAGGCCTATGCACACAATCCCAGAAACTGTATTTGCTGTGCGCATCAGCAGAACCATCAGCCCGATTACTGATGGTACATATTTATACAGGGAGGAGTCCCTTTAGTCTGGTGCTCAATTCCATGTGTAGATGTGAGTCTGGTGGTGCCTGATAACTAAAAGGCACATATTTGTTTACATACAATTTCATATATGTATGATTTATTATTCCTATTACAGCGCCTTCTACCTTGAGAAGGCCCATCCTAGACCAGTGTGAGGACAAAACCCATGCCGGCAAATGAGCGACCTGAAGTGTAATACTGAGAAAAAGTAACCTGGAGGATTGCTGCAAATTAAAGTAAATGAAAAAAAAATAATAAAGAACTACATAACAACAGATGTGTGACCTGGAAGCCGATTGTTTCTCAATAAAGCCCTAGTTTGTGATTACCTTACAGTGCTCACATTATCATCCGTGCTAGAAGAGATGGGAGCCTGGGTTGTCTGGTCACAGAAGCTCATTTACATACAAAGGGGGTGCCTGTTCACAACGCACAGCACAACTTGTTTACGTAAAGTGCTAGTACACAGAACAGGTTAAAGTCTTGTGTCTCTTTTTTTCATTTTCTTTAATATATCCTGTACCTTTCTCTGTTCTTCTCTTTCTCTCATTTCAATTCATCATAAATTACTCAAATTCACTATTGCTTTACTTTATCAGCAGGGCACAAGTCGGAGGGTAGCCACAGTTTGAAGGGGTCCCCCCCACTATTATCTAGAAACAGGACTCAGTTCCACCTAGCTCCTTAGCCTGCGACTGATAATTGTTACTTTGTGCCCCAGCACTGCAGACACAGGCCTCTGAGTGTTTGTTTGTGTGAGTGGCGCAAGAGAGGAACAGAGAACTTGACAAAATTAGCCATTCTATTGCTTAATACATTGTAAATGTGAAACACTTTGGGTCTTAGGGGCTGGATAAAGATTAACATCAGGAAACAATCGCAAATTAAAAGCACATTTTATTTATTCGCTGAAAACTCTTTAAAAATGTAATTTCCAAGTTCCACATATCTGTTTAAAAATATTTACACTTTCAGTAATTTCCAAGTTTAGTTACAAACTAATAGCGGGAAAAACACATGATGTATAAAAACTGAAACCAAAAACTTATTTTTACGTTATTTTATGTTTCTTTTTTTGTTTTTAAAACAGGCCGTCAACATTTCACATGAAATTATTATAAGGGCCTGATATCACTTTTGTGATGTCACTACATGTGACATCACTGTGATTTGCATATGATGATGGGCTCCTTCACTATTTTTCTTACTTGTGCCCTGTTTATTTGCATGACATGGTTCTATAGGTATTAAAAATAAACATATAAATTCACAGGTGTTCAGCACGTTTCTCTGGTGATGTCACACATTGACATGTATTCGGCTGCTTCTTCTATTTTTAGGTGAGTACAAATAACGTGCCGTTCCCCCTCCTTCCATTTCTCTCTTTTTCTCCCCTTTTCTTTGTCTCTCTCGCTCTCTTCAAATCTTCCCTCTCTATCTCCCACACACTCCTGTTAGCATTAGCTTCATGAATGTCACTGCCACTTCTGGCATTCATACGACAAATCCTTCAAAACATTTGAGGACAAGGGATAATCAGTGTGGAAGACGAGTTGCTGGGAGTGCAACTGATTGTCCTGGCACATATATGCTTTTGATGTGGGATTTTGCTATTTCATCACATTCTTCAAACAGAGTCTGCTGCTTACAGTGGCTCAATTCTGGTAAAAAGTAGAGTTTGGCAAGTCACAAAATGAATAGGGAGAGCCAAGTCGGAGATGAGCCACGGGATCTAAAAATAGGTTATTTCTTGAACACCTGTTTCCCTTTAGTTCATTACATATACTGCAGTGGCATTTGTTAATAGTAATACATACATTTTACCAATGAAGATTCATATATCCAGAGCCCTGACAACATGTCCACTCTGGGTGTGTCGGGTTTATAGGTTTTATCACTATTTCGACAAGTTAGCTAAAAATACCATTGTTAGTCCCAGTATTGTTCAGTGTTGCTTTTACGGGAAGTGTGATAAGGTGCGATTGAATTTTTTTCTTTGTATCTCTTCTTCATCAAATAAAAATGAAGAATGTTTCTTTTAATCCACATTGTGTTACTTCCCACTATGTATCCTGGTGCATCATGTTGCTTTGCTTTGTGTACGGAAGTGAACAATCTCTGGAAACAAACACTTTTATAACTCTGCAAATACTGATATCTGTTTTTCTTCTCTACTGCTAGTCGGGTCTTCTATCAAAAGCCCTTCACACTTTCAGTGCCCTTCTATGTTTTCTCCCTGTGTGTTCCCTGATGACTTTGTAGCTCTGATAATCGACTGTTCTGCTTGGGTTCTCAGATTAAATGGACCCAGCTCATCAGAGCCTCACTAACCCAGCCAGAACGTTACTCTCTCCCCCCCTAGGGCCTATTCACGACAGGTATCTACCCCCTAAGGACAGGGAATTCCTAAGATACATACCATGTACCTCCTATAATATCAGCAATCAATGATCTCACGGTTCCAGTCGAACCCAGTCACCTACCCAATCGGCAGCAGTAGCAATCAATGACCTCGCGGTTCCAGTCGAACCCAGTCACCTACCCAATCGGCAGCAGTAGCAATCAATGACCTCGCGGTTCCAGTCGAACCCAGTCACCTACCCAATCGGCAGCAGTAGCAATCAATGACCTCGCGGTTCCAGTCGAACCCAGTCACCTACCCAATCGGCAGCAGTAGTAATCAATGACCTCGCGGTTCCAGTCGAACCCAGTCACCTACCCAATCGGCAGCAGTAGCAATCAATGACCTCGCGGTTCCAGTCGAACCCAGTCACCTACCCAATCGGCAGCAGTAGCAATCAATGACCTCGCGGTTCCAGTCAAACCCAGTCACCTACCCAATCGGCAGCAGTAGCAATCAATGACCTCGCGGTTCTAGTCGAACCCAGTCACCTACCCACTCGGCAGCAGTAGCCATCAATGACCTCGCGGTTCCAGTCGAACCCAGTCACCTACCCAATCGGCAGCTTATCCTATGATTACCATTACATAAAGGGATCGATCTCACTATTCATCAGGGGTATAGTACTACGTTATTTCGGGATCACACAATGGTTGCCAAATTAGGTGATGTACCGCCTATCCCTCAATCCAAGAGCTCCTCTCTCCCTTATTCAGTTACCACTTACCTGACCAGGATTAGCATCTGTTCACATAGTAGCATCTGACTAGGAGAATAGGTTATCTTTTCATGCAAGAATAAAGAGCACACTATGCAAAGGTTATTATCCAATAGGAGCCACCCTCTCCCCCTTGTTCAGACCCACATGGACGGGAGATGCATCCGTTCACCTGCACCTGACTAGAAGAAAGATTAGCCCCACTAGCGACAATAACATCTACACACTGGTTCACTAAGTACTTTATTTCTCATCGTTACACATAAACACATAATACCACATTACAACACATAGCCTGCAAAGGAAAGTAAAAGATTAGGCTGTACACTCTAATAAGAAAGGGTCGACATCACCTTATTAATATGGAGTCCACAGTCAGCAGTCATCTAGGTTCCCTTCTCGTCTGGGCTTTTAGTTCGTCTTGAAGTCACACCTCTGCAATCACGGGTACACGGCGGCACCGCTATGCACTGTTCCCTTCACTTCTCTCTAAGCCCCTGGGACCTTCCTCTCATCAGGTACTCTCCTTTCCTTGCTGGTCTGCTAGGAGAGTGTATGTCTCTCGATTCTTCTCCGCCTTTGGACTGGTGTCTGTCTTCCCTGGAATAAGTGATAGGTTCTCTACTGACGGCCAGATATTGCCTGCAAAACTAACTCCGCAACTATCTCGGGCTTTCACTAATATAGAAGCGTGTTTCTTCATGGAAAATTCCAGCCAGTAACCTGCCGCCCACCAAATTCTTGTACCTCCCCGTACCAAGGACACGTTCCCAGCCGGCCGGCCTGATGTTGTGTCTTCAGTATGAAGAAAAATACAATTCTTCGACAAGGGCCGGCCTGAACCGGTTCTCTCCAAGCGAACAACACCTCGTAACTAAAACATTACACTTGACCTAGAAGCATCCCAAGCTGCCAGGGCAGAAAGAAAGATGGAGTCTCTCCCGTTTGAGGCCTACCAGGCCCGAATTCGGCATAACTCCATGGAAAGTATACTAATACCTTAACTAAAGGGCGAATTATCCCTAATACTAACGAATCTATCCCCTAGTCTATATATATAAGCCCTAATCTAGGGAATAGGATACAGAATCATGTCGAAAGGCCTTGTAAATAGGCTCTATCCACTATTCTAACCCATGTACCAGAATGATAAGAGACTGAAGTCACCATCAATCACCTTTCCTCCAAAAAGGGCCGGGAAAATCGAGCAGAACATTTCACCCTTGACTTCAGTCTATTATACATTTATCAAACGGAACTAACATCTGTGGAGGAATAATAGGAAACAAAACTAACTGATCTACGTCTAGTACCGGGGCTGCAGTATTGAAGTAGAGAAGGAATACACTGAATAAAGCAACAGATAGCAATCAAAAGGCTAATAGTAATCAGAATACCCCCTAAAACTTGACGCAACATATGTAAATGTAAATGTACAGGAATTTATATAGCGCAAATCACCAAGCGGTTTCTAAGCGCTTGCTTAGGGAACCCGTCCTGGTATTCCCCTGTGAGATAACCCCGGCAGGGTATCCACAAGGTGAAAGCCAGGCATCCCGCCGCGAGGGGCCGTTGTGGAGATTAAGCAAGCTATTGCCCAGAGTCGCAGAGTGTGAACCCGTGAATCGAGTAGGCACCGGAGCGAGAATTGTCGAGTCCATGGACATTTTAGGACTCAAGACCCCGCCGAGCCGGGAATTGAACCCTGGTCCTGGGCTGACCTCTGCTTCCAGGTCTGCCTCCTCTAACCAGTGAGCCACACTTCTCCACTGTAAATATATATATATGTAAATCAGGTAGCCAATTAAAGAGCCAGTCAAACCAGCCCTGGTCAATGTGTTTTCTAACCTCTTCTGTCAGGTCGTGAAGTTTATCTATGTGAGCCTGAATGGATTTCGTATGATCAGATAGGTTAAAACAACAAAGACCCTCAAAATCGGAACAGTCATGTCCATGTTTAAGCAAAAGATAATCAATAGCCGCCCGGTTCTGCAAGATAGCTCTACGTTCACCCTGGGCTTCTAGTAGTATGTCAGACAAAATCGTAGAAGTATTATTAATTGATTTCACCATCCAGCAGGCCATTTTCTCGATAGACTTGGCATAATAGACCGCCAAAGCAGGAACACCAATAATTGAAAATGCTAAACCAAGGTATTCAGATTTGGAATATAAATGCATAGATGAATCACAGTCCTCTTGTA